>NW_028233078.1:1232721-2465442 GCF_057557595.1 Rhyacophila brunnea | reverse complement strand
TTCCAAATGTATTGGAGTTTTTAGTTATCTATAAAATTTATGATGTTCGAATACGACGCATGTTCTAATCATAATGTGTTTTTTTAAATCAATTTTAGAAGAATACGATGTTGATCGAATTTTTTGCAATTAGATCATAAAAGAAAAATTTTCGTAGTGATCCGGGTGAATTATTAAGATATCATTGTCTGAAAAATAATATAAGAAATACAAAATGCTTCACATAACTTCCTTTTTTGAATTTTCTAACGATTCACAATTTATTTAAGATTTGAAATCGGCAAATTTATTGGTTTTCCAAATTTGATTGCAAAACCATGCGAAAATCGACCGATTCTAGATCTATTTCGATTATAATTGGAAAAATATATTTTTTCAAAATTTAGGGTAAAACAACACAGAATTTAAATTAATAATGTGGTCGGAGTAATTCATTAATTCATCCCCCTGATCGAAAGTAATAAATTTGTATTTTTTTAAACCCTTATAAAATTGTGGCTGCTTAAGAAACCAAATTTAAGAAAACAACAATTTTAATATAAATTCAACCCCTTCGTGCGTTTTACGATGCATCACAACAAAAATAGGTCAATTCTTTCCTTTGTTCTGTTTTCGATATGTTTGTATAACTTGATTTATTCCGGCCTGTTTCCATTTAATCGTATTTGTATGAACTTCTATTATGTAATCAAATAGAGAAAGTATGTGATTTATGGTAGTATGATCTGTAAAGTCATTTTCAGTCAAACTAAATCCTTTCCAACAGTTGAAAAGATTACGAAGTCACAGTGTACATATTTCGCCAAAATTTCGATTAAAGTACTAGAATTTATATCTAGAACGACAATAGCAATCATTTTTCTTGCCTCCGATCTTTCAACCATACCAAGAATCCAAAACCATATACACGATGTCCCCTATGATATTTGCGTTTTCCGAAATTTGTCACATCCTCTTTTATTGTAATTCGAGCTCCTCCTATTTTCTCTAACATATGTAAATATATATTCTTTTATGCTATAATAATACCATATGTAGTGACTTGGGATGGAGTGGTTACAAAATTTCATAAAAAATATGTTAAGAAATTATATATCCCGGACGAAGTAGAAGCATATATGCAAGCTCTCACACTCCGCAAGACACTTGAACACATCTCATTTGAGAGAAGAAGAGCAGTTAAGAAGACAGTTCAGGGCAAGGTGTCAAAAGATGCTTCAAAGATTTGTACAATATTCCCAATATGCCGACCACGTCTAAATAGATAAAATATATTAAAAAAAATTAACCCATAAATAAATAAAAAAACCTTTATGCTATCACATGTATTATTAAGAATATTGGCAATATAATTTTTAAAAACACTCAAAGCTCGCCATCGGAGAGTTTCAGACAGATTACAATTCATGTATATATTTTTGAAACACACTTGTGATCTAACTGAAATCGATTAGCAATTGTACTCTTAGACAGATTTTTTACGTGCTCGTATTGTGACCATTTGCATTTATATAATATCTACAAAGTTTTAATTGAATAGAAAGATTTTTATACAACGATTACCTAGTTCATTTCTTGCATTGTCTATATTTATAAGACTTATTATCCCGTCTTCACCTTTCGGCATCTTGCGCACACGTATTTTTAAGCGTTAACAAATATAAATTTGCTATTGATTACGGGCACGTATTAGTTGATTTAGTCAGTGTGGTCTTCCGTTTAGATTCAAAATATTTTCTTTCTTGATGAATAATTATATTTTAATCTGCTAACATGCTAGAGAATTTTATAATGGGAGTAGAATTTGATACACACCGCGGGAAATGTGAAATTTAGAATGTTAATGTGCATACTATCACACATTTGAATAAACCTTCTAATTTAGTTTGTTTTTTTCCAAAACAAATAAATTATAAATAAATACAACTTTAATCGGTATAGAGAGACCGTTTGATTTGTTTCAGAAAAAAAAAGAAAGCGAAACAAATATACTTATATCAAAAGAAAAGAAGTGATATTTACGATAATTTTATCCTGAAATTCACAAATATGAGGTGCATATTTATTTGATTATTTATTATAATAATACCCAAAAAGTCTATATTTGACATTTATACGTAATTTTTTAGTTTAAATTCATAACATCCCTTACTAATTTTTGCACAATTTTATTTTCAACTCTAAAATAAATCTGTGTTTTTAAAATCTTCTTTATTTCATAAAACATCCATATAGAAAAATTAGGACCTTGATTGTGTGAGAGTCAGACCCGATTATATACAAAAAAATCACAAATCCCAAGTACTAAAGCAGCTTTTTTTACATAATTAAGATATTTTATAGTGAGTTTTATATATAAATTTTTATTTATTGTGTTTTTAAAATATAAACATCGCATAAAAGAACTATTTTTTTTTGTAATTTTATATTCCACTAAAGATTTTATTACTATTATACCCATATATTTAGGTTTTAACATGTAAATCAAGCTTCAGTTAAGCATTATTTTTATAAATTTTTACTTCTAAAAAGTTACAATGTCTACAGATTTATAAATTACCATTAAGATTGAATGATGCATTTTCAAAACATTATAAAAGAATTTAATGACAATGTGGGAATCTTATGGATTATAATAAAAAGTTGTAAATTTTTAAATTGTGTACTAATATAATTTAACAAATTTTGTATATAAATTTAGAACCTAAAATTGTCTTATTAAAACAAGCTAAGATAACGTTTTCAAAGAATTTATGCTAAATAATACAAAATACGGCTATATAATACACGATTTTTCGTTATTTTTAATTTTAGAATTATTGAATGATATATAAATATATATTCAGAGGTTTTTGGATAAATATTTGCAGTCAGAATCAACAGGTTCAAAATATAATTATAAGTTTATTATATAAATGTCTTCTGAATTATTTTTGATTCTGAATCAAAGTTAGTCAGAAATCGCATAGGAAATTATAGCGGAAAATAATTAGAATACCAATTTGTTCTATTTATAAACATCAAATCTATTTTTTTAGTCTTTTATGAATTTATTAATGATGATCAATTGATTTTTGCGACTTGGAATATTTCTGTAGCAAAGAAGATATGCATCTCAGATAAAGGAAGTAATTATAAAAAAAAACTATTCTGGAAAAATTTAGATGTTATTCTCAATAAAAACATAATAATTGATGCTTTACTAGCTTGAAAACGATTTTATGCAACTAAGTCAAAGGATGTCTTTAAATGTATCTAATACTCGTTCAAAATTATATTTTTCTAAAAAAAGTGATTAAATATCGAGAAACAAATATTTTAAGCATGTATAACACAATTTTTTCTTCTTTTATAATTCTTAAATAATACATGTTTATGTTACTTCAGTAATAAACAAAATTTTTTTATTTTATTTTTTTTGAAAAAAATATATAGCCGAGAAATTGGAAAAAAATATATATTGTAATTTTTTTTATCAAAAATAACATTTTTAAATCTAATAATTGCCTTAACATATATAAGTCTCATATTCCTTCCCCATGAAAGTCTTTTTACAATAGTAATTTTAATTATCCTTTGTTTTATACATTACAACAATTGAAATTTTGTAACAAGTAAAGATAATGTGTACATAGTTAGGAATGAGAAACAAAGAAAATATATGTTTCTAGTATATTAGATATCATTAAACACAAGTTAAAAGATTATACCTTATTTCGTAGCAAAGAACAGTGCACAACATCGCAAAGATATTTAAAAGAACATGATGTTTCAAAGAAAAAAGAAGCATATATTCAAACTATGGAACAAATGAAACTCTTTAATATATTATTTTTAAATAGAGGTTAGGTACAGAAGAGACTATAAAAATACAGATAAAAGTATAGATATGGATATGTTCATGAAAACTTATAAAATCAAGCTTGAAGAAAAAAAATAGAAAGTTCAAACATAAGAATCAATAGCTTTAAACATAATTTTATGCGTTTTACGTGTATCTATGGTTTCTAGAAATAAATGGAAAGTGAAAAGATCCACTGCTATCATCAATTTATTACCGACCGAAACCTGGGCTATACTTACAGTCTATCTTTTTGCTTCGTGTACTATCATATATTAAAAAATAATTTACAGTCACGATGGTTGTCTGTTCCAATATTCAGCTCAATCGAAGCTTAAATGACTGCAGGTTCGAATCTTATAAACAGGATTTTCGAAATCACAAGAAAATTCTGCCGATTGGTTGCGGGGCATGCAACAAAGAATTTTTGTTCCGAAGAATTAAAGATATTTTTTGAATTTTTACTTGTTTTTTTGTGATGTCAATGCAAGTTGAATCGATTATCGTGCCCATGTGCTTATATTTCAAGGATTAACTGGATATAGTAAGATGCTTGCTAAGAACGGTGACACAGAATGTGCTATCATTAAGTTCGATGTCTTTTTTATATATATCTTTGTATACATACTTTTTATAGCCCGATTCATTCGTTTCACAAAACATTTGTTTTGGTTAATTGCTTTTAAATATACCATTATACCTTACGGCTTTTTACATTGCTTCATAGATATATAATTGTACATGTGTCAAATAAAATATCATTTCATTAATTTATTTACTGGATATAATATTTTAAGCTGTGATAAATCTTAATGCTTTATTTTATGACATCCTTTTAGAATTAAAAAATAAATTTTAGTTATCATATAAATACTATGTGGTTAATTTCTATGGATTTTATTTATACGTAAATTTTGGTATTGTAATTTCAGATTTTTCTTCAAGCTTAACTTGATCGGTTTTCGTGCACTCATCATGCCTAGACTCTTGGCTATATCCTCTTCTCTTACATATTTTTCAGCACATATACTCGCTTCAAACCTATTGGTTGTTAATTTATAACTACAAACTTAATATAGGTAAGTTTAAATTAAAATTATAATAATCCGTGCAGTGAAAATGTCGATATAAGCCATAAATTAAAAAGGCAAATCGCTGTTTAAACATATGTTTTTGTGTAGCTAAGTTATTCTGGCATTAAATAGAATAAAATTAAATAAAATAAAATAAATAATATAATATTGACATTTACAATTCGGACTTTAATAGGCAGATATATATTTTATATCGATATACTTTTAACAACTTCATTCTAATAAACCAATGCCTTTACTCTACACTATCTATAGGTAAACCATGTGTTTCTGTTATATTAATAATTACATCATTACTAGGATCATTTTCTAGGGCGCTATAGGATGGAATATCTATATCCTCATTTACTACTACTTGATTATGGTTTACAAACAGATCAAATACCTCCTTATTATTTTGAAAAAATCCGATAGGATTGTTGGCAAACATAAACAAGCAAGTATTGCAGCACGAATAAATAAATTCGAAGAAAACTAAGTACAAAGAGACAAATGTATACAGTGAAACGTTTCCACATGCAATGACAGCAGGATTTCCATTGGTAATAGACCATCCAACATAGTTGAGAACACAATACATTGGTAAAAATGATATCAAAAATACATTCATATGCCCTAAATCCTGCATCTTTTTGCTGTTCATTAGTTGATCAGACTTTCTTGCCCCCTTCATATAAGAAACATTATCTGCATAGGAACTGTGAATTGCAAATTTGCTGTTCAATTTTCCGAATCCGTGAGTCAAAACGTCATATATCCTAAAAATAAAATTCATCACATTTGCAAAATACCTTGAAAAAATACCACTTTCTGGTTTAATTTCAATGTGAACAAACAGCCCTGATAAGAAACGTATAGGTAGTAACAATCCAGCAAAATATATTGTGCCTGAATATAGCAATACATCATCTAATGATTTTTCATAGGAAGCATTTCGACCCAACTTTCCGTGCATAAGGGATATGGCATATAGCTTTACTGTGTATAGGAGGGCGGAAATAGACCACCATTTAATGATAAAACTCAAAATCTTTCCCGTGTTTGTAGCTGTTAAACACATTAAAGACATTTCATTCGTAAATAAAATCACTGTAAATATCATAATAGAAAAGATTACACCCACTAAAATTAATTTTCTGGTATCTTGTTTAAATAGATTTAAAACCAAACACATCCATCTTTTAAAATATCGCATCCTTTTTCTAATATAAAATATGTACACCACAATCAAGCTTATAGCCATAAAACATGTAGTTGCAGGTAGCACATAATAATCATAGGTATTTTTTTTAAATGTCGTCTGAGTCGATCGTGCAGCATTTAGAATTATGTAAGTGGTAAAAACTGGAAATGCAACAAAACACATAAATGTCGTACATCGAACTGAAGTGGTGTAAAGTATCAATATTACCGCCACAGAAGTAAAGGCAATCGAAAATGTAATCCAAAAGGTCTTTAAGTAATCTACAATCTTCGTAAACTCAATTCGTGTTTCTCCTATACTTTTAAAATATTCCATGTATACCAATACGAAAAGAATTAGAAACCCAATGAGCCCCCATATGTCGTGTACTCTTTTTGCTCTGTTAGTTTGTCGCTCTTTATTCATCATCTATATAACCCTGTAAAATTAAATTATATTTATACAATTCTTGGAATATTAATCATGATCTACTTTAAAAAGATTTTTGATGAAAAGGAGGAATAATCAATGCAAAAATTATTTGTATTATATCACAATTTCAAATTATTTTTATCAAAGGCGACATTTATAAATAAATTGATGGAATTTGAATTTTTAATAATTTATCGTTTTAGATCATTTACAATAATCTACGTATTATTAAATTCATCGTAGTTTTATAATTTGGATATAATACATCAATAAAATCACATAATTTTTATTTATGATTTGCCCCAATAGATATGAGATGGTTTATAAAAAAATTGATTCATCAATCAAGAACATAAATCACACTTATTTTCATTAGAAAATTAATTTTTTTTTGGAAGCGCAAGTTATATTTATAATTACTATAATTAGAAATGATGAATTTATTGGTTGTTCTTTTATCTCATTAAAGGGGACAACCAAACTTAAAGAAGATAAATTATAAAATTAAAATTTATTGCTATATTATGTTAATAATTTCTTTGATTACCATCATTAAAATTATTGATACAGGCAATAAAAGCTCGAAGGGTGCATATGAAATTATAATTTAAATATTTCATCTAAAAAATGCTATAAATTACCCTTTCGGACATATTTTAAGTTTTTACGGGTATATTTATAGTTCAGAATTTCATTTTTTTACTTCATCTTTGTCGAATTACTTATTTTATTGATTATATAATTAGATAATCATCATTATAAAAGAATTTTTAGGGCTTGAATATAATATTTGCTTTTATAACTATGAATATAAAAAAATATATAAAATGTTGTTTTTGTTAATATTTGAGATAATAATTAATAGGGTAATTACTTTTTGTTGTGAGTTCTTTGTATACGAGTCGTTATTTTAATATTATCCCTATACACATCCCCACAATCAAAAATAATGCAGTTGATATATAAATATTAGGCAAAATAGCATTCTTTTCAATTAAATAGATAAAACTATATAAATTTACATGAATCCTTGGAATTTTGATAATGATCATCTTTTGTCTCAAAAATCAATGATAATTATTTCAAAAAAATAATGGATCGGATTAAATATAAGTAAAATATAGTAAATTAAAATATATTACCTAGTTTTTTGTTATTGTATTCTTAATTTTGTTTATACGTGAAATAATGTAGTGTGTTAAAATCGAGAAAACCATTAAAGTATTACTATTTCCAATAAAACATCAGATTTTGTTTTTATATTACACATTCAAATTTTTTAATGAATAGATGTGACAATGTGCATTAAAAAAGAAATTTCACAAATAATGAAGGTGTGACTATATATAATTCATTATTTTCATGCATTTTAAATTTACAAATGCAAAACAAGAATAATGCCATATGTGATTACTTGGGATGGTGTGGTCACAAAATATCATAAAAAATATGTTGAGGAGTTAAAAATACCGGACGAAGTAGAAGCATACATGCAAGCTTTCACACTCCGCAAGACACTTGAACTCATCTCATTTTAGAGAAGAAGAGCAATTGATGAAGATAGATCAGAGGAAGGTGTCTAAAGATGCATCAAGAAGCTGTTCAATATTCCCAACACGCTGAACACGTCTAAATAGATAAAAAGAAAATTAACCCATAAATAAATAAATTCATGGATTTTAAATAATCCCAGCCCCAATTTACAGTGTAAATTTATAATTTATAGATGCATTATAAAGCAATATATTTCAAATTATCACCATTACTAATTTAAAAAGAGGATTTTCATTATTAGAGACCACAATAAATGGTAATATGTATTGTTAGCCGAGTATTTTATAAACACCGGCCCTATTTTACGATAAGAAGATATCATTTTAAATTAATAAAATCCAACATAGTAAATTTTAATAAAATATAATTTAAATATACTATTTACAAATATTATTAGGTTCTATATTTTAAAATATTTTGATGTTTGCGCTAAGTAATAAATTGGGACAATGGGGTTAAAACATCAAAAGTCATATTTTAAGGTGTTAAGAATACCGAACTAAGCAGAAGCATGCGCACAAACAATATAATTGAGGACAAAAATCGAAATAATAAGCTTTTAAGAAGAAAGAAATATTTAGTAAATTGTGATGATGACTATGTGGGGAAAAGAAATACCCGAATCGTTTTGAAAGAACATTCTAAGGTTTCGATTGAACAAGATTAAATAGCTAAGAATTCAACCAAAATAAACCACAAATAACACTAGTCTAAATGTTTTTTGATTGAAATAAAAGTCAAAAATTTTGTTTTATTAATTAATTTAACTAAATAATGGTTTTAAATAATAAAGATAACAAAAGAAGGTGATATAAATATTATTTTTCCATAAATTTTTAAATTATTCTTAAGCTTAAAGCTGGGAGCAGGTGGTTATTTTTGCAAGCCTGTTTTTCCTTATGGAAGACAAAGTCAAAGGTAAAAGATAAAGTTTTTAATAAAAAAACAATATTTATTTTATTTCATATTCTATACAAATAAAGAGCTTTGATTCATGGAAAATGTAAGCATAAATTCCCAAGTTTAATTTAAATACTATCTAACTGAATTTTTCAGTAAAATAAATAAGTATACCTTATTTATACTTGTATTTTCTATGTTTAATACCCTTCAATCTCCTATAGATACAAATTTCACGCCAAATGTTATTTAACACAAGAGTTCGTCTAAAATCTTTATATATACTTCGCGAAAAAATACAATGATGTGTAAAATTAATGTTTCCCCCTTTGCGTATTCATACAAGATTTGTTTAAAGCTTTTATAATATAAAAGAACGTATGTATTCAATTTTATTTAGAGCCTTAAAAAGCATTTCTTCTTTCTATTTATCATCCATCATAAAGCAAAAATGTGTATTTACTTCTGCTAGACTAATTAGAATAAAGCATTAAATTTGTAAACTATATATTAAGTTTTAATATACTTAAAGGATTGCAATTATTGTTTTTCATTTCCTTTAATTATAATTTTATTATGTAAATATGTAAAATAATCGTTTTTCCAATATTGAAAAGGGTACCATTTGAACAAGGAAAAAATTCCCTCTAAATATACTATTGCCTCAAGAGAAAAAAAGTAAAAATAAATCACTTTAGTTTGTATGAAATAGCCACGAAAGACAAGAAATACATGTAACATTAGGGCCAATATTTAACACCACAATTTTATTAATTTACATTTGAATATTTACAAATATATATCTCTTATAAAATTTAATAAAGGTTTGGCTTGTTCTTATACTTTAGGCTCCGCATCATGAAAAGTATTTTTGAATTAGACTTAGGGATAAAAGGCATTAGTTTAATATATCGATATTATTTAGAGCCTAAAAACTTACTTCATTCGATCTTATCAGTTCGTAAAGAGATTTTATACGAAATTTCATATTAAGGCTCTTTAATTTTAAAATTAAATAAATAAAGTGAAATAGTTAAGCGAAAAATCATTAGCGATGACGATTTGATTTTTCTTTCTTTATTCTGAAGTCTCAGTTATTTTAAAAATATCAGTTTAGAACATTAAAGGGTTTAAATTTTTGTTTTTAAGAAAGCATTATTTTAAGTTTGTGGTCCCAATTAATCTGTGAGATAAAAAAATTGTTTTAGGTTACTAAATGTGAACTATCATAAATTAATAAAACATAGAATGTTAATATATTTATTCGAGGGATAAAGATATAATGTTTGATCTGGTTTTATTTATAGGGGCTGTAAAAGGAGGACAGATATGCCACTTTATTTGTATAAAAAATATGCCTGGTAAAAATCAACACAATTATTTTAATTAAAATGCTAAAAGATTATCTATATCTGTTTTTTTCTTGCATTATAACTTGTAAAAAACAAATATGATTTTAAATACATTTTATAATCAATGAAACAAAGTCTATAAAACCAATAAGTAAACCATATAAAATAAAAGTTAATTTTATCACATTAACAACAAAATTGTTTAAGTCGCATCATTGATTGAATATTGTGCATTATATTATCTTTTGAATGTAGAAAATCAACATAATAAATAGCTAGTTTTGTAATAAATAATGATAAATTATTTCGTTCTCCTTATATTCTTTAATTATTTCATCAGATTTCAAAAGAGAATCCTCATGCTAGATTCAACAATTTTTTTAAAGAATGAAAATATTTACAATTACTAAAAGAATTTCGATCGATTAGTAAATATTTATTTGATTAATATCAGTTATTATTTTTTCTAGTATTACTTAATGGAATTAAAAAACCAGAAAAGTAAGTACAATTGAATATAAGGAAAAAAGCTTCACAGCCATAGATATGTCATCTGTATAGAAAAAAATACGCCTCTAAAATCCAACTTTATTTTGTTTGTTTTTGAGATCTTATTTCTCATAAATAAGAAAATTGCCAATTAGAACTCTGCACAGATAAAATATTCTTTTTTCTATGATGGGTTTTTATATATATATATAGAAAAAAACACAATGTTAAATCGTGTATGCACACCAAAAAAATCCAAAAATCGAATTCATCATGTATAAGAATTCCAAAAGGAGCTTTTAAATTGTTTAAGATACATGGAGTCGCATGTTCTATGTTTTTTAAATAAAAATATGCGATATAAAATGCAGAAAAAAAGTGTAAATCATCAACTATGAAATTCAACATGTTGTCTCGTTTATGATATAACTTGTCATTTTATTAATATTTATTAGTTTACCACATTCATTAACGATTTACCAACTATCTAAATCCAAATAGAAATTTAAAGACCCGCAATAATAAATTTTAAAAGACGTTACATAAGCAAAATATGAAAATTTAATGTGTTTTTACTACTATATAACAATTAAGTCATCATACAGAGAATAAGCAGGATACTAAAGGTGATGTAATATATTTTTTATGTTTTCTAAACGTCTTAAAATTGAACACACCGCACATTTAGAAATATTAATAGATAACCTAAATACAGTAACACAATTTAATTTCAATATCTTTATATGCCAGAGTTTTTTAAATCCAAAAATAGTACATGCAACCCTAGATGACAAATTAATATACATTCATAAATATTAACAACAAAATTTATTATAGAAAACAAGCCTTAACCTAAAAAATGTAACTAATTAAGAATTTTAAGAAAGGTATTCAAGTTTTTTTAAAGGATGCTTACATTTTAAGGAAAACAAATTTTGCGATGTGGCTTAGAAAAAAAAGTATTTCGTATAGTTTAAAAAAAATTAAATAATCGAGTATTTGCTTTGAACATACATTTTTGAGGCCATATATTTGCAAAATTCTATACACTAGCTTAAACTTGATAAAAAACCAAAAAAAATACGTAAAAATAAATTATTTTTACATTTAAATAAAGAAAGACAGAAAAATTGCAGTTTAAAATGTAAAAGAATCAAGAACACAATAATATATCGACATCATATACAAATGCTTGTGATCATGCGATATAAGTTCAGATTTCTAAGAAAAAACAATTTGCAATTTTATAAATTTTTGAAACTAGTATGTTTAAATCTAGTTAAACATAATCATGATTTTCATTCAACCATCAAAGCCATCAATAAGTGATATCTAAAAGTTAGTCTTATCAAAATTTTCAATTTGTTTACAACATACTAATGCGATTTCTATAATACAAAATAAGTAGTCTTCAGTTTTTTTTGAATAGGTTCATATATAGAATTGGGTATATATTACTCTAGAGACAAAGTAATTTAGCGCTTATGATTCAGATTTCGTATAATGTTTATTATAGCATCTTATTAATATAATGTAGATTAAATTAAATTAAAGATATTTCAAGAGTAGAATTTTATTTAAAAATATTATGTCAATTTAAAATTTCAAAAAACATTTGTAAATGCATAATTAAATATAACACGGTTTAAAGCATATAATATAGAAGATATTGTTCAATTGATTCGGTATTTACGCGTTAAAAAATTCAGTAGTATGTTGAAAATATAAAACAATGATATTCAGTAGCACTGAGCGATAATAAAAATTATAATATGCTACATATATAAGATTTTCATGATTATTTGTGTTTTTTTGATAAGCTTGTTTAAACTACTCGAATTATTTAATAATGATGTATAAGTAACATAATTTGCACAAAACTATCTAAGAGAAATTGAATACTTAAATAGATTCATTAAAATTGGCAAACAATATTATTATAGTTTTTTAAAAAAAATTATAGTGCATAAAATAAAGATGTGATATATATAAGAACTATACTTAAAGTTTTTTTATTTGATTAGATAATCATTGCCTTTAATTAATTTATATGGTATAGTAAGAGTTTTATGCTTGAATTCATCAATATAACATGGTAATTTAAAATGAAATGTAAAACGGGTGCCGTTTATTTCATATAAATTCCCAAATGGTATTATTATATTCCTAAATGGCAATAAAACGCATTATTTCTCTCAAATACTCCACAATTTCGATATTCGTTTGTATTATGTTATGATCATATATTTTTATAGAAAAGACATTACGATGGTTTCTTTCAATAAAAAAATATAGGTCCAATACAAAAAACGAAAAATGATGTTAACTATGAACCTTAAATTTTTTATTATATGTTAGAATCTGCCATTATAGTCTTCAAAGAAATTATGATTATTTTAATTATCTGAATTCAGCAATATTAAAATTAAGATTTTTTGTATTTTGTTAATATGGTCTTATATCAATTGACGTATTTAAAAAATTCATTTCATGAATCACACCTTTTTTATGCTGATATGATTTATCATGACAATATAGTATGGTTTTATGTGTTTGCTGCCTACTTTATAGTCAATTTTATATTCAGCCATAATAATTTTAAAAAACCTTCCATCATTTGTATATTTTTTAGTGATATTTATATGCCCTATATTAGAAGTTCTTATTTCAAGTTACATATGATCAAGATTTATGTATTTTTAAGTTCGACATAATTTTTTTTCATTTGAGTTCAACAATTCATTCTTTCATATATTTCTATCCCTGTTACTTTCTTTTTCAGAGACCTTTAATATGTAGTGTTTTTTTTTATAAAGTCTGACGTGTGCAAAATTTTTTGTAACCTAGGAAATTCCGAAAAGTTTTAATTGTATTATAATTTTACCACATCTCTTTTTAAAATATGGTTTTATCCCCTTATGCATTTATTTATTTCTGTATCCCTCATGACGAGGAATATTTATTTAATTCTTGCAGATAATGCATATTTTTAGATGCATTTCACCCAAATTTTGATATCAGCAAAAATGCTTCAATTTGTTTTCTAAGTATATTTAAACTCTTTAATCTAATTTTTTTAATTACAATTATGTGTTTTCTTTTATAAATACAATTTGATAATCTGATTGAGTATAACTTGGGGAAATTTCACAAACTTTTGATAACAGTAACTTTTACAAAATTTTTAACTAAAAAATGTAGCCAATAAAACCGCCAAGAAAAACCAAGATGCAATTGTAAAATTTCTTATATTATTTCTAATATAATATACGTTTATAGTTTAATAAATTTTTGATTTATTGGGCTAAATACTGATTGCACCATATTACTATCTTTCTTATTTTTTTATAGCAAATAATTTGATGATGAATATGGCTGACATATTATAGCAATCTATTATTGTGGAATTAGACACTTATTATTCAGTGAGGAATGTTGTATTTAAATTCCCATATATTGATTGTGAGATTGATAGCTGAATCTTGATATTCTGAAGCTTCAAAAATGGTATATGAACAACAATCATATAAAATCTTGCCATAAAACAATAATATGACCCATAAGCTTGTAATTTATAAGATCAGTAGAGCCAAGTTCATATTTTGAGCAATAAACAAGCCACCCCGGCTTCATAGATTATTTTTCGAATTTCGAAAAATTGTTTTACACGCTAATATTTCGTGATTATATCGGTCAATGTGTTTGTATTTATTATATGAGGGTCTAACATAAAGGGAATTGTATATTAGTATATATATTAGAGCATTAATTCGAGAATTGTATAAGAAATTTATAGCATTATGTAAAACAATTTCTTAAAGATACTGTTTTATATTTATTTTCAGTCTTTATTTTTATCACCACGAATTCAACAATAAAGCAACTATTTATAAAATACGATAAACATTTTTTACTTTCATACATTAATTTTAGATGAAAACAGACTTTTTTAATGTTTAAAGCTGATTTCAAAGCTTCATTTATAAAGCTGTCTATATATTGTTAAAACCGATGAATACATCTTAATTCCATACAGCACCTTTATATGAAGGCAACCATAACTTTTTATTTTGATCTGACCAGATTTATATCTTACAACTTTTTTATGACGCATTTCTTATTTCGATCGAGATCATAACAGCATTAGATTCCATTTTTTCAATAAAAGCACCTAAAATATGTTTTATTGCTGTAATTTCTTCCAATAAAGAAGATAAATTTCTTAAAATATCTATCTGCAGATGGCTGCTTTATCTATCTAGATAACTTACAAATAACAGCATATATTTTGTAATTCAATTAGTTAAATCTTGCTGAAGAGGATTTCTTTGGCTTTATATACTTATTAAATCCAAAATTGGCATACAACCAAAGATGAGATGATATAATCTCTCCAATCACATATATAATATTTTTAAGTAATCAGATATTGAAAACTATGGTTTATAGTTCTTAGTATTGTTAAAAACACTTCGCTCTTCAGCAATTAAATTATTTTACCAATTAATTCCTTTATATTTGTTGATTGATATGAGGTCAATATATTACTGATTCGACAAACTCGATCTTTATGAAGATAAATGTTATAAGCTACATTTGATTGCTTTAAATTTTTCACTAAAACCACATTCGACAATTATATTATTTATGGATAAAAAATCGCGGACATTTATAATTCGCAATTTTTATTCCATAGAAACCATCAAATACACACAATGTATAAAATTTAAGTGCAAAAAATTAGTAAATTAAATTTTGTAGATTGCTCTTTTTGAGAAAAATTACCTAGTGTTTTCTTTGTAAATATTTTCGTTATTTATGCAATAAACTAATTTTACGTCCTATATATACGAATAAAATCCATTTTTTGATCTGTAAATATATAATTATGTATATTATTGATTTTCACAAGTTTGGTTAGCTTGTGCATCCTAATTTTTTTTATGTTATATTTAGATTTTATTCAAAACCTTAATACATAATTTTTTTCTAATGTTTTTAATGCGTTATTACTTCTTTACAAGTTTTGCAAGATTATTGTTGTATAAAGGTTTTGTGTTTTTTTGGCTCTTCAATTGATATAAATACGCGCATCATTTTTTGTTTTTTTACCTGGTTTTATCAAGTCTTTTTTAGGTCAAATATCTTTGTAAAATTTGAACAAGCCTTTCAATAAAATTTATTTTTGCAAATGTTCTTACGATTTTCATGGTTTTTATAGTTTGATCTCTGTGTTGACTTAAAAAGTAACGGATTATTATTTTATGAATACCATCTTAGTTCGCTTGCGCCATTATATGCAATCGTGAAATATTATATCGCTTCAATGATATTTTTTTTAAAAAACTCATTGTTCTCAGAACAGATATAATAATACCATCTAATTCTTATTGTCTTTATGCTCATTAGCAAAAAAATCTGTTATTAATATTCTATTAATTCAATATCTAATCATAATTCTATTGTTTGTGCGTATTTTTCTGCGGAAGTTGGAATCCATATGCACTTCATATACGGCCATCTTCAAGCTGAGTAAAAATATTTTTTTTTGTTGGTTAACTATATTTTCGGTCATTTTATTTTTTTCAAGCAAATATACTATTACTTTTTAGATTAGATTTGCGCTATATTCCTGTTAGTCTCACCATTTTTTTATTCTATATGAATATAAATGCTTCTTTCAAGACTTATTGATTTTCTTTCCCCTCTATCACTTTATTTGTGCGTAGATATAATATATACGCTGTCATATTGAACTTCTAAATGTACGATCTTAATATTTAATAGCTAAAACATACCATGCATTGCCTCATGGTGCCGTTTTTACTCCACATTTTAATATATGTGAGATTTTATTTTCAAATAAAACATATGTTCTCGGTTTCGCATTCTTCAGTATTGATGATCTGATCATGCTTGTTATTCTTATTTATATTAGTGGTACTTGATTTTTCATTTCATCATGCAGAAAGTTTCTATTATGCGAAAAATTATGTCATTCTTATTATAGTGTTAATTATATCACCGCTAATTTGTTTTATTATTTCGCGAACTGAGTGCTCTCATTATATTCTTTGATTTTTGTGGGTCTAATTTGATTTTATAACAAGAATGTATGCACATTACGAATTAGGTATGTCTAAACGTGTCTAAAAGATCAAAGATTTTTTTTACCACCCTGCTAGGCTATCTTCTGTTTTATATGACACTCTACAATGTTTCTATTCTTTCTTCAAACGATAACATCTTAATATATTGCATGAAACAAAATAAAGCCCTTCCTTTGATTTTATGTTACCTATTTTTAACAATCAAAACTTTTCAGCTAGTACAAGTGACAAGGTCGATTGGATTTTAAAAGATTTTAAATCGATTTTTTATCTTCTATTTTGCCTATTTATTTTTTTCTTTAGCTAAATCGTTTCAAAATTTATTTTTTGTGTTATATATCGAAAAGGGTGATCTTTTTTACTTACAGGCGGGGTTTTATCACTTTTTCTATTTTCCATATTAGATCCATTATTTGTGATACTGCTTTACCCATGATAAATATCTTATTTAGCAGAAAAAGCTTTTTTTACTTCAGAAATTCACTAATTGTTGATTTATTTCCTGATTCACATTAGTTTGCATACATTATACATTATTAGTTGGCTGTAGAAGTATAAATTCTTTTATCCGAACATTCCTTATGCGATCTTCTATTTTTGAAGAATTAGAATGCTAAGATTAAGAAAGAACGCCTTTATAATAGTTTACAGCCGATAATAAATGCTCTTAAAATGATTAAATAGTATTTACCGCCAATATTGGTTTGATTTAATTAAATAATTTCGTAATTTTTGGTTACAAATTTAGTTAAATGTTTCAGATTTATTCCTGGTGCACTAGTTTTAAAATTTAATGATATTTTAATATATCTTTTTATAAAAACATGTGCAATATTGGCTCGTGCAACATGATTTTTTTGCATATTTAGATCAATGTACGTCGGATCTTATGCATTTTAAGAAAAAAATAGTTTCTCGACTATGATTTTCGTATTTTTCCGGCCCTTCGGATAAATTATTTTTATATCAGTATATAGTAAGTGAGTTCTTTACATAAGATTTATATGGTGTCATGTTTATACCAGAATTTCCCATTATGCAATTTGTTTATGGGATCCATATATAAAACAAATAGAAATTATATTTACATCTTCCCGTCTTGATGTATTTATTTTTAATTCTTTGCTATTCTAGCGTTCATAAATTTTTAATTTACTTGTTATCTCGTCTAAAAAATTTACACATACACTGAGATATCAAGTTATCATAACATCACGGCAATATAATCATAGTCTATTATGTCATATGTCACAGAAAAATCCTAATGTTCCGTAAACAGTTTATTGATATATTCCCTTAAAGTGCATATATTTATTAGGGTTTTACATGGCTACTTGCACCCGGCTTACAGTACCGAGTTGATTTTCAGATAAGTGTTTGCGCCATTTTGCCTTCACTTGCATCTTTATGCATACAAAATACCAAAAAATTTATGATTATTATTCAGATAGTTTATAGGCACATTTAAGCGTTCAATTAACATCATCTTATGGATGTGGTATAAAGTACCTTGGAAAAAACATCATTATCATCTTTTCTTCTTATTCATATTTCGAAATGTTATCGTATTTACTGTTAAAAACACAGCATGAATAGAGTAACTAATATTATCGAGGCAGGATTTAATATTAAGGTAAGCATAAGAAACAAGAAAAAATTTAATTAAGAAGAAATATCTAATAAATTCAAAAGTAAAAGACTATTATTATATATAGAATTCATATTTCATGTTTTTTTAGATATAATGTTTTTAATTATTTTTTGCTTTTACCAAAATGAATCGAAACTCTGAGTATACACAAAATTTTCAGATATATGAAATATATAATAATTCATAAAAAAGGATTGCATTTTTCACTTGTTTAAAATTGATACATGAAAACACCAGATATCAGAATGTGTATTGCCCAATACAATTTTTTGTATTACTTTCGTAAGCACATTTCCTGTTAACTATTAAAATTCTTAAAATAAAGTTTTAGTATCAATTATAATGCATTCAAAACCATGTATTACACTTTATTTTTCTATGGTATATTTTCGTATAGAGACTATTATAAAAACGATTTTTCATCATTTTTGACCCACGAATAAAATTGTGCAATCTGTTAACAATTGTCTTCGTTTTTTTACAAATAGGTGATTGCGGGAAGAATATGCCTATATTTATATGATATTTTAGATTTCGTAAATTTTTACAACAGCACATTTTAATTACAAAAGCCTAGTAAACAGAGATTCTCGAGCCTTATGCATGAATTTAAAATTGCAAATAAATGTTTATTTTTCATACTTATAACATCCGCATGTAAAAAAGTCTATTTATATCTTTAAATAGTTTTTTAACATGCAAGAGTTATTTCTTTCACAAATTTCGTCCGTTTTGAAAACACCGATCGTTTTTAAAAACTCTTTAAATAAAACATCGTCCTAATTTATATTATTATTTTCAGATTTTATAACTATTCGATTTTTAATTCCCAATATAATCATATAAAAGAATAAATATTCGTCACCATCGGCCATATAAGTAATAATAGCCGAAAACATTTTTTTTAATCAAGGGTTATATATTTCATCTGAAAGCAGATTTACAGTTAGGAAATAAAATATATTTTTTTCATATTCATATCATTAAAAAAAAATTCTGCTACTTTTTCATTAAATGACACATATTGAAAATTGTCAATGGAATTTTCATATGTTACTCGAACATTTTGATATTCATCTGATTACATTTTTAAGTTTAACTTGTTTTTAACGAAGTAAAAAATTAATTTATACATTATTCTACTGGATTTTTCGATTTTTAAAAATTCATCATTAAAATGTTGCTATATTCGCTATATTTTGCTCCTTATTGTTTCATCGTTACAGTTTACCCAATCGAATACACAATTATTTGTATCAAAATTTTATTTGGATTGTCTCCCTTTTTCAAAGTTCATTAATTTTTTCTCTTCGTTTCTGCCTCTTAAATGCATTTAGCAGAAAATTCACTTTTATTTCAGGCAGAATTTGGTATTTCTGGTTTCACTATGATTTAATTGTTTTTTTTGGATACTCTGTTTTCTGGGAGCTCTTCAAGTGAAATTAATTTTTTTAAATGATTTTGACAATTTCAATTATATTTTAGATAGTTGTACTGTATTTGTCTTGCAACATTATATAGATCCTCAAGGATTGTTTTACACTTTTATAGAATGCCATTTTCATCTTATAAAATTATTTATCTCCTATTTTCCACGTTCCTCGCCGTTTTATTGATAAAACGAATTATATTTTATAAAAATTTTCTTATTCACTAATTGTTTGTTGTGGTTGGATTTTTGTCGTTTTTTTATCAAGCTAAATATATTTAATTATTTGGAATTTGGTGTTAAATAAAAAACAATGTTGCTTTATAATCCTCTCAATTCATAAAACATATCGTTTTTTATGATATTGAGCACCTATATATGTTAAATCATCATCGATTGAATTTTTCTAATAAAAGAAAACCTTGAAAGTCGAAATATAGATAAAAATATTTCTTGCAATATGCTAGTGATGGTTCTTATAAATATAAAAGTATTTTCAGATTTAAGATGGTCAAAAATAAATTATTACATAACATTTTTTCTCCATAATATATTATTATTATTCGTATCTTTGACTTTGTGTTTTAAGATTTATGAATTTATATTCTATACTAGCTATGTATCCAATTTTATTTATCTGTATTTATAGTCTTATTTACTAACGTTATTTTTTTATGATCAAGAATATAAAATTCATTTTAGGCTCATTATGTATCACTTTTTTTTGGATATTTATTTTTGGGGTATTTTTCTTTTTATCGATTTTTTCTATTATGACGTGTTCAGCGTGTTGGGAATATTGCACAACTCCTTGATGCATCTTTTAACACCTTCCATTGATCTATCTTCATCAACTGCTCTTATTCTTTCAAATGAGATGAGTTCAAGTGTCTTGCGGAGTGTGAGAGCTTGCATGCATGCTTATACTTTGTCCGGGATTTTTAACACCTTAACATGTTTTTGAAAAATATAAATTGTAAAGCTTAATTTATAATTAAGCTTGATATTGATTTACTTCTAAATATACACTAATTTTTAAATAAATATCAGCGAATTCATAATTTTTACGAATATTAAAGTGAGATTAATTTAAATTTTATTGATATCTATCTACCCATTGATATGCAGTATTTCATAAGTTCTTTCAAAAACGATACGCCAATAACTAAATTCCAAGCTCAAATGAACTCCCCAGTGGACGTCTATATAATGAATCACGAAGAAAACTACTATCTTATTGAACCCGTGAATGACCACACGCTTCAAAACGACAGAATCAGAATCGGTTCATTTTATAAAACATTTTACAAATTGCAGAACAATTCAAAGGTCAGTTTAAAGGAATATAAATGTGCTGTCAAGGAAGCAGGAATTGTTGTAATACATGGTGATCCACCACAAAATATTTTCAAGATATTGAAAGGAATAAAATACATTAAGCTTGGTTTAAAATTAGAAAACTGTGAGATTACAAAGGTGGATGATTTATCGATTGATGATCAAGAGTTAGATTCTGATGAAGACCCGTTATTTTTTAAATTCACCAGCAAAACTAGGATTTATTGTGCTAAAAGAAAAATAGATTTTTATGGTTTAGAAAGGCACGAAACAGAATTTGAAAAGCTTTTGTTTGTGCCTTTGCTAAAAAAGAGCCAACTAAAGAGATTTGATTTGTGGGTTAACACACTTTTTATTCTTGAAGGTGATATTGGTATGAAAAAAGATGAATTTATGAAGAAGATATGCCAGAGAATGTGATTGAACCACATGGAATATGATTTTTTAAAGAATGGTGATGATATGACAACTTTTAATACAACAATGAAGATGGTCGACGGAATAAAACCTTGTATTGTGACTTTAAAGAATTATATAACCAAATCCGTTGATTTCATTTCGACTATAGAAAATCTTTGTGATAAGAATAGGGCAGAAGAAAATGACTATGGTGCCGTTTTTATTTTCTTAGTCGACAAAAAAGAGCAATTTGAGTTTATAACTAAGCGATATAATGTAGATGTTATTTTTAAGCTTGAAAATCCGGGAAAGGAAGAAAGAAAAGCTATAATTCAAAATATACTTGAAAAAAATCCAAATAAATAACCATTGATGAAATTGAAAGGTTAAGCGAATCTATAAATTTCAAATCCATTAAAGAAATAGAAAATATTTTTGGAAGCATAATTGAAGGGAAAATTTATGAAATTGAAAAGAGAAAAAATGAAACTAAAAATCATAAACCATGCTGTAATAACAATTATTCGACTGAAAATGGAAGTAATGTGGGTGATAAAAATGAATATATCAGAGAAACGAGTTTTTATTCCCAGTTTCTGAAAAAAGAGAGTTTAAAACCCCTGAATCAATTAGCAGAATCTTTCGAAAATATTCGAATAACGGATATAATATCAGAAGAAAGATTTTGTCTCATTTTTGATGACTTTAAATTTTTATTAGATAAAAAAATCATCAGACCAAACGATGAAATTTGCAACAAAACAAACATTTTATTTGATAATATCGGTGGTTACGATGACGTGAAGCAAATTTTAACGGAAACTGTTATATGGCCTTTAAAATTTAAAGATTATTTTAAGAAATTGAATATTAAATCCTCTAAAGGAATCCTTTTTTATGGACCTCCCGGATGCTCAAAAACTCTTCTTGCAAAAGCTATATCAAATGAAAGTAAAATGTCGTTTATAAGTGTGAAGGGTTCGGAATTGGAGAACAAATATGTTGGAGAAACCGACAATGCTATAAGGAATCTTTTCCAAAAAGCGCGTAAAAATGCACCTTGCATTATTTTTATTGATGAAATTGATAGTATTTTTAGAAAAATCAATGAATCATCACATGATCATCATTCAAAGACTTTAGCTGCCTTCTTAACCGAAATGGACGGTATGGATGAACTTAGTGACGTAATAGTAATGGGGGCTACAAATAGGATAGAAAGTATAGATTCAGCGTTCATGAGACCAGGTCGAATTGATAAAGTTATTCATATAGGACTTCCAGATGATGAAGCCCGGAAAAAATATTTAAAATAAAACTTGGGGTTAATACTACAGAAAAAATCAACTATGATATTTTGGTTGAGAAAACTAAAGGAATGAGTGGCGCTGACATAACACTTGCTTGTCAAGAAGCATTGATGATTATTCTTCGTGAAAAAATAGCAAACAATAGAGAACTAAAAATATCAATTGAAATTCTAATTGAGGCACTAAAAAACATAGAGCGAAAGAATTCCAACTGTTTTTTTATTGTGTTTCAAAATATTCTTTTTAGATAACTATGATCTAAAACCCCAAAATATATAATTAAACTCCGTGATAAAATTTTAAAATATTTTCTTGTGTTGCGAAATGATCGTTTTAGAGAATTATGATTTAAAATCCCTAAAATATATAATTAAACTCCGTGATAAAATTTTAAAATATTTTTCTTGTGTTGCGAAATAATCTTTATAGAGAATTATGATCTTAACTACAAAAAAAAATATTAAAAAATTCAACATATAAATTTTTTATGCCATATTTTATATGTTTTACGACAAAATTTAGGCGCTGTAATGCATTGTTTCGGTTGCAAACATAATCAATCACAACAGATTAATGTATATGCCTCCATTTTCGGTTCTAATGGTAATATTGATGTGTGTAAACCATTAAGGGGCTCGAAGAAACCAATTCGGTGATAATTTATTTGCTTTCTGCATATATTTAATGAGGCCTGTATAAAGAAGAATAAGTTAAAAATCATTCTTCTTTAGCCACATTATTCATTTTATTAGCTTGTTATTTCATATTCACATATTTATTTAGAGTGTTTTTTGAACTTACTATTACTGTTAAAGGTACATAATTGAAGATTGTTGTCTCACCTCTATTTTTCAGGCACAAGAAATTGAAAATATTCCATGATCCTAATAAATCAATATTTCACAATTTTTACAGTATATTTAGATATCGTATACTAGGATACTGTTTATGAAGAATTCTATTTTATATATTTGTTTGCTTGCGATATATATAAAACGGCATGCTGAGATTACACCATAAACCAACTTTGTCGGATATTTGATCCAAAAAAAGTATATCACTATTAGTGAAAATTTTTATATGTATCATATATATATCAGGGCATATTTATCCGATAGATATGTAGGGATGAAAACTGTATAAATATATTATTCGTTAAAAATCATCCTTAGCTTAATTTAAAACCCGAATACTTTTATTGATAAGAAAAAATTATACGGGTAATTTTCGATCAATCATTATATTTTTCTGCGTGATGTTAATATAGACAACCAAAAATTTAATGTTTAAAATTACCAATATTAAGCATAAAATTTTTTTAGCACAAAAAATCAGCACAAAAATAGTTTCGTAATTCCTGATATCATCACAGTATAGAAAATTGAAAGCGAATTCAATTTAACAACGTCAATGAGCCACCGCCTTTTGAGAAACATGAATTAATACTATAGCAGCTTTAATTATAAACACCCGCGTTTCGAAATATGGTTCATCTGTTTTTGGGTTCATATCTAAAAGCTTTTTTTGATGTGAGCCTGCCTACCTTTGTTTGGTGTATTGAATGCGGTTATGCTGCAACTATTGCCTGTTTGGTGAAAAAAATGATTTGTTTAAGCAGATTCGAAGATTGAATTTTTATATCAAATATTTGCACTGGTCGCGATGTGGACACAAAGGCTAAATTAACACAATTATATATTTTCAAAAACAATAAAAATATTTTTTCTGTGTAAAATAAGATGAAAAACATACGGTTCATCACGTTGATACATATTAACCAAAACGCTTCCCATGTTAAAATTGGGTTTATAAAAAATATGATTGAAAAACGTCGTATAAAAGCTAATTTTTTGGCTTTTATATATCATCGCATATATTAATATACATAGGATGACAATATTATATATTTTTTTTGGAAGCTATTTATAATTAAGAAGATATATATGAAAATATAAATTTCAAATAGTTTTCAAGCATATCGCAGTTTAAATCTAGTCCAAACAGGTCTTCCTAATGTCAAATTATATAAATTAATTTCTTTGGATTGATATAACAAACAGTGGTATTTGAAACTTATTTTATTCGTTGCTTTTTTTTGTATTTTAATTAAATACTAATAATAGGCGTTGAGCTCCTGTTTATTTGATTTTATTAATATATTATATTTTTTATTTATGGGTTAAGTTTATTTTTAACAATTTTATCTATTTAGGCGTGGCCAACCCATTTAAAATACTGCACAACTCATTGATGCATCTTTTGAAACCTTCCCCTGATTTATCTTAATCAACTACTCTTCTTCTCTCAAATGAGATGAATTCGAGTGTCTTGCGGTTAAACATATTAAATAATTTATTGTATAAATTTTAGTGCAAATAAGAACGCTCTATTAGTTTATGAAGCATTTTTATGTTTTTCTATTTGAAGTCAGCAATTTGCATCTTTTTAAACATTTAATTTCTTTATAGATTATTGTATAAATAATTTTACTTTTCAATGAAATTTTGCAATTTCTGGCTTAATTTGATTTTAGCTATATAAATATGTTCAAGAAAATTTTAAATGGCCTTATTGAACTAAATTGCTTAATACATCATTCGGTTTGATACCCTTTAGGATTTTATTGGATTTCTTTTTTTTTTAAATCTCCAAATCTAAGTAGTTCTTACGGATCATATTGTTATAGACATTCTTCTGCTTCTGCTGGCATCCCTAACTCATTGATATCAGACTTACTGTATTTTATGACCCCGTATAGCACCATTTAATGTTATATATTTAAATATTAAAGACATGAATTTCTAAGCGAATCATATTGTTATATTATCTTTTTTAATATCCATCGGATTATCAAATATTTTTTATTTATTGGCTACATTTATAGTCGTAATTTTAGTTTTTGTTCTCAGGGACAGGCTTGCTTGATTCTCTGTACGCACAGTGTATTTATACTTTCGGCTATCTTCTCCTCTCCAAAGTCTTCTTCAATACCCCTCCTTCTTTCGAGGCCTATTAATTCAAGGGTTTTTCTCAATCCCAAGGTTTGAATATATGGCTCAACCTGGTTCGTGACATCTAGTTCCTTCTGATACCTTCTATGATATCATGTCACCACACCGTCCAATGTTATAACATATATGATAATTTTTGTCTTGCATTTGTATATCTATCGGATCATCAATATTCCTATTTAATTATGTGATCATATTTTTTTTAGTTAATATGCAATAAAATTGACTTGTTCACATGATATATAGATGCAGATTATTATACCAGCTTCTTCTTTTATTTATGCTAGCATATTTTCTTTTTTTCTTGAGTTGTGTGTGTTTTCTGATTTTTTTTTGTTCTTTATAATTTATATTTTCTTGTGGGCGAAAAATCGATGAATCTTATCCCTTTGTTATGTGTTAAGCTAAGCCATGGTCAAGCGCTCTTTCGCATTTACTTGCCAAATGTTATATTTTTTTTATAGAGTTCCTTCAACTGTCGGCTGTATACCTTTTCCTGATAAAATTGTGTTCTAGTTTGCATAGAGTTTAATACGTGTTCTTGTCTTGGATTTATGCTTCCCATTTATAACCATCTTGAATATCTGGGGCTAAGCCAGCATTTTAGTTGCTTTGAATTTTAAAGAGTTTGGACGCAATTTTGCATCTTTATAAATATAAATTGAACTAGTTTTTGTTTCTGTTTTTTTAATATGTGCATAGCTTTTCTCATTTATATTGGGTCAAAATGTACTCTTTTACTGTGAAAAGGTGTGTTTTGTTTTCCTTTTAGATTTCATATATCGATGCTCTCATTTATATTGTTTCTTCGTTTGTTAAAAGTATTTTATTTATGCACAATCTCTGGCTGTTGAATATAATAAAAATATATGATCATTATTTTTGTAGCTCTTCTCTTTTATAATATAATGTTTTTTTGTCGGTTTGCTGTAAATAAATTGATTATTTTACCATAACTTCTCTCATATAACCATATATAATAATTATGTCTCTTATTTCTAGTTCAAGAGCCCATATATAGTAGTTTGCAAGCGAAATTGTAATTTCTTTAATTTTTTTATATGGAATTTACCCGATAAGATAAGATCTTTTTTAAGAATATTGGAAATTATTGCAGTAATCTAAATATAAAATTTGAACAATACTATATCCTAAATACAAATATACTATTTATTCAGATTTAAATAAATATGTATCAACATCTACAATATATAAGAAGTTTATTTTATGCTAAATTCAATCTTCTAGGAAATTAAAATTTATTCGTTCATATTCGTTTGCAAATAAGAAATAATATTTAATCATTCTTAGGTTTTCTGAATCTTTAGATATACGCCTAAAGATAATCAATAATATAAATTGATTGATTTTATAAGAAGAATCTTCATGTCTTATGTATAAAGAGGGAATTTTTTGTTGCGTAATTGACCAAATAAGTATGTGCGTTAACCAAAGATAAGTTAAATCATTGCACAGTAATATCCCTTTTATTACGTTATGTTAAAATCTCAAAAATGTTGTCCGCATCCAAATCACTTTTAAATAATTATTACTACTATAAAATTATGAGCCCACATTGGAGGATGGTGTTTCCACACAATAAAATTATATAGATATTATTTTCCGTTTTATGCACTCTTAAAGTTAATCTACATGATAAGTAGTTTTTTCATCCCATTAATTATAAACATACGTATTCTTAATATATTTTCGAGTTTATTAGCGCTTGTTCTCTAACTTTTCTATCCTTCATACAGTACGAAATAATTTTTCGATATGAATTTGAACTTTCAATATCTACTTTGATCTAGTTGTTTTGTTATTGTCTATACTATAGCTTGAAATTTATAAATATTATTTATATACCTTACGGGCTTATGTCAACTTTCCTTAATAAAAACATCCTATGAAATATAGAGTAAAGATCATTCTTAAACCATATCATTCAAAAATTTTCTTCTTAAGCATATATCGATACAATTTTGTCTGATTGAGGTGTAGAAGACATCACTTTAGTTCAATCTATAATTTTTAACAGACCCATTCGTTTCCTAGCTAGAAAATATGAATTGTTTTTATAAATATAGAATGAAAATCTTCACATTCCGCTTTTTATTCTCCGATAGACCTTTAATATATTTTACAAACGAATGATCCGACTCGGTTCCCTAGATTAGTACGAAAATGCTACCGATACACTTTCTGTTTGATTTATAATTATACCATATTTTATATATATGTAAACCATATTCTGTTATATTCGAGCACATTTTCTGCACGTTGGAACCACAGATATTACATTCTTTTGAAGTACATGATTTTTTTTCATGTAGATAATTGATAACTTCGAGAAAATCCGATTTTCTTCTTGAATCACATTGTTCAGCAAAATTATTTTTTGAAGCTCTTCAAACATTATTTATGGTGCACTTCTATTAAAGTTGTAATAGATGCCTATATCCGTGTTCTTTTTTGAAATATATATCATTTTCTATATTATTTTTCATAGTTCTTAAATTTTTATTTAAAAAGCACTTCTTCTTAAGTTGTAAGAGAGATCATATTCTGTTTTTATCACAAGAAAACATATTTTTCTGCCTCTTTTTCTACCAGTTCTATAATTTTATTGCATCGAGCACTTGCTTCTTGAGTTGGAATAAATATCTAAAAAGGTGATAATTCCGAGATTTTTCTTCTTTCACTTGAAATGTAATAATTTTTTGAATTATTATTCTTTTTTTGTAGGTTCTTGATAATTAAGTTTGATACTCTGTAGAGTTCTAAAAATTACAGTAATATTTTTAGTGGAGTTAGATTTGCTATCTGTCTTTACAACATTGTTGTATCTTTAGTATTTTATCGTTTACTTTGTGAAATTATACTTTCTTTGTTCTGATAACACCTTCATATCTCGATTAATAAGTTCTATGTACATTTTATGAAAAATTTACTTGAATTCAGAAAAAAATTATTCCTCCAACTAATTGCTCTGGTATATAATTTTTATGGAATATGTCTTTTATAAGATACAAACTTAATCTTAGAACTATAGATCTTTTGACTAGTGTTTTTTATGCAATAATTTTGTAACCTTGTTCTTTTAATATAATAAGAAGGTTTTTCTTTAAATCTATCACTGTGTGACGTACTAGTTTTAGCTAAATAAGCGCAAGACATACACTTTGAACAATAAAGATTGATTCAAAACATTCTTGAAGGCATGAAGGACTAGAAAAGGTAGATTTTGTTTGAGACTACAAAATTTATGAGAATATTTGGAGCATTATCTGTCATTTATCTGAATTCTCTTTTTTATATTACTTCTATTGTTTTGACAGGATCAACTAAGATGCAGTTTGTATTGTTGATACTATCATAATTATTTAATTTTGTATATAAAGTTTTTGGAGTGCGCTCAATGTGTCAATTATTTGTGATTATTTATTTTCTACCTTAAATAAAGTTTAAAGTTTTTGAATTTTTATGTATCTATTTTTAGTATTTTTATAGCGTTTTTTATTTATATTAAAAAAATTAATTATGGGCTGATTTTGTAAAATTGCCTTTTGCTTCTTTTAAACAGGCAAAACTACAGACATCTCTGCAGAACAGCTCTTTTCTATGTATTTATGAAATATACAATCAATTGAAAATTATTTATGGTTGGATTTATATCTTATCATCTTTAAACCAGGCGAAACTTATTCACTCTTTGTGGAAATTAATATTGTTAGTTTTTTAATAATTCACATAATTTATTAATGATGGGTAGTTGAATGGATTCCCTTTTGAATCTTTTCAACCATTTAAAACTTTAGATGGGTCTATAAAGGGGACGATATTTATATTTCTGGGATCTAATTATCTTCTCAACTTTCCCCATATCATCGCCCATCAAAATGGTCGATTTGGGTGTCTATCACAACCCCGGATATTTATGGGCTTTCTTCAAATACCTTCGAATTTCGCAGTGCCTTATAAAGAACTTATTTTATTTTGTGATCACATTATGCCACTCGATAGGGTTAATCGATTTGCTAATTTGTGCATCTTTACTATAAAAAACAGGCAAATTATTTTGTTATCAAGAAGGTTAAGTCACTAATATATTATAAAACAAAGAAGGCTGAATTAAAAAAGACAACATCGTTGAGATATATTGTGATTAATTGTTAAGGACCCACAATTTTCGAGATCCATCATTGAATCTCGTTATGATTTATAATTGACTAACAAAGATTTATAATACTTTAATTTTAGGTAGAATCAAACTTAATAATTCAAAAAAATCCAAATATTTATTGAAAATGAAAACAAAGAAAACAATACTTGATTGCTTTTTTAATTGAAAATTTATGGATATTATTTTTTTGAATTTGAAATTCATCCTATGAAAAATCCAAACCAAGCTAGACCTCAGAGACAGGGCATTTAAAAATATCGTGTTTTAAAACATAGTATTGATTGTGTATTTTTGTTCCTAATGATCATGACTAAATTTCTAAAATTCATCTTCAGCTGCATAATGCAGGAAATAGCAAAGCATTGAAAGCAGATAATAAAATATATAAAATCAGAAAAAATACTTTTCTGGAATTGAAAGCTTATATAGAGAACAAAACCCATAAATAAACATTTTTCTTTATAAGTTATTTTTCTAAAAATGACCTAAATTATATATATTTACAATATAATCTTTTTAATAGATAAAATTAATATTTATTTTATTTTTAATCATTTCGAGCAACATATTCTGATAATTTAGTCGCCACCTCCAAAATATCTTCATATTTATTTATAAACTCCACAAGATCATCATAATGTTTCAGAAGTTTAGATTGGTCCTGTGTCAATAAAACAAAATTGGATGGTTCACGAATTGTGTCTCTAACTTGAATATACAAAAATCTTTCTATGATCAACTTGGTAAAAGCACCGTAGAAAACTTCCTGGTCATTGCTAACCGGGTTATGTATATAATTTATACAATTAATTGTTAATGATTTGATTGATTCTAGGAATTTAATACATCCGAAATCCATATAAATGATAGGATCTTTTTCCCATGGATTTTGAATGTTATATATCAATGATAGGACATACATTTTTATTGAATTTAGGGGTTCTGTGATGTTGCATAAACCCCAATATCCGTTAGTTTTGTAATCTTCACGATCACCGGGTAATTTCGCAAGAAAATTTTGTATTGAAGCCCTCATTTGACAATTTTTTAAGGTCGAATTCCATTGAAGATTTTCAATATTCCTATAATAGTATAAATAAAGGGAAATTTTAGAGTAAAACTCAAACATTATTTGGCATATTTTCTCATTTGATTCCGAAGTGGTTTTATTTTCGTATGTTTCTGAATTCATATGTTTGTTTATTTTCGAAGCAAACTGATATTTTTTAGAATCAGTGGTTTCAAGGAAGTGTAGCATCACTTTTAAAGCTTTACTGGTGTAATTTTTATATTCATATAGATATACCTTGTTCATTGGATTTGTTATATATTTAAATCAGCTTAACAAAACATCATTGAGTGTCTCTATCATTTTATAAAAACTTGGCTCAAAAATTCCTATGCTTTGATGTGGTTGTGATAAAAATAGATAAATATTGAGATAGAACAGGCTTAGAACTTGTTTAAAAAATTCGTTTGAAAGAATTTTTTTTATGCAATTATTATTTAAATGATCAAGAAACAATTGTATTTTTTCATGTAAAACTTTGGTTGATAGAAGTATGTTTCCCGTATTTTCGTTAAAAAATAAAATTTTACATGAAGAAACGAAATTACTAATACATTTCATAATGCTTATAAAATTATTTTCAGCATTATTTAGTTGTTTCATTAGGTGATAAAAGTTATTTGAGGCTCATTTAGTTGATGATCTAGAAATATATTTATAGATTCAATCATTTGAAAAAAGGGTGAAAATAAGACTGAATCTCTATCTTGCAACAATATCGACGAGCCTAAATAAGTTCTTATTGATTCAAGTATATTTAAAAAAAGATAATCTGGATCAAAGTAAAAAAATCTATCTTCATTTCCATTATTTGAAAATTCACAGCATAAATATGCAAACGATCCTATCGATTCCAAAATACTATGAAAAGATTTCAAAATATCAGAAGAATCCAGTTCGAACCCATAGTTTCTGAAAATAATTAAATCACAAGAATTTATTAATTCACCAAAGAGATTATTGTCCACATTTATGCGTTTATACATATGCAACCATTTATTTACCCCAAATATTCTCATTTCAATGTAAGATGCCTCTAAACGAATGAATTTTTCGATTTCAGCTTCTAAATTTTTTTGATGATTATGTTCTGAAATAATAGCTTCTCTTTCATGATATTGTTAATTGTTTCCAAATGTTCCAGAAGCTTGCTCACCAGTACAGCAGAGTCGAATCCATAGCAAGCAAAAAATTAAATAAACAACCAAATTCATCTCCGTAAAGATAATTTTATCGATGTATTTATAGAAATCATCATTTTTACCATAATTGGCAGTTTTGCATATCTTGTATTTCTTGGTATATGAACTAAGAAAAGAAAAAATGCAATTATATTTTGGCCATTAATTTTTATATTGATTTTTTTATATTAATCTCGCTAATTGAATATTTTACAAAATATTTTTTATTTGTTTATCGTGCTCACACCAAGAATATATTTAATTTCCGAGATCAATTACTTTTCATGTTTCGATTTAATAAAGTTTTAGATAATTTTTAAAATACTCATATCTATAGATCATAGTCCATTATGATTTTCGTGATCAATGGATTTAATGGCAAATATATTGATTGGTCAACAAAAATATGTTTTTAATCGAACTTAAAGTCTCTGCTTATTTATCTAAAAAAATGACACTGTACTTCAATCAAAATTTATTCAAATTGATCAACAAACTGATCAAAAACATCTTCAAAAATACATATGTCTCCGATTTTTATGTGGCCATTTTAGATTTAAAATTTATACATAGGCTTAGAACAATTTGCAAATTTCTAAGATTATTTATATTATGGATGATGGATATTTATAAGTGTTTTGTGTATTTGTGGTTAATTTGGTTTTTATCGATTTAAATAAAGCTTTATTTGGCTTCTTAGAGCAGATTTGGACCCTACTTCTTATGATCTTATAAATTTAGCATTTAATCTATGCCCTTTCATCCTATATGACTTATATAGTTCAAGCGTTTTTCTAAATACTATTTTCCGTGGGTATCATCCGCTTCTGATGGTATTCCTAGTTCATTAAAATAAATAGTTTATGATAAATCTTTAATTTATGCGGAATTAAACAATGTAATTTTCGGATCAAATTTTTATCAAAGACATTATAAAATAGGATTTAATCTCGGCTTGCCTAACTATCTATAAAAATAAATTTGATTGAACGCATTTATTGAAACTAGGATAATAAAGTAATGCTTTATGTTTTTTTTAAATCTATATAACTACTTTAGCGACTATTTTTCTAATAATTAAATATTCTCCCAAGTCATAATAATAGCACCAACATATTTTTTTATGATTAATCCCCCTGTTTCAATATTTTTAAAATTACATAGTGTTGAATATTTTTTTTTACTATTAACTATGTTTTATACCTAAATTATTTTTTAAACAAATAAATTTTGAATCATATGTAATATCAAATTATGTAATGTAAGAATCATCTCACAATGAAAAAAATCTTCTCAAAATCTTACCCTTTTGAATGGATCTGAACATTTGAATTGTATACGATTTTTTAGTTGCATTAATTAAATATTCCAACTAATCACTTATATGAATATAAAAAAGAAAATCAATAATTTTTATTTCATATTTTTAAATGGTTAATTAATTTAAACGATGTATTTTCAGGGGTGAAATCTTATAATAGACTATTTAATTCGAATGTTGCTTGAGACGGCTACAGTATTCTCACATTTTGGAATTTCGTAAATGTTTATACATACAATTTTTACGTGTGAGACTCAAAATAACGAAGAAACTAAATATACATTTTAGAACATGAACAAATTTTTCGATTGTCTCTAGTGTATAATGTTTGGAAAATTAAATCTTTCCCCTTTTAATAATTTGTGAAATACCCTTTATGTTTGCAATCGAAGCTCTATTTTCATCTTTCTGTCAAAACTCTTGGTTAAGAAACTATAGAATTCCCGAGTGCTTATATTTTTTTGTTCATTCATACAGAAATATATAATAGCCGTTTTTTTATATATAAACTTATCAAAAAAGGCAATAATTCCCTTAAAACACAGGAATGCAATTGTTTTATATTAAAATATACTTCCAATAAAATTTTTAATACAAATAGCTCAGTTAGAATTTAAAATATACGAAATTATTACCTGTGTCCCTCCATAAAAATTTGAGGTGAAACTTTGAATAAAGAAAGGCAATATATTTCAAACTGACACATTAAAGTAAAATTTTTATGTGTTTGAAATATATATTATGACAAAAAAATCCTATAAAAGATGAAATGATTAAGTTATTTCAATGTCTAATGTTGATTTAAAAATTCATAGATGATAATTGATTGGTCCTAAGAAATGTAATAAAAATCAAAAATAGTTAAATATGCTTATGGATCGCGCAAATGAAATTTTTTTCATATTGTTTGCAAAATTATTTCGAATAAATGACAAAATATAGCGATTCTCATACCCGAATACTATTTTTTTTTTTAAATCTAAATTATTTCGGTATTTTGTCGAACTAGAACAGCACTTGAATATATGCTTTTACATTTATATCATAAGAACACCCAAAAATAAAATTTTATAGAATTATACATATTATTTATTTTTCAATTTATATTATGCAAAAAAATGAAAAATTCACTTTATGAATGAATTATAGGTTAAAATTTTATTATTATTTCCCGCTTTTAAGTTCAAGGTGATAAATAATCAATGTTTAAATCCCAGTTTCACTGATCAAGTTTTTAAACTTATATTTTTTTTAAAATCAAAAGAAACACAATTTTGGATAATAATAAAAAGTCTTTTATGATACATCTAAAATTATGCCTCTAATATGAACTAAAATAAGTTAATAAACTCAAATTCCAAGATCAAATATCATTTTGGTCTTTCAATCCTTCTCATTTTAAAAGTATTGAACGTATAAAAAGACATATCTTTAGACGTATAGCTTAGTTACTGCAGTGCATTGATACAACAAGTATTAGCGATAAAATATTAGAGTGGTAAGTAAATTTAGAATGTAAGGCTGCACATTAGATTATAATATAGAGCCTAATATATTTTTTTAATTCCAGTTTAAATTTCAATCAAATAGGACGAAAGTTGTAAAAATATTGGCCGTGTCAATGACCAACACTGATCTAGAAAATGGAAAATATATGAAAATTCGGATGTTATATAGGATAGAAAATCATCATTAATATTGTAATATACACATATAAAGCCACAGTGTTTTTATTTAGATCGATTAATCATCAGGATGGCGTATTTTAATTACAAATTTTTTTAATATTTTAGACACAAATTCATGATTTATTGATCTTATTACAAGATAGCGTAAAGTATATAAAAAAATTGGTTACATAAATAAGTGAATAATACAAACAGTGGAACAAAACAATACTCGAGTAAACAATAATTATGTTTAATAAATGGTATAAAAATCAATAAAAAAAATATAGATAGAATATGAAGCAAAATAAGCATTAAAGAAAAATACAAAGACCATTTGAATATTTTGAATTTTTTAAAAGTTGATAGATAGTTTCGTGAAAGATTAAAACAGGATATAAAGAAAAATGTTCGAAAATCAATAGGTTCATATATAAAAAATTATATTGTTCGCTTTTAATTTTTTGAATGATTACCTTCTTTCATTTACATAACATAATCGAATTGGTATAACTGGCTTTTTTTAATCCGTGCAAATGCAACCCATAAATCACGATTTTGGTCATAAAATTTAAGCGATTTATTGGGAATAATATCAACACCCAGCCTATGTAAAAATATATGTTTCTATAAAATCATGTTTATCTATAAAATTGTTTCTTAAACTATATAATTATTACTGATTTTATTGTTATTTTTATATTCGACCCGAAATCGGGGCAATTATATATTGGTATTTTTATTGAAGAATAAGTTTGCGTTTTGTCATTAATATTTACGCAATGACACCCTATTTCATTAAAATTGTTTGTTCTTATGTTTCCGTATTTTTAAACCATAGAAACAAAGACTTATTTATTCATATATTTCACTTGAATGTAATTCTGCCTGCAGGGCTAATTTGATATCATTTGAATAGATTATTATTAGATTTTTGTAATTAATGTGCAGATGCCGAGTTTCCAAAAAAAACGTATCTATTTATCTAAAAACGCATATTTACCACAGCAATAATGTAACCGTCTATTGTGTATGCTCTTCTCAACAAATATTTATCATAAAAATAAAAACTTATCAAATTAACATTTATTATCAATTTTAATACCTTGATAAAATATAATGAAGTATATTTTTTGATCATGGAATTATTGAAAATATTCTATATAATCAATTTTATTCAGATTAGATATAAGCAAAAATTAGACAATAATTTTTAAAAGGGTAGAAACAAAGATATGATCGAATAAAAGAAAAAGAAACAGCGAAAAGATAAAACAAATTTAATAAAAACAAAGAAAATATGTCTTTTTGGCAAATGAATTAATTCTAATTTATAGATAAAAAACAAGGACAATAGAACATTCCATTCCATAATATGATATATTAACAAAATACCACAAATTTAAATCATGAACTTGAGGATGCAACCGAATCTGAACAAAACCTAAAAACAGAGGATTAAAAAAGACACTTAAATGTATAAGTATTGTGCGGAGAGATTCATAGAAGAGGATCGTAAATACTATTATATTAAAAGATGTATAAATCAAATATGTTTTCAAGAGTTATCTTAATTTTTACATAAGCAAAAAATAAACGAAGAAAGAAAAATTCAGAAGCTTGAATGAAACAAAATATAAGTTCTTTCTATCGGGGATGATATAAATCCAGCGGAATTAAATGATGTTTATAAATAAGGAGCTACAACATTTAAAAGTCACATTATGAAGAAAGAACGGGCATTAATTATTTATACAAAAAATTTTTATCTATAGATGTCAATATTTACATAATAAATAGCCGCATCTGATTGTTATTTTATACTTTCATAGGATACATAGACATCAAAATTGCTTCATGTAGATCAAATATAATTTATGAAGACATCAATTCAAATATGATTATTTTGTCTGATTTTATTGTGTAGAAAGTATTAAATGGTTTACATTCCTTTAAATAATTGTGAAATAATATTGTAAATTATGTTCTATACACGAGTGTTAACCCCGCTAGGACCACTTATTAACGAATTAGATAGAGGTTAACTAAAGGGGTGATATAATGGAGAAAAATTAGAATTAAGAAAAAAATTGCTGAGCGAATATTTTCACGTTTCATTTATACTTAATTGAACATAATTTATAGATAATATATTGTTTGAATTGTAATTCAATAGGTGAAAGGGCATAAATATAAATTATTTAAGATAAATTCATGCATCTAAGATTGGCATTCTATTGTTTTAAATCATGAAACTTAGTTTAGATAAAAGATGTGTTTATTCGGTTTGAATGTTATATGTGGATTTATTGGTGGTGCTATATCCTAACCTTTCAATATTCAATTTCTTTTACAATTATTTACACTTTAAACTTATTCTAATATGTTTTTTTCCAGACATGGTTATATATAATTGAATTTAGCTTTTCTAATTACTATAATATTAAAGAACTACTAATTTTTTTACTCTAAATTATATTTACATATAAAATTGTTTCAATTAATATTAGAATCAATGTATTATCGGATTTATCTATGATATATATTTTATCATAGACTAACTAGATTTTTCTATGCCAAAAATTGTTCAAGTAAAATATTTCTAACGTTATGGGGCAAAGTCGAACTCTATCACATATAATCTGATCATCTAGACAAACTTATTTTATTAATTTTGTTGATCGACTTATTTATTCAATCATTTCTAAAGTTTATTTTATGCAATATTTTGCCTCTGCCCCATGCCCAACTCCTTAGTACACGGAGTATGGGACTTTTTGTCAACAAAATCATATTTTATGGCGCATGAGATGATTCTTGTTTTTTATCAATATTTATTAAATCATTTTTGTCCGTAAAATCATTATTTATTTTTAAATGCTAAAATCAATTTAACTAGTATATTAGGGCAATTATATGATGATAAATTTATAGAATCCCACATTTTAGTGTGAGTTGAGCATGTTACGACATTTAAACTTCAATATATATGGGATTCATGTATATTTCTATATTTATTAATCTGAAAGAGCAAAGAACTTCAATGTCTAAAAATACTCTGTTCATATCCTTCAATTAATTTAGTCAGATTTGGATAAAGCCTTTTTTTAAAATCCAAATTTTCATCCCTTAAATATCTACAGTCATAATGAATGGGCAATCTTGAAATACAAAAAAAAACTTTTCATATATGGGATCAAGAAATTTGAAAGAAGTTGTTTGACTGCCATCGTATTTTGAGAATTCTTATATTTCAACTGGTTTTTTAAGATAGATTCTACATCTTTCCCAGAAACAGCAAATGCCAAATCTACACAGAAACAAGTTTATCTTCTCCATGTATTTTTCAAAGGACATATTAATGATAAAATATACATTTTTGAGGATTTAATAGATCTGAAAAAATCTTATACCTCTGATATATTACTATTTTTGTAAGTATTGATAAATTTAGTATTTCATTTAAATATTTTTTGTGTTATTCTTCCCACTGAATTGTATCTTGTAAAAGGATTCAAAATAGATTCAATAGCCTTGCGAGAATTGTAAATATAATGTTCAAAACAAGATCTAAACTCACTTAAAATTGCATGTATAGTACACAAATCTCCAGGTATCAGTGTTTCTTCATGGGATCCAAAGAATCTTTTCATTCCGCTCCAAACTTCCTTTGCACATTTTTTTTATTATCAGACAAGAATTTTCAATGGAATTAAATCTATACTAGAATAGACACTAACTAATCCGCGTGATGTTTAACCATGTTATAAAATAGTTTATCCAATATATTTTTATCTTGCAGAAAAAATTTTTTTAAATGAATAAACACTGAGACAAACATGTCATACAAAAAACATAATAATTGTATATAATTTATTCAATTCTTACAAATTAATAATTCACCAACGAACTGTGATGTTAACATCCAATATTTCTTGTTGCGTAAAATAGTACATCTGGGTCATTTATGCATGCAAATCGCTTTTAATACTATGTTGACGTAATGTAAAACACAAAAAACGAAAGATAAAGGATATTTTATTGTTCCGATAAAATATCTTTAAAATCTTATTTCTGTCCTCTTAATATAACAAAACACCATTGTAGCCTTTGAATTGCTGCTTGCTTAGAAATAAGTTGTGTGGAGTAATGGTTTTATAAAAATTATATGTGAGCCAAAAAAATTTTATAGCCTTGTCAGTATTTATTTTCTGGTAGGATATTATCTCACTTAAATATACAGAAATATATTACGGTAGCCTTAAAAAACACACATCTGATCAAAATAAATTATTTTATGTGCGTTCTTTTCTGTTGGATGGTTTTGATTAAACACAAGAATTCTGCAATGTATTTTAAATTTTTAAGAAAAGCTACTAAATGACTCTTAAAACCCCATTTATTCGTATATATTGTAGAGAAACTGAAATCACACGAATGCATTAACATATCTAAAGACTTGTTTTTTTGGGGAACTACTTTGTATTATTTTATGGCTTCATTTATTAAGGTCAGGTGCATTCTTAGTAAGATTATGTAAATAAATAAATTGATTTCTGCTTCTTCTTCATCTAAATTTTCACTGTGATATAGAAGGATGCCATTCTTTCTATCTGGATATTAGTATTGGGACCCCAACTTGTTTAGAATTCTAAATATTCTTCATTATCACTGCATAATGCCGTAATAAATAATAATATATATGAGATTAAGATGAATTACTTAAAATATATTTCTTATTCATATTTCTAATTATTTTATTATCCTTTTGTCATTAATGCACCTTTTATTCTCTCGATTTCTTTGATTAAACCGCGATAACAAAATTTATGAATGAATAATTCGTCTCTTGTATCATTAAAAAAACAAGCAACTTTAATTTTTATAAATTATTTGAGAGAATTCGAATAATTAATATCTTTTTATATTGGGAACAAGTTATTCGATTTTATTGTCTAGTGCATGAATTATTATTATTGAATTGTGTAAAGAAGATTTTAATAAAATCAATTGAACTTATGATTCTTCTGCATATTCTAATTTTTCCAACTAAATTTTCGATTCTTGCAAAAATATCAATTTCAAATAAGCAATATTGATTTTTTCAATATCTACACATATCTTGGATCTACTAAAAAAATATTTGCTGGTGTTTTAATTAATTTATGGTATAATAATTTTTTAAAAATCATGATATATACAAGATCATGCCTTATTTATATAATATTTACAACCTATTCATTGCGAAAGAAATTTATATAAGAAAAATACATATAAAAATAGAATTACTAGGAATATCTCTAAATTATATAAGGAGTTAAAAATACCGGACGAAGTAGAAGCATACATGCAAGCCCTCACACTCCGCAAGACACTTGAACTCATCTCATTTAAGAGAAGAAGAGCAGTTGATGAAGATAGATCAGAGGAAGGTGTCAAAAGATGCATCAAGGAGTTGTGCAATATTCTCAACACGTTGAACATGTCTAAATATATAAAATTGATAAAAAGAAAATTAACCCATAAATAAATAAAATATAGGAATATCTCTAAATCATGTGTGTTCAAAAGATACAAGCGAAATAAATTTAAAAATACTTTTGTATTTTTGATTTTTAAAATAATTTTCAGAAATCATGAAATATTATATTTTATATTCAAATTGCTGTCACTAGAATAAGAGAAAGTTGATGAATAATACTACTATCATGATATAATTTATAAGGTGTAATCTATTCATAAAATACAGCAAATAAATATATTTTCGTCTTTTCCAAGATTGAAATATTAATATTGATTCTTATTAAAAAAATATTTCTTATTGCAAAAGATAGATAAAGTGTTTATATTGAAATTAATAGCAATTTATTTTTGGATATACCTTGGAGGGTATTTAAAGAAAATAAACTAAAATGAAAACATAATATTCTTTATAGAACTTTAGTTTTCTTTTTATCGATAATATCTATTTAGACGTGTTCAGCGTGTTTGGAATATTGCACAACTCCTTGATGCATCTTTTGACACCTTCCTCTCATCTATCTTCATCAACTGCTCTTCTTCTCTCAAATGAGATGAGTTCAAGTGTCTTGCGGAGTGTGAGAGCTTGCATGTATGCTTCTACTTCGTCCGGTATTTTTAACTCCTTAACATATTTTTTATGATATTTTGTGACCACCCCATCCCAAGTCATCACATATGGTATTATTCTTGTTTTACATTTGTAAATTAAACAAAATGAAAACATAATATTCTTTATAGAACTTTAATTTATTGCTTTAAAATGTATATATTGGATGCAATATTGCCAAAAATTTCTTTTTAAAGAATATACAAATATACACGTTTTATGAACGATTAAAATAACATAAGAAAATATTAAAAACAATAAAAATAAAATTATGTAAATGCTTTAGTTTAAAAATTTTTTTATTTCATGATTTCGGGTATAAATCCTCCAAAATACCAAAAATTATTTAAATATATTAATGAGAGAATGATTTCATTTGAGAAAAAAAGTGAAAGAATCTGGTTAACAAAATACATATATATAATATGAACTTTTACATTAAAATTTGTTTTTTGTTGTAAAAGATATTCAATTTTCAATTTAAAACAAATACTGCGGATTTTCATCACAAATTGTATATATTATAAATTTCTTACAATAACTTTTACAGTTATTATATTTTTTTCTCTTTTTTTTGATTCTACGATTCATTTATGTGGTATTTATCTCGAAACCGCCACCTAAAAAAACCTTTCTTATTAAAAACTCTTTAGAAGTCTTTTATTTTCTTTTTAATTTTAACATCTTAAATTTTTGTACAAAATAATTCGGCATGCACAGAAAAGAGATAGCCCATGCCCTTATATTTATTTCAATTAAAAGGTGATCAGTTATTAGTCAAAAAAATTAAAGTAACAAAAAGTATGTTCATGTAACTATCGTGTATGAACTTAAGTCTTGCTATCAAATAAGTATTTTTGGTGATTTATTCGGTCTATTTAAAAAAAACATCATTTTTATAATATTATACAATATTCCAACTTATAAATAATATAAAACATTTCAACTAAATTATTTATAGGGCAATTAATCTATTTTTTCGTAGTATAATATGAAAATAAATATTTTAGTATTCAGTGAAAAATTTTTTTTGTATTTAATCTAGACGAATACATTTATATATCATTTATAATGATAAAGCATATATAAACTGTTTTAGAAAAATCAAGTAATTTAAAAAAATAAATATGGTGGATTTTAAACTTTAGAAAAATCAAATAAATCAATTATTTATTGGAATTTAAGTGATAGGCTTCATCGGTACATTAAAGGATGTATGGTTTACGAATATATATAATGCATAAATAATATTTCAAGTCAAGTTTATATATATACAGTATTTAAAGGAAAAAATTCACTGAATAAAGAATTTGGGTTGTGGGCATCTTTTAATTTTTCCTATAAAGATGAAAAAACACCCTTCAGCTCATTTAAAGAACAAAAATGATGTTTTTTTATGCAATATTAAATATAAGATCCTCAAATACAACAAATAAAATCCATTTGAACTAGTAAACTATTTCTTATTTTAGCATATTTTTTTCCAATTATTATGGTAAAAACCATAATTGAAATCTAATATGGTATTATAATATATGAATTATATAGTTGTTTAAGATACAATTTTATTTTAATTAATAACTTCTTATACAAAAAACACAAGAAATACATATAATTGTAATTATAAAAATATTTTAGACAAGAAATTCTTGTTCATTAGTAGATTTTAAGACCAACAGATTATGCGTTAGGATTGACCAGGTCTGTATAAAATTTATGTGATTTTATAGGAAATATTTAACTGTCAGCTTCATAGCCTTCGGTCTTGATATTTTTGCGTATTTAAAATTAGAACAGTGTCTATTTATTATAAAAATAACCAATCAATAAATTATCATTTTTTAATTAATGAATCAAAAACAGTTTTTTTGCAGTTGAGAAAATATAAGGGCAAAAGACAAGATTTCTATCCTTTCTATAGCTTTTTGTATGACAGAGATTACTGAGGTGTAATAAAATGAATTTCATGTATATATATTATATAGTTTATTACTATTTTATATTAAATATGATATTTTTATATACAGTCACTTCTTGGTTTATATATTCTATATCGATAATCAAATGTTCTTATACTTTTTTATGAAAACAATGCCCCCATTATTAAATAACCACTATATTAGTATCTTATCATTTTTTAAAATATTTTAATCATCGTAACTAGTTTGTTTCAATATAATAGCGTTAGATATCAAGCAATCATATTATCTATTTGTAGAATTAAATATGCATACAACAATATACCCATTAAGATTTTTAATTACACAATCTGATGAATATATTCATTATATTCTTATCTATGTATTTTATTCCAAAAAAATCAATAAAGTTTTATTTGAAGTAATCTTTGAGCATACTTTAATATTAACTTTTCTAAATTCTTTTTTTTTGATTTTGATGATTCAAATTTCAATTATTTTATTTAAGTAGAATATTGAATTTAATTTTCTGTATTCTTGAATGTAAACGAATGGCTAAATCTAAAAAATTACCCCTAGCAACAAAAAAGATATTTTAAAAGGAATTAAAAGTCTAGTATATTGCATAAACGAGATAATTTTTCTTTTTTTATTATATTTAAAATAAAAAAGATAAAGATAGCACAATGGTCTTTTAAAAATGTTATAAGAAACATATCACACACCGTTTTTAAATTATGGAATACCACCAATACATCAGCAAGATTATACCACCATTACTTTATTTTCTATAGAGCTACACGGGAAAATTTTATTTATTCTTTATATATGGTATATTACCAGCGTGTTTTAGTAATATCTTAATTTTTTTTAGAAAATTGCGAATCATTGTATCCTTTTGTATTTAAAGACAATATGAATCAGTAACTTGTTTCTGTTTTTTTTGACGATGATATTTTCGTGGCGTTCTGCAGTCTGCTTGGCCATTCTTATTCAGATGCAGCGGTTTCTGATAATGTAAAAATGCAGAGACTGCTACCTCATCAGGCATATATATTTCCATTTTTATGATGTAAATCAATTTAAAATCATATAGTTCTTGCTGATGTGTGAAATTATGCGCATTTTAATTATTGATGAGCTAACCTTGGAAAGTACCGCATCAAATGGTAGTACTTTAGAGCATTATGTGGCAAAATTCAATACGAGAACAGAGGATTAAACTAAAAAATCATTTTGGAATCAAAGAGAATACAAATTTGATTCAATATAAATAATAAAACATCGGTCTGCTGACCTTATTTGCAAGAGATGGTTTAATAAACTAGTACACACAAATATATAGCAAGACAATTGCCTTTAGAAAGATATTTCGGCAGATGTAAAATGATATTGGTATCGTTATATACAGGCAACATATAGTTGACCATCATATTTTTTGTGTTAAGAGTCAAAAGACTTTATGGGCTATTTTACCCTCATTCGTAATTTAATAAATATCAAGGCGAAATACAAAATGCAAAATCAATGATTTATTGATAATATTAATTTATTTCGACTTATATCAATCAAGTACACAATATATTATTCCATTAAAAATTTCGAGAAAATAATATAATATGATTATCTTTTTGACTATTTTATATATCACTTGAAAAATATCAACACAAATTTGTGCTATAATGTGTCAAACTGATATTTTATCCGATAAAGAAATAATATTAATCGATTTTAAACTGTATTTGCAGGATGTTAGACAAAGCGTTGAAGAAAATAAAAAAGAATATATTCAGAATTAAAGCAAAAAAGTAAATTTAGGAACAATACAAAATTTTATGGTAAAAATGCCACGAAGAGCAAAAAAAACATCAAAAACAAAAAATTCATAGAAAAATGCGTTTTGTATAGTATAATTGTGTTCAAAATATAATAGCTTTTGAAATTATACAAAGATATTTTGAATGAAATTCGAAGAAAACTGTAGAATCTACAATACTTTTTAACAACACTTTATTTTTAGAAATAAAGCCTTAGATTTTATCGGGAAATAATGTTGTGTACCACATATTCGGTAAACTTAAATAAAGCGAATTCTTGGAGGATGTACTATTTAAAAAATTCGAACTGACATGACTATATCGATACAAATTCGAAGTATTAAGATATAGGTATCTTTTAGAATCTAAAATACTTTCTACACCTCGTTAAAAAAAATTTAAAATATTGTTGAGCTTGAAAATGTAAGATTTTGCATAATAACAGAGGAAAAGGGGCTAAAATTTCATTTACATTAGAACATCGTAAATATAAATATTTGGTTGTTTCAAAACCTATCGCGTGTAACAAAAACATTGTATCTACAATGTAGAAAATATAAAGTCAAATCGTTAGCAGTTTTATGCGCATAAAAAAATCTTTTATGTTAGATGTGATTAACATTAAAGAAATAAAGAGAAACTGCACTTTGAAAAAAATAATCTAAAAAACTTGGAAACAAGTAATAGACATCAATAAAATTTGCCTTGCGATTATAGCATAAAATAATTTTTAAAGTGATTAGAAACTTATTTACTATACATTTTATAAAAAAAATTTAGACGAAAACGATATCTTAAATAAGATGGAACAAATATTCAAAAAAATATCTTAGCGTATTTTATATATTTAAATGATATATTCGTGTAACTAGTATCAGGGTTTAAGTCGCTATAATATTAGATTTTTCTAAAATTTTCCATTGAACACGCTAAAAAACTGTCTAATCTAATATAAATATATTAATCCACTTTAGCAAAATGCGAAATTCATTAACATATTAAATCCATTTTTTGTTTTTTTTCTTTCTCAATTGTGTAAATATGTTTGTTGGGCCTGTCAAAGTAAATGAAAAAGATTAAACCGGGTCATCATAAACCATAAAACAAAAACTTCGATACATGACGTAAAGAAATATAATATATCTACTACAAATGTATCATAAGCGGCAAAAAAACAGAATAATGCCAAAATGGATAGAGTCAAGAAATAATTGCTTCACTAGCCTTATAAAGAAGCAAAAAATAGAGAAATTTTATAGAAGATGATATCAGAAATCCTAACCAAATATTTTTCATATAGAAATCAAATTATAAGAACACAAAAGAAAATTCGTGGTTAATAAATTTATTAATATAATTCAGAAGATAAAACTATAAAAAAAAATATATGTTTTCAATCTAATATTGGTTGGTATTTTTCAGCCATAATTTCATTTAAGAATATTTACTGATCAATAATATAAAATACATAATATTTCACATAATAAAATAAAAAAATAAAGAATTAAACGCTATAAAAATTCATCTGATAAAAGATTATAAAAGTATAAACATTGAATAAGGACATTAAAATTCATTTTGAGAATTTGTATAATAATCTCAAAAAAAAATTTAATTTTAGCCCTCTTAATTTGTGATCTGCATAATCCATAGAGATTTGAACTAGATTTTTTATTTTCTTTTTTTATAAAAATATTTTAAAGTGATTTTTTCTTTTTGAATGAAGTGCTGATCATCAGTACTATAATGATACAAACTAATCAATGTTGAATACTACAGTAATAGCATAATTACATCTGATAGATAGTTTTTGCATGATATAAATTTCTTTTTGATATTTGAGTATTTGACAGAAGAAATAAAGAAAAAAATGTCGATTTTTTAATTAAATGTTACTTTACACAAGAAATCTATAAATATTTATAAAAATCTAAAAGAAGCGGCAGGATCTCTGGAAAGGATAATAAAGAAAAAATATCGCTATTTGTAATATATAAAAAATGAATTTTTGATTGAAAAAATTAAGTAAATACGTTAAACAGTAAAATTGATGGTAACTATATTCAAAAAGAGGGGGTTTTAAAAATTTAACAGAAAAAATAATATATTAAGACTATGTTGGTGTAAGAAAGAGATTTCTTTATTTCCATTTCTAATGCCATGGAAAATGTCCATATACATTTGCAAAGAAACATGTTATTTTGTTTTTTTTATTCAGATGAACTATAACATTGTATTTCTTTTGGCTATAAACAATTGTTTTTTTGTATATTACAATTGATGTTCGGATATACATGTCTTTTTTTATGATTGAATGTTACATAATGCAAGATTTAAACACTTTGAATATAAAATAATATAAATTGAAACAATTCCAGGTTGTAATCGGCTTCATATTTAGAAAAAAAAAGATTATATAATTTACTGCGATATCTTCTATATATTTGCAAGATTTTTTGCATTTCTTTCGAAAATTAGAATTTGAAAAAAAATAAAATTGAACACACGAGTTAAAAGAATCTAAAAATAAAAAAAAGTGTATTTCTAAACCCATAAACTCACATTTCTAAAATCATTCAAATGGTATCTTTTGTTAAAATTGAAACCATAGCTCGGTTAGAAATTGTGTACTAGTCTGTAGTTTGAAATCATGATATATTTAAATCCTTTTCACAGCTGATGATGTCTATAAAAAAATTATACTTCGTGGTAAACATGTTAGTATCTTGAAATTTTAATTAATCTTGGATGTATCGATTATATACATGTCTCTTCTGTACGATTTAAATTTATTGAATTTTCGCATATGTTCATAAAATAAAAGAATAATCGAATTTTTTTTTACAAAAATAAGAATTCACATTTAAAAATGGACAAGTTAAATTATGGCCATAACTCAATCCAACCCAAATTTTATAAGTCAATATATTACTTTAAATAGTTGAAATAGGTGCAAAACAACATAAGACAAGTCCATGACATTTGTGCAAATTACTAAAATCATAGTATCATCAGCTTTTTGAAATTTTTTCTAAAAATTGTTCGATATAACATTTCAATCTCTATAAAAACTTATAAGAAATCAAACAAACGATAAAAAAATAGGATTTGCATCATATGTATGCTCTTTTTGGAGAAAGATTAAGATGAAAAAAAATATAAAATTTCAATCTAATTATTAAATTTTTTGGAAATGTTTAAATATGTAGAAAGGTGAAGATAATATCAAAAATTCTAAAATTTCAACTGAAATTATTTTTTCATTCTATTCTTAATTATTTTATGCAATAATCGAGGCAACAAAAAATAAAAAAATCGTTGAATATCTAAGCCGCGAGCAAAAGTGAATTTGAAAAGAATTTTATTGTGTAGAATATGATACATATATAATAATGATAAATGTTTAAAAATGTGGTAAAAGAATATATAGAATGAGTATGGTTATATTTTCTTTATTAAAAAGTAAAAACAGAAAAAGGCAAACTATATTGTTATCGTAAAAATAAGTTTTTTTGTGGGATATCATGATAACAAAGATTTGTCCATATTGTATTTTTAATTATCTTTTAATATATATTATTAAAATTTATCTGGATAACAGTAAAATAACTTTGGGAAGTCATTTCATTGTTTATTTGTGTTATACGGCGTATTAAGAAAAACAAAGCCCCTATAAATAAGCTTATCGATGATTCACTGTGATGTTAAAAGTTTAAATAAATATTATTGGGTGTATATATGGTTTTTAACCAACTGGCTTGTATATATTCTTATATAAACCAATTCTCAAATTATTGAATACGGTATTTGTAATTTTTTTTATCGGAATGCAAATTATATTTTTTGTCCTTGAATTCTAAAAATTGTGTGTTTAATTAGTAGATAACTGTACAAATGTGGTTTAAATGTGAATAATACATAAATTAGCCTATATTTAAAATCTTTAGATTTTTTTGGTATTTTGAACAAAACTTTATTTAATCACACAAGGTTTAAAAAGTTTGGATAACCATATACATATATTTTATCCTGTCAAAACTCGGATTTAAAGATATTAATATTTCTTTAAAAAAGGACATTTAAAAGTAAACAGCTTGAAAATTGTAAAAAAACTTTGCATTGTTTCTGTAGAATATATTATATAGTTTTTCACGAATGCAAAAAATGCTAAATAATAGGCTAAAACTATAAAAGCTATTTTTCTTCACTTTTCTGAAAAATTGGATAGCCCAAATAAATTTATAGCATAAAAAATCAAATATATATTTTAAAATACAAAAATTACGGGATGAACGAAATTGTTTTATGATTGAATTTTTTAAATACAATAAATGGTTACAGTAATAAATATGCTTCGTTTTCAACTTTTAACTACTATCTTTCGCTTGCTCTTTTATGTTTTTTTAAATAAAAATTATATATTGAGAGTTCAAATATAAAAAAAATTGAAACTCATATTTTGTTAAAATAATATTTTCAAACTGTGTAATTCAAATATAAATTACTTTTATATTCTAACTTTTATTTATAAGAAAATTGAATTTATCAATCAACTCATCCTCATTGGTTAAATAGTTGCAATCATTTATATTTATTACAGTTTCGTCTTCATTCAATTTATCCATATCCACAAAGAATTTTTTAAAAAATATGAATTTATTTTTTAAAGTTTTATTCAATGCCAATAAAGCATCTTTCAAATTTTCTTCTGTCATGAAGGAAAGTTGTACTTTGTGTTCCCACCGTAAATAATATTTTAAAAGCAATTTTTTATCTTTCGTAATAAATCTAAAATGTGGAATGTCTAATATTTTGAGTCGTATTAAATTGTTATGCATCTTCCCAATAATATGATTTATTTTTATTTCAAATTCACTGAAGTCTATTTCCAGAGATTGATCTTGGTGTGAATAAAAATACATGTAGCACTCTTTTTTTATGGTTCCTGACTCAAATCTAGAATGTGTTATCGTTTGAGATAACCTAAACAATCTTTCATACTCTTTCGTTTGTTCTATTCTGTCTTCTTCTGTTAGAAGAATCGCTAATTTAAATATTTTACATGATAAATGTACTGTCATTGTATTTCATGCAAATTTTCTTAAATAAATTCAACTCACATTATAATAAACATTCTATATATATGCATATATGCGGATTATACACATTATTGTACACAAATTTCATACATAATTTATACTTTATGAAAAATCGGAATGAATAAATCTTCAAGATAATAATAGCAAAATTATATGTGAATATACGGTTTAAATTATACTACGTAGCTTGCAGCGATGGTTTAACAGAATTTCAGAATTCATGCGCTTTCAAGTATATAATTTCTACGAAGTGAATAAAACGAAATTCAAAAACAGCTTGAGTAAAGGACTTACATCGTTGCGTTTTAAATAATGATGTGTATCACAACGTTTTTGATGAGTATTTTATATAAATAGTTTAAAAATAGCCTATCTCATGTACCCTCTAAAACAGTATTTTATTATAAGAAGATAAATGAAAAGGATAAAAAAACAACATAAATATATTTATCTTATCTTATCGTGCAAATATAAGCAATTAAAATATAATAGCTGCATTTTCAGTGTAAAAAAAACACAGGAAAAACCGTGTGATAGCATCTATTTGGCAATAATTACATGTCTAATTGTAAATAAAAAGTTGATACTGTTTCTTTTTGTATTTTTAATCAACTTAATATCTGTATAACGTTAAATATTGAGGAAATGATAAAACAAATAATTTATTTTTTACGATTGAATCACCTATCTATGCACGCAAAAGGTGAAAAATAGAAAATAATTGATTTTGCGAACGATCTAATACCTACTTTCAAAAGTAGGTATCCTAAATTGGATTTTTTTTAGGCCCATAACTAGTCAGAATAATGTTTATAAATTTTTCACAATGGGGACGACAGAAATATTGTAAACTAAAGTTATAGAGCGCAACCTCTTAATATAAAACGATTTGCATTGTCACCGTCCCCATGAAACCAAGGATCAACTCTAATAAAAACAGCCAAACAATATGGTATACCTCGATAAACTTGCGGTAAATCTATTGATTCTAGGTAAACTTATAATTCGAGTTTCATATTTTTATAACAGCAGCGCTGAAAAAATTTGTCATCCAGTGTGAGTATATAATTTGCAGGCGAGATAACTAGTAAATGTAACATTTTGGTGGTATAAAACCAATGGAAAAACAAAAAAAAACGTATAGACGGGTGGGCTGGCTGATAGTTTACCATTATTTTTTTTTGTTTTGTGTATGAATAAATTAGGTGAAATGCACAGAGAAAAATGACCGATTGTAAATTTAGCTATATATGAATCTGCTTATAAGAGGAACCACTTCTATGTATTGATAGCCTTTATGCTTGTCTCTAAAAATTCAAAAAAATAAGAATGATTAGAGAAGAAGCAATTAGTTCCTTTAATTTAATAAATCTAGAAATGAATGAATTTTAATCTGCTACAAATTATATCGTGCCCAGCGCATATATAACATTTATGGAAGAACTGAATGGATTTAAATATACAGTAATCTTATAAGATAGTAAATCAAAGATAAAATTATAAAATCTGTAAATAATTACGAAAGAATATCGAATTCAATCGAAACTTTTCTAGCTACAAAAAAATTATTCAAATTATTTTACGTGAACGAAATCGCACTGCTAAACTTCAAAAAAGACGTTCTTAAATTAGAACCAAAACATTTTTATAAAATAGATGAACTTAGATAGAAATAGCATGAAAGAGAATTTACACACTTACGGCTAAAATAAAAAATGATTTTATTTATAGGGAGAGAAATTAGGGAGTAAACTATTTATTATTTTATTCAAAAAATGCTATTTGTGCAAAAAAAGACCCCTACCACGGATAAAGGAAAATCACTAAGAAGGGCAGAAATGTAAAAATGTAAGAATCATTAAAATGAACCATTTAAAAATAAAATAATGTGTGAAATAAACACAAAAAAAAATTCAGCGCTCACAAAAACCCAACGATTGGCATAGCTGGGTATTTCAGATTTTCAAAAAATAAAAACGTAAAGCCTAAAGAAAAATTTATTTTGTTTTATTGGATATGGATATGTTCTTTGAGGAAAATTCAAAATACTAAGACTTTGATGAAGGATGTAAACAGTAGACCACTTAGAAAGTATATGTTAAGAGTTATTGGCCATGAATAAACACGAATACATAACATAGCTGTAATGTATGCGCTTCGATCTTCAAAGGAATCAAATAAAAAATATCAAGAAAATCTGAAGACATTAAATAATAAAATATTATAAAATCTGTTAACTGTGATAAAGATAAAAACTATAATATGATCAGAAATAAAGTAAATACAACATGATTGGACATATTTTTTGTTTATCATAAAAAGAAAAACTTGATCGTATTTATGGAAATGAAAATGCTGATTACATATATATGTTGATTAATTTTCGAAATGGTATGCTAAGAAAATATTATTTACTATCATTTGTACTCATTCCTATTTCTTAAATTTGACTACAATTAGATTATACGTCATAATATTCTTTGTTATGGTTATAAATACCAAAAATTGTTTTCAGCAAGTTGTAAATACTTGCAGAAACATACACACAAAAAACTTGTGAATAAAACGCTTTAATTATAGAATATTTAAAAAAGAAGACACATGAGGAAGTTTTTAGACTTTAGGAGAAATAAATCAGATCTTTTATATAGAATAATCATAAGCTTTATATAAAAAATTTTAAATTTTAAATTTTAAATTTCCAATTATCAAATCATTGATAAATACATTGTATGGTCATGCGTATGTAACGCAAAAAAATTCAAATATTTTAAATTGAAAAGCTACAGTTTGATAAAATATTAATAAATTTACCTTATATATTAGAAAAATTTAAGTATTGATAGATAGAAACTAATAATCGTATATAATTAAATATAAAATCGATTTTATGAAAAATTATAGATTGATTATATGTCCGAAAATCACCATACAAATATTGTTAGAATGTTTCCGTTTTTTTTACTATTTAGAAGGTTTTTTAAAACATACGTGCTCTTGCTAACTTGGAATGTGGTTACACACTTAAAATATTTTTTCATTGTAATTATTTGTTTTAATTTTATAAAAAAACCAAGGCAATTTTCCGTTTTTTTTACCTTAACATCCTCATCAAAAAATATGGCTGCATATTTTATAGAATGAAAGGTTATTCTAGAATGCTGGTATTTTGATAAATTACTCAAATATTAATTTAGTAATTAGTTATAATAAAATCATCAATATAAAAAATCCGAAGTAATTTACATATCATATAATCTTGTATAATTTTTTTATTTTTTATTTGACTATAATGAATAATTTTTGCATTAAACATGGATTAAATGAATAAGTCGATCTATAAATAATAATATTTATTTTAAAATGCATTTTTTCCCCTTGGGTATTACATAGATAATCACAAATAATTTATTCTATATATTATCTCTGTGATCGTGTTAATTCGTTATTTTATAGAAAGTATGATAGCAGAATCAACATCATTTTTTATTTTGACTAAACAGTTTCAAACAATTTTTTTATTTCCTTCTCAAAAATTTCATTTAGAAGATATGTATATTTTTGAAGTTCTGTGTAAAACTCAAAGATAGTTTGATTTTGTTTTTTTTCATTCAATTTTTCTATAGAAAAGGAGTTCATCTTATTACTTCCTATTTTTCCAAAAACACACTTTTCTAGACTATTTGTCATTTTTATACTGTGCTTGTGAAGGTAATTGGTATAAAGAGATTCACAAGGTAAAATAGCATTTTCTTTTGATAAATAAATTACAAATTCAAACAAAAACTCCAAACCATCAAATAATATACTACGGTTTACTTGATCTAAAAATGAATTGGCTGTGTGTAGGAAATTGAACACGGGTGCAACCGTTTCATTATAAAGTTTGTCTTGAATCTGATCATACCGCTTCAATGCTATGCTCTCACAAATTAATAATAAATCAGTGTAAATCTTATGATTTCTATATAAAAAGCCGCGATTTTCTGCATGATACATATCCATTCTAATTATAAGTCGGGCGCAAAATCTGGATTTATGCCTTAATTCAGTTTCTTCCTTGATTTTATCCGGGTATAAATTACATTTAAGCGAATAAAATACATTTTTAGTCGATTTATATATATCCAAAAGAAATCTTCCACATTCTGAAACGTAAAAAAGTCGACTTTCTGGCAACCTCTTATTTACAAATGCATGTATAAAGCATAAACCAGACAAAGGAATTTTGTTTCGCGAATGTGAGCCAACTTCGCATATTTTACTCATAAATTCATCTTTATTTGTAAAAATAGACTTGCTATGCAGTTTGTAAGTATCGAAGAATTCGTTATTGTAAAAAAATTCCTCTACGAAGACCCTAAAGTTTTTTTTTGTTATTGACAACAGGGAAATATCATTATTCAGCATTTCACTTTTAACATTTATACAAGAATTTATATGATCGAGCAATTTAATCATGGACATTTTTTTTGAATCATCAAAGACTGGTCTGTGGGTTTCCCCATCAATATTATTTTCTTTTGATTTCTTGTTCGTTATAATGAGGGTAGAATGACAAAATACAGTCTTTTCCCAACAGCTTTTTATAGATTCCATGAATCCACAATATCTACATAAAATTCGGCAATGTAGTCTCATGTTAATTTCATACTTATAAGCTTTTAGGTTGCTTTTGGAATTTATAAGCTTACTTTGGAGAAATTTATTTTTCAGACCCTTAGAAATATCTTTTGTTTGAACCTTTTTTTTCGTTTTGCAGCCTGTCTTGATACGGCAAATATGTCGAATTTTAACTGAATTCGTCATATTATGTCCTTCATTATTCCTAGCCATCGAATACTCAGTTTCAGATGAATCCTCTGTATAGTATGTCCCAACAAAACGCCGTTTTCTATGATTTTTTACTGGTGTAGTTATTTTATTTTCTTTATGCGTCGACTCAAATTGTTGAATATTAGAGCAGCCTTTTAAAGTCTCGATGCTCTTTAAAGAAAATGATTTATTTTCACAGTTAGTTTTTGAATTTTCATGTTGCATATCATCCGAATTCTGAACAAATGTGTCTGCTTTTCTATCTTTAAGTGAAAATTTAGCAGGTCTTTCTAAAGGTATTTGACCTTTTAAAATATGAGCTGTGGATTTATCATCCGGTTTTAAATTATTTTTGGTAATGAGATCAGGGTGTTTCTGATAAATTTTAGTCTTTGGGTGGACACTAAATGTAGACTTGGTTTCTATTTGGTCTTTTATGGTAGAATTTTGCCTACAGTTAAGTTGTATAGGTTCTTTTGTCTCTACCAATATTATTTCCCCGTGGATTTTATCATATGAAGACACATTCTCAATGCAGAAAGAAGAATTGCTTTCGCTTGATTCGACACCAAAAATACATACTATAAATACCAGATAAAAATTCTTCATAATTTTCAACAATTTTTTTTATTAAATAGATATTTGCAAAATATCAATCTTTTTTGATTGATCAAAGTTTAAAATCACATTAAAATTAATTAAATTTTAAAATGTATTGGTAGTTTGTTCATGGGATATTTATTATAAAGAAATTATAAAAGATGTAATTTTTATAATAAATTTTGTAATTAACTAACGGAATAAAATGTAAGGAACTCCACTCAATATTTTAAACACTTTTTTTTCTGTGGTCTATATTATAATCGTATAAAAAGAATTATATTCAATAATAACTATAGTAAGTTATGCAAATGAAAGTGTAAATTTTTATTGGTAAAATCATTGTGTTTTGTCTGATGTGATCATAATGTATTATATCAAAATCATACATATAAAAGATTGAAAAATTTGAAAAAATAAATGTCATAAAAACCAAAACTTGTCTATAAAATTGTAAAGCGTATATTTCAAACAAAAACCAAGCTCTCATCTAAATTAAAAAAAATTATAGAACCAAAACTTGATTATTAAGACTAAGATAAGTTACCATTGTATAGTGTTTTTCATTCATTCTTGAAATGTATTTGCGTGCTATATAAAATCGTCTATTCTAGAAGTTGGATTGAAACGTATGTATTCATCAAGGGCTCGAAATATACATAGGTAAAGAGATGATAAAAATATAGTAGAAATATTCTAGTATTTCTAATAATTTAGCTATGTTTAACGTGAATACTCCAAAATATAGTTTAAAAATTGAATGGTGTGTTTTAAATAATACATATTTTTCGTTTATTGACCAGTATAAATATAAAGAAAGTATCCTAAAATTAATATAATTTATATTGTCACGGTTATGTAGATTTAACTATTTTACAATTTTTTGTGTTATATTGCATTATTTATGAATTTTCACATTAAAAACTTAAATATGCTTAAATATACAATCTGTACATCACATTTCTTGGCATTAAAATATTATCTCCGATAGAAAAAAAAGAATAATTAATTTAATTGCAATGGGGCATATATTTATTAATTAATAAGTTATTTATAAAATGTTTAATAAATCTCTTCTTGATCGTAAATTTAAGCATAAGCTAATTTCTTTTAATTTTCTTAAATATTATTATTTTGGATTTAAAATAATAAAAAACTCGCAACTGTGCAATTTAACTCATATTGATGAAAGTGTTGAATGTAAAAGGCATTTTTTTAGTCCCGAATTAGATATAGATGAGGGTATACTCAACATTTTTTACCTATTATATCATTAAAACTAACTTTTCGAAATTTTCTTATTATTGATTAGTGCTCTAAATGTAAAAAGACTAATTTTTTATAATAATCATTATAATATTTTAGTATATTAATCTAATCAGTCTTTTGCCATTAAAAGAAATTATAAATGAATTACTCTAGAAATTTATTGAATATTCAATCTAAAATTTAAAATTCAAATCCGAAATTTCGCATTATTCAAATGACAAAATACAATGAAGTAATACTCAAAAGGCGAAAAACATTTTATTTTGCCAATTAATGTGATAAAGAGCGTAAGCTATGTCTGGTTGTTTTTAATTCTTTCCTTGGGAAAACTCAGCCAAAATCTTAAGGAAAGTATTTCCTTTCTTCTAAAAATATAAATATATATTGCCTATTTTAAAATTAAAATCAACTGCGAAATATTATATAAATAAAAACTAGAAGTATATTTTAAAATAAAAACATTAATTGAGAAAATACGTGCAGTATAATTTTATAGTCTTGCAAATCTTGTGATTCATATTATTTGAAAACAGAATGTGCCACAAAAAAAAGTATTTAAATTTTTTTTGTGGTAGTTTACACACGTATAAAAAATAGCTTTTATCTATACACTAAAAAAAATTCTAATAGTAAAAAAAAAGATTACAATATAAGAAAATATAATATCTAATACTGTATTGATATTTTGATCCATTCGAAGCGGAAATCTAAAATATGTAAAACGTTCCGTATTGTTTAAAAATATAAGGACCTTGTCAATATCCTTCATATCGTCTGAATAACTTTTTTTTGCAATAATAAAAAAATAATCAAGATTTTATGTGCTGGTGACAGAAATATTAAAACCCATTCATATTTCTATTCTTTCACATAAAAAATATAAAAGAATTATCATAAAAAATCTGGATTCACTATTAAGTTAAATAAATATGCAAAAAATAGTGAATACAAAACTGTTTTAAAGGCTTTTGCTGATAAGCACCCGTTTTCAGAAAAAGTTTATACATTCGATTTATGATAAGAACAGAACATTGATTATATTAGAATATTAGCGCTATAATGCTCCCTCGTTTGATTAAATCATAATTTTATTTAGTTACAGAATGAAGAAGCTGCATATAAAAGATACTTACAACAAGTTCTCAATTCTATACAAAAATGTTTGGGTAAAAAATTGCAATGTCAACACACGCCTAGAGCTCATAATCATATGCATTATCCTAGTATTAAGAAAACCAGAATTAAATATCCAAACAAACAGAAAGCTTTCAGATATCAATATATAGACACAATATCTCTACATAAAAATAAGATTGGGTTTTAGGGGGTATCATGCACCCATCCAAAAGAAATAAAAGCTAACTGAAGCATAGAAAGAATATATTAAGATGAGAAACTTATTCAGGAATTTAAGTTCATTTATTTAGATTAATTAACGTGACATAAATTAGTTAGTATGATCTTGATGGTATAATCTTTTATATAGGAGTGTAATTACCCTAAATTCTGTTCAAATCTTTTATAAAAAAGGGAGAGAATACATCGGGCAAGCCCGCGACATCTTCTAGGAAATATCACGAATTTCTTCGAAATAAAATCTGCAACCCAATTCATACGTTTTCGAGGTAATGAATTAATATATCATAAATTTGGAAATCATTAAGGCTTAGTACATTATGTTTTTATCAAGGATTCAGATGTTACTGCTAAGGCAAATCACATATTACTAATTCTGTAGAATAACTATCGCCAATAAATATGCGATGATATTTATATGATCCTATAAAAATCTCTGGTTAGTAATGGAATCCCGATTTTTTTATATTCATAATAGCAATACTAACAGCACGTAAATTATATTTATCTATAGAATGGTCAAATATATTACAAAAAATAAATTTTAAAGTCAAAATTTATGATGTATGTAAATGCCTTGCACAAATATATGAACTCAAATACGATTCTCGGACAAATAAAGTGTTTAATATATATGACAGGATTCAAAGACATAGTATACCTTATTTATAACACTATTGGGTTTTATTAACAATTTTAAGATAATTTAATTGCAAAAATAAATAAAGAACTTCTTCTGAAATACCGGATTTGATTATCCTTTCTGTATAAAATAGTGGCCAATCACGTGATCCATATATCATGTGATGTATTAATATCAACTCATCATGCATAAAAAATTCGTTTTTCAACAAAATATTATTCAAATAAATAAAAAATAAGCTTTAAAGAAAATCGATGATTCTATCGTGAGCCTAGAAGAAGTATAAAGAATATTTATGCGTAAAAAATAACAAGTTAATTGGTAGAAATGTATTATTATATAATGAAAATAATATATTCCGAATATAATGATTTATTAATGTTAAATTATACATGTCGATACAAATCAATATAGAATATTTACAAATATATAAAGGCATAAATTTATAAGAATTAAAATTGTTTAGAGTTGTGAATTATATTAATACAAGATATATGAGCCCCTGAAGCTCCATTGTGTATTTTCAATTATAATATTTATGATAAATTCCAATCAGATGTATCTTAGCCTGTTTTTCTTCATAATTGTCAACCATAATGCATGAGTAAGAAAAGAGTAGCTTGAATTATAAAATTCAAATATGGATACCATGCTTTTGACCTGATTTTAACTTATCAAAGAGGATGAAGAGTCAATAAGTTTTATCATACATAGATATGATTATATTATTTCTAAAAAAACAATCTTTGGGGAAAAAAACAAATATTTATTCCAGATTATGTACAATATCTTCGAAGTAAAAAGCGCTTTATTCTGAATACACTGATTATATTTCAAGCATTAAACTTTTAAAAAATATATAAAATGTTGATAGTGTTTATATCCTAACATTAAAGAAACATTAAAACCATAATTCTTATATAAAAAAAATATCAAAATAAAATATTATGACAAACAGTTTCTATTTTGATGTATTCTAAAAATTTCAAGATGAACGCATAAATTTGTGTATATTATCGACTATAAAATTTTTATAGAGTGATACTAGAGGATAAAAATTTCGTATTGCACACTAGAAGAGATAAATATAAATTTTCATGGTAATTTGTAAAATTAATATGTGAAAACATGTTTAATTGTTCGGAATGGAACTATAAAAAGGCAGAAAGACATTTGATTCGTGATATTAAATCTAATTAAGAATATAAAAAAATATGAATAAAAAGAATGTAGCTCAATAAGAACAAACATATGTCTTTTATTATACCTATTATGTGCAAGGGTTTTTTCATTCATTATTCGTGGAGGGTTCACTGATTTTAAATAAATATGTAATACGAAACTTGTATTTTCACTTACAAAGGTTTCAAGATCGATCTTTATCTTTTGAAAACAAAAAATTTAGCCGTAAATCTTTCAAATGGTGATTTTCATTTACACAAGCGATATAAAATTACCTGACTTTTGCATGTGCGCACTGTACTAGAATATATGTTTATTCGCCGATTGAGTTAAGATAAAAAAATTCTAAGCTTATATTAATAGATATAAACCTAAGTATTAAAAATCATGACAGAAGTAATTGGTGAAGGTTTAAAAGAAATTGTAGAAAACTATTGCAAGGTTGGTGCTAAAATGTTTTACAGGTTATGATTTAAAAGAGGTATAATATGGTTTCAAGTGACAATAAAAGCAATATTTTGTACATATAGTATGAAACACAAAAATCATGAAAATATCTAATTTAATACCTAATGAAAAGTTAAGATCAAGAAAAAAAGCATCAGTATAACAGTTAGCTTAATACCATTAAAATATACAAGAAAAAATATGATGATTTTATATACATGCAAGAAAATCACAGAATACATGAATATATATTTGATGATGTACAGAAATGTTTTTGATATAAATAAATATAAATATCAAAATGAAAAATGATATCAACAACTAAAAATGATACTTCAAAGTGGATCAATGAAAAAAATATTAAGAATACATTGTAGGAAGAAAATGTACTATACCACTACACTATTGTGCTTAAATATAAGGACAACAAAAATAATTTTGGAATAGAGTTTATCAAAGGGAAAAGGCCTCTGAGATGCCTAGATGTAAACTAATTCTTAAAGTTTGTGCTATTTTGATGTTGATAAAAAAAATATTTTCGCAAAGTGGTTAAATAAATGGCAAAACAGTTATTTTTAAAATGCTGGATGTACATTATAAATTTTTTTGGGTATTTATTTGTAGTAAAAATAGAAAAATTAAACCACTTTTGCGTTATATCTTGCTCTTATGGAAACAAGCACCCTTTTATTTACAAAGAAGATATTATAAGATGATACTTGCCTTCGCAATGATCATTCATGAATCCCAGAGGCAATCGTTTGAAAATATTGATATTTTCTAAACTAAGTTTTTATTCATAGACAATGATATGGTGCTAATTCGAAACAATAAATTCGAGTAAGCATAAAATACACTGGAAAAAACATAAAAATTACCTCCTGGAATATTTTCTATAATTAAAAGATAAATAAATAGGCATCTTTGAATTAAATATTCGATTTTATCATTTCATAATGTTATAAAACAATATTTTACAATAGTAAGTGGATAATATCATTATAATATATTGTATATATGATTTTTTTTGTATAAATACGCTTGATCAAAAAAATTTGTTCAAAGGATTATTTAGAAGGATTGTAGATATTTGGATGTCTATATTAAAGTCATATATTAAAAAATTATAAATATTAATATTATTTCTATAAAAAATAATAGAATAATTTCTTAAATATCAAAACTTGTATTTGAAATAAGTATATCCAGAAAATAATTATTAAATAAATTTTCTTACTTTCCGAGTTTTTTTAAAAATAGGAGAATAATGATAGAACAAGCATAGATTGATGTGTAAAACATTTATTTCATTATTTTAAAATATTGATTTTTAAATAAGATGTTTGGAGTGGTCAATAAAGAAAAAATAAGATGGTTTTTATTCTTTTATTTATCTTTCGATTTTACATTGTAAAACGAGCACTATAGCTGGTATATATAAGTAACTTAAAATATAATTGTTTTTTTAATTCTCTATGAAATATATCTAAAATTATTGATTGGTAGATCTATAAATTTATAATGTTATATTTTCAACGAAGCCACCTGTGATCGTAGTAGACATGCAACATTGCCCTTCAGGGAAATATAGTATAAATTATAAATTATAAATCATAAATTATAAATTAAAATATGAAATATATACAGATGCTTAAAAAGAAATTTACACATATATGTATTTAAAATAGATAATAGCTAGTCACATATCGAATGCTTATATAATATGCGATATTATATAAAAAGTAGCCTGTGCACAATTTAAATCAATAATATATAAATTTTTAAAATGTAATCTTTATAAATGAAATAACTAGTAAAATTTGTTAATATATCAGGTGATATAATGTACTGCCGCTTAAAGGATAAATATTTATCAGATTTCATATTTAAAGTGGTTAAAAATGTAGTTCTGGCGTGGTTCATAAAAAATGGAATATTTAGTTTATATATTTTTTTTGAATTTCGACTCAAATGATGTATGAAACTTTTAAATATAAGGATTGCATTCTTTTCCATCTAATTTTTTAATTATATAAATTAAATAGAGCAAGTTACAGCATTTAATATAAGTATAATATACTGGGGTTTTTAAAACAAATTTAACCAAAATTTATTATTTGAAAAAATAAAAGTGTATTATTGTCTATATTCATTCAAATAGGAAGTTCTTTAAGCTTTTTTATTTAGTTCTACGAAATTCTCTTTCTTTATATAGTTATTCCAAATAAAATAAAAGATCCTTAATAAAATTTACCTCACATTTTAAGCATCTTAGAGATTGCTGAAAGGTGAAAAAATCATCACCTGCAATATTTTTTTTTCATATAACACCTAGATAATAGGCTCCTATGGTATCTGCATCTAGGTTTAGGGTCTATTCTATTTTTCTAAAACTTAAAGTTTTAATGTTGAGAAGAATACAAAAATTCGTTTTTGTCACGTGTCTTTAATAAAGCCAGAAAACATCATATGCGTGATAAACAGATAGTTTTGCACGTTTTTTTCCTTTTTATTATTTTCTATATCATTATACTTGCGGTCATCTTCGATTCAATTTCAAATTATACAAGTTCAAGAAGCGAAGTAGTATTAACTTAAGTAAAAAAAAATATGAGTTAAATTCAAATGAACTAATGCATATATGCGTATTGGCACCAAAAAATAAGATTTAAATAAGCAGAATTTGAAATTATGACTATAAAAACAACAAAAATATCATTTAAAGTCCAAAAAAATGGGTGAAACAGAAAAATAAGAAGCAGAGCACTATAAAGACAAATCATGCGAAACTGCGGCTGTAACCGAGTAAAAAGATGTGTTTGCATTAAAACATGCGCAAAACTTCTTTAAAACACGAACAAGGCATCAGACGTTAGAATCGATCTTCACGTCAACAGAATCTTCTTTGGATGAATGGGTTCAAGATGCCTATGCGGCAATACTAATACGCTTCCATCGTATGCCATGCTTCGGATAGGAGAAACTCCAAAAATATTACAACGGAAAATTCCAATGTAATTTGTCCGACAAGAACTCAAAAGAAGAGCGATTGGAATATTAATAAACAAAAATGTAAGGAAGTCGGTTGTCAAACGATTTGATGCCAAAAAGTCAAAAGGAGCAAAATTAAGTGATTCATCCTATTTTGGAATTGAAGTGTATAGAAGAGTCGACTTGTGTATAAGGGAATTCAATGAAATATACGAAGGCTTAAAAAGGAAAATATCATTGAATTTGAAAGGACAAGAAAAATTCCATACTACAAAGTTGACCCTAATATTCTCGAAACTATTAATATGATAATAGGGACATTTACTTACACCCAGAATCCTAAGAATATGTCCGATGTTGCTGTATTGCTACAAACCATACAACAGACTTACAAACGCCTCACAAAAAAACCGAAAAGGGACAACCAATATATTTTAGAAAAAATTGAGCTTTTAGAAAGAATAAGAGATGGACTAGAATTTTATAAAAATAAACGCAGTGAAGTTAAAGAAGAGGAAGTAAAAAAATTAAGAAATTAAGGCTATCAAGAAACATGACCCTAGACATAGATGATACTTTGAAAACAATGTTTAATGTTTATACGAAAAAGCTCAAAAACTTAAAGAAAAAGATGAAGCAATACAAAAAAATATGTGACTTTACTAGAGAAAATAACTGCTTTGAGCTTAATAGAATACCTTTTTTGCTGAAAATTGACTCAAAACAAAAATTATGCAATCGAAGCTTCAGATGAACAAATCAAAAAATTATAGATGAAAATGTGGGGAAAAGGTACGGAAAATCACAACGAAAATAATTACAACGATTACCTATTCCCATTCTTACCAATACAAAAACAGGAAAAAAAGCTATATAACAAAGGTTAAATTTGATAATATAATAAAATCACAGCCAAATTGGAAAGCTGCTGGACCAGATGGAATCTTTAATTTCTTCATTAAAAAAATGACGAGCCTGCATAAATTCATATATCGGACCTATTTTAGGAAATTAAAAATCAGGAAGAAAAGTTTTAAACAGGTACGACATATCTTATACTAAAAGAAGATGTCAAGATAGGAAATGAATTCAGACCAATCACATGCATGTCTAATTTATAGAAGTTAACGACAAAAACGGTTTAAAAAACTATTTAGTATGACGTTAAGACAAAGGACATGATTGTAGTAAATCAGTTAGGAACAATAAGGCGCGTTCAAGGAGCAAAAGAACAAGCTCTTATTAATATTGCGATAAATAAAGAGCAAGTAAATAATCTATATACAACGTGTATTGATGTAAAAAAGGCGTTTGACTCAAAAAAACATAATTACTTACATACATGTATTATAAATTAAGTATATACAAACATGGAATACGTCTTTTATAAAAAAGACAATTAAGTGAAGTATATCTTTAAGGTTGAATGGAGAAGAAACCATGAACAAAAGAATAAATAAGGGGATACTACTGGGAGACGGTCTGTAACTTTTTTTTCGTTCTATGTATTGATCCCCAGAGAAGAAAATAAAATGAACGCTTTCCCAAGGTAAGTGTAATGAACGATGAAAACACCTATACAACAAATCACCTACTCTTCATATATGACCTCAAATTAATATCAAAAACTCCAGAAACACTTAAACTCATGACGGACGATTCCCTAACCTTCTTTAATGCAGTAGGCTTTGAAATAAACAAAAACAAATCTGCCACTAACCATTAAATATGTGCAGATAAAGCAACATTTATAGAAGGCCCGACAGCCTACAAATATCTTGGGGTAATTGAGAATAGCAAATCAGAGCTAAAGCAAGAAACTATAGATATAATTGCAGAACAAATATTAAATCGAATAAGAAGTTTATGTAAGACAAAACTTAATGCCGGGAATTTATTTAAAGCCATTAATGAACATGCAAGGTCACTCATAAATTACCACATAGGCGTACAGAAATTAGAACCTGAAGAATACACCAAACCTGTCGATAAGATAAGAGATATTTTAAACGAATTTTTCATTCGCCTCCAGCCTAGTAATAAACAAAGATTATATATAAAGAGAAATGAACTTGCACGTGGGCTATGTAATATAGAATTTAAAGCTGAGAAGATGATCTACTAGCTAAAAAATCTGCTTGAAAACAGTAAAAATAGCTCAACGAGGAAAGCCGCGATTCTAAAAGTAGAAAAAGATAACAAGAAGCATCTCTCACTAATTGAAGAATATCTTAAAAATAAATATCATGCTAATATCACCGACTCCGAAACACTGGAGAAAAAGCAGCAAGAAAGTCTTTTGTAGAAAATAAAAGAAAAACCATTACACCAAAAACTTTTTGAAGCTAACAATAATGATATGGTTGATATTGTTGGATCATCAAGATGTATAAAAGATGGCAACATTAAACCATGTGAAGACGGAAAATTCCGTTTTTTTCAAGACAGAAATGTGTTTTTCGGTGAGAGAATACATGCCCACACTGTAATGAAGCTATGAAAACAATTGATCACCTTGCAACAAGATGCAAGAAAATGTTAGGACATGATTACACGCGAAGACATAATGAAATAAAAAGATGTCTTCATTTCCTCCTATCAAGACGATACAACTTCAAGAAAACCAAAAAGATCAGAACTGACTCAGTACAAATGATCTGCGAAAACGAAAATACAGAAATATAAGTTGATACCCGAATTTAAACAGATATTTTTATCAAAAAAAAATAGACCTGAATTTTTTCTATACGATAAAAAAGAAAATATGATTACGCAGATCGAAATAGGTATAACGAGCCTTGATAACTTGACTGAAGTTGAGAATGAAAAATATAGGAAGTATGGCATCTTGGCAAATGAACTTGGTTTAATTTACAAATGTAAAACAAGAATAATACCATATGTGATGACTTGGTATGGGGTGGCCACAAAATATCATAAAAAATATGTTAAGTAGTTAAAAATACCGGACGAAGTAGAAGCATACATGCAAGCTCTCACACTCCGAAGACACTTGAACTCATCTCATTTGAGAGAAGAAGAGCAGTTGATGAAGATAGATCAGAGGAAGGTGTCAAAAGATGCATCAAGGAGTTGTGCAATATTCCAACACGCTGAACACGTTTAAATAGATAAAACTGATAAAAAGAAAATTAACCCATAAATAAATAAGAAAGTATTATAATTAAAAAAATTAGATTAAAGAGTTTAAATATACTTAGAAAACAAATTGAAGCATTTTTGCAGATATCAAAATTTAGGTGAAATGCATCTAAAAATATGCATTATCTGCAAGAATTTAATAAATATTTCTCGTCATGAGGGATACAGAAATAAATAAATGCATAAGGGGATAAAACCATATTTTAAAAAGAGATGAGTAAAATTATAATCCAATTAAAACTTTTCGGAATTTCCTAGGTTACAAAAAAATTTAGCACACGTCAGACTTTATAAAAAAAACACTACATATTAAAGGTCCCTGAAAAAGAAAGTAACAGGGATAGAAATATATGAAAGAATGAATTGTTGGACTCAAATGAAAAAAAAATTACGTCGAACTTAAAAATACATAAACCTTGATCATATGTAACTTGAAATAAGAACTTCTAATATAGGGCATATAAATATTACTAAAAAACCAAAAGTATACAAATGATGGAAGGTTTTTTAAAATTATTATGGCTGAATATAAAATTGACTATAAAGTAGGCAGCAAACACATAAAACCATACTATATTGTCATGATAAATCATATCAGCATAAAAAAGGTGTGATTCATGAAATGAATTTTTTAAATACGTCAATTGATATAAGACCATATTAACAAAATACAAAAAATCTTAATTTTAATATTGCTGAATTCAGATAATTAAAATAATCATAATTTCTTTGAAGACTATAATGGCAGATTCTAACATATAATAAAAAATTTAAGGTTCATAGTTAACATCATTTTTCGTTTTTTGTATTGGACCTATATTTTTTTATTGAAAGAAACCATCGTAATGTCTTTTCTATAAAAATATATGATCATAACATAATACAAACGAATATCGAAATTGTGGAGTATTTGAGAGAAATAATGCGTTTTATTGCCATTTAGGAATATAATAATACCATTTGGGAATTTATATGAAATAAACGGCACCCGTTTTACATTTCATTTTAAATTACCATGTTATATTGATGAATTCAAGCATAAAACTCTTACTATACCATATAAATTAATTAAAGGCAATGATTATCTAATCAAATAAAAAAACTTTAAGTATAGTTCTTATATATATCACATCTTTATTTTATGCACTATAATTTTTTTTAAAAAACTATAATAATATTGTTTGCCAATTTTAATGAATCTATTTAAGTATTCAATTTCTCTTAGATAGTTTTGTGCAAATTATGTTACTTATACATCATTATTAAATAATTCGAGTAGTTTAAACAAGCTTATCAAAAAAACACAAATAATCATGAAAATCTTATATATGTAGCATATTATAATTTTTATTATCGCTCAGTGCTACTGAATATCATTGTTTTATATTTCCAACATACTACTGAATTTTTTAACGCGTAAATACCGAATCAATTGAACAATATCTTCTATATTATATGCTTTAAACCGTGTTATATTTAATTATGCATTTACAAATGTTTTTTGAAATTTTAAATTGACATAATATTTTTAAATAAAATTCTACTCTTGAAATATCTTTAATTTAATTTAATCTACATTATATTAATAAGATGCTATAATAAACATTATACGAAATCTGAATCATAAGCGCTAAATTACTTTGTCTCTAGAGTAATATATACCCAATTCTATATATGAACCTATTCAAAAAAAACTGAAGACTACTTATTTTGTATTATAGAAATGGCATTAGTATGTTGTAAACAAATTGAAAATTTTGATAAGACTAACTTTTAGATATCACTTATTGATGGCTTTGATGGTTGAATGAAAATCATGATTATGTTTAACTAGATTTAAACATACTAGTTTCAAAAATTTATAAAATTGCAAATTGTTTTTTCTTAGAAATCTGAACTTATATCGCATGATCACAAGCATTTGTATATGATGTCGATATATTATTGTGTTCTTGATTCTTTTACATTTTAAACTGCAATTTTTCTGTCTTTCTTTATTTAAATGTAAAAATAATTTATTTTTACGTATTTTTTTTGGTTTTTTATCAAGTTTAAGCTAGTGTATAGAATTTTGCAAATATATGGCCTCAAAAATGTATGTTCAAAGCAAATACTCGATTATTTAATTTTTTTTAAACTATACGAAATACTTTTTTTTCTAAGCCACATCGCAAAATTTGTTTTCCTTAAAATGTAAGCATCCTTTAAAAAAACTTGAATACCTTTCTTAAAATTCTTAATTAGTTACATTTTTTAGGTTAAGGCTTGTTTTCTATAATAAATTTTGTTGTTAATATTTATGAATGTATATTAATTTGTCATCTAGGGTTGCATGTACTATTTTTGGATTTAAAAAACTCTGGCATATAAAGATATTGAAATTAAATTGTGTTACTGTATTTAGGTTATCTATTAATATTTCTAAATGTGCGGTGTGTTCAATTTTAAGACGTTTAGAAAACATAAAAAATATATTACATCACCTTTAGTATCCTGCTTATTCTCTGTATGATGACTTAATTGTTATATAGTAGTAAAAACACATTAAATTTTCATATTTTGCTTATGTAACGTCTTTTAAAATTTATTATTGCGGGTCTTTAAATTTCTATTTGGATTTAGATAGTTGGTAAATCGTTAATGAATGTGGTAAACTAATAAATATTAATAAAATGACAAGTTATATCATAAACGAGACAACATGTTGAATTTCATAGTTGATGATTTACACTTTTTTTCTGCATTTTATATCGCATATTTTTATTTAAAAAACATAGAACATGCGACTCCATGTATCTTAAACAATTTAAAAGCTCCTTTTGGAATTCTTATACATGATGAATTCGATTTTTGGATTTTTTTGGTGTGCATACACGATTTAACATTGTGTTTTTTTCTATATATATATATAAAAACCCATCATAGAAAAAAGAATATTTTATCTGTGCAGAGTTCTAATTAGCAATTTTCTTATTTATGAGAAATAAGATCTCAAAAACAAACAAAATAAAGTTGGATTTTAGAGGCGTATTTTTTTCTATACAGATGACATATCTATGGCTGTGAAGCTTTTTTCCTTATATCTAATTGTACTTACTTTTCTGGTTTTTTAATTCCATTAAGTAATACTAGAAAAAATAATAACTGATATTAATCAAATAAATATTTACTAATCGATCGAAATTCTTTTAGTAATTGTAAATATTTTCATTCTTTAAAAAAATTGTTGAATCTAGCATGAGGATTCTCTTTTGAAATCTGATGAAATAATTAAAGAATATAAGGAGAACGAAATAATTTATCATTATTTATTACAAAACTAGCTATTTATTATGTTGATTTTCTACATTCAAAAGATAATATAATGCACAATATTCAATCAATGATGCGACTTAAACAATTTTGTTGTTAATGTGATAAAATTAACTTTTATTTTATATGGTTTACTTATTGGTTTTATAGACTTTGTTTCATTGATTATAAAATGTATTTAAAATCATATTTGTTTTTTACAAGTTATAATGCAAGAAAAAAACAGATATAGATAATCTTTTAGCATTTTAATTAAAATAATTGTGTTGATTTTTACCAGGCATATTTTTTATACAAATAAAGTGGCATATCTGTCCTCCTTTTACAGCCCCTATAAATAAAACCAGATCAAACATTATATCTTTATCCCTCGAATAAATATATTAACATTCTATGTTTTATTAATTTATGATAGTTCACATTTAGTAACCTAAAACAATTTTTTTATCTCACAGATTAATTGGGACCACAAACTTAAAATAATGCTTTCTTAAAAACAAAAATTTAAACCCTTTAATGTTCTAAACTGATATTTTTAAAATAACTGAGACTTCAGAATAAAGAAAGAAAAATCAAATCGTCATCGCTAATGATTTTTCGCTTAACTATTTCACTTTATTTATTTAATTTTAAAATTAAAGAGCCTTAATATGAAATTTCGTATAAAATCTCTTTACGAACTGATAAGATCGAATGAAGTAAGTTTTTAGGCTCTAAATAATATCGATATATTAAACTAATGCCTTTTATCCCTAAGTCTAATTCAAAAATACTTTTCATGATGCGGAGCCTAAAGTATAAGAACAAGCCAAACCTTTATTAAATTTTATAAGAGATATATATTTGTAAATATTCAAATGTAAATTAATAAAATTGTGGTGTTAAATATTGGCCCTAATGTAACATGTATTTCTTGTCTTTCGTGGCTATTTCATACAAACTAAAGTGATTTATTTTTACTTTTTTTCTCTTGAGGCAATAGTATATTTAGAGGGAATTTTTTCCTTGTTCAAATGGTACCCTTTTCAATATTGGAAAAACGATTATTTTACATATTTACATAATAAAATTATAATTAAAGGAAATGAAAAACAATAATTGCAATCCTTTAAGTATATTAAAACTTAATATATAGTTTACAAATTTAATGCTTTATTCTAATTAGTCTAGCAGAAGTAAATACACATTTTTGCTTTATGATGGATGATAAATAGAAAGAAGAAATGCTTTTTAAGGCTCTAAATAAAATTGAATACATACGTTCTTTTATATTATAAAAGCTTTAAACAAATCTTGTATGAATACGCAAAGGGGAAAACATTAATTTTACACATCATTGTATTTTTTCGCGAAGTATATATAAAGATTTTAGACGAACTCTTGTGTTAAATAACATTTGGCGTGAAATTTGTATCTATAGGAGATTGAAGGATATTAAACATAGAAAATACAAGTATAAATAAGGTATACTTATTTATTTTACTGAAAAATTCAGTTAGATAGTATTTAAATTAAACTTGGGAATTTATGCTTACATTTTCCATGAATCAAAGCTCTTTATTTGTATAGAATATGAAATAAAATAAATATTGTTTTTTTATTAAAAACTTTATCTTTTACCTTTGACTTTGTCTTCCATAAGGAAAAACAGGCTTGCAAAAATAACCACCTGCTCCCAGCTTTAAGCTTAAGAATAATTTAAAAATTTATGGAAAAATAATATTTATATCACCTTCTTTTGTTATCTTTATTATTTAAAACCATTATTTAGTTAAATTAATTAATAAAACAAAATTTTTGACTTTTATTTCAATCAAAAAACATTTAGACTAGTGTTATTTGTGGTTTATTTTGGTTGAATTCTTAGCTATTTAATCTTGTTCAATCGAAACCTTAGAATGTTCTTTCAAAACGATTCGGGTATTTCTTTTCCCCACATAGTCATCATCACAATTTACTAAATATTTCTTTCTTCTTAAAAGCTTATTATTTCGATTTTTGTCCTCAATTATATTGTTTGTGCGCATGCTTCTGCTTAGTTCGGTATTCTTAACACCTTAAAATATGACTTTTGATGTTTTAACCCCATTGTCCCAATTTATTACTTAGCGCAAACATCAAAATATTTTAAAATATAGAACCTAATAATATTTGTAAATAGTATATTTAAATTATATTTTATTAAAATTTACTATGTTGGATTTTATTAATTTAAAATGATATCTTCTTATCGTAAAATAGGGCCGGTGTTTATAAAATACTCGGCTAACAATACATATTACCATTTATTGTGGTCTCTAATAATGAAAATCCTCTTTTTAAATTAGTAATGGTGATAATTTGAAATATATTGCTTTATAATGCATCTATAAATTATAAATTTACACTGTAAATTGGGGCTGGGATTATTTAAAATCCATGAATTTATTTATTTATGGGTTAATTTTCTTTTTATCTATTTAGACGTGTTCAGCGTGTTGGGAATATTGAACAGCTTCTTGATGCATCTTTAGACACCTTCCTCTGATCTATCTTCATCAATTGCTCTTCTTCTCTAAAATGAGATGAGTTCAAGTGTCTTGCGGAGTGTGAAAGCTTGCATGTATGCTTCTACTTCGTCCGGTATTTTTAACTCCTCAACATATTTTTTATGATATTTTGTGACCACACCATCCCAAGTAATTACATATGGCATTATTCTTGTTTTGCATTTGTAAATTTAAAATGCATGAAAATAATGAATTATATATAGTCACACCTTCATTATTTGTGAAATTTCTTTTTTAATGCACATTGTCACATCTATTCATTAAAAAATTTGAATGTGTAATATAAAAACAAAATCTGATGTTTTATTGGAAATAGTAATACTTTAATGGTTTTCTCGATTTTAACACACTACATTATTTCACGTATAAACAAAATTAAGAATACAATAACAAAAAACTAGGTAATATATTTTAATTTACTATATTTTACTTATATTTAATCCGATCCATTATTTTTTTGAAATAATTATCATTGATTTTTGAGACAAAAGATGATCATTATCAAAATTCCAAGGATTCATGTAAATTTATATAGTTTTATCTATTTAATTGAAAAGAATGCTATTTTGCCTAATATTTATATATCAACTGCATTATTTTTGATTGTGGGGATGTGTATAGGGATAATATTAAAATAACGACTCGTATACAAAGAACTCACAACAAAAAGTAATTACCCTATTAATTATTATCTCAAATATTAACAAAAACAACATTTTATATATTTTTTTATATTCATAGTTATAAAAGCAAATATTATATTCAAGCCCTAAAAATTCTTTTATAATGATGATTATCTAATTATATAATCAATAAAATAAGTAATTCGACAAAGATGAAGTAAAAAAATGAAATTCTGAACTATAAATATACCCGTAAAAACTTAAAATATGTCCGAAAGGGTAATTTATAGCATTTTTTAGATGAAATATTTAAATTATAATTTCATATGCACCCTTCGAGCTTTTATTGCCTGTATCAATAATTTTAATGATGGTAATCAAAGAAATTATTAACATAATATAGCAATAAATTTTAATTTTATAATTTATCTTCTTTAAGTTTGGTTGTCCCCTTTAATGAGATAAAAGAACAACCAATAAATTCATCATTTCTAATTATAGTAATTATAAATATAACTTGCGCTTCCAAAAAAAAATTAATTTTCTAATGAAAATAAGTGTGATTTATGTTCTTGATTGATGAATCAATTTTTTTATAAACCATCTCATATCTATTGGGGCAAATCATAAATAAAAATTATGTGATTTTATTGATGTATTATATCCAAATTATAAAACTACGATGAATTTAATAATACGTAGATTATTGTAAATGATCTAAAACGATAAATTATTAAAAATTCAAATTCCATCAATTTATTTATAAATGTCGCCTTTGATAAAAATAATTTGAAATTGTGATATAATACAAATAATTTTTGCATTGATTATTCCTCCTTTTCATCAAAAATCTTTTTAAAGTAGATCATGATTAATATTCCAAGAATTGTATAAATATAATTTAATTTTACAGGGTTATATAGATGATGAATAAAGAGCGACAAACTAACAGAGCAAAAAGAGTACACGACATATGGGGGCTCATTGGGTTTCTAATTCTTTTCGTATTGGTATACATGGAATATTTTAAAAGTATAGGAGAAACACGAATTGAGTTTACGAAGATTGTAGATTACTTAAAGACCTTTTGGATTACATTTTCGATTGCCTTTACTTCTGTGGCGGTAATATTGATACTTTACACCACTTCAGTTCGATGTACGACATTTATGTGTTTTGTTGCATTTCCAGTTTTTACCACTTACATAATTCTAAATGCTGCACGATCGACTCAGACGACATTTAAAAAAAATACCTATGATTATTATGTGCTACCTGCAACTACATGTTTTATGGCTATAAGCTTGATTGTGGTGTACATATTTTATATTAGAAAAAGGATGCGATATTTTAAAAGATGGATGTGTTTGGTTTTAAATCTATTTAAACAAGATACCAGAAAATTAATTTTAGTGGGTGTAATCTTTTCTATTATGATATTTACAGTGATTTTATTTACGAATGAAATGTCTTTAATGTGTTTAACAGCTACAAACACGGGAAAGATTTTGAGTTTTATCATTAAATGGTGGTCTATTTCCGCCCTCCTATACACAGTAAAGCTATATGCCATATCCCTTATGCACGGAAAGTTGGGTCGAAATGCTTCCTATGAAAAATCATTAGATGATGTATTGCTATATTCAGGCACAATATATTTTGCTGGATTGTTACTACCTATACGTTTCTTATCAGGGCTGTTTGTTCACATTGAAATTAAACCAGAAAGTGGTATTTTTTCAAGGTATTTTGCAAATGTGATGAATTTTATTTTTAGGATATATGACGTTTTGACTCACGGATTCGGAAAATTGAACAGCAAATTTGCAATTCACAGTTCCTATGCAGATAATGTTTCTTATATGAAGGGGGCAAGAAAGTCTGATCAACTAATGAACAGCAAAAAGATGCAGGATTTAGGGCATATGAATGTATTTTTGATATCATTTTTACCAATGTATTGTGTTCTCAACTATGTTGGATGGTCTATTACCAATGGAAATCCTGCTGTCATTGCATGTGGAAACGTTTCACTGTATACATTTGTCTCTTTGTACTTAGTTTTCTTCGAATTTATTTATTCGTGCTGCAATACTTGCTTGTTTATGTTTGCCAACAATCCTATCGGATTTTTTCAAAATAATAAGGAGGTATTTGATCTGTTTGTAAACCATAATCAAGTAGTAGTAAATGAGGATATAGATATTCCATCCTATAGCGCCCTAGAAAATGATCCTAGTAATGATGTAATTATTAATATAACAGAAACACATGGTTTACCTATAGATAGTGTAGAGTAAAGGCATTGGTTTATTAGAATGAAGTTGTTAAAAGTATATCGATATAAAATATATATCTGCCTATTAAAGTCCGAATTGTAAATGTCAATATTATATTATTTATTTTATTTTATTTAATTTTATTCTATTTAATGCCAGAATAACTTAGCTACACAAAAACATATGTTTAAACAGCGATTTGCCTTTTTAATTTATGGCTTATATCGACATTTTCACTGCACGGATTATTATAATTTTAATTTAAACTTACCTATATTAAGTTTGTAGTTATAAATTAACAACCAATAGGTTTGAAGCGAGTATATGTGCTGAAAAATATGTAAGAGAAGAGGATATAGCCAAGAGTCTAGACATGATGAGTGAACGAAAACCGATCAAGTTAAGCTTGAAGAAAAATTTGAAATTACAATACCAAAATTTACGTATAAATAAAATCCATAGAAATTAACCACATAGTATTTATATGATAACTAAAATTTATTTTTTAATTCTAAAAGGATGTCATAAAATAAAGCATTAAGATTTATCACAGCTTAAAATATTATATCCAGTAAATAAATTAATGAAATGATATTTTATTTGACACATGTACAATTATATATCTATGAAGCAATGTAAAAAGCCGTAAGGTATAATGGTATATTTAAAAGCAATTAACCAAAACAAATGTTTTGTGAAACGAATGAATCGGGCTATAAAAAGTATGTATACAAAGATATATATAAAAAAGACATCGAACTTAATGATAGCACATTCTGTGTCACCGTTCTTAGCAAGCATCTTACTATATCCAGTTAATCCTTGAAATATAAGCACATGAGCACGATAATCGATTCAACTTGCATTGACATCACAAAAAAACAAGTAAAAATTCAAAAAATATCTTTAATTCTTCGGAACAAAAATTCTTTGTTGCATGCCCCGCAACCAATCGGCAGAATTTTCTTGTGATTTCGAAAATCCTGTTTATAAGATTCGAACCTGCAGTCATTTAAGCTTCGATTGAGCTGAATATTGGAACAGACAACCATCGTGACTGTAAATTATTTTTTAATATATGATAGTACACGAAGCAAAAAGATAGACTGTAAGTATAGCCCAGGTTTCGGTCGGTAATAAATTGATGATAGCAGTGGATCTTTTCACTTTCCATTTATTTCTAGAAACCATAGATACACGTAAAACGCATAAAATTATGTTTAAAGCTATTGATTCTTAATTTAAGTGATTTTATTTATTAAAATCACTAAATTTAATTAATGAATTGATTTTTGTGTTTAAACTTTATATTTTTTTTCTTCAAGCTTGATTTTATAAGTTTTCATGAACACATTCATATCTATTTTTTGGCTGTATTTTTATAGTCGCTTCTGTACCTCACCTCTTTTTAAAAATAATATATTAAAGAGTTTCATTTGTTCCATAGTTTGAATATATGCCTCTATTTTCTTTGAAACATCATGTTCTTTTAAATATCTTTGCGATGTTGTGCAATGTTCTTTTCTACGAAATAAGGTATAATTTCTTAACTTGTGTTTAATGATATCTAATATACTAGAAACACATATTTTCTTTGTTTCTCATTCCTAACTATGTGCACATTATCTTTACTTGTTACAAAATTTCAATGTTTGTAATGTATAAAACAAAGGATAATTAAAATTACTATTGTAAAAAGACTTTCATGGGGAAGGAATATGAGACTTATATATGTTTAGGCAATAATTAGATTTAAAAATGTTATTTTAGATATAAAATTACAATATCTACTTTTTCCATTTCTCGGCTATATATTTTTTTCAAAAAAAAATAAAAAATAAAATAAAATCATTTTGTTTATTGCTGAGGTAACATAAACATGTATTATTTAAGAATTATAAAAGAAGAAAAAATTGTGTTATACATGCTTAAAATATTTGTTTCTCGATATTTAATCACTTTTTTTAGAAAAATATAATTTTGAACGAGTATTAGATACATTTAAAGACATCCTTTGACTTAGTTGCATAAAATCGTTTTCAAGCTGTAAAGCATCAATTATTATGTTTTTATTGAGAATAACATCTAAATTTTTCCAGAATAGTTTTTTTTTATAATTACTTCCTTTATCTGAGATGCATATCTTCTTTGCTACAGAAATATTCCAAGTCGCAAAAATCAATTGATCATCATTAATAAATTCATAAAAGACTATTAAAATAGATTTGATGTTTATAAATAGAACAAATTGGTATTCTAATTATTTTCCGCTATAATTTCCTATGCGATTTCTGACTAACTTTGATTCAGAATCAAAAATAATTCAGAAGACATTTATATAATAAACTTATAATTATATTTTGAATCTGTTGATTCTGACTGCAAATATTTATCCAAAAACCTCTGAATATATATTTATATTTCATTCAATAATTCTGAAATTAGAAATAACGAAAAATCGTGTATTATATAGCCGTATTTTGTATTATTTAGCATAAATTCTTTGAAAACGTTATCTTAGCTCGTTTTAATAAGACAAATTTATGTTCTAAATTTATATACAAAATTTGTTAAATTATATTAGTACACAATTTAAAAATTTACAACATTTTATTATAATCTATAAGATTCCCACATTGTCATTAAATTATTTTATAATGTTTTGAAAATGCATCATTCAATCTATATAGTAATTTAAAAATCTGTAGACATTGTAACTTTTTAGAAGTAAAAATTTATAAAAATAATGCTAACTGAAGCTTTATTTACATGTTAAAATCTAAATATATGGGTATAATAGTAATAAAATCTTTAGTGGAATATAAAATTACAAAAAAAAATAGTTCTTTTATGCGATGTTTATATTTTAAAAACACAATAAATAAAAATTTATATATAAAACTCGATATAAAATATCTTAATTATGTAAATAAAGCTGCTTTAGTACTTGGGATTTGTGATTTTTTTCTATATAATCGGGTCTGACTCTCACACAATCAAGGTCCTAATTTTTCTATATGGATGTTTTATGAAATAAAGAAGATTTTAAAAACACAGATTTATTTTAGAGTTGAAAATAAAATTGTGCAAAAATTAGTAAGGGATGTTATGAATTTAAACCTAAAAATTACGTATAAATGTCAAATATAGACTTTTTGGGTGTTATTATAAGAAATAATCAAATAAGTAAGCTTTCATTTTTGTGAATTTCGGGATAAAATTATCGTAAATATTCCTTCTTTTCTTTTGATATAAGTATATTTGTTTCGCTTTCTTTTTTTTTCTGAAACAAATCAAACGGTCTCTCTATACCGATTAAAGTTGTATTTATTTATAATTTATTTGTTTTGGAAAAAAACAAACTAAATTAGAAGGTTTATTCAAATGTGTGGCAGTATGCACATTAACATTCTAAATTTCACATTTCCCGCGGTGTGTATCAAATTCTACTCAGATTATAATATTCTCTAGCATGTTAGCAGATTAAAATATAATTATTCATCAAGAAAGAAAATATTTTGAATCTAAACGGAAGACCACACTGACTAAATCAACTAATACGTGCCCGTAATCAATATTAGCAAATTTATATTTGTTAACGCTTAAAAATACGTGTGTGCAAGATGCTGAAAGATGAAGAAGAAATAATAAGTCTTATAAATATAAACAATGAATGAAATGGACTAGGTAATCGTTGTAGAAAAATCTTTCTATCCAATTAAAACTTTGTAGATATTATATAAATGCAAATGGTCACAATACAAGCACGTAAAAAATCCGTTTAAGAGTACAATTGCTAATCGATTCAGTTATATCACAAGTGTGTTTCAAAAATATATACATGAATTGTAATCTGTCTGAAACTCTTCGATGGCGAGCTTTAAGGTGTTTCTAAAAATTATATTGCCAATATTCTTAATAATAAATGTGATAGCATAAAGGTTTTTTATTTATGGGTTAATTTTTTTTAAATATATTTTATCTATTTAGACGTGGTCGGCATATTGGGAATATTGTACAAATCTTTGAAGCATCTTTTGAAACCTTCCCCTGAACTGTCTTCTGAACTGCTCTTCTTCTCTCAAATGAGATATGTTCAAGTGTCTTGCGGAGTGTGAGAGCTTGCATATATGCTTCTACTTCGTCCGAGATATATAATTTCTTAACATATGTTTATGAAATTTTGTAACCACTCCATCCCAAGTCACTAAATATGGCATTATTATAGCATAAAAGAGTAGATATTTTAATATGTTAGAGAAAATAGGAGGAGCTCGAATTACAATAAAAGAGGATGTGACAAATTTCGGAAAACGCAAATATCATAGGGGACATCGTGTATATGGTTTTGGATTCTTGGTATGGTTGAAAGATCGATGGCAAGAAAAATGATCGCTATTGTCATTCTAGATAGAAATTCTAGTATTTAATCGAGATTTTGGAGAAATATGTACACTGTGACTTCGTAATCTTTTCATGTGTTGGAAAGGATTTAGTTTGACTGAAAATGACTTTACAGATCATACTACCATAAATCACATACTTTCTCTATTTGATTACATAATAGAAGTTCATACAAATACGATTATTAAATGGAAACAGGCCGGAATAAATCAAGTTATACAAACATATCGAAAACAGAACAAAGGAAAGAATTGACCTATTTTTGTTGTGATGAATCATAAAACGCACGAAGGAGTTGAATTTATATTAAAATTGTTGTTTTCTTAAATTTGGTTTCTTAAGCAGCCACAATTTCATAAGGGTTTAAAAAAACACAAATTTATTACTTTCGATCAGGGGGATGAATTAATGAATTACTCCGACCACATTATTAATTTAAATTCTGTGTTGTTTTACCCTACTTAGAAAGTATGGACATCACAAAAATCCCTAGAACAAGAAAAATACCATATACTAAAGTTAAAAGCGATATAATTGAAGGTCTAAATTTAGCGGTTCATGCGCATATCACTAACCACCGCCCTCAAAACATGTGCGATATAGCAAAGATCTTGCAAGCTGTCCAAAAGAGTTACGAAGAGCTAACATCAAAATCTGTCCAGGAAGGATTAAACTACGTACAAATAAAGGAGGAGAAAATAAAAAGATATGATCAAATTAACACAATCCTCAAATCCTACGTAAGAAACACAGTAAAACTCCCAGAAAGTGAGACAAAATTTCTAAGAAAAATCATGAGACAACATAACAGGATACTCGACAAAAAAAATGATGTCCTTGAAGTAATTACTAACAATAACGATAAAATAAGGATAATAAATAAACAGATAGAGCAATATGAAAAAAGAAAAGAATTTACAAAAACAAACACCCAGTTCGAAGTCAACAGAAGACAATTTTATAGAACATTGACAGATACGGTAAAATCAGAAATTAAGGCAGATAAAGAAAATATTGTGAATTTCTGGTCAAATATGTGGACTAAAAATACGGAAATTTTATACTTCGATACTTACCTGCGCAAAAACGCGCTGGAAAACACACCACAAATGGTTTTTATCTCTGAAACAGAATTTTTCGAAATCATCAACTACCTGCCTAACTGGAAAGCTGCTGGATGCGATGGTATATACAACTTCTTCATCAAAAAAATCACAAAATTACATCCAATATTATATGAAACAGTAAAATCAATATGCCTTGAGAACAAAGAGGTAAAAAGCTGGTTCTACTCTGGGATCACATACCTCATACCCAAACAAGAAGTTTTAAATGGATCGGAATTTAGACCTATAACATGCATGTCAAACTTATATAAATTGACAACTAAAGCTGTCACAATGATACTACAGAAAGACGTCGAATCCCGAAATCTACTATCAGAAAACCAACTTGGTACAGTCAGAAGAGTACAGGGAGCTAAAGAACAAGCCATGATAAACGTTGCAATGAACAGTGAATATAATAATGAATTACACGTAACATGGTTCGACATAAAAAAAGCATTCGACTCAATCGACCACGAGTATCTTCTGTCCTGCTTAAAAAATCTTAACATACAAGAATGGATGATTGACTTTATATGTGTGTTAACAAAAAACTGGATGTTATCTCTAAGATTAAACAATGAAGAAATCTTAAAGAAAAAAATTGAAAAGGGGATTATACAGGGAGATAGTCTATCTCCATTACTGTTTGTTCTTTGTATGGATCCGCTAAGCCGCCGATTAAATGAAAAGTTTCCATCAATATCCATTAACCTCGATAAGAAGGCATTTACAACCAATCACTTCCTTTTCATTGATGATTTAAAGATTTTGTCGAAAGAAGAAAGTAACTTAAAGCTAATGTCCAATGAAGCAACAAAATTCTTCGGATGTATCGGAATGGAAATTAACATTACCAAATCAGCCACTAACAATATAAATTGCAAAGATATTGCCACAGTAATAGAAGGAAAAGAGGGATATAAATATCTCGGCATACTGGAAGATTCGAAATCAAGAACTAAACCCGAAACGATGGAAAAAATTAGAAAAGAAATGCTAGGAAGAGTTCAAAGCATATGCAAAACAAAACTAAATGGTAAAAACATAATAAAGGCGATAAATGAATATGCGATTTCACTGATAAACTACTATGTGGGTTTATTAAAGCTAGAACCGGAAGATTTTAGAAAGCTAGATGATGAAATTCGGCGAATACTAATAGAAAATGGGATACACTTACAACCATCCAATAAAGAAAGATTATATCTTAAAAGAAATGAACTAGGACGTGGATTGGAAAATATTGAGTTTAAATCCGAAAGAATACTTTACCAACTTTATAAAACCCTAAACCAAGAAAAACGACAATCACCCAGAAAAGCCGCAATATTAAAATTTGAAAATGAAAATGCAACATACTTATCCGTAATAAATGAATTCCTCAGAACAAAGTATAGCCTCGTTGACATAGACCTTCCTGCCCTTGAATTAAAACAAAAAGAGAGTTTATTGTGTAAAATAAAACAAAAAACACTACATCAAAAACTCTTCGATGTTCATCAAAATTCAACGCTTGAAATATTAGGATCCTCGAAGTGGCTACAATATGGAAATATCAGACCGGTAGAAGAGGCGAGATTTTGCTTTATTCAGGATAGAAACGTATTCTTTGGAGAAAGATCAAGGTGCCCGCATTGTAACGACTCAATTAAAACTGTCGACCACTTAGCAAGCAGATGTAAAAAAATGCTTGGTCATGACTATACAAGAAGACACAACGAGATTGTAAGATGTCTTCACTTTATGTTGGCAAGAAAATATAATTTCAAAAAAACCAAGAAAATCCGCAGACACTCTGTACAGGAAATAATGGAAAACGAATTCGCAGAGATCAAAGTAGATACAAGAATTAAAACAGATATCAAGCTATCGAATGACAGACCTGATATTTTTGTATATGACAAAAAGAAGAACTGCATCACTCTGATAGAAATTGGCGTGACAAGTATTGACAACATAAACATAGTTGAAAACGAAAAATTGAGAAAATATGACCTGCTAGCATCTGAACTTTCATTAATATACAAATGCAAGACAAAAATTATTCCATATGTTATAACATGGGACGGCGTGGTGACACGATATCATAGAAGGTACCTGAAGGAACTAGATGTCACCAACCAGGTTGAGGCATATATTCAAACATTGGGATTGAGAAAAACCCTTGAATTAATAGGTCTCGAAAGAAGGAGGGGTATTGAAGAAGACTTTGAAGGGGAGAAGATAGCCGAAAGTATAAATACGCTGTGTGTACAGAGAATCAAGCAAGCTGTGCCTGAGAACAAAAACTAAAATTACGACTATAAATATAGCCCTTAAATAAAAATCAAGTTTTACCCTAAATTTTGAAAAAATATATTTATCAATTATAATCGAAATAGATCTAGAATCGGTCGATTTTCGCATGGTTTTGCAATCAAATTTGGATTACCAATAAATTTGCCGATTTCAAATCTTAAATAAATTGTGAATCGTTAGAAAATTCAAAAAAAGAAGTTATGTGAAGCATTTTGTATTTCTTATATTATTTTCCAGACAATGATATCTTAATAATTCACTCGGATCACTACGAAAATTTTTCTTTTATGATCTAATTGCAAAAAATTCGATCAACATCGTATTGTTCTAAAATTGATTTAAAAAAACACATTATGATTAGAACATGCGTCGTATTCGAACATCATAAATTTTATAGATAACTAAAAACTCCAATACGTTTGGAAATGAAGATATGGGAATCTATTTTTAAGAAATAGAACAATTCAATTCCAAATCTTACTATAAAAAAAAACTTAAAAAATCATATATCCGTAGTTAAAACAAAATTGATTTCTTTTCAATAGAATATTTGTTAAGATTTATTTGGTTTCGATACAAAATGGATTTACTTTGGCCTTCTTTCAAAATGGATAGAATATTAAATTCAAAAAAATTAACAGAGGATATGATTGAAATATTATCAAAACGAAAAGAAGCATTCAGCAACCGTGAATATCAACATATAAACAATCTTTTATCATTACAGAAACTTGAAGATCCACGTTTTGTTCCAATAATTAGAATATTGATTTCTAGCGAGCATCAACCGATTTACTTATATGAAATAAAATCATTTTTGAAAGAAAATGATGTCGATCTGTATTTAAAATATAGAAGTTTATTTCAAGCAAATCCTGGTGTGAATGAAGCTTTTAATGGTGAAATAAAGAGCACTAATAGAAAACCATATAAAAAGCTTGAAGAGGTCAAAGAAATAAAAATACTTGATCCTGTATTCATTGCGCCAAAGCCTAGAAAGCGAAAGGATAATTTGGAGAAGAAAACAATTAGGCGAGAAGGCAAGATTGGTGCCAAGGCAAAAATTGGCAAAGTTATTCAAGATAAGAAAGAGTATAGAGAGAAAATTAAGTATATGCTGGGTAAAATTAATTCAAATAAATAAAAGCATATATTTTTTTTTATTTTAATAAACTAAAGCTTATAAAGGCAAAATTTTTGTTTATATGCAACTGATCTTATTATTTATGGGTTCATTTTGATAATAAATTTATATTATCTCACTAAGCATAGTAGAGATTGTTTACCGTCAGAAAATCATATATATAATACTGATTATACCTTCTTATCTTACATCTCTTTATTACATCACCTCTTTTCAAGACATATTAGTTCAAGGGGTTTTCTTAATCCTATGAAATAAATATATGCTTCGATTTGATTTAGAATCTGTGTTATTTCAGGTAGCTTTTATATTAATTGGTTTTCCGATCATCCCATGGCACATAATTTTATAGCATTTCAGTTGGTTCAGTTTGTAATCATAAATAAAATAAAATAAATAATCCTGTGTATATTTTTATATGATATTAAAATATAATGTATTTTCTTTATTTTAACTATTTTGGTTTTTAAACCTAAATAAAATAAATATTTGAATTTTGTCTATATGTTTAATTCAAGAGTTGCATCTTTGTTTTAATTCATTTTTATTGTATAATTTTACATTGGTTTCTAAAGTCTAAATTATGATTATTTTTGTTTTTAACAATAAAAGTTATTTTATTTTCATTGAATTTTATATTATACATATGATGCAGGTATTTAAATTTGTGCCTTTAATGGAAATCGAATCAAAATTTTTAAACAAACTTATTTCACCGGATTTCATACCTATAAATAGTAAATTTACGGTATTTTAAAAAGAGCATATTTTCTTTAATATTATTTAATTAAATTCTTATTGAAAATTTTTAACAAAAATTCATGAATATAGTTTTAAGAGCTCAAAAATTTCATATATTATCCCCAAATGAAATCAAATATCAACTCTGTGCAATTAATTACATAAAAATATTTATTTAATTATATATAAGGATAATGGAACTGGTATTTTAGCGCTGAAAAAGGACGTTTTTCATGTTTTAATGTCTTGGTTCGGATTCGATAATTTATACCAAATATTATCTAATTTTTTTAATTAATGGCCGCATTTTTTGGTTTTCATAATATTCCTTGTTTAATTAAAATGAACTATATTTATTGTTCTATTAAAGAAAAATTAGACCAACGAAAATTATTTTTAGTGGCCATATAAATGATGAGTTGCAAATCAACCATAAAAGAAAATGATATAGTAATACTATACGTGGCAATAAATAAAAAAATAATGTTGTGTCCTGGTGAATACAACAAACAATTCAACATATCACACAGAGAAATTATTGGCAAGACGTTTAATACGAAATACAAAACAGTAGTTATGTTAAAACTACACCCGTCATTATTTATAGAAACACTAAAAAGGAAGACGCAAATTCTTTTTGAATCTGATATTTCAGACATTATATTTCGATTAAACATCCAAAATGGATTCAAAGTTCTCGAAAGTGGAACAGGAAGTGGCACGCTTACTTATTTTTTTGAGAAATTCGCTGGCAAAACCGGTAAAGTTTTCAGCGTTGAAAAAAATATTCAAAGATATGAATCTTCGCAAAAAGCAGCGTGGATATCTAAAAATACAGTACTAATAAATGATTGTATTTCTAATTTTCTCTGTAAAACTGATGAAACTCTGTTTGATGCTATTTTTCTTGATATACCCGGGCCAGAATCAGTTATTAGAAAATGTCATGATAAATTAAATAGTAATAGAAAATTGTGTGTTTTTATTCCAAATGTAGAGCAAGCAATTGCGGTTAGAAACGAAATGAATTCAATATTTTTTGAGATTAAAATGTTTGAGCATATAAAAAGAGAATATCATAAATTGGGTAGAGACTCAAAGGGCCTTGTGGGTTCTCGAAATGATTATAGTCATACTGGCTTTTTAATATTCGGTACTAAAAAATAAAAAAATTTATTAAGAAAAAGATCATCTTTATTTATCTAGGTTTTATTTATTAATGATTTTGAATCAAATATATGTCTTAATTAAAAAAATTTCAAAATTGTTAAGATTTAATACAAAATTGCAGTGTATTACATTTATATCTTTTAATTGTTCAATATTGAATTTTTCCAAAGGTAAATTATATTATTTGGCGTTTATGTGCATACTTTCTACTATATACATCTGAATAAAATAAAAGTGACATTTTAATTATTAAAAACAATGCTTTAGCCCACGTTTATCTTTATGAACACTTATCTCGTAATTTTTTTTACAAATTACCACACAGTTAGTAGTTTTATGCATTATGGTACCTTATGATCGTCTGATGCTGCATTTCTTGGTTGTTAGAATATAAAAATCGAAAAAACAATTATAATCAACTTTTATAGAAAATAATAATATGAAGTATAAACATTTTTTGATGTTTATTGATAAACATGCGATATTAAAATTTTTAAAATATTTCGGATCACTGAAAAAAATTTATGATCATAAAAATATTGGAAAGGTAATTTATCCAGAGATAACTACCTCTAATATTAGTAAACACAAGATAAAATTGGTTTTAGTTGAAGAAATACAATTACATAGGATTTATTGAAGGTATTTACTCAATATTAAACATAAGGGTGTTTGATAAGATGACAATTTATGATCTTATAATATGCGAAATTTTATTTTGTTAGAAAATAATGAAAATAGATTAAAAAGATGATGATATTTGAAAATAGATCATGAAGGATATGTTTTTTCAGAATCCAAGCATTGATAATCCCAAAAACTTTGCTAGAACCTCAAACAATTATTTTCGAATAATTTATAAGCGCAAGAATATACTTTAATTACAAAAGGAATTGACTAAAAAATACAAGAAAAGATATGCACGAAGGATCCCAATATTTCTCTATCAAATATTTTATAACAAAAAAATATACACAAATAAAATAAATATCTATTATAAAATAATTCAAAAAGTACAAATATACTGTTAGGTTCAAATATTTTCAATAAAAACGATTTATGAATAGAAAAAAATATTCAAAAAATATAAAAACTATTCTAAAATGAGCCAGAGCAGGATTAATATGTATAAAAATGCAAAACACATATTTTAGGATAATTTTTGACCGTAAAAACAAATTTAAAAGGCTAAAAAAATTATTTTTTATTTTTTGCTGCGATAAATATACTTCACAGATGATCTGGCAGTAGGCGGATATGAATTGCGATTAGTAAAATACTGCCTTGGAATTATACTTTTTATTGCGTGATTAATACCAGTTCACGGATAAAAGATTTTTTAAACAGATGATTATGATAAAATGTATGCGTTTCATACATAAGAGTATCTAAAATTTGAAATGATCGCTTGTTGAGTTTGTGAAATCCTATAAAAATTTATCGGCAATTTCCGATCAATTTTGTTTCAAATGTAAAATATACTATCTTTCCATATAATTATAAATAGCTTTATATTACTAAATAAAATCACTATCGATGTGGCTTCAAATAACCATAATAACACAAACTAATGAACTAATAGCAAACAACCTTTTTTTAAGCTAAAATCTTTATTTTATTTGAAAGCCAACGTAAAACATGATCAAGCTTATATCATTTAAAAGTTATTTTTATGATAAATTCTTGACACTTTTTTATCCATAAAAAATTGAACATTTTTTACATAAATTTATAGTTAGAAGATAATGCATTTTGGCTTTCTCTTCGCTCAAAAATAGATTCAGTTCTAATTATTTTTTTAATAACAGAGATGATTCAATATATACTTTTCTTGGTTCTCCAAAAATATAATTAAATAATCTTATTGAATTTAAAGCAACTTTTTGCTTTTCAAATTTTATCGATTTTCAAAAAATTTAGTATAAAAACTGTATTTGTTATTTTTCGTTGATTTTTATTAAATTTTAGTAAAATTGGCTGTTTTTATTTTTTAGGTGGCTTTTTATAATATTTTAGGTACGACAGAATAGATGTAGTGTTTTTTTCGTTGGTTTTTAGTATTTTTTTCTTATTGTAAAAGAAACGATACATTTTTGAAATATATACATAAAAATTATAGTTCAATTTGTGTTTTTCGCCGAAAATAAACACAATTATAAAGATAGAAAATGTTTTATCAAGTAATCAAGTCAAAACTTTCTTGTTTTTAGTTCTTTACTTGAATTAGATTAAAAATACCTGAAAAAATAAATCAAAAGTATGGCTTAAAGATACTAATTCTTTTTGTTGAGTTGAGATCGCCATATTAAGTATTTATATAGGTTAAGGCTAGTATAAATTAAAGTTGTATGGTCATTTAATAGACGATTTAATATCAATAAAAAAAGACTAAACTTGACGAAAAAAATGGCATTTCCTACCATGAAAATTTTATAGAGCTCTATCTTAGGAATTTTTAGATCGAATGCATGAAAAAAAATCCAGAATGCTTAAATTTTTTGATTCAAATAATTTATTGCCATTTGCATAAAAAATGATAATTAAAAGATAAATATTTTGACTAAGTTTTGTTGATGTTGAAAATATATCTAATCTTAAAAGAAAACCCTCTAAGTTTAAAGAAGGGTTTTCCTCCTTAATGCACCCTTATTTTATATCCAATTTGTTTCATATATGTGTAATTAATTTATGAATTCATAAAAAATTACGATTAGCACAGAATAATTATAAATTTTATAATTCCATGAATTATTTTTATTTTCTTTTCTTTTCATGCTTATCATTGCGATGTTTTTTTGCTTCCTTGATTTTTTGTTTTTCTATTTCGGCCCTAAGAGATTCCTCTCTAGCATATTTCTCTCCCAATATTCCACCCCTATGCATTTCATTCCTTCGTTCATACTCAGCGATTCTGATATAATATCTTTTTTTCAATAAAATTTTTCTTTCAATGTCTGCAATACGATCTTTTTTCAGTTTCGGATAGTTGGGAAGACACTTTTCACACACATCTATATCTTTATTTGTCGTTAAACGATTACAAATCTCACAATAAACACTTATACACGAATTTTTATAATCCTCTCCGCATCTTGTGCAACCCGGGCGGAACTTTGTCAAATTATATTTAAAGACTGGTGTCCAGAACATGTAAAATTTCTGGCATTTTTTTACTAGCTTTGTAGGACCAACATACTTGCATTTAGAACATTTTATCAGAACTTGATGTGTGCTGATTGTGAATTCTGAATCTGTTTTATTATACTTCACGTATTTAATGGATTTAAAAAAACCACATAGCATTTTTATGCTAATTTTAATTTACCTTATATATAGTTTTTAGATAGCCTTTTTTATAAATATGAAATGAAATTAATATATAATAAACCTTTTGAAAACCATATGCTATTTTAGATCTTATTTGTTGATTAAATATTAAATTTTTTTGCTGTTATTTATTTTCTAATGCCTTAATTTAAGATATTAATGTTTTAAAAATCATTAATGATACTAAATCAAAAATATATGTGATCTTATTGGCATCTAAATACATGCATTTTTGTTTTATAACAATATTATAATGGACGATCAATAGAAAAAATTGCGCTATATCATCCCATTCTAAATATAACAAATTATATCTAAAAAACGTTAAAATTTAAATTTTATGTCTAGTGAGGCATTTAGAAAAGTTTTAGACTGAATTTTCGGTTCTACTATTGTATTAAAAATTAACGAAAAAGTGGGTATGTGCTCTGGTTCATTATATCTCGTTTTTTTAATAAATTAATGACACTAATAACTTGAATATATATAAAAATTTATATTAATTTATCTAGGATGGGGTGGGATGGCTATAAAATACCACAGGTTTTATATTAAGGTCTTAGAAATGCCAACTGAAGCGAAAGCAAAGGCATAAAAAATAGAATCGAAGAAATCAGTTGAATGATGATTCTTGAAATAATAATATTTTCAGCCTAAAATTTCAATGTAATTAATTGAAAGAGATGTTAAGCAAATATTTTCTAAAGAGATTTCTAATGTTTAATTGGAAAAAATTTTAATAACGAAAATTTCAATTAATACACAGATAAATTTATTGAAAAAGCATCTGTGTTATAGATTTCCCACGGAAATAGAATCCACGATACCGATCATATCGTATGTGCGCTATATTCTAATTATTTATAGATTCATTGGTTCCACGATAATTTCTCTTTAGGGGAATTTACTTTAAAAGATTATCAAATTATACAACCTCATCGGTTATAAAATTAGCTAGCAAGAAGATGTGATATGTTTAATGACAGGAATTCAAAAAAAATTTCAAATCCAGATCAAATATAAAGATATCTTGAATCTATTCTTGTGTATCTGTAAACATTGTAAATAAGCAAAATATATAAATTAAAACTTATTGTCATAAAGGGGGATTGATTGACTAAAAAATGCCATGATTCGTATATAGAAGAGTTAAGAATTTTAACAAAAGAAGAAAAAAGCACAGACGATTTTTAAAAATATCGAAAGTGGCTGATTTATAGAAAAATTGTAAGGTAAACGTTTATAAAAAATTATAACGATGGACAAATCTCTAGAACCGTATTAAGTTTTTCATGGTAAAAAAAGTAACAGAAAAAAGATAAACTCACTCAAAAATAAATTATAGGGGAATAAATTTTGAGTTTATGAATTTATTGCTGATCAAAAAACATATTTTTTCTATTTAAACTTGGGTTTCCATATATTTTATGGTATTTATTAATCTACTGTTCTTACAAGAATCGTTATATATGAAAATCATATTATATTTCTAATCAAAAATATCTTTAGCAATAACTTCGATTTATTTATGTTTAATACAAATTTTTATATTTTCTAAACCTTCTTTTTTGCAAGATGTACAGTGTTTATAAATTTTTTATGTTAGCGATCCTTAATAAGTCCAACCCAACAAACCCCGAAAAAATTTGTGCTTTAATATTAAATAATTTTTTATATTTTAAGTGTCTTTTTAGTATAATATAAATCTTGGGCTAAACACTTCTTTGCTACATACGATAAAATAAGAATGCATTTTTAGGAGAATTCTAATACCTTGTGTTTATCTGAAAAAAATCATTTACTTATGCGTGGAACTTTCATTTAAGAGATGCGTTTAGTTTTCCTTTAATTTTTTTTATCCTCATAGGGTGAATTTTATATATATAATGTCCCATGCGACTAAGGTTGTGATATGCAAATATTTAGTCTATAATTTATATTAAATGACATATAATTATAAAAATTATCATGTCAAGAAATTATATAATTACGAAAAAGGTATTTAATTGAGGCTAGATGCAAGAGATCCAGCCAAAATAGTGTATAATTGACTTTAAAGGATATAAAGTTTTAATTTAAACTTATATTTTTTTTTGCGCTACAACTCGAATCACGAACGCAGGTGCATTTGCTATAAGTCATTATTAGTAGATAGGGTATTTAGCCTTAGGGGTGACCCGATTGACATGGGAAAATTAGAAGCGCTCAACTTTTTTTTAGAGAAAACTGGTATCTAAACCGTAAAATTTTACTCTTCAGAATTTAATGGACTATTTTGGAATTAAAAAAACATAAAAATGCTATATACGTCGTATAAATATTTAGTTTAAAAAAACTATGAAATAAAAAATAAATTGAATTTTTATGTACTGATAAGCATTTTTAAATAATATCCAACAACCGATTATAATCATAAAAAAATACAAGGTTTCATCAAATGGAACTCGTAGAAAACATTTATTATATTCATAAATTAATAATTTTAAAATAAATTCCAATACTATTTTTTTATAGATTATGTTTGCCCCCCAAAATTGTAATAAATAAAAAAAAAGATTTATAGAACATATAATTTTGTTAGAATGTATTTAAACATTCAGAACACAAAAGCATTGTAAATTTAATGCGAATTTCAATCCTTTTCTTTGATAAAACGCCAGTAAGAGATTATATTTGCACGAATGACACATTAATGATTCTATATGAGGTATAATAAAAGCTTTTCTCCTGTTTTGTAATAATAAAAAGGCTCCTAAAAATAAGCTAAAGTAAAAATGCTTTAAAGCTGTATTGATAATAAAAATATAAGATGCGCATATAAAACTATGTGTATGATGAAATAAAACAATTATAGTTTATTAGTGATCTGGATGTCATGCATAATTTTCATATAAAATTATATAGGTCTGAGCCTAAAAATAAAATTATTTAAAAGCAATATCTAGTGAGTTTTTTAAGTTTATGTATATTATATAACAATTTTATTCATAAAAACTAATAAAACAAAGCACAAATCAATCATCTAGAACATCGTCAATAATATTGCAAAAATATAGAAAAGCTTAAAGATATAATAAATTTCAATTTAAAACATTAGAAATAAGTTTAAAAAAGAAATCATATTATGATTTTCTGATAAACATCGACATCTAGTTCACATAAAGGTTTAAAATAACCACAAAAAAATTCATATTTTATCATCTGAAATATATCAATGAAATAGCTTTTGTTTGAGGCAATAAAATATTTCTTTTTTAAGAAATAGTATAACTGGAGTTTTTTTAGTTAAAATAAAAAGATAAAGCTACGTATATGCATTTTTATTTTATATTTACTTTTTTTTTGTTATATCTAAAGAACTTATCTATATGTATATTTTTTTATTGATGATATCATATTTATTAACCTTATGACGTTATTTGGTTTTAAAGACCTAAAAATACTGAAAGATGTAAATATCTGTTTTATAACGATTTTAAATATAAATTTATATGTTTAATAATAATATAAAAAAATACAATGTATAATCCACTGGAAATAAAATGGTCGATATTTCACTGTCTTTACCTACAATTTATGGTAAAATAACCTGTACATATACATAGTTTTTCCAATTAGTACCTTTTTAGATTGTTTTATATTCTTATTGATATTACGTTCAAAAAACACCATCTCTACCTAAAATGATGTTAGTTCGTGTATTTTTCTATAAGTGTGCAATATGAAGTCCATAATTATTGCCTATTTTTTACTTTATAGGCTTTTTGTGGGCAGGACCTGATTACTTTTGAACCTGCTGTTATTCAGATTATAAATTTATCTGATATGGGATGCTGAATATTATAACTGCTTTCTCTATGCTAATATAAAACAGACAACTAGCTTTCCTTAATTGACGTATTTTTGCAATTTTAAAAAAGCTGCGTTCTTTTATTGATATATTTGTGAATGAAATAAGTCACATCCTTTAAATTGTAGGATTTCTTTAATATTGAACTATAACCATATTAGATTATAAATGGTGATATAATATTTTAAAATGATGTATTGCATGGGCTTGTTACTCTTCTAAAGTGATTATCAAATTTAATGCCAAATTTGTCAATTCTTATAGTTTTTGTATGTGTATTTGATTTTCTCTTTCTATCATAGACATTGCTCAGGTGATGTTTCTGTGATTTGAGTTACCACCAATAATATACTTATCCACTGGATTTATATCTACTCCGTGTCTTTTAATTGTGCATAGTTATAACGGGTGATCTTTTTATACATATGCAGCTATATTTTTTTCTTTATCGCCTGTTTCTGCATCAAAGGATGTGCTTCTTTATGTTTTTTCTAACAAGAATTGATGTGTCTGTGCGCCGTCCCTTTTTTATATCTATAAACAATTATCGGCATTTCTGGGTTTAAAAAAATCTCTGGTAGACCCAGTAGTATACACAGCATTATTTCTTTTTCTATTTGGTACTCTTGATTATTATAATTATAACGATGTTTTTTATTCTTTCTCTGGTTTTTATTCATTTATTATTTTCAGATTTTGTTCCCTGGTTAGTTGCTGTGTTTTAACCTGCTTTAAATCAATATTTTCTGATAAATAGTGCAAAATATCAGCCCTCGTATTCGTTAATTATTGTTAAAACCAAAAAGTATAAAAGATTTTTTCATTTATATATAACCAATTAAAATTCTTACGGATGAATCCTAAAATACTTTATCGAATTTCTTATCTTTCCCCCCTCTAAAATCTTCAATTCCTGTAATCCCTTCCATTATTTTTTAATTTCTTAGCCCCCAAAATATATCATATACATGGTTTATTTTTCATGAAAGTCGCTGCATTTATCGTTATTTCTTGTTTCATGAAATTTTTTCCGTTTCGGAAATTTAATTTTTTTTGTGCATGGCCCAGTCCTTGTGATCTTTGTGCAAAAATACTGCCAAACAGCTCTATCTAAATCCAGAAACCTCTTCTATATGCAAATAGAAATACCTATTCTACGGAATAGCTATACTCGAAGAAATTGTGGATGTATCCTGCAATACTTTAGAAGTCTTCTTTAGATTTCCACTGGGAATCTCGAGATTATTCAGTCAAATATAACTAGAAGTTACGTATATCCATTATCATCAAATAGATAACCAGCATCTCTCATCATCTCGACGAACTTCTCCGGCGACTTTGAAATTTCATTCGAAGAGCAATCTAGGATTCCTTCAACGATTACTATTTTACTGACAAAGAATTCAACTATTCGCACGAAGAGCAATGATATAGATAGTTATTTATCCCATTAGATTTTCTCTTACTCAGTCAAATACTGTGTTTCTGATCGCGAGGGGACTATTATCCTGCAAGAACTCTCACCGCAATCCTTAATGACCGCATGAATACTTTATTGGATAGAGATGCTTTTTAATTCTCATGAGGTTATCCATCGAATAGAAAATACATTTATTTTTTTTACTGCTATCGCGATGTCGTTAATTTTCTGTTTAATAGATTAATTCATGGTCTTTCTGAAGTTTATATGGCAATTATTATCTGCGACAATAAAAAAATGTTATTATGAATTTTCATCTTATATCGAAAGTCTTGAAATGGTTTTTTTCATAACATAAGATTTATGTTTGTTGATTTCTAAAATAAGCCTTTTAAAATGCTGTTTAATTTTTAAATTATTTCTGGTGATGAAAAGTCATTAATTATACAGGATTCTTTATTTAGAAACACAACTTAAATAAATTTTGCATAAATTATTAAAAACCTTCAGACAAAAATACCCTATTATAGATTATTGACTTTTCATTTATTATAATAGCCTGTGTGTTGAAATCTTTATTTTATGCATGTCACTGAATTGCAATAATTTATCCACCCCTAACATCATATGATATGCTATAATTATTAGCGAAGGGTTCACATGCGATAATAATGATAGATATGTGTTATTAACCTTTTAAATTAATATTTTATGGTAAAAAATAGTAAAAGACTAACTATAAATTATCATCATTATTTTCAGTCTCTCGAATATCCAAATTAATATAAATGTAATTTTATGAAGCGATTTGGCTATAAAGGTTTTCTTCAAATAAAAAATATAAATTGCGCTATAAAATATATATCAGGATATCGAATTCCACTATTTACTTTATAAAATTCGAAGGTAGCACCTAGTTTAAAGGTAGATGCAAACTATATATTTATTGACTTTAATTTAAGGTTTTTTTCTCAAAAAATAAAAATAAATATTTATGTGAGCAAATTTTTAATCTAGTTTGTAAAAAAGAGATATTATCTAATATTTAGTGAATAGAAACATGATTTAAAGTTTTAACGTATAATTTTTTCTGGATTTATTAAAATCCATCCCATAATAAATATCAATGAACTTATTGTTTTTAAGACTTTTATTCTGTAAAATTTCAATTTTAATTAAGAGTTGATTGTTTGTATAACATTTATTTTAAAAAAATGAATCATAAAATATATTTCAAGGGCTCAAAAATTTAAATATAAATGATATTATAACGGTTTTTAAGAACTAAACCATTTTAATAAAGTATAAAATATAATATCGTTTTTTATTGCACTTTATTTTAAATTGGATGGCGTTTAATCCAATGCATTTTAAATTCTTTTCAAAAGAAGATTTAAGATAAGAGAAAATTTTAAAGTAAGTATAATATTTGCACAAGGGGGATTAATCATATTGTGTATGGGTTAATTTACAATATAAAAATTGACCCATACATCAAAGTCTTTTGTATTTTTTTAAAATTAGTTTAATATATAATATTTTAAATAATTAACTGCTAAATCACATATTAAACGTAGCGGGAATAAAAAAATTATCTTTTTACTAATTATATACCATAAATCTACAATTGGCTGAATTTATTTCTATTAAATGTAAGATTAAAGCATACCCTCAAATCAATGCAAGGTGAAAGAGCAGCGTATCAAATTCTACTGGATTTAATAATTACTGAAGACCCAGAATTAAAGCTAAATATATATATTGACAACGAAAAAAAGATTGATTCCGAGTGTACAACAGCTGATATAAAGCTCTTCGACACTTTATCCATCTATGATGAATTGATACTTATTTCCATAGCGCAGGTAATTTTCATTTCTTCGGAATCATATGAAGAAGCCAAAAATCTTATAAACAATCGAATAATGACAAATCTGTACGGTAAAGAAAGGAGATACGACTATATTATAGGTAAAATAATGATGAATTACTATATGTCGATAAAGCTAAGTGGGAATGTCTATGATCCTCGTTGGCCTGTTCATACATTTTTCAACTGTTTAGTATCGAATAAAGAAAGAAAGAATAAGTACTGTGTGGCTGTTTTAACAAACATTATACTCGATATTTTGGTTGCAAACAAATCTTTCAAAGAATGTGAGAAATATTTAGATAACGAAATTGTTGAAGGCTTACAGCTTTGTTTCTTTAATTATTATAAAGGAAGAGTTCATCTTGTTAATGAAGAATATAACTGTGCACTCGAAGCATTTCAACACGCAAGTATTTTAAGTCCGAATACTGCATTTGCAAAGTTCCTTGACAAATATATCGTCACAACTCTTCTTCTCATGAGTGATGTTTTTAGTCTTAAGCGATTTCGATGGAGAAAGGCCCTATTGCCGTATTATGAAATATTTCAATGCATGGAAAAGGGATGTAAAGTCTTCTTCAATCATATTTTGGTAAAAAACAAAGAAGTCTATGTTAAAGACAATCTTTATACCATCGTTAGACGTTTATATCAAAATGTAATACAAGAAGGCATACGAAAATTAAGCTTAGTATACCATATGATTTCTATAAGCGACATGGGAAAAGCCTTGAATCTTGAAAATGATGTAGTATGCTTTTTATTGGTTAAGAATATTAAGAAAGGTTATATTAAAGGTTATATTGAAAATGATATATTTGTCAGTGAAAATAATTGTGATGAGGAGGTTGATATGTGTAACAAAATAAAAGAAGCACTGAATACTTACCAAAGTATGAATGGTATGATGCGTTACCCAAAATCTGTACCATTGAAATATGAAAACATTGACCGAACAAGTCTTGCGTTTGATTTTGAATAAAATATGAATGCAACAAAAATCTTAGAATTCAAAAAAAAATTATTATAGTTATAAAATTAAATAAAAGGTTTTACATTAATACGTATTTCATTAGCTTATTCATTTCGGCATAATATTATAAAAACATGAGTGTATCTTTTGAGTACGCTCACTCGGATTTTTGGTATTTTGGAAGCATCTTCTTTGTACTAAACTAAATCCTTGAATCATTTGCACTTAAAAATAGAATTAAGTCTGTTTACATAAGCCCCATTCATTAAAAAGTTTTTATATATAAGAGGTGTTTTCGAATAATGTTTTAATACTCTCCTTCAAGACACGTAGTTGTTTAAACTCTCAATAAAATCATAAAAAAATATTTAAATCTTTAACTCAAGGGATATAGTTTCTTATCACCCGCAAGAAAAATCATAAAAAATTTAAATTGTATATAACCACATTAACAGCGAAAAAAGCAATAAAACATCATTTTTCGTTATATTGTCGGCTAACTTATAAGCTTATCAAAGAATTAAAATTGTGAAGGCGTGGGTGAACCTACAATGTAATATAATCAAAAATTTGTAAAATGCAAGAGTGGTGGTTTTCATACTGGAATATACTTGAATGCGTTTTCACACGTTAAACTATCAATATATTCACCCGCACTACTATGGCTAGAATTATGAATCTGCTTAAAGAAAGGTGCCTTAAATAAGGCGCTTAATTCGTAGAAAAAAATCATAAAAAAATTACAATTCCAAGATACAATGGGTGTTTGCTAAGTAAATCTAGGATATTTGCCTCGGGCATTAGAAAAACGACTTCAATCACTAGAAAGGATTTGGTAAAGGCACATTTTGCTTGTGGTATTTTCTTTGGTGGAAAAAAAAATTAAATGAATCAGATTCACTTCATCTTTTTACATGTTATTCGAAAAACACCAAAATCACGGCAAGTGGGGTACCGGTAAAAACTGAGAAATTCGGCGGTTGTGTAAAAGTTTCTATTACCAAAATAAAAGTTATCAAAGTATAATAATAATATCAAAGAAAATTATCTATGATTCCGAAGAAATTTATTGCTATTGGTAACTTCACATAAGCTAGCAAGGTAGGAACTAGAATTTCTTCTCTATAAATACATTTTATTTAAAACAAACAGCATATAATTTTTTGGATGTTATTGCAGGGAAACACCATGCGGAAAAATATAATAACCTATGTATACCGAGAAAAGGAATTTTTTTAGCAATAGAAAATTTTATAATTAAATTTAAATTGAGGATAATATTTTTTGGTGAAAAGACATTTTAGGCATATATAAAAATTTAAATTAATTTCATAGTTGTACATAAAATGCAAAACCCCCAATAAATTGACACAAAATCACACTATTTACATTTATACCAATAAAATAGATAAAACTTAATTTCTTCGACATTTTATAAATAAAGAATAATAATAAAAAAAATCATGAACGAAGCAACCAAAAACATTGAAATTCATAGGAAATAAACTCGTATCACGTGAAATAAAAATGCAATGAATATAGTTAAAAGAAAAAAAAGTGCAGAAATGCTTTTAATAGGTACTGATGCATTTTAGTAAATTAATGGATAGAATATAAATCCTTTTATTAATATTTTTCATATTATATTCAAAATGCTAGTTGTAGGAATTTTTTGTTTATTAAACCCGGTTGCAATACTATCTATAAATAGCGTAAATAAATTCGAAGAACGTGTGAAATTTGAGTAAAATGATAAAGAAAAAAATCATTTTGAAGGGTAATTTAATCCTCCAATCGATGAAACCAGAAATAAATAAGATAATGATATGATTTATATATGGGTGATTTTAGGAATAGATGGCAGAAAAGTTATAAAACTGCCTAATGGATTTGAAATAAAAGAGACTGAAAAACCAATTAGAAAATAACTCATAAGTATATGATCGGTTTAGTTATATATACCAATGAATGAAGGATTATAATAAAGCATGCTAAAAATCAAATTTATGACATTAAACTTTCTACAAAAAGGTTTTCTTAAAAAAAATAGCTAAAATTTATGACTATTCATTGCAGAGAATAAAAAAATGGGTTAAATGGGAATACAAATATGTAATCTAAATAATGTAATGATACAGATTTTTTGAAATGAATAATATGAACTCAACTACATCACAAAAATATAGTATATATATATCAATTTTATAAAATATTATAATTATTTGATTTTTTTATCACAATCATTAATGTACAAATATAAGGAAAAGATCATACCATATTTCGTAAAATGGAATGAAGTGGTAACACAAAATCATAAAGGCAACTAAAAACTTGAACCCACAAATCAAATCGATTTATATATTCAAACTATATGATTTCGGAAAATCCTTAAACTAATAGGGCTTGAGAGGAGGAGAAGTATCAAAGAATATTTAAAAAAAAGATTATATAGTCAAGAGTATAATATTGATGTGACTTTAGGAAATTAATCACGTTATGTTTGAAAAAAAAATCTAAAATTACAATAGCAAAATAAACCCCTAAATAAAAAATTCCAATCTTTTATCTCAAAATTACATGTTATACAAATTAAAATAAATATTAACGTATACCTTTCCAAAAAACACAGATATGAAGGGCTATGTAAGAAATACAAAGCGAGAACTACATCCGCGAAAGAGGCCTCCAGACAAGGAGAGACACCCTGAGCAACCAAAAGAGACTGGTAAAGATTCGCTAGATACGAGTATCCGGCCAAATCAGTCTCAAAATCCTAAGAGTGCATCTAATGCACTCACCCAAAAAGAAACTGGTCTTAAAAAACCAATTCCAAGAAATAAGAGTCTCACTCTAAAAGGTGAGCACTCAAAACCCGAAGAGATGGAGAAGACAAGTGCTTTTAAAGACACTAAAATAATGTCATCCTCTCACCATTCTAAGAACATGTTCAACATGGTCAAAACGGATACTAGAGATTGTGAAAGCAATCCAAGTCCACAAAACTTATATAAATTCAAGTTAAAATTCTTAAAGAGCCCAAACTCTCACATATCCGATGGATTTGATGGACATAGGCCAAATTTTAAAAAATCCACTCTTTCTAATCTCCCTCTACTTGACGATTTACTAAATTCGTGCAAGAATGAAATGAAAAAAGAGGAAAAGGAAAAGTATCTGGAATCAAATCCAGAAACCACTAAAAATGTCCAGATGGTGATAAACCAAATTAAAGGGGACAACACCAATAAGAAATCATCCCAATCGGATATTTCAACCAATAGACACCTCCTAAATCTCAATGAGATTAACGTAAAAAAGGAAGAAAGGGTCAAAAAAAGCAGAGGATGCTCCAATCAAGATGAAGCACAACCTTGCAAAAAAATAAAATCCGCAACCAACCAAAGCTACGGTAAAAATAATTTCGATGAAACTAAAAACCCTAAGCATGTCTTATTTCACGAAATTGTAAAGGCTCTCACATTTAAAAGCCAAAAATGTAAAAACAGTCTAGCAAAAAGTTTATCTAAGAACTGCAAAACAAAGAATAAAATTAATTCGTCGATATCTAAAGGTAAGAATGACAATTATTTTATTAAAGCGGCAAGGAAAATAATAGACAGGGATAACCGTCTAATCCTTCAAGCTGCAAAAAAAATAATGGACCGAGATAATATCTCTATTGGTAATGAACCAATTCAAAATATGCTCAAAAGCCAAAAACTAGAAAGAGAAAATAAAAATAAAATAAATTTCTCAAAACTATTATCTATAAAAAATCCTAAAGTGGATATAACTAAGAAAGTTAATAAAAAATTATTAGTAATGCCTAAATCTGATGGATGGATTGAGGCACATAACTATAATAAAAAACCTAAAAATTACCCACAAAATGTGGTGAAAAATTTAAATAAAAATTCCGATAAAAATAAATCCAGGAAAAACGAAAGAGCAGGTAGTACTAAACCTGCTCTACAAGCGCTAGCAATATTAAAAGCAGCGCAAAAAATACCTGACGAAAAGAGATACGGGGATACCGATCTCTTCTGTCATAAAAATATTTTCTCAAAAAACCCCTTTATAATGAATGAGGAGGAACTAAACAAGAAAATTTTAGAAACTGAAGAGGAACTTAAGATCCTCAAACAAGCCGCTCTTATAATGGCGAAAAAAAGGAAGTCTCATATAGATGATGACTTCCAAAAAATGAGCAAAAGTGAATTGGACGCTGGAAAAAACGTAGTGAATGATAAAAATACGGCAGACTCCATGCAACTAGCTCCAAAGCCACAGAAAAGGCGGCAAAACAAGTGTGTCAACCCCAAGACACATAAAAATCCAGAAGATGTTAAAAATCAAGAATGGAAACAAAGGTCTGATGCCAATCTAAATAAAGCTAGACAGAGTGCCTACATGCTCCTTTACGGAACATACAAGCCAGAAAGAAAGTTTATACTAACTTTAGTAGAGACAAACAGAAAAATCGACTTGTTCAATGAGTTGAAAAAAATTTTGGTGGACTTGCTTGAGATATCGAAAACAGATATCTCGAGCATTTTCAAACTCGAAAGTGGGCGCTTTATAGTGCTGGTTGAAGAAACAACACTACGAAAACTTACTGAGGAACCAAAATACACAGATGCAATAAGATTATTGCCACTGAAAACCGAGGAACTGTCCATGTATAACGGACAGATATTTACAATGGCGGCCAACCAAATAGGAAGCCGAAAATCCAACAAAGAGACAAGGAACAGGATGAAGAGGATGAAAGAATACCTCGAAACTGGGAACACCCGAGCTCTAGAAGAGGAATACATTCTGACAAATGAAAAAAGCAACTGCACTGGGAATAATCCTAGTGCAGGCTTAAATTGACAGAGTTACTGAAAGAAAGAGAAAGCCTAAATAAAGCAGAACATCTCTCTAAAAATTTAAATAGTATTAAAAATAATATTAAAAAAGATAAAATTAATAATATAATTAATATTAAAGAAATAAAAAATATTAATTATACTAATAATAAAAAACATGCAATTACAGATTTAAATAATATTAATTCAAAAAATATTCTCTGTAAAAAAGAAAGAGTAAGCCTAAATAAAGCAGAACACCTCTCTAAAAATTTAAATAGTATTAAAAATAATATTAAAAAAGATAATATTAAAAATATAATCAATATTAATTATATTAAAGAAATTAAAAATATAAAAAATATTAATTATATTAATAATAAAAAACATGTAATTACAGATTTAAATAATATTAATTCAAAAAATATTCTCTGTAAAAAAAATGTACAAAACACCATCAATAATGTAGAATGTGTTAAAATTATGAACAGTAATAACCATACTGAAAAAATAAATACTATCTATAAAAAAAATAGTAGATTTAATAACTCTCAAAACATCGACATAGATGTAATAAAAGAGACCAATAATATTGATAAAGCCAAGACTGTCAATTTAAAAGAGAATAAAGGAGAAGCCAATCACTTCATCTGCAATTCAAATACAATTAATAAACCAGGAAATATATACCCGGTATTATTAAAAGAAATCAAAAATAAAGATTTCAAAATAAAAAGGATAAATAAACCAGTGTCAAATTATATTCGAATCAGCATCAAAAAAGATGCTGAATATAATAAAAACACGGTTGAAAAAAACCTATTAAAAAAATGTGATATCAGGCTCAAAAAACAGAGCCTGAATAGAAACATAAATCTAGAAGGGCATAAATTTGAACCACTGGAAAAAATAAAAATTATGACGTTAAACATTAATGGTATAAAGTCTAAAAACGAAGAACTTAACCTATTACTAGGTGAAGAAAAACCAGACATTATATGTCTGCAAGAGACAAAACGAGGTATACAGGATAAAAAACTGTACATACCTCGTTATATCATACATGAAGTCCATATTAATAACAATGGACATGGACTACTCCTCGGATGTAGAGAAGGCATCTCAATACGGCCATCTATCATTTTCCAATCACAGGGAATGATAGCAGCCTTAATAAGAGGGCCATCAATAGAAGTGGTGATAGTATGCGTATATAGATCCCACAATACAGAACTTCGAAAGTCGACAGACCTAGAAGTCAAAACAATCTTATCCAAATATAAGAACAAAAAAATAGTATTAGCTGGTGATTGGAATGCAACACCAGAACATATAATACATAAATTAAGGAAAAAAGGGCACAAAATCGAAGCTCCTTATAGTCCAAAAAATGGCACAAGAATTTCCAAATCGAGGAAAATCACGAGAAAACCGATTGACTTTGCAGTGACAAACACTGCAAATATTATCAAAAGTCAAACGGTGCTAAGGAAATGGAGACTCTCCGACCACTTTCCAATCATCATAACGATCGACGAAATTGTCGAGAGAAACATCCCTATAATGGTAACAGCTACCGATAGGAAAAAAATCTTAGATGAAATAACAAGATTAAACATTATTGAGTTCCCATTCACACTGAGTGGAAACACAATAGGAGAAAGTATTGATACTTTTCACAAAGAGCTTAAACAAAAACTCATTGATGAAAAAGTTATTGAAACAAAAACTTTCATAGGAAAAGAATTGCTGCTACCAAGGGTAGTTAAAGATGCAATATACAGAAAAAGACGCATAGATAGACGTGTCTCAAAATCCATGGCTACTCTAGAAGAACTAGAAGCTGCAAGGAAAAAACTAAGACAAGTTATAAACATGTCAAAAAGAAAAGCATACCTTAGATATATCAAAAAAGGTATGCTATATCTAAAAAATAAAGACCCAAAGAAGGCCTGGGAGTGGGTGAAAACTCACTCGAAACTTCAAAACAGGGGCAAAATAGACGGAGCTGTATATGATCCAGTCTCGAAGGTTGTAGAAAATGACCATGAAAAATCCGTAGAAATATGGGGAAATCACTTTGGAAACCTGTGTAAAACCATAGGTGATTCAAATCAAGTGAAAGATACAAGTAAACTTGGAAAGTTTACAAACATCACCGATAGAAATATCGAATGGGTTGAAATCCGGCAAGTGTTATTGCACATGAGAAATAACAAGTCTGCTGGACCCGATGGAATACCTGGAGAGGTATATAAGCTGGTATCCAACGAGGAGATGCCAACCAGCAACTTAGCAAAAGCAATAGTAATATTGCTAAATGGGATTTTTAACTCCGAAGAATTCCCAAAAATATGGAATGACTGTATAGTCATTCCTATACACAAGAAAGGGGACAAATTTGAACCCAACAATTATAGAGGCATTGCATTGATAAATACTTTCCTTAAAATAATAACAAAAGCTCTAGCTGCTAGGCTACAAATAGTCTGTCAAGACTATAGCCTAGTCAGACAAGAACAAACTGGTTTTATTACACATGAAGAATGTGTAAGCCAGGCAGCATGTCTAATAGAAACATGCACAAGACGAAGGATTAGGGGTGATAAAACCTATTTGTGCTTTCTAGATCTCAAGAAAGCATATGATATGGTTCCACACCAACGACTTTTTAACCGACTTAAGAAAGCCGGACTCGGTCCAAAGTTTGTAGCATTCATAGAAAGGATGTATCAAAACACGGAAATTAAGGTTAAGATTGGAAATAAAACCAGTTCTGGCCACAAGTACGAGAGAGGTGTGAGGCAAGGGTGCCCCACATCTCCTCTAATCTTCAATATATACTACAACAGTATATTAGAGGAACAAGAAAAAATACCTGTAGAAGGTATACAAGGTGGTCTAAGCGGGCTTATGTTCGCCGATGACACAGTAATAGTTGCCTCGACAAGAGACGAACTAACAAAAAAATTGCAACAGATAAAACTCTGGTGCAGTGAAAACCACATGGAATTAAATCCAAGTAAATGTGGAACAATGGAAATAAACTCCGATGAAAATTGGCCAATGATGGAACCAATTAAATATGCGAATGAAATCATTCCTACAGTAGACAAATATGTCTATCTAGGAATTGAAATCAACAATAAACTCGACTTGCAAGAGATGGCAAGCTTCCGAGTTAATAAAGGAAAAGGGACTCTGGAAACTATCCGGAGCACTCTATCCAACATCAGAGTACCGTTAGCGTATAAAAGCATGCTTATTAAAAATGTGCTTATACCAAGACTAACATTTGGTACAGAAATATTTGGGATGAGTCTAGAAAGAACTCGACCAGTGAAACGAGTACTTGACAATGCCCTCAAGTGTATCGTAAAAAAATCAAACTTTAGCAGACTGCGAGTCTATGAAGAAATGGATATCTTACCACTGTATGTGAAAAGTGCAGTGGCAAGAGCAAGAGGTTTCCTGAAATGGAAAACATCAAGAGGAAAAATGGCAGAACTGATTGACTCAGCCAATAACTTCAAGTCTAGAAAATCAACCTGGACAAAAGAAACAAAACGATGGCTAAGATCCAGGCATATTGACACAAATATGACCAGTGACTTAATTCTAGACCAAGTTAAGATAGAAAGGATGAGGGAGATATCCCGACAAGACACATCCATAGCCGGTAGAAATGCCGACTTGTACAACATTACAAGCGGTAAAAAGCTACGAACAAGCGAAATAATATTTGCACTAGATCCAATAGCTGTAAATGCACTGTTTAAGCTAAGGACAGGAACGTTCAAGTTTACGAACGAATTAGTAATTACACAAGCACTGCCACCAGAACTATATAATAGATGTGTCTGCTGCAACAAGCTAGTGAAAGAAGACATTTGGCATTTTTTGTGTCAGTGCCAATGTTTTGAAGATGCAAGGAAAAAGCATCAAATAATGAAATACCCTTTTGAGCAAGGCTGTTCAGAAGGGTTTAAAAGAAATGTAATTGAAATACTCCTTGAGGGGGAGTCGGTAGCTTCCCACATGAAGCTTCCTGAGGAGGTACTTGATACAATCAAGTATCTCTCTCTAACAATACCCCGCCGAAATGCACTTGTTGCAGAACGTCGGGGGCCCACTCTCACCTAGTATCTGCTAGGTGAACCCTCAGTAATCGAAGCCGCAAGGTATGATGGGAGTGTAACACCCGAGTACTTTAATGAGAAAGATCGTGCAGGTGGTGGTTTTTTCCGCTTTCCACCGATCTCTAGGGAGCCTAGAGCCTGTTAGGTATGATTGCAATTAAAAGTACTGTTGTTTTTTTTTTTTTTTTTTTTTTTTTTAACGTATACCTTTCATATATATTCTTTTTTTTTAGAAAAAAATACTTGTATCGCTTTAAATAAGGAGTATACTCTGAAATTGTTTATACTATTTAAATTAAAATAGATGATAGCTGATCCTTTTCAACAAACTAGTGATAAATTAAAATCATCCCTGAAAGAGATATTGTCTTTTAGATAATTTCTATATGGTTTTAATATGTAGATAAACGATTACGTCTCTTAATAAGCTTATTATCCACTAAATAGTGTTTAAACTGGTAACATGTGATTTTAGATTGGCTTTAAATGTAGAAAAACACAAACAAGAGAGCCTTACAAAACAAAAATGGATAACGAAAGTCTTAATTGTACAAAACGAATGCGTATATCACCATCCAAGATTAATACATCAAGACTTAAAATCGAAATCTAGATAAAACACGAATTGAAGACTATAAAATAAATAAAAAGATATGCATCTTCTTTCATCATGATAAAAGCAATAATTATTTAAAAGTAGACTTATGTGATTTTTCTGATTTATTTTGCAGATAAATTTAATACCTTTTATTTATTTATGGGTTTATTTTCTTTTTACCATTTTAACTACTTAGATGTTGTCAGCATATTGGGAATATTGCACAACTCTTTGATGCATCTTTTGACACCTTACCTTGATCTATATTCATCAACTGCTCTTCTTCTCTCAAATGAGATGAGTTCAAGTGTGTTGCAGAGTGTGAGAGCTTGCATATATGCTTCTACTTCATCCGGTATATTTAACTCCTTAACATATTTTTTATGGGGAATATAGAATATAGTCGTATTTACTTATGGGTGTTTTTAAATATAATTACATATTGTTTATAAATTGTGTAATCTGTGAAAACGAAAATGCAGAAATAAAAGTTGATACCCGAATAAAAACAGATATCTTAATCAAACAAAATAGACCTGATATTTTTCTATACGATAAAAAAGAAAATATGATTACGCTGATCGAAATAGGTATAACGAGCCTTGATAACTTGACTAAAGTTGAGAATGAAAAATATAGGAAATATGACATCTTGGCAAATGAAATTGGTCTAATTTACAAATGTAAAACAAGAATAATACCATATGTGATGACTTGGGATGGGGTGGTCACAAAATATCATAAAAAATATGTTAAGGTGTTAAAAATACCGGACGAAGTAGAAGCATACATGCAAGCTCTCACACTCCGCAAGACACTTGAACTCATTTCATTTGAGAGAAGAAGAGCAGTTGATGAAGATAGATCAGAGGAAGGTGTCAAAAGATGCATCAGGGAGTTGTGCAATATTCCCAACACGCTGAACACGTCTAAATAGATAAAATCGATAAAAAGAAAATTAACCCATAAATAAATAATAATAAGTTTATAAATTGTTAAATTTAATTTAAATTATCTTACGGGGTAAAGAAGCCATGTTTAATATTGTTAACGATTTGTGACACGTTATAATGAGGATTTTCAGAATAAAAAAACCTTTATAAGTTAAAGTTCTGCCGGTATAATATTGTATTATAGTAATATTTATTAAAAAAAAGGAATTAAATTAGATTGAACCATAAGAAAATTCATGTACATAAAAGCGCTTATTTTTTTTACAAGATGATGTTTAGATCATATCAGGTTAAAAAATATATAAAAATAATTATCATGGGATTAAGTCTCGAAGAATTAGAGCCAAGCTAGATTGATTTCACTAAATGACATAAGAATTGCTTTCTTTTACTTTTAAATTTTTTTTTAATCATACAAGTAGTTTTTTCTAAAAAAATTTAACATTAATACAAATTTGTAATTTTTACACAAAAATATAAGCACAAAAAAATTATAATATGTTAAGAAAATCTGGATCTATTTAATAGATGAAATATAACGGAGTTTAAAAATAATGATAAAATATAGATAGAATTTATATTATGGCTTAGAACTATAAATAAATGATAAGATCGTTTAAAAAATTTAAATATAAAATGCGGTTACAGTTAAACGAATAGCTGCCGTGCAAATATAATTAAAAGAAGCAAAATTCTTATTTTAAGAGAGATTTATATTTTGAGAAAAAATTTATGTAAAATTTCTAAAGATTTAAATATTTTTATTTTTTTAGATTGAGAAGTTAAATCGAATTATGTCGTTTAAAAATTTGAAACACATATAATTAAATACCAAAATACAGAATCATAATTTTAATATTTTAAAAAGATGCATTTTTACAATTGAGTTCTGTAAATAATAAACATAAAATTCTTAATTAAATTTTAAAAAAATGCATACGTCATTTTAAATAAACTGATATTTATTTAATAAAATAAGATCAATAAAGACGAAAAATAAGCTAAAAAATATTTAGAGGATCAAAATTATTCTGTGATGTTAATTTTATTTTAAAGCTTTATAATTGGTATTTTCATGTCTTAAAATGTTTTCAAGCTAAGGAAACGACAAAAAAATTATGGGAATAGAAAGTAGCTTTTGTATATCAAAGTTTACATGGTTTTATATATCAGGTTTAATTGGTGCAAAAACATGAATAACAATGTAAAATGCATTTACAAGCACTATTTTTTAGAATAAAACATATTTTCTATACATCGATCGAGTTGCAATTTTTGTACTTATTATAATTATAGTATCCAAAAAATTAAAGAAAATCACATTTTTTGTATATATAACAATTAAATGCCTATTTTATGTGTCATTCTCAATATATCATAATTTATAGTGTCAATAGGCATAACATGGTATTTATAAACGTAAGATTTAAATTTTTATTGTTTCCGTATACACCAATCTCCAAATATTTCTGTAAAATATCAAAATTGTTTGAGATAAAATTTTTACGTGGCTTAAATATAGTATATTTATATTTTGCATAATATGTGAGGAACATAAGATATGTTTTTTTAGTTTTATAATTTAGCTATCATATAAATATTAAAATATTATGTATGGAACCGAAAACCCAATTTTTCAAAGTTTAAAAACCACGGTCAAGAATAAAAAGATAGTAAATTCGTAATAAAAATTTTTGGTGCCCGGTTATTATGATAGAAGAATATATATTATGCGATAAAACTTCTATAGATATCAGAAGTCATGTTTTATTTTTTTTGAAAATAATGTAAAATGTTCGATCTTTAAGAAATAATTTACAATACAATTTGATTTTTTTTACGATTATTTAGCGGCAATATAATTACAATTTGCCTTTAAAGGGATATTTGTTTTTGTAGACCATATAAATCAACATCCTTGGAAGTTTATAGCCAAAATGACCTAAACATAAGAAATTTACGAAATTTAATTTGTCCCTAAATAAAATTTTGCCATGATTTGCGTTTTTTTAAGCAAAACTATCATTTGAATAATAAAGAATTTCACTAATTTATTTAGAATTAAGTTATGATCCTAATTATAAACTGATTGAATGTTTAAAGACTTTAAAATTGACAAATATCTTGGACTATGTCATTAAAAAAAGCTTAAAGGTCTCTGATCAGATAAATACATAAATAAAAAATATGATGTAAAATGAAGTATGATATTTTAAACACTAGTTTTTCTTTAATTATCACAAAAAAGGATTTGATTTTTTTTTAAAGTTATGGATAGAGCCCGATATAATTTATACCCGATTTAAATAATAAATTTTATCTAAGGTATTATTAAATCATATTCAAAATCTTCTTCATTTATAAAATCAATGTCCATAATAACCTTTTTTATATCAATGCCCAGCTCAAATAAATCAATATTTTCAATTTTTCTCTCGAACTTCCAGAAATAAATCAGATAAGTATCTTTGGGGCATATTTTTGCTGTACTATTTAGACATATACAATATATACGTTCCTCTAAATCAAAAACCCCATAAAATTCTTTCGTTTTGAAAATTTCGGCATAGTTTATAACCCTATAAAATTTCTTTCTATTTTTCAAGGAAGGTTGGTTTATTAATTCTTTGGCTTTTATTTCTCCATAGCGACTTAAAGCCGAGAAATAGCCATCATGCTTTTTGATATTAATTTTTTCCTCAAGTAAGTAAGATATTCCATTGACAGCGTTGCATCGTGAAATTACTTCACAAATTTCTTTAAATCCATAAACAGGGTATAAAAAATAATAGTCCTCGAAATCAGACAAAAATCTTAAAAGTTTAGATTCTTCAATGTTAGTAGAACCACAAATAGCAACACAAAATATTTTATAAGACTCTGATGACAAATTATCTTTTATATGCTCAATTTTTCTTTCACGAATAGCTTTAAAAAGAAAGAATTTTTCTTTGTTGCTTAAAAAACAGCATTCTGAGATTTCATTTTTGCTTGTAGGTATTTTTATTTGTTTTTTCCTGTCAAAATAAAAATGGTTCTTTATCGTTAAAAATTCAATGAGCAGATGCACATTCATTTCTGTCAAATAAGTTACAAGAACATCATTCTTTCTCATCAATTGTGGTATATTCTCAATAATACAATTATTTAAATTTTTAAAATCACCATACTCTTTCTTATCATCAATTACAATGGTTTTCTTGTCTTTGTATTTTCTTACCTCAATACAGTCCTTCAGTGATGTTCCTTTGTAAATAATCTCAAATTCCTCAACCATAATTTAAAGGAGTCTCCACATGGTAAATAAACCGAGTACAGAAACTATTGAGAAAAAGAATAAAAAGAATAACGAGAATGGTCCAAGATATAATGAGAAACAAGTTGTTAAAGAATTTTTAAAGAATAGAGAGGTTGGACTGGAGTTCTTTCTCGATACAGTCGAAAAATCAAGCAATAAAGTATTTAAAAATAAAGTCGGGGACGAAGACGAAAAAAGACTAGATTTGAATAAATTTGATGAAAGTGACAATATATTAGAAAAAAAATCCATTAATTTATTTTCAGAAAGCTTTTGGGAAAATAAAGATGAACCAATCAAAGAGGAGACAGGGAGCTCTATCGGCTTATTTTCCAAAGCCGTAGTAAATTTAAAAGGAAATGTTAAAGAAGATACATTGGCATCGGAACAATCATTGATCGGAAGTATTGATAGTATCGTTGATTTTTATACTATTTGGATCAAGAAATGTCCAGCGAGAAATATTCATAAAGGAAGTATATATGAAGGACTTAAAATTATCGAAAAACATTGTGATGATGAAGTTAGAAATGTTTACAGTCACTTGTTTATAGAATAAAAAAATTTAGAAATAAAATATAACTTTTATAATTTATTGCAATTCTAAGCCATTTTAAGGAATAAATATTTTTTTTTCTTCATAGCCGAGCTTAATAGCTTTTTAGCCAGTTAAAAATTTAATCTACATTGCTTTCAATTTGTATTGATATCTAGACTGTAAACTAAAGATATAAATGTGTTTTCAAATATTAAGAAAAATATCGCGAGCCCCCTTTAAAAACTCAAAATAAATAATATTGTGACCTTCGCGTCAAACCTTTTATTAAGACCAATTAGGATGTTATTTTCCAAAAAAATCACATCATGATCGATACAGGGCTTCAAACTATATAAGATAAATCAAATTAGCCTATTTTGAATACTTAAAAAGCTAAAATAAAAACAGAGATATACTTCTCAGACAATTTGAGGGCTAGAAAATTACGAAGTACCGCACAATTTTGAGTTTGGTAATACTAAATATGTTAAAATTCAATCAAATTTAAGATATGACATTATAGTTTTATTTACACCGCGAAATATAATGTTTTTTATGAAAGTAATTAACCAGAATCAAAATTATTGGTTCTTAATATGGCGTTGCTGAATTACAAATACTTTAATAGAAACTTTATCAATTTAAAAAAATTAATTATTCCATCTTTCATTGTGATAGTTTGTTATTTTCAATTTTTTTGGGAGCTTTAAATTTTTAATTTGAATGGTATTTTCATTAATTTAAAACCCCAATCTAAACATGCAAAAAAACTTTCTTGGGAAATATTATCATAAAAGTTCTTCATTTTAGCATTTTTGAAATCTGTCTGGCCACGAGAAATCAAACCGAAGATTCGAGTACTGATATGGAACCCCGCGTTAACTACATATAAATAATACACCATAAAATTGTATTTTAAGCTTTTTAGTATTTACCAATTATATACACATAATTATTTTATAAAATATAACCCTCTAAATAGTCTCATATTACACACACTTTGCATTAATAATCAAAGCCAAAATGTTATCAGATTATATTGCATATAAATATTTTAGCGTTAAAACATTTAAATATACGATACTTGTACTCTTGAATAAATATTTATTCTGGGCTTATTTTTTCAACTTTTTATTTTAGCTTGCCAAAACTTTAGATTGCTTATTATTACGGTTTTTTGTGTGCTATTTTCAGGCATATCATTTTTAAAATCTCCTCAAAGAAATCTTTTACTCTCAAGAGTTATACATAAAAGCAATTTTCTCAATGTTATTGTTAGTTCATATGCTTCCGCTTCCGTCGGAATCTTTGTATTCTTTATTTATTTTCAATAATATTATCTATAATCCAGTATTTCACAATTTTAGAGGCCTTATTATTTTTGATTAGACAAAAAAATTCAAGGAAAACCAAATATAAAACATATTGTTAATAAAAGTAATCTTGTCTGGCATGGTTTTTAACTTTGGGCTGAGGATTCATGAATATTATTTAAATTCACAGATTTTCCCAGAAGAAGACTTATGATTTGCCATATTTTTTGGATTGTTTCTAAATAAAACCATAGAAATTTCTGCTATAATTTCAAAAACAAAAATTAAATTTTGCATTTTTTTTATCTTGCGTGTTTTATATTTCTCATCATTTTTGTAAATTTGGAATAAACAGTAAAACTAGACGCACTCTAGTTTTCTACTTTAGATTCAAAAATTGCAGTTTATTTTTATATTATTGTTATAGCTTATTTTAAGAGATATATTCTTATGAGTTCGCTTAGTTTTATGTTTATTTATTTCCTATTATGTCCCTTTATTTTGATTATAACAGAGAGACAATTTTAATCTTTAATTATCTTCGGGTATATTTGTCACAATTAAAACTAACCGATTCTCTGCTCACTAAACCCTACCATGTTTCTAAATCCTTTAAGTTTATATTTTTAAAGGAATTTGAAAGAAAAACAAATCCACAATTAATGATATTAAATGAAGTCACTTTCAAATATTAAATTAAATTTTGAAAGAAATTTTAATCATAAATTTATGTCAGATTTCTATATGTCGCTCTATTACTTTATTTATATTATAACACCTTATACTTACTATGCGCGTTCTGCTCTCCCATTGTATTTCTGGGTGTCTATTCTCAATAAAGTCAATTATTTGTTAATATAATAGAATTTTATTTATTTGTAAGTATTTTTCCGTATATTAAGTTACTTAACATCGATAAATAAATGTATGCGTATAATTAATTTATTTTTATTAAATGCATCAGCCATTTTGTTTGATTCATAAATCATGAAATATCATCCGATAGACGCCCACAGTCAAAATATTCAATCCCAAAAAAAGATTTTATTTATACAAACCTCATTAACCACCAGATGATCCCTTAAATAATAAACAGGATGACCAAGTTCAAAGTTATCGTTCTCAAAATATTTTCAGATATTTTTTTTGTTAATTATCAAATGATGCTACATCGCGTTTCTATGGAATATTGTATTAAATTATAAAACATTTTATTTTATTACATTTTAACTGTATTTAAGTTGTTTCCCAGCATATTAAATCGCACGATTAAAAGAATAAATTCTACACCCTAAATTTAAATGTCTGTCTAAAATAAAAAAATTATATCAGTAGGTTAAATTTAAATAAATTAACGTTAGAAATCATTTATTTATACGACAAAAATTGAAGTGATATCAATTACTTAATCAAGACAACTTAAGCCAGAAAATATCACAGGGGTGTAACATCCTAATAGTAGGTTAAATAACGATTTTGATGATGATTTTTTTGAGATTTTCAAAAATACATAGGGTGCCCTGTGTCTAAAAATATAAGACAAATAAAAATAAATGATTGTCTTATTCTTTTTTCGATGACAATATAACACTTTCGATGTTAAAAATCAAATGAATCATAAAAATTCAACGAATGAACATCAAAACAAGAATTTATGGTTTAAGTTTGTATTTTTGTGTTTGGATATCGGTTATACTTCAAGAAGATTGATTATTAAAATCTAGAGTACTCGGTTTACAAAGAACAAATGATATTTGTGTTATAAAAGAACATTTTTAAATTAATTTTGGATAATTTTCTGTGTATTCAATAATTTTTTCGATTTGTAGCTACTTATTCTTATTCAAGCAAAACTTCGGAATGTTATTTAGAACATACATATCTGCTAATTCTTTTCCCCTCAATATTTTTACAATAATATATAATTTAGCAATTTCTTTCCAGGATTATTCATTTAAGTTACCTATTTTATTTTTGTATTTTTCTGCTTCAGTTAGCATTACCAACTCCTTGATTTATGACTTACGGTATTTTGTAATCACTAATCCTAAGTTATGACGTAGATACTACTCGCGTTCTGTTTTTGTCGATAAGGGATAGTTTATTTGCAAGTAATTCAAATTTACTATCTTTTCTGTTATCATACTTGTGGGGTAATATATACTTTTTATTTCTATTTCTATCAATGTGATCACGTATTTCTTTTTATCGTAGAAAAATCAAGCCAAATATTACATGCATTTAAATTTATTGTGTATTTTTATTAAGGAAAAACACTGTTTTATTTACGACTTCTCGAATTATTTGGCATCATTTGATATTTATATTCGCGAACACCTCTAAGTGTTTATTCATATACAGTTGAATTTTTATCACAGAAACAACCCAGAAACTCTTAATATTGATTTAAAAATATCTTTTAATATGCTTTTATTAGTTTTTAAAGCATAAAATAGTTTCATATATTCATGATGGCCATGGTGAATTACCTTAGAGGCACTTTGTCACCAAAATATACTATGATTATATGATTTTTTTGACTTTAAATATGTGTATTATAAATGATAAATTTATAATTTATACCATCTAAATGTTCAATATTATTTATCGCATATCTATGACGTTAGGCAATAACAGCATTTAATTGATAATACTCGATAGGATTGCATTTCAAGATCCTGCTATTTCCACTTTTCCGATTTGAATGACATTTAGATTTATTTTAATTCATAAATTTAAATTTTGCAAATTTTAATTATCTTTGTTGGTTCTATATGCGCATGCATGCATTATATCATTTCGGATTTAACTTATACTGTTTACTTAAGCTATTTTAGTTAGTTTCTAGATAGCTATAAATTCTAATCTCATTCGAAGATGATTATCAATATGTCATGGAAAGTGAAAAAAAAAACATTTGTTTTATAGTATCTGTATATCATGCATATGATGTTTTTTGGCCTTATTATAGACAAGAGAGGATCATGAAAATCTGAATCTTCAAACATTAATTACTTCAAGTTTTCAGAAAAAAAAGATTAACCCCCTAATCAGTAATCGAAGCTGCGGATGGGATAGGAATGTAACACCCAAGTATTATATGAAAAAAATGTTGCATAAGATGATTTTTTCACTTTCTACCAACCTCTAAAGAGCTTAGAACGTAAGGTAAATATCATTAAAAGGCTATTTTTATTTGGAATAATCATGTGAAAAAAAAGATTTAAAAGAGCTCAATAAAAATCATATTTGAATGAAGATAGCAAAAATACACTTTAGTGTTGCGAGAAAAAAATTTATTTTGGTTATAATTGTTTTTAAAACCCACGTACATTATATCTCTATTTACATGCGGTAGCTTGCTCTATTATATTTTGTTTGATTTATTAGTCATAAATCGAACTAGGACTTGATTTATAACTACTTTTTATATGAAAACGTAAAATTATTATACCCATTAAGTGGAAGTCCATCATATCACCTGATTTGTTAACAAAATATTATCAGTTAATTATCGATAAATTTTAGATTTAAAGAATTATAAATATTATGATAGTCAAAGGCCCACATTCTTCTTTTTATATAATACAGCATATCTTTTAGCTTTCAATTCACGACTAGCTATTATCTATTTTAAGTACATATATGTGAATTTTATTTAATCTTTGGTATATATTTCTGATTTTAATAAATGATTCTGAATTTTTAATATATTCCCCTGAAGATTATTTTTGCATATCTACTACAATCGGAGGTTTCTTCGTTGTAATATGACATTAAAAATCTATAGATCTACCAATTACTAATTTTGAATATGATGCATAGAGAAATAAAAAAAAGATTCAATTTTTGTTTCTTAAAACCATTAAGTTTATTATTTATACTACTAAAGTGCTCGTTTTTGCAATGCACAAGAAAAAAAAGTGAAAATTATATTTCCTTTTCTTTATTAGTGCGTCTTAAATATCTTATATAAAATCCGATATTTTCATACAATAAAATAAATGTTTTACCCATCAACTTATGCTTGTTTTATCTTTATTCTTCTGCTATTTATCCAAAAAAAATGGAAAATGAGAAAATTCATTTAATAATTATTTTCAGGATATACTTTTCTTCTAATCCAAGTTTTTATATTTTTAGAAATTATTCTTTTATTTTTTATAGGAATAGTATTAATATATCTCAATTTTTTTACAATATGTTCTTAATATATACAGCCAAATATCCATTATCCTTCTAAATAATCCTTTTAATTGACTTTTTAGAATAAGCGTATTTATACAAAGAAAATCATCCATGCAATATATTATAATCTTAATATACCCCTTTCTATTGTAAAATATTGTTTTTTAACATTATGAAACGAATAAATCCAATATTATATTCAAAGATGCCTATTTATTTATCTTTTCCTTATATATAATATTCCCGGTTTTAATTTTTATTTTTTTCTGATGCATTTTGAGCTTACACGAATTTCTTGTTTCAAATTATCTACATACCGTTGTCTATATATAAAAACTGCGTCTAAAAGAATTAAAATAATAACAAATTTTTTGCCTCTGGTACTCATGAATGATCATTACGAATGCAAGTACAATCTTTTATATCATTTTTTATAAATAAAAGAAAGCTTGTTGCTATAAGAGCAAGATGAAACCCCAAGAGTGGTTTAGTTTTCTATTTTACTGCAACTAAATACGCAAAAAATTCTTAAATGTATATGTGGGGACTAAAATATATGTTTTGCATTTTATATTACGTTTTGCAATATCTTTCTTATTCTATCAAAATGCACAAACTTTAAGAATTAAATTACATCTGGACATCACAGATGTTTTTTTGCCTCTGATAAACTCTATTTAAAAATCTTTGTTGTTGTAATTATATTTATAGACAGTAGAGTCTGTAGTATATCACATTTTCTCGCTATGATCTATTATTTTAATGGTTTTTTATTGGTCTACTTCAAGTACCATTTTTAGCTTTGGATATCATTTTATATTTTGATTTTTATAATTATGTGTATCTAAAACATTTCTATACACATAATCAAAGATATATTCATGCACTCTGTAATTTTATTGTATGTCTATATTATATTCGATTTTTTTTATAGACCATTTTGATGGAATTAAGCTTACTGTTTAACAGATGTTTTTTTCTTGATATAAATTTTTCAGTAGGTATTAACTTGGACATTTTCACGATTGTAAAGTTGCATATCGCCCGTCACATCTATTACATTTATTGTCCATTGAAACCGTATCGAACGTTTTTTTTTTAATCACAACCTGTGAAATATTTATGCTCTAACCTTGCTATTGCTTTTTTTAATCCATTTTAAAATTTCACCCATTACTTCTGATCATGATTTTTCATACTTGTGTTTATATCTATTAATATAAGCTTATAATTTTTTTATCTTAACTAATCGGCGAATGAACACATATTCTAGTACAGTGCGCACATGCAAAAGTCAGGCGAGTTTATATCGCTTGCGTATATTTAATACACGATATAAAAGATTTACGGCTAAATTTTTTGTTTTCAAAAGATAAAGATCGATCTTGAAATCTTTGTAATAGAAAATACAAGTTTTTCATTACATATTTATAAAAATCAGTGAACTCTCCGCGAATGATGAATGAAAAAACCTTTGCTTGTAATTAATAATATAATAAAGACATATGTTTGTTCTTATTAAGCTACATTCTTTTTATTCATACTTTTTATATTCTTAATTAGATTTAAAATCACGAATCAAATGTCTTTCTGCCTTATTTTTAGTTCCATTCCGAACAATTAAACATGTTTTCGCACATTAATTTTACAAATTACCATGAAAATTTACATTTATCTCTTCTAGTGAGCATTCTCGAAAATTTTTTCCTCTAGTATCACTCTAGATAATATTTTATACTGATCGATAGCATTGTTGTACGATAATATGCCCAAATTTTTGCCTTTATTTTTTAAATTCGTTGGAATACAACAAAAAAACGATTTTTAAAATTTTTCTATTTTAATTTTATTAGAAACAAGAATTATGGTTTTAATATTTCTGTAATTTTAGTATTCTAGCACCATCAACATTATATATATTTTTTTTAAAAAATGAACCCCTTGCCATATAATCAGTGAATTCGGAATATAATCGCTTTTTACTATAGAGATACTGTTATAATCTGGCTTCATATTTGTTTTATTTTCCCCAAAGATTGTCTTTTTAGAAAAAATATAATTATATCTATGTATTATATACCATATTGCCTCTTCATCCTCTTTGATAAGTTAAAATCAGGTCAAAAGCATGGTATTCATATATGAATTCTATAATTCAGGCTTTTATTTTCTTAAACATGCATTATGGCTAACAATTATGAAGAAAAAAGGCTAAGATACATTTGATTGGAATTTATCATAAATATTATAATTGAAAATACACACTGGAGCTTCAGGGGCTCATATATCTTGTATTAATATAATTCACAACTTATAACAATTTTACTTCTTTAAAATTTAAGCCTTTATATTTTTGTAAATATTCTATATTAATTTATATCATCATGTATAATTTAACATTAATTTATCCTTATAATTAGAATATATTATTTTTATTTTGTAAAAATACATTTCTACAGATTAAATTGTTATTTTTTACCCATAAATATCCTTTATACTTTTTCTGTTCTCACGATAGGTTCATCGATTTGCTTTGAAGCTTATTTTGTATTTATTTGAATAATATTTGGTTGAAACACCAATTTTCATACACGATAAGTTGATATTAATATATCCACATGATTAATTGATCACGTGGTTAACCAAAATTTTATACATTAAGATTATTTAATTTATCCGGTATTTCAGATGAATTTCTTTATTGATTTTTGCAATTTTTCTATCCTAAAGTTGTCAATAAAACTCTATAATGTTCGAAATATGTTAACTTTGTCTTTGAACTCCTTCATATACACAACAGACATTACTTGTTCGAGAATTACATTTGAGGTCATATCTTCTAGCAAAGCATAAATATACATTATAAATTTTGACCTTTAAAATTCCTTATTGAAAGATATTTGATCATTCTATAGATAAATATAATTTAAGTGCCGTTAGGGGGTTGTATGGTTGAGTGGTTTACAAGTCGGACCAAAGGGTCGCGGGTTCCACTTCCACCCACTCCACTAATTTCCGAAACGAATATACTCTAAAGAAAAATATCCAAGGGGGCGGCCAGTGAACAATAAAAGTTAAACCATAAAGCATTGACAAGCCATGAGAAATAGGAAGTTGCTGTGTAAGCCGTTGAACTGTGCCTCCAGAATGATAAGAATCCCACACCGTTCAGTAAAGATATATGTAAGTGATGAGTGTGGTTGTATCTTGTAACTCACAGCGATGATAGTAGACAGAATCTCATTCCCTCCACATAATGACTGCCACCTATGAGAAAGGGCCCAATCCACGGTGATTACGGGTGACAATGAGTGCTGGGGGAGTTACGCAGAGAGATGCATCAGTTAAACTTTAGTTCTTATTAGTATAAAGCGAACTTCCTAAAATTAATAGAAGTAAAACATAAATAAATAAAGTAAATTCGATTAGAATTTTTAAGTCCCTTTAGTATTACTATTATGAATAAAAACGAATCCAGATTGAATAACTAACCAAGGGTTATTATAGCATCATAGAAACGCCATCATATGTTTCTTGGCGATGGTTATTCTACAGAATGAAATATGTGATTTGCCTTAGCAGTTACTTTAGAATCCTCGATAAGAACATAATATACTAAGCCTTAATGATTTGCAAATTCATGATATATTAACTCATCAACTTGAAAATATATGGAAGTGGGTTAAAGATTTCTTTTTCGAAGAAATTTGTGCCATTTCCTAGAATATTTCGAGGGCTTGCCGGATGTGTTCTCGCCTTTTTTTATATAAGTTTTGATAAGAATAGAGGGTAACTATACTTCTTATATAAGAGATTATACTATCTAAATCAATAAAACTGATTTATCACGCTTTATCATCCCAAATTGGTCAATGACATTTTTGAATAAGTTTCTCACCTTAATTTATTCTTTTTATGCTTCAGTTAGCTTTAATTTCTTATGAATGGGGGCATGATACCCCCTAAAAACCAATGAGTTTTTTATGCTAAGGTATTGTGTTTATATATTGATATGTGAAAGCTTTTTGTTTATTTGGATATTCAATTCTGGTTTTCTATTAGACTAGGATAATGCATATGATTATGAGCTCTAGGCGTGTGTTGACATTGCAATTTTTTACTCAAACATTTTTGTATAGAATTGAGAACTTGTTGTAAGTATCTTTTAAATGCTGCTCCTTCATTATGTAAGCAAATAAAATGGTGATTCGATCAAACGAGGGAACATTATAGTGCTTATATTCTAATATAATCAATGTTCTGTTCTGATCATAAATTGAATGTTTAAACTTTCTCTGAAAACGGGTGCTTATCAGCAAAAGCTTTTAAAACAGTTTTGTCTTAATGATTTTTCGCATATGTATTTAACTTAATTTTGATTCCAGATATTTTATAATAATTCTTTTATATTTTTTATGTGAAAAGATAGAAATATGAATGGGTGTTGATATTTATGTCCCCAGTACATAAAGTCTTGGTTATTTTTTTATTATTGCAAAAAAAAAGTCTTTCAGACGATATGAATGATATTTACAAGGTCCTTATATTTTTAAACAATACGGAACGTTTTACATATTTTCGATTTCCGCTTCGTATGAATCAAAATATCAATACAATATTAGATTTTATATTTTCTTATATTTTAATCTTTTTTCTTACTATTAGAATTTTTTTTAGTGTATAGATAAAAGCTATTTTTTATACGTGTGTAAACTACCACAAAAAAAATTTAAATACTTTTTTTTGTGGCACATTCTGTTTTCAAATAATATGAATCACAAGATTTGCAAGACTATAAAATTGTCTCTGCACGTATTTTCTCAATTAATGTTTTGATTTTAAAATATACATCTGTATTTTATTTATATAATTTTTCGCTGTTGATTTTAATTTTAAAATAGGCAATATATATTTATATTTTTAGAAGAAAGGAAATACTTTCTTAAGATTCTGGCTGAGTTTTTCCAAGGAAAGAATTAAAAGCAACCAGAGATAGCTTACGCTCTTTATCAGATTAATTGGCAAAATAAAATGTTTTTTCGCCTTTTGAGTATTACTTCATTGTATTTTGTCATTTAAATAATGCGAAATTTCGGATTTGAATTTTTTTATTGAATATTCAATAAATTTCTAGAGTAATTCATTTATAATTTCTTTTAATGGCGAAAATAATGATTAGATTAATATACTAAAATATTATAATGATTATTTTAAAAAATTAGTCTTTTTACATTTAGAGCACTAATCGATAATAAGAAAATTTCGACAAGTTAGTTTTAATGATATAATAGGTAAAAAATGTTGAGTATAACTTCATTAATATCCAATTCGGGACTATAAAAATGCCTTTTACATCCAACACTTTCATCAATATGAGTTAAATTGCACAGTTGCGAGTTTTTTATTATTTTAAATCCAAAACAATAATATTTTAGAAAATTAAAAAAAATTAGCTTATGCTTAAATTTACGATCAAGAAGAGATTTATTAAACATTTTATAAATAACTTATTAATTAATAAATATATGCCCAATTGCAATTAAATTAATTATTCTTTTTTTTCTATCGGAAATAATATTTTAATACCAAGAAATGTGATGTACTGATCATATATTTAAGCATATATAAGTGTTTTTATGTGAAAATTCATAAATAATCAAATATAACACAAGAAATTGTAAAATAGTGAAATCTACATAACAGTGACAATATAAATTATATTAATTTTAGGATACTTTCTTTATATTTATTCTGGTCAATAAACGAAAAACATGTATTATTTAAATCACACCATTAAATTTTTTAAACTATATTTTGGAGTATTTACGTTAAATATAGCTAAATTATTAGAAGTACTAGAATATTTCTACTATATTTTTATCATCTCTTTGCCTATGTATATTTTGAACACTTGATGAATACATACGTTTCAATCCAACTTATAGAATAGATGATTCTATATAGCACGCAAATACATTTCAAGAATCAATAAAAAACACTATAAAATGGGAACTTATCTTAGTTTTAATAATCAAGCCTTGGTTCTATGAATTTTTTTAATTTAGATTAAAGCTTTGTAATTGTTGTAAATGTAAGAATAATAGATCGTAAAAAAAATTGACCTAAAACTAAATTATATTTGAATCATTTATGTTTTACAATTTTTAAGCCAAGTTATGGTTTTTATGACATTAAATTTTTTTAAAAATTTTTCAATCTTTTATATGTATGATTTGGTATAATTCATTACGATTACGTCAGACAAAACACAATGATTGTACCAATAAAAATTTAAACTTTCATTTGCATAATTTACCGTATTTATGATTGAATATAAGTGTATTTATACGAAACAATATAGACCACACAGGGAAAAGGCCTGTTATAAAATATTGAGTCAAATTCTTTAAATTTTATTGGCTTAATAACAAAATTACATGGCAAAATTATATTTTTTATAATTTATTCATATGAATTATGCCATGGACAAAAAACCATTACATTTTAAAATTTGATTAATTTAAAAGTGATTGAAAAATTTTTTTAAAAAATAGATTAATATTGAGAATATGTAAAGAATAAAAAATATTTGCTAAAAGTATGAAATATTTTATTCGGGTATTTATAATATGTATTTTTGATGTCGAATCAAGCGAAAGCAATTCTTCTTTCTGCATTGAGAATGAGCCTTCAATGCATAAAATCACCAGTGAAATGATATTAGTAGGGACAAAAGAACCTTCACAACTTAACTGTAGGCAAAATTCTACCATAAAAGACCAAATAGAAACCAATCGTACATTTAGGGACCACCCAAAGACTAAAATTTATCTGAAACGCCCTAATCTCATTCCCTTTGATGATTTCAAACCGAATGATAAATCCACAGCTCATATTTTAAAAGGTCAAATACCTTTAGCAAGACCTGCTAAATTTTCACTTAGAGATAGAAAAACAGATACATTTGTTCAAAATTCGGATGATATGCTACCTGGAGATTCACAAACTAACTGTGAAAATAAACTATTATCACTAAAAACCATTGATGTTTTAGAAGGCAGCCCCAATATTCAACAATTTGATTTGATGCATACAGAAAATAAAATATCTGTACCTACTAACATTATAAAAAATCATAGAAAACGGCGTTTTGTTGGCACATACTATACAGAGGATTCGATTTCTAGGGATGATGAAGGAAATAATATAAAAAATCCCCGAAGCAACAAAAAAGCTTCCAACCACGAATTTAAATGGAGATTTTCTATGCATATTTTATGTAGATATTGTGAATTCATGGAATCTATAAAAAGCTGTTGGGAAAAGACTGTATTTTGCCAATCTAGCCCCATTATAACGACCAAGAAATCAAAAGAAAATAATATTGATGGAGAAAACCACGGATTAGTCTTTGATGATTCAAAAAAAATACCAATGGTTAAATTGCTCGATCATATAAATTCTTGTATAAATGTTAAAAGTGAAATGCTAAATAATGATATTTCTATGTATTCAATTTTAAAAAAAAACCTTAGGGCCTTGATAAATACTTTTTTTTGCAAGAATGAATTCTTCGATACTTACAAAATACTTTCCATGTCAATTTATGCGAATATAGATATCTTTATGAGTAATACACACGAACCCGATTCTCCACTACACAATCATGAGTTTTTGTCTGGTTTATGTTTTATTCATGGATTTTTGAATAGAAGGTTTCCGGAAAGTCGCCTTTTTTACGTTTCAGAATGCGGAACATTTCTTTTAGATATAAATAAAACCACTAAAAATGCATTAAATTTGCTCAAAAGTAATTTATACCCAGATACAATCAAGGAAGAAACTGAAAAAAGGCATAAATCTAGATTTTATGCCCGACTTATTATTAGAAATCATATAAATACTATGGGGCACAGCTGTTATGATTTAACAAATCATAAGGTTTACATGGATTGTTTATTAATTTGTGAGAGCATAGCATTGAAGCGGTATGATCAGATTCAAGACAAACTTTATAATGAAACAGTTGCACCCGTTTTCAATTTCCTACACGCAGCTAATTCATATATAGAACATGTCGATCGTCCTATATTATTTGATGGTTTAAAGTTTTTGTTTAAATTTGTCGTTTACTTATCAAAAGAAAATACTATTTTACCCTGTGAATCTCTTTATACTAATTTTCTGGATAAACACAGTATAAAAATGACGAATAGTCTAGAAAAGTGTGTTTTTGGAAAAATAGGAATCTATAAAATGAACTATTTTTCTAAAGAAAAATTTAATGGTCAAAAAAAAAATCAAAACGCCGATGAGTTCTACATGGAGCTGCAGAAATACACATATCTTCTAAAAAAAATTGTTGAGAAGGAAATAAAAAAATTGTTCGATATTGTTTAGTCAAATAAAAAATGATGTTTATTCTGCTCTCATAATTTCTATAAAATAACGAATGAACACGATCACAAGATAATATATTGAATAAATGATGTGTGATTATATATGTAATAATCAAGGAAAAAAAATTGTTGTATTTTTTTTTAAATATTATTATTATTTATGAATCGACTTATTCATTTAATCCATCCTTAATGCTAAAAATTAGATTGTAGAGTCAAATAAAAGATCAAAATAATATAAGAAGTTTTTATGACATATAAAATTTATCCGATTTATTTATATTGATGATTTTATTAATATTCTTTACTAAATAGGTACTTGAGCAATTTATCGCAAATACCAACATGCAGGATAACTTTTGATTTTAGAAAATATGAAACCATAGCTATTGATGACGATGTTTAGGCTTAAAAAAAATGAAAAAATATACTGGTTTTTCTATAAAATTAAAGCAACCAATTACAATGATGAAATATTAATAAAGTTATAACTCTATCCAATGTTGGCAAGAGCACGTATCCTAAAACCCCATTTAAAAGTAGAAACAGAAACATTCAAACAATATTTCTATGATATTTCAGGTTTTAGATCAAGCTGTAATTTTTCTAAAAATATAAAATATATGCTCAGAAGATAATTCATTGATATATAGTTAAATATGTTTATGAATTTCAATGCTATTTATTTTATCTATGTGATTCTTTGCAACCTAACAATTAAAATTTTTGTAATTTTATTGCGTTTACATATGCATGACCGTACGTTATATCCTTCAAATAATTTTATTTTTGTCAATTTATTATTATATTAAGTAAACGTTATGCTTTATGCCTCATTAAGCCTTATGGTCTTTCCTACCTTCCTCCATGTATCTTCTTATTTGAAGCTTCTTATATTTAAGTGTTTCTTCGATCCTATTATTTGGGGATATAATTATCTTTCAGTAGAAATTCCTAACTATTGCTTATAAAATTTTTATATAAAATTTGGCTACTATAATAGCCAATATTTTTAAATCCCTCCTGCTGAATTTCAAGCTTTCCTAAATAACTTTGTGAACTGATAGATGAAAATTATTATAAAACGGATCACTATCATTTTAAAATTAGAAATCTGAGATTTTTTCATTTATATTCTTTGTTGAGCAAGATTATCCCATCTTAATAATCTAACATTAAAAATCAATTATGATTGGGGAAATAAGCTCTAATCAATTTAAAATTACGTTTATATCGTAAATACACATTTATTGCTATTAATATAAAATTTTAAAAGAAACGGACAGATATTGAATTTTAATGCACATGTTACATGTCATAAGATTTTTATGATTAAACAGGTTTCATATGTCATTTTGTGATTCATTAATTTTCTGTTTACAATTGCAGGTGTAGATTCATTGGATATATAATTTTTTGGAAGTATTACTGCAGAAAATTTTAAAGGATAGGCATAAATCATGTATTTTATCTCGTATAAATGCTTTAAATTAGAAGTTTACGTATTTTACATCAATATAAAATATTAAAAATATCAATCTATTTTTGTAGATAGGCTTTTTTTCAAATAGTATTTATCTTCAACTGTTTTATCGGCGTAATATTTGTATAAAAAATTCAATCCCAAATATTTAAAGGCGATGAATGTTCAGAATTATATTAAACATACAACCTGTGCAATACTAATTTCTTTCTTGTTGAAAAATTCAAAGTTGAAAAGATTATTGAATTGTGTATGAAAAAAATCCAACGGGGGAGCATCTGGCTAGAATTCAGACACAATTTTTTGATGATGTATTTAAATTAACATAAGCATGGTAAATCAGAAAAATGAAAAAAAAATCAAATTCAGTTGTTATATTTCTAATTTAAAGATACTTAAGCTGAAAGATATATTTTATAAGGCTACGAAGCGATTAAGAAAATAAATGTATTGAATATAATATAAGATATGAAGTCCATGAAATTTCAATAATACTTTAAAATCTTTCTAAAATAAAAATTAGTTCGACATAAATATAAATTATTTTATTTTCTATGGGTTAAGTTTCTTTTTATCAATTCTATCTATTGTGACGTAGTCAGCCGATTGAGAACATTGCACATTTCTTGATACATCTTTTGGCACCTTCTCTGATCTAAATTCATCAACTGCTCTCCTTCTCTCAAATGGGATAGGTTCAAGTGTCTTGCGTAAATTAAAATAATTTACATTTCAATAAAAATAATTCCCATGTAATATGAAAATAATTATAGTGCTGGTGACCTGATTTTAAGAAATGATCAGATCTAAATTTTATGATATAAATCAACATGATTTCATAAGAAGTTATATGCAAATGTATTGTGTTGAAATTATAATGAGCTGATTTTAAAATCAGGACTCAATACATAGTTTTAGGAATAAATTTTTTATTTATTACATTTTACCTCACAATAATGAAGATATAATATAAATTCAATCGAATCAAGTATTAGAATTTGGTAAAAAAAAACCATGACAGATGTAGTATGAAATAAATATTGATCTATTTTATGGATAGAATATATAATGTAAATAGAAACTTGCAAGGATTGTATTTTTTCATTGTTGTAATTAGATTTCAGTCTATGTCTAAGGATTAATAAAAAATATTTTGAAATGTGAGAAAAAACTAAGAATAAAGAATCTAAATATTATATTTAAATAGAGATAACAAACATTATTGATTTTTTATATCATATATGCATTTGATTGCTTTGATTTTTTATTTTTTTACTTACACAAAAAGAGTGATTTTCATTTATCGACATAGATTCTATGAAATGAATTTTTCGATTTTTAGATTGGGGTTCAATTTAAAGAACTTAAATAAAATAATATAAACTTATACTCAAAATATTTCTTAAAACTAAATTTAAAACTATCCCTGGATTCTTCTCTCAATACATAAAATAGAAATGACGTTATTTGCGTGTTTCTCTATACCATAGAAATCGCTTTCGGCATAAATTGTTGTTAATATTGCCTGATAAATGTTTGTTTTTACTTTTTATGTTTTAGTTTTACATTGTTTTTAAAAAAAAGGGAAGTATTTGATACCCAGAAAACAAATTTCTTGATTAAAATCACGATACTCTTAGAAAAGCCATAAATAAGCAAAAAGTTGAACTGTTTTTGCACATATTCTATGTAAAATTTCTTACAGAATAATTTTAAGTCTTTAAAAATTTATTATTCTTTCGAGGCTTCTGTCCATCGATCCCAGAAATGTGATCCCTATTTTTTGCCCTTTATTTTATTCTTCTGCTTATTTTCTAAAAAATTCTATATGTAGTTTTCAACAACTTACCCGCAAAATCAAAATATATCTTTTGCAACCTATGAGGGATTAACAGGATTTTTTAGAGTGTAATTTGACTAATTGTATCATCATTTGTTTTTATGGCAATACTTAATCTCCCTGTTTGAATAATAGGAATTTTAAACAGTATTAAGGTATATTTATTTATCAATACACCCTTGAAAACCAGTTAGTTTTCGTGATTAGACGATTATAATCGTTAATTTTCATTTGCATTTCTCTATTTTATAAGTAAAATTTGATTTTTTTATGCTTTATAATTTACTTTTTTATTGTCTTATTGTATTTATTTCAGCTCTGCCTGTTTTACGAATTCAAATTTAAAAAGATACAATTAACATATTTTTTTGCAAAAAAATAAAAATGATGCTCCATAAATCACTAAATATTTATTATTAGTACTTTTAGCATAACCTTTTCTATCACAAAATCCAAAATCAATATAATAAATAATAAATATAGCCTACAAAGAAAATATCTGTTCAATTTAAAATATTGATTATATCTTTGAATTATACAAATAAGTGAGCATAATTTGATATACGAATTATTAAACATATATTATGGTGTGAATTTAACTATTTTAAACTGTAAATTTGTATATTTAATATTTTAATAATTTTTCTTTTAACTTTTCATATTTGCTCGCGCAAAACTTAGGATTTCTCTATTGAATATTTGCTGTTTACTCTTTTCAATCACATCATCTTTATAGTCTTCCTCAATATATATTCTACGCTCAAAACTTATACATGCAAGTGTTTTTCTAAACACTACTGTTTATGCATATTCTTGTTATTATTCCCAATTCTGTAAAATTGTTCTAAAGCATAACAATATTTGTTATAATGGTTTAAAATAGAGTAAATTGGACCTATGCTCTAAGTTTATATTTTTAACATCAATTTAAGTGCATTAATGAGTGTATCTTAATTTTATCTATATTTTCTCACCCAAATAGGATAAATTTAATCTGACTATATAATATAATTTTTTCTTGATTAACTTGTATAGACGTAAGTCTCTTAAACTATTATTTGAATTAATTTTATAGATATATCATCGAACCATTATCCTTAATGAACTTTTGAATATACAAATCGAATATCATCCAGGTGTTTGTATATTTTTACGTAGTTCTTCTTGCTTATAATATAAATATTTATTTGATTTAAATTTTAAAGTTTTTATATATTTTTAAATGAAAAAATATATATATAAACAAAATAAACATATACTAGCACCATTTATGTGAAATATAAATCAGGATTTTAAATTAATATATATAAAACAAACATAAAATGTATTCGCTGTGATTATTTATATCGATATGGATTAAACTAATCCGGTTGTATTGCAGCATATATTAATTTAATAAAAAAATGAAAGACTTAATCAATAATCCAAATTTCTTTACCGCTATAAAGATAAACAATCTCTTCGATAGTTTCATTTAAACAACAAACATAATGATATTTATGGACTTTTGCGCAAAAAAAAGATAAAAAGTAAAATTGCCCTTCCGAAACTATTTTAAGTTAATATTTTATAAAACGTGGAATTGAAGGTTTCTTCATTTTCCAAATTTATAAAATATTAATTTACTGAATAGTGTGTAATCTAAATACCATCTATCACATTATAAAATGTAGAATATTTAAATATGCTAAGCTAAAATAATATATTTTTGAGCCAACCATAAGCCTAAAATCCATAATAACTGAATTAACCACTCTTATTAAGATAAACTGTAATAAAAACACGGTACATAATAAAAAATCTTATTAAGTATTCAAAAGAAATTCATCGGCAATTATCAATAGTAAATTATACCTCGGTGATTATTTGAATAAGATATGTATAAAAAATAATAAACTTTATTCAGTCAAATACTGCGCAGTAAGTTTCAAATGTTTTTTTTGGTAAGTAGGAAAAAACGTTTTTTTTATATCAAAAATGTGCTTCATTCAGAAATGTTCAATCGATTTTGGTATTTTGAATACGGCAACAGATGTTTTATTTGATTTCCAAGTTCTGAAATTAAAAATTTCATTATATTTATGTTTTCGATGACGCCATATATAAATTATATTGAATAAAAACGAAAGTTGAGCAGTTTTAAAAATACATTATTTCAATTAAATATGGAATGACCGAATTTATATATATACGTGTATTTTTAGTTCAATTGTTTTTATGTTAGATCTTAAATATGTCTGGTTCCCTAAATGGTATCTTATCGTATTGAATTGATGGGTTTTGAGATATATTATTCATGTATAAGCTGTATTGCGATTTTAAATGTTAAATTAAAAATAGCCACTAAATATAGAGAACAGCTTTTAAAAAACAATCCGTTGTTTGAATTTCAAGATTTTAATCATATAATTTATATACATTATATTTTTTTAATAATTAATCTTCTTTTCAAGAAATAAGGTCTTTATGAAGATTTATTTTTTTATTAAAATTTTATAAAAAGCTATTTTTATTTTATTATAAAAAATATTCGATCGAGTGTGCTAAAATGACCAAAAGGAGCACCAACTAAAAACTGTATAATTTCACTATTCGTTTTAAATAGACCAGAATTTAATTGCATTTAAATGAATATATTTTTATGAGTAAACTAAATAAAATGATGAATTATATATAATAATATCATAGCTAAACCATATTATTTACTTCTATTTCACTCTCGAAAAAAATTTTCATTAATTTATGCTTTATAATATTAAAATTTTTTCTTTATGATTCTATTGAAATACCTGCTGAGAAACAAAAAAAATATATTTTAGAGTACGATAAAATGCCACTAAAGAACATGCAAAGGTCTTCATCTATATCAAATTTAGCTTTATTATCTCAAGATCATTTTTATTTTTGCAGTGGGGATGGTTAAGTGAGTAACTATCCACATCTAGAAATTTTCGATTTTAATCAAGTGGTTCAATTCCCAAAATATATAGACATTTATAGATTACCAAACTGAAAGCTATATCCGCCTATCTGCAAGAAATGAGCAAAAACTGGTAGGCTAACAAGCCGGAAAGAAAAGATATTGCTTTTAAACGTACACTTGATTGGGGCACAGAAACACCTGACTCGATCTCAGAAATTCTGTGTGAGTAATTAGGGCCATCGTAGGTAGAATGGCATGTTTACCCTAACAAGTTACCTTTTTTAAGTTGTTAAATAAAAGCAACAAACTTTTCCAAATTTATTTAATTTTAGTAAATGCAATATAAAGTTTATTTTCCGCTGATAAATTGTCTATGTATGATCTAGTGTATTACTGAACCTGACGCAATTTTTTCTTCGACAATATACCCATTTCATTATTTAATTTGCGTAAGAATTAAGCTAAGTAATTATTATAGCTCCGCTCCGCATAATATCTACCTATTTTTCGTCATATAAAACAAGATTAGAAACAAAAAAAAGTGTTTGGACATACGAATATTCATTATATTTTATAAAAATATAATTTCATTTCTTGCCGAAACTATTAGGGATGATTCGAGGAATTATAAATGTGTGTTTTATGTATAAAGCCCACAAGAATTGAACATATGATTCCGCATACGTTTTTAACTTTTCATTTTTTTTCTCTAGAAATCTAGATATGTTTATATTGATCCGCTCTACAAAGAGTAATCGGCACAATTTGAAAGTAAATTCAGCCTTCGGTGAACAAAAAACACAATTTAAACTTTTTGATAGTTTTAATTATATAGTTTGGTTATTTTAAAACTGCCATTTCGTCTAAATGTTCTTTTCTTTTTACATTAACGATAATCTAATTAACATAATAAATTTATAATATTCAAAAATTTTCGCTTTTACTCTAAATATTAATTTAATGAGAATAACGGTAATAAAAATGAAGAAAGGTTTATTTATCGCAACGTATGATCCTATTAAGATCTTTGAACCTAATTTTTGATAAATAATGATAATCACGATTATCGTAAAAGGATTTCCTATCATGTTTAGAATTGAAAAAATTTGACTACGAAAATAGTAAAGATTCAAATTAAAACTACCTTAAAGAAGGTGAGCAATATTATATTTTTTCCAATATAAAATTTTTTTCCAATAAATAAAAAATTTGTCTTTCTGTGTTGTTATTAAACTGATATTCTTTTAAAAATGTAATTTATATTCTTGTTTTTATCAACCTTTTTTGAATAACCATACTTTTATCGTCGAAAAGATTGACTTTTTGGGACTCATCTCCTTTTTTGGTCATTTAATTTTTTAAATAAAAACCTTCGATTGCTCTATAGTGTAGATTTATTCAATGCATAGTCTTCAATACCTTCTATATGAATTCCATCGTTTCAAGAATTATTTTTCAAATGTTTTTCTCGATCTGGTTGTTTGTACATGTGCTTCAGTTGTATTCAGCGTTCCTTATATACGGCATAAGTTACATTTAATGCCCAAATATTTATTAATGTGTTAATTTGATCACGGCTTTTAAAGTTCATCATATAAAATTTTGGATTGTTCTATAGAACAAGGAGTGGTTACAAAATTCCATAAAAAATATGTTGAGGAGTTAAAAATCCCGGACGAAGTAGAAACATACATGCAAGCTCTCACACTACGCAAGACACTTGGACTCATCTAATTTTAGAGAAGAAGAGCAGTTGATGAAGATAGATCAGGAAAGTGTCAAAAGATGCTTGAAGGAGTCGCGCAATATTCCCAATGGGCTGACCACGTCTAAATACATAAAATTAAAGAAAAGCAAATTAACACATAAATAGATGAATTCAAGTTCTACAGAACAAAATCACTTGATGCTTTTTTAAGCCCCATTCTTTTCATATTTTGCTCAGTGGGATTTTTTTTAAGACGCATTAATTTCAATATTTTTCCAATCTAATTGTTTATCCACGCAAAATCTAGCATTCCTAACTCTATAATATACGAAAAAAGCTTCTTTTATACACTGCCCCATGTTATTACACATGGCTCAATTCGTGTTATGTAGATTAAGACCATAATTACTCTAAAGATTAAATATAATATTAAATTAATACGCTTCTGTAAGCAAGCCTTCATAGTGTAGTGGTTATCACGTACCCTTTACACGGGTAAGGTCCCCGGTTCGAACCCGGGTGAAGGCATTTTAATTGGGGGCAGGTCTTTAAATCTGTAAATGTAGAGAATATGAATTTTTCAAGTCTCGATATAAAATTTTTCGCTATGAAAACTTAAATAGATGATATTTTCTTTATAATTAAATAAATTGTGAACAAGAAATACTCGTTAATACTTGATATAAAATTTTTTATGTGTTAATTTGATTTTCAGCCATTTAAGTTTGTTCAATATAGCTTTAAATCGTTATATAGAACAAATTTTCTCAATACTTCTTTTTCCATTATCATCTTTAAAATCTCTCATTGAATTTTCAACTTTAAATACTTAGTACTTAAATTGGTCCCTTAATCTTCTGTTTTGTGTGTATGCTTAAGTTGGTATTACTAGCTCCTTTATATACGACTTATGGTATTTTATGACCACACCCATCCATTTTATGACATATGATCTTATTCGCGTTATGGATTTTTAAATTAAGAGAGCATAATTTTATTTATAAGTACTTTCAAAATATTCCCTGATATTTTCTTTTCACCTGCATCTCAAAAAAATATAAAGTGTTTCTAATCTATTATAACAGAAATATATTTTCTTAAGGTATCAATTTAATTTACAAAATAGTTTGTTCAAGAAAAAGGAATCTAAGAATTAATTATTGTAGTAGAAAAAACTAATTTATACAAAAAACGATAAAAAATCCAAATTTCGTATATACCCGCGGCATAAATATATTTGTTATATTTTATTAATGTTTTATATTTTATTAATGTTTTATATTTTATATTTTATATTTTATTAATTTTTTATATATAACTTTTATTAACAATCGGCTTGTCAATAAATATTGATATCATATAAGAGATACTAATTTATACGTTTACCGAATTCTTTACCCGCATTTAGTCTTTTATTTTTTGGGCAATTCCTGTATTTTTCATATGTTAAACATGACTTGTTTAAAATCTTAAAACAGAAGTAAAATAACGACATAAGTCGATAAACTAAAGTATATTTATGAAATCTTGACAAAAAAACTTGTAATTAAGAATTTTCAAGAAATATTTGGCTATAAAAAAGATATTGTAAATAAATTTAAGTTATTCTTATATTTTTAAAGTTGTAATTAGTTAATTTATTCATATTATTTTTTTGATCAGTATGTTCATATTTAAGAATAAGAATAGATAAAAATAAATTTCCTGTTATTAAAAGATATTTAAAAATCAAATTTATGAGAAATAAAGCGTATATATAATAAAGTAATATTATTGTAGCATTCCTATCCTTTAAATTAAGAAATAAAATATTATAGTTCAACATAGAATATTTATTTATAAGAAAAGTTCTTTTATGCCCAAAATATCAGAAAAATTCATTCATATGTATATACAAACATATATGTATATTAAAATACAATAAGAGTTTGTGTATTATTTAACCTTCAAAGTTTTTTAGTCATTTTTTTTTATCTGAAGTAATTTCGATTGTGTTTTTAGGTATTTTAATAATTTATTTTTTTTTATTTATTATCTTTCCGCTTTAGTTTTGCGGTCTTGTTATGGTTTGCATTTGAAGTTTTATTTAAATTTTTTTGTTTTTGTAAGCATAGGTATCAAACTTTTTTTGTAAATACATAAAACTAAAGGTGTGTGATACTTGTATAATTTTCTAACGTTTAAGCTAGAACAACATAAAAAATAAACTGAATGAATTGATATCTAGTGCATTTTTGCGTAAGAAGAGCCCAGATTGATAAATATATTTCAATAATATATCAAATGTCGTGAATAAAATATCAAATCAAATGAAAACACTCTACGAATCACATAAATATAGGTAAGGATGAGAAAATTTACGGATAAAAAAAAGTCAATTATCATGTATTTGGTAAATTTTCTATAGGTATTTACTGCAACCTGGGGTATTAAGTGTTCAATTTATCTCGATATTTTCTAATATATTTGTGGTTTTTTTGTATATTTCTAATTTATCAGTATCATAAAATTTAATTTTGAGGTTTTTGTAGAATAATATTTTGTTTTTTAAGACATCAAGAATATCTGTCAAATAATTTATGGTTACGTGGTGTGTATTTTTTCTGATTTCACACTGCAATTATACTTCTTGCGATGATTTTTATATAATAACAAACTAAAAATTCAATATTAATATAATTTCTCTATAAAAATAGTAGAAGGCACAAAAGTTTGATCGGATCGTTCATATATCTAAAAAAGAATACAAATCGCGAGTTTTAGTTTATTAAAATCTAAAAGGATGATAAAACAAAAAAAAATTAAAATGGATGATAAAACAAATAAAATTTATGCTTGCTGGTTATAGAAAAACATGCTCAAGTATTTCATCAAAATATAATAGAGGTTTTAGAAAAAAGATACTCAATTATTTAAAAAAATTAAAAGGGAGTTTATATATAAAAGAAAATTAATGCGAGCAGGTTATAGAAAAAGATACACGCTTCTTACATTAATATAAAAAAGGGTTTTTTGTGTGTAATAAAATTTTCGTGTGCAGTTTTTTAAAAGGTATTTACGCTTCTTACATTAACATTAAAAAAGAGGCTTATATGTGTGCAGGTTATAGATAAAAGATACATAATTATTTAATAAACATCTAAAAGGAGGTTTATATGTGTGCAGGTTATAGATAAAAGATACATAATTATTTAATAAACATCTAAAAGGAGGTTTATATGTGTGCAGGTTATGGATAAAAGATACATAATTATTTAATAAACATCTAAAAGGAGGTTTATATGTGTGCAGGTTATGGATAAAAGATACATAATTATTTAATAAACATCTAAAAGGAGGTTTTTATGTGTGCAGGTTATATAAAAATATAAACTCTTCTTATATTAACATGAAAAGGGTTATATGTGTGGAAGAAAATTTTTGTGAGCAGGTTATAGAAAAAGATACACGCTTCTTTATTAACATTGAAAAGGTGAATGTGTGTTTGATAAAAATTAAAACCCAATCGAAATTTTTAATAATAATAATGGAGTTTTTAAAATGAATATTTTAATTTAGATGGAGATCTTCCTTTTTGAATTCGAGTAAAAGCGCAAGAAAATCTTCAATATGCATTTTTGCAGCTCGCGCATCACCAAGCTCTGTCTTTCTTAAAACTTCGGAAACGATTTCCTCGACATCAATATCCCGATCAACCTTTTGTTTTAAAATATCCTTTATACCCTTTCCTTTAAAAATAGCCGCCAAAGTTTTATTTTTTCTAAGAAAACATATCCTAAGCAATTGATTAAATTCTTCAAGATCAATTGCAGGTCTACTTTTTCTTGGCTCAATTTTAACCACACTACTTTCAACTTTTGGAGGTGGTTTAAAGCTATTTCTATTTACTTTAATAATATGACTGGTATTTGCAAGAATCTGCACGGCTACACTCAATCGACAATAATTTTTATCTCCTGGGCGTGCTATTAGCCTATCACCAAATTCTTTTTGAAACATTAAATACGCAGCTTTAAATTTATAATTTAGCAATTTAAATGTTAGTGGTGAACTAATTTGGTATGGCGTGTTGCTTATACATAAGTCGAAATATGGAAAGTCGTGCTTAAGTGCATCGCCTACAATCAATTGGAATTTATTGGAGTATCCTTTTATTGCATTCACCTTTTTGATTAATTCGCTTGCTAAACGTGGATCTTTCTCATAACAAATAACTTTCTTTGCTTTTTGTAAGAGTTTAAGCGTGAGATTTCCTGTTCCTCCTCCAATTTCAAGGATTATATCCGTTGATTTGATCTTTGCTTTTTCTATTATTGTGTCGATAATCGAAAAATTTACCAAAATATGCTGTCCAAGATTTTTGTTGAAAAGTGGATTTGCCATTGATAGGCTTTGAAAATAAATAAGAAATAATTAGAATTGTTGAAAACATAAAAATCATTTTTAAGAATAAAATAAGATGAAACAATTTTTATTTAATATATAAACTTGAAATCATCAGTGTGGACAATATCATCATCTTCCTCCCAGAAGCTCTTCTTCGCCTTTAATATTTCACGGAAATCACATTTCATCGGCTTTACTTCTTCTTGGACCATTTCCATTATCTTACCATTTTGATGTAGATTTAAATATTCAGAATACATTAAAAGGGGATAGCAGATCTACAAAAATCCTGGATCACGAAGGATTCAAAATAAAATTTTAATGATGCGGCATTGATTTCGGTTTGAATGTTATAGATTCATAAATTATGTTATAAAATAGAATCAAAACCCCATTAATAATTAAATTTTTATAAATAAATTAAAAGGCCATTTCTTTTTAAGTCAAAATAAGTAGACAAAATAATACAAGATTTCTATTGAAATTGGTGACTAAGCCCAATTGTTTTTAAATATTCTGTGGGTTATTTATAATCTTAACCAATAATTGAAAAATTAACTAATTTATATGTTAATGAAGGAGAATAATTTCTACACTTTATCTTATTTTCTTCATTAAAGCGAACATCTTCAGCCTTTTCATTTTCTTTGCAAATTTTTTTAAATGCTTCATCAACCCTCATCATCTGGCTTTCGTCACTTGGAAAAATTAGCTAATAATGATAATTTTTAAAATCTAAAGGAAACGGTCTAAATGATAATAGTAAAAATAAAGGGTAGATAGTGCGCCAATTGAACAAGAATTATACGTATATATTTAAAAAATCTAATTAAGAAAAAAACTTGACTATAAGTCTTTCAAAGAATGTGTAGAGGAACATTGTAAAGATTCTTTGAAAGAAATAAATATAACAAAATTTTTATAAAGATAAAATAAAGGAATGAGAGAATAACATTGTAAATATTCTTTTAAAGAAATAAATATCAACCAGATTTGTTATAAATATGAAAAAGATTTTATAGTACAAAAATAAATTAAATTCCTAAATAACAACTTATTCAATATTTTTTTTATTCTCATTCAGACAAATTATTATAGTTTTCAGAAGAAAGAATAAATTTAACTGAAAATTTGGAGACTCGAAAATTTGGAATTTTATGCCTTAAAATATGTGAGATACCTAAAATAAAATATTATTTTTAAGATTTAAATCAAAAAATTATATTATAATAACATATTCTATAATCATTAATTCTGTTTTTAGCGGAAATATATTATTTACTAAGAAATATCAGATAAATTAATGCATAATAAAATTTAAATTGAAAATAAAAAGCATTGCATGTATGCATATTCTATAGATTATATAGTTTCAATCCGAATTTTGAAACATTTAATTTTAATGATAAAAAATTTTTTCGCCTCCTATTTCTAATAATATAAAGACTTTGTAGCATGTATTTTCTTTTATTCATAGTGAAAACCATATAATTATTGTTTATCGAACATGAAAATTTTAAAATATTTTTTTAACCATAATGCGTCTTTTTTCTTTTTACTATTTATTTAAATGAGGGTAAAAGTATTTTTTATTTAAGGGCTATATTTATTGTCGTAATTTTAGTTTTTGTTCTCAGGCACAGCTTGCTTGATTCTCTGTACACACAGCGTATTTATACTTTCGGCTATCTTCTCCTCTTCAAAGTTTAAATGAGCGTCGAACATCATTTTTTTATTTAATTATGGCTCAAATAAACCAATATATTTTTCCTATATCAATAATGCTTTAAGATTTAATTATTGACTTAAATCCGGAGTATAATTTGGTGCAGCGTTTATAAATCTTTTTATTTCTCTATTATAGCAATTTTTACATAATCATGGTTGGTGGGGGTTTGGTGGTCACAGCTCTAAAAAAGGTTTTTTCTTCTACAACTACTCGAGCTGTAGCTAGAAGCACAAAGCCAAAAAAACGGTTATTTAATATTTATTTTCAGTTATGATTAATTGATTTTAGCCTTTACATGTGGATCATTCCAAAAAGGTTTATAAAAAAAATTAAATTTTTTTTGGATTTTTATATAATATTCATATATTTATGTATTCAAATTTCGAGAAATTGTTGCTAAAAAAATAATAGAATCAAATATTTTTGCCTTTACAATCAATTTTTCAAATAGAACTAACTGTATTGAATAGTGATGAAGTGCACTTCAGTCATATGTAAAACCAACTTAACACTATGATTGACCTTTTCATGTTGAAACCAAATCCATCAAGGAATTAATGCTTTTAATCATTATTCTGATCGTTTTGGAATGATATGGGTATTATACCGATATTTTTTATTGTTTTTTTCGATTGCTGACTTAAATTGAACTTGAAATTCTTTTATAATTCTGAACTTTACACACTATCTGCTCTCTGTCCAAAATCATTCTCGAGGCTTCTGATTTACTTTGTCTGCTTTGACTTACAATTTTAGATCGCTGATTTAATTTTCCTTTCCCCTGAAGATCTTTTTATTATTTCTCTTAACATATATCTCTTTTTATTCAAAAAAATTATTCTTGAAATCCCAATTTTTTTTTATTCTTCATATTTTCATAAAATATAACAATTTAAAATAAAGCAAAAGTTTCTTCAATATTCAAACATGATTCATTTTAGTGCTATATATTGCAAAATTCAGAGGATTTTTCGGCACTTCTTCCAGCCATTTTTTTATTTTTTGATGGAATATCGCATAAGAAATCAATGGGACATGATCTTTTTTTACTTTCTTGTAATGGTGCGTCGGATTAAGTCTTTTTTTATCATTTTATTATTCACGTATTGACATCTGTTATTAAATGTGCAGTTAAAAAAAAATCCGAATGAAAAAGGGAGACACAGTAGACCTAAATCACCTATATATGCCATCGATAGACCAAACAACAATTTTATATCTATAAAATGATTTATACTTTAATATTGAGGGTAATAGACAATGTAATAGCACATGAGAAGAGCTAGAGAATGATCTGCTTTATAATTTAGAAAATAATAAATTTTGTTTTATTTTCATGAAACACAATAAACCAAAAAAAACAACAAATCATTATGAGAAGATGATCAATTAAGAATTCAAAAAAAAACGAAAAAAAAGTCTCAAAATTTAAATAGAAAAATCAGAGGCTCTCAATATTATCATTAATTTTTTTAAAATTGAATATCATTTAGTCTAGTATGGATCTAGAAGGTATGAAAATACATTTTTATATGGATTATATTTGTTTTTTAGAAAATTTTAAAGAAAACGTGTATTTATGTTTAATAATGAAATTACTATAAATATATTTGATATTAGTCGAACTACTACCGTAGAATAAAGCGCTTTATATAATAGTGTGCCGAATCTGGATGCACTTAAACCCGTCGATCGTGTTATGGATATGAAAATCAAAGATTATGTATATAAATTAAATATTACGGTCAATTAACATGCTTGAAATAAAATTTGCTAGATTTTTATTTAAAAGGTTAATAATCGTGGGTTTAGTTGAAACCAATACAATTTGGGAATTATTTTATTCGACTTCATATTATTTTGATAAACAATAAATTCTAAATTTTAAAAGATATTGTTAGAAGACTTGATTCGAATCCACTAAATCTTTATTAAAACTTATTATCTTAAAAGATAATGTATTCAACGATAGGATTATCACAATTGAAAGCAACCAATAAAAAAAATTTAATCATAATATATTTAAACTATAAATACCAGATTATATGAAATATTATTTAGGCTTTGTATGACAATAATAATAAAATAAATTTAAAATAAGTGGCACGCGAAATGATAATTGCGACCAAAACTAATTTTTAAATAAATTTGGTGAACACATAATTCATCGAATAGATAGTAGTGAGCAAACGTATTACTGTGCATATTTTAATGTGACAGAGACGAGTGCACAAAAAAATAATCTTTACTGTATTTTTTTAATGAACTCTAGCAATATAGAACGCAGACAATTAACTCAATTCATAAAGTAGGTGTTATTGCGACGTTGAAATAAAAAATTTGGATTCGGGAAGAGATTTAAAAATGGATGCACGATTTATCTTTCTTTTCTAGAATAAATTTTTTGTGTTTTAAATAACTACGGTTAGTAAAAGGGGGTACGTATTTATGCTTATAGGGCTGTATTTCACTACTTCGGGGTAGATACCCTTAAATAAAAAAAAGCGTTTTCAATCATATTTGAGATTGCAATTACTGTTTCTAAGTCACACGGATGATAATTTGAAATATACCGATTTATATTCAAGAGCCAGTTGTCACACATCTACAACTGTATTCAGCTTTGTCAAGAACAAGAGATCCGTGTAGGTTTAAAATATAATGCACAAAAATTTAATAAATGAAAAAGGTATTATAAAAAAAGAATTTTTAGGTAAATGTTTATATTAAATTTCAAATTGATTGCTATGTATTTCATAAAGTGGTAGAAAATAGATATATTAGATTGAAGGAAATTAAATATAGTTTAAACGGTTACAACATAAAATTCGCACAGTATAAAATGTTTTTATTGATGATTTAACAGATTTTACTCTTTGGATGTTCACGCAGATTTATATTAAAATGGCAGAACTATTTTTTTATTAGTATAATATATATAAAGACCTTCGAAAATTATCTGAACCCGCATTTGTGTATATTATGATATTTGAATAAGATAATGAATGAAAATTTATGAAATTAAAGTATATTTTATTTCCAATATATGAAGTAAAAACAAGAAAATTACATTAGTTTGAAATATAATTTATTATATGTGAGCGTTTACAATAGCATAAATATATTAAATATTTTAAACCATTTTATATTGGTTTCATTATAGAATAATGGGTTGTTATTTTTTGAAAACTTAAGTCCGTCCCCTTTTTTAAAAAAAGTAATCTCGATATTATATCTATAAATAGTCTAAAATAAAAGTTATGTTGATTAAGATTTCATAGATTATAAACCATACAATAAAATTTAAAAAAAGTCATTTTTAAATAACTTTTTTTTCACAGAAAAAGAAGTAATATATAACAGTTTTCAGGTTGTCAAGTAATTTTTTATATAATTCTAATTGTGTTTTAAAATATTAGTATGTATAAATCTGTTAAACAGAAAAATCAGAAGCAGAGCACTACAAAGATAGATCATGCGAAACTGCGGCTGTAACCGAGAAAAAAGATGTGTTGGCCACGGAACATGCACAAACCTCCTTAAAAACATTAAGAAGACATCTGACGCTAGAATCGATCTTCACTTCAACAGAATCTTCGTCGGATGAATGGATTCAAGATGCCTATGCGGCAATCCTAATACGCTTCCATCGTATGCCACGCTTCGGATGGGATAAACTCCAAAAATATTACAACGGAAAATTCCAATGTAATTTGTCCCAACAGGAACTCAAAAGACGAGCGATGAGAATATTAATAGACCAAAATGGAAAGAAGTCGGTTGTCAAACGATTTGATGCCGAAAACGTCAAAAACGCAAAAAGAGCAAAATTAAGTGATCCATCCCATTTTGGAACTGAAGAGTATAGAAGAGTCGACTAGTGTAGAAGGGAATTCAATGAAATACACGAAAGCTTAAAAAAGGCAAATATCGTTGAATTTGAAAGGACAAGGAAAATTCCATACTACAAAGTTGACACTAGAACTCTCCAAACTATTAATTTGATAATAGGGACAATTACATCCACCCAGAATCCCAAGAATATGTCCAATGTTGCAGTATTGCTACAAACTGCACAACAGACTTACAAACGCCCCACAACAAAACTGAAATAAGACAACAAATATATTTTAGAAAAAATCAAAAAAATTGAGCATTTAGAAAGAATAAGAGATGGACTAGAATTGTATAAAAATAAACGCAGTGAAGTAAAAGAAGAAGAAGTAAAAAAAATTAAGAAAAATAATGCGGTCAAGAAACGTGATCCTAGACATAGATGATCATCTTGAAACTGTGTTAAATATCTATACAGAAAATATTAGAATATTGCAGAAAAAAATAATTATAACGATTACCTATGCCCATTTCTACCTGTCCAAAAACAGGAAAAAAATTGCTTCATAACAGAGATTGAATTTGATAATATAATAAAATCACTGCCTAACTAAGAAAGCTGCAGGACCAGATGGAATCTTTAATTTCTTCATTAGAAAAATGACCAGTCTTCATAAATATATATATCTGATGATATCTGATGGATAGTTAGAAAATACAAACCAGGAAGAATGGCTTTATTTGGGCACTACATAACTATAACCAAAAGAAGATGTCAAGATAGGAAATGAATTTAGACCAATAACATTAATGTCTATTTTATTTAAATTAACGACAAAAGCGGAAGCAAAAAATGTTTCAGTATGAAGTAGAGACAAGAGAATTAATTGCAGAAAATCAGTTAGGGACAATAAGGCGCGTTCAAGGAGCAAAAGAACAAGCTCTTATCAATATTGCGATAAATAAAGAGCATGGAAATAATTGAAATACGACGTCGATTGATGTAAAAATGGCGTTTGACTCAATATAACATAATTACCTACATACATGTATTATAAATTTAAATCTACTAACATGGATAACGTCTTTTATATGAAAGATTACAAGTAAATGGAGTATATCGTTAAGATTAAATGGAGAAGAAATCATGAATAAAAATATAAATAAAGGAATACTACAGGGATATAGTCTGTCACCCTTTTTATTCGTTCTATGTATTGACCCCTTAAGCAGAAAATTAAATGAACGCTTTCCAGGGGTAAGTGTACTGAACGATGAAATCTCATATACAACAAATCACCTACTCTTCATAGATGACCATAAATTAATATCAAAAACTCCTGAAACACTTAAACTCATGACGGACGAAACACTAACCTTCTTTAATTCAGTAGGCCTTGAAATAAACAAAAACAAATCAGCCACTTACCATGAAATATGTGCAGATATAGCAACATTTATAGAAGACCCGGCAGCCTACAAATATCTTGGGGTAATTGAGAATAGCAAATCAGAGCTAAAGCAAGAAACTATAGATATAATTGCAGAACAAATATTAAATCGAATATGAAATTTATGTAAGACTAAACTTAATGCCGGGAATTTTTTTAAAGCCATTAATGAACATGCAACATCACTCATAAATTACCACATAGGCGTATTAAAATTAGAACCAGAAGAATACATCAAACTTGATGATAAGATAAGAGATATTTTAAACGAATTTTCCATTCACCTCCGCCTAGTAATAAACAAAGATTATATATAAAGAGAAATGAACTAGGACATGGGCTATTTAATATTGAATTTAAAGCCGAGAAGATGATTTATCAGCTAAAAAATCTGCTTGAAAACAGTAAAAATAACACACCGAGGAGGGCCGCAATCTTAAAAGTAGAGAAAGATAACAAGACACATCTCTCACTAATTGAAGAATATCTTAAAAATAAATATCATGCTAATATCACCGACTCCGAAACACTGGAGAAAAAGCAGCAAGAAAGTCTATTGTGTAAAATAAAAGAAAAACCATTGCACCAAAAACTTTTTGAAGATAAGAATAATGATATGGTTGATATTGTTGGATCATCAAGATGGATAAAAGATGGCAACATTAAACCAAGTGAAGAAGGAAAATTCTGTTTTATTCAAGACAGAAATGTGTTTTTCGGTGAGAGGATAAAATGCCCACACTGTAATGAAGCTATGAAAACAATTTATCACCTTGCAACAAGATGCAAGAAAATGTTAGGACATGATTACACGCGAAGACATAATGAAATAGTAAGATGTCTTCATTTCCTCCTATCAAGACGATACAACTTCAAGAAAACCAAAAAGATCAGAACTGACTCAGTACAAGAGATCTGCGAAAACGAAAATGCAGAAATAAAAGTTGATACCCGAATTTAAACAGATATTTTAATCAAACAAAATAGACCTGAATTTTTTCTATACGATAAAAAAGAAAATATGATTACGCTGATCGAAATAGGTATAACGAGCCTTGATAACTTGACTGAAGTTGAGAATAAAAAATATAGGAAATATGACATCTTGGAAAATGAACTTGGTTTAATTTACAAATGTAAAACAAGAATAATACCATATGTGATGACTTGGGATGGGGTGGTCACAAAATATCATAAAAAATATGTCTAGGAGTTAAAAATACCGGACGAAGTAGAAGCATACATCCAAGCTCTCATACTCCGCAAAACTCTTGAACTCATCTCATTTGAGAGAAGAAGAGCAGTTGATGAAGATAAATCAGAGGAAGGTGTCAAAAGATGCATCAATGAGTTGTGCAATATTCCCAACACGCTGAACACGTCTAAATAGATAAAATCGATAAAAAGAAAATTAACCCATAAATAAATAAGAATTATAAATCTGTTTGATCTAGAAATACAATAAGGACCATAAAATAAAACATAAAATGCTTAAAATCAAAAAAAATATTACTCGAACTTAACTATTGGAAAACATCATGTACACCTAAAAGCAAGATAATCTGGATTTTTTGCGGCAATCTGTGGCAATCAAAGCTTACTTCCGTTATAGTTGTCAAGACTATTCTTATATCAACAGTTGTTTTTCAAATGACATTGGTTCATAGTAAATATTTGTTTTTATATTTAAAATTAGCATAAATGAGTAAGACGGTGAATATAATATATCGTTAAGAAACCAAAAATTTGATAAAGTATCTATTCCCATACATCACAGCTTCATCAGATAAAATTCCAGCTTTTATGGTTTTTTAGTCACATAAAATTGTCTAATTCACATTTCATAATAATATACATAAAAATCCATTCTATTCGTTCAGATTTTGACCAAAATTCATCCATTCAATCTTTTATTATTTAAATTTTGCGCTCGGAATTATCTCTTCTTCCATTAATTACGTCTGTGATTTCTCGGGATGTATATTAAATACATATTTGGCGTAAATAAAAATTTATGTGTTGTGAATCAGATATAATAAGCCCCCTATATTGAAATTATTAACGCAATTGTTACAAAGGCATTGATTTTTATAAGTGTATTTGTGGCAAATGGTTTTGTAATTATTTATGTTTAAACATATTAAAGATGTTATGTAAAGATTTGGGAAAGTGATATTCTCTATTTGCTGCCAAAATTTATTTATCGCAGAAGGCATTATGTTTTTATTTTAATTTTGCTCGCTTTTTTTAACTCATTTACTTTATCTACCTTTGAAAGCTGTTTACGCGATTGTCTAAGCTGTCTTTATTGAAAATAAATGTTTTTTAAAGATGAAATTAACTCACGTTCTTGACTGAAAACTATAAATTTCGGCGGAGATTTTATATATTCTTTGCATATTCCTGGAAAATAAAAAAATGTTACGGAAACAATATTTATGCTAGTATTCAACAAAAAAAATATACGATTTTCTAAGTAATCTTGATTCACTAGATCTAAGAACATTTCACAGGTTTTCCATAGCTGGGTATTTTTTATCAACATGACTGTTTGATATATTTTTTATATTTTTCCCGGGTATTATCTATCTATTATATGCAAACCCTAATTATCTGGTATTTAAAAATTTGATAAAGCCAAAAATAGGTATATTTTGCCTCAATATCATTATGAGAGGAGAAAGAATTTTTGATGTGAAAATAATAATAAATTAGAAAAGTGGATATACACATTCTTATTACAATAATAAAATTGAAGGACATTAAAATGAAATAAATATGATCACTTAAATGCAAAAAAAAAGATATGGTCAAATCGGTATTATTCAAAATTATAAATAATGGGGGGATTCTGAGTGTATTTAAATGGCCCTATATATTCATATGAATTATAAACTATGTTATACTTAGTTTTTAGAAAGGTTTTTTCAAACGGTTTTTTATTTACGTAGCCATTATGCTAAAACTAAAATTTATAAGCATGAAATTAATAGTTTAATATATTATGTTTGTATATAAAAAACGTGCTCATAACTTAGCGTGATTGTTTAAAAATAACAATATATCAATAATAATAGAAACAATCGACTTGTTTCTCCAAATATATGACATATTGACTCCCTTTGTGAATAACCCTTCATTCATATATAAATATTGCTGATATATCGATAATATGTTTTATCTTATATTATTTCTATTTAGGGCATATAATTTTAAGAAATTTTTTTATAGATATTTTAGTGTTTTTTCGCTTAAGCATGTTACATAAATTCAAAATAAGAATAGAAAGTAATTATATTTTTTTAGCCATGCTTTAAATCATAATTTTTCTCTTTACATTAATGAATATAGAATAAGCTATGACTTTTGTAGCAATTAATCTATAGAATGTAAATATATTCACGACTAAATATGATTCTTGGAAATCGAGTAGAATATGGGATGTTAAAAATTTTATGTGAATATAAAATCATTGTAAATGACAAAAAAAAAGAGTATAGAAAAATCGCATAGATAAATCTAGATTTATTGGAATAAATTCGAAATAAATGGTGCAGACAAATTTAAGAAATAATACTAGACAAGTAAAAAATGATAAAAATATATAAATAGTAGATTTATAAGATTTTTTCTTTTATTTTTCACTATTTTCTTAATTAAAAACTCTAATTATACTACTGAACGAATATGGTTACATTTATTTCAATCTAAGATCCTTAAAACAAATCAATTGGATTTTTCTACAATTCATTTGTTTATGCATATATTTTTGTAAGCTAACTTACAAATTACCACAAAATTATTTTTAATATTTTCGGATTCAATAACATTTTATGGCGCGTAAAACCTTTTTTTTTACATTGTAAAATTAGAGGGTTTTTATTTGCTTAAAAATCATATTTCTCGATTTTCTATTTCTTATTGAGCTGTTTGTAATTACTCTTTAAATTTATTTTTATTATTAAATTTTCTTCTAAATTATACAAAAAATATCTTGTCATTATATGGTACATGATCGAGGTATATATCGAAACATAAAGCTAAGTAAAAACCTTAAACTAATAAGTCTTGACAAGAGAATAGGTATCAAGGACGATGTGAGAGAAGAAAATGTGGTTAAAAGCATAGATATAAAGTCCCAAGATAAATCATTTACGTCATGGTTGTAGAAAAAACAAAAATTACGATGACAAAAATAATCCATAAATAAAAATATACAAGAAAAGGCATGCTAAATATTGTTTTTTTTATATATGGCGTTTAAAATTTAAGCCAAAAATTATTTATCGAATAAGGCTGATAATTATAAAAAATCGAAACCTTAATAATTCGCAAAATACGCTATATGAGATATGAATATTATAGAAATTCACATTTCAATATATTTAAAGTTTCTAACAAAATATGTTTTGACCGAATTCTCTGTTCGTATTTTTATAAATAATTCTAAAGGTTTATTTCGATTCATCGGGAATGATATCTTTATTTTAGATAAAGAATTTACATCACTCAAACTTGGTGCACACATCCAAATTTTACATGATAGCCAAAATTCGTAGCACAAAAAAATTAAATTCTATGCAAATTAACTCACTAAGTATTTTATTAGACGGAAATATGCGCAAGAATTTATAATTTTTTTTGTATTTATTATTTGATGTAGGATTTTATAATTATAATAATTCAGATTAAATATAATTTTGTCGATATTTAGGAAAATTTTTAGATTATTATAAAATCTTATGATAAATCATTATCATTAAAATTTTATAATTCAAATTAAAACATCTTCAAGTTTGGTTTTTTTATTTTATATATGGCGTATTATTTAATTCTTTATAAAAATAAAATACGTACTATTAATCTATAATTTTTATTTAAATTTATAAATTGGAAGTATTGAATTCCGTGGTGCAATAGAATTTCGATCATAAGCTTTGAAAAATTTTAATTTGAATAAAAATATACTTTGTTTGTTATTATATATTCAAAATGATAGCTATTAATAATATATTTTATTCAAAATTTAATCTTTAAAAAGAGGAAATAATTCACAAAAAATTACGGTTTCGAGTTATTTCATAGGATATAATGTTTTTAGTCTATTGCAGGAATAGCGCTTCCAAAAATTTGATAGAATAAAACTTATTATTATGTTCGGCAACTTCTGTATTTTCGAAAACTTATAATAGATGAATTTAAGTGTTATTTTTTAAACTTGTGGTTGTTTCTAATATATCTAGCACTGTATGTTTGTGATTTGTTTATATATTTCTTGTTTCAAAAGAAATTTTCTATACCAAACTTTCTAATACATTTAAACCGATGTTAAAATATCATAATTTTAAGAAAAACTTTAATTCGAATATTATATTTTAAAAATGAAAAAAGAATAACTTCGTTTTTTTTTAATATTTATAATCTTATAGTCTGCTTCATTGTTGCATCATTCCATTTCTTCATATGAAAAAACTCATCATCTAAATTCACCTTTACGTATCCAGAAATATTTTCTTAATCTACATATTTTTAAAAAAATAAAAAAATTCCCGCATCATTTACTTTATGGTTATAGCATGTGCTAAGATTTTTTTCCATTACCATGTTGATTTCTCAAACGTATAAATGATCAAAAAAACTGGTCTATCGAAACCTTGTAATATAATTTAGATGCAATAAGATATGATTTTTATTTATAATTTTAAATATGATTTTGGGCATTTTACTAATATCTTTCGAAATTATAGAGAGTAAAGAATCATTTTTCGAGCTTTTTAAGCTTTATTTAAATGAAGTCGAGCCAATTACAGGCTAAACAAATTAAATTAATTTTTTACTGTTCTAATTTTTTAAATAAGCATGAACTAATTTTTATAAGCATTTCACACCTTAATGATCTAATCATATATGAATTTTTAAGTTTTTAATAGAATTAGTTACTCGGATTTTTTACGATCTAATATTTCTGGGTGTGATTCAGAGAACCTTAAACTCTACTAAAGATGCATACAATATTGATTTAATACAAGCAAAAATATAATTAAAATTTCTTTCGCAAACTACAATGCAAAAAGATTATATATTTTCTTATGAGTACAAAACATTTTTTCATTTTCTTTTTATCTCTAATTGACTTTCATAATGATTTTATACGAACACTTTTTTTGGATAAAATATGAAATTGCGTTTAGCTTTACTAGAGTCTGTATTTTATCAAAACATAAAATGCTTTAAGCATAGTTTTCCTAATTACAATACTACAGCACAGACGTAGATCGAAATATTTAAAAAAAACTCTTGTATTTAATATCGATAATCCAGTTTCTTCTATCCATCTATTTATATCTCTTTCAAATGGGTTAGATTGGTACCTCTATTCGTATTTACCTTAATTAGAACTTTAAGATTCAAAAATAACACTGAAAAGCAATCTTCAGTTGTAATTACGCGATTTAGATTCTTTTTGTGCCTTTTAAATATTTTAATGAATATAAGAACCCTCTTTTATTTCTGCTTACTTATAAAATCATTGCCATAAAATTAAAAAAAGTTCTCTACGAATAAATATTAATTTTTTTATCTGTTCTATCTGCAATAAGTACTCTTCTAATAACTTACCAATCTATTTTTCCTCATTTTCACACTTAAATCAACCTACTCTTGATTCAGATTGAATATAGTTAGTTTCGTCTTATTTGACAGCTTTTTTTTTACTCATTTAAAATGCTAGATATGCAGTAAATATTATGTTTCTAGCTTTTGAGTGTATATTATAGATAGATCATACGCAGATATTATATATATTTTCAAGGATTACTTCGGGTTTTTTGACTTTATATAAGTAGAATCATAAGAATAACTTGAATTATCATTTTCAGCGACTTTTCTCTTAAAACTTACCAATAAAAATGATATTTTATATTTTTTTTAAAAATGTGAACAATATATGGTCTTAGAATATATTTAAAAATCAAAATTTTCAATCTAAAAAAGATTACGCACATACATTTTCAAATTAATATCCGTTATTATTTAAATAACCTCCCCTTTTTTAAAAATAATTAAGATTTATTTATACAAAATTATAAAAACATCTAGCACGTATTTTATTTTTTCTGTTTAAACTACAAAATTGATTCCATCTAAAAAAGATTTATTAGTCTTAATATTATAATTTATTTCATCTTCAATAGTTCTATCATATTTATTTAAATCTAAAAGCACCTTAAATGCAAATTTTGTAAAAATACTTTTTTATTTTTTTATAAATCCTTTTTAAGCTTGCTTATGAATAAAATTTAGAAAAAATAACCTTTCTGTAAATTATTAAAGAAGTTTGTCTGCAAAATAGAACAAAGTAAAGATTTTTTCCTATTTCTACGATTTATTTGAATTAAATATTCATTCACAAGAAATAAATACTCATAAAACTAGACAAAATATTGATGTGTTTTTAAGTTTAAAAATTATATTATTTTATTTTATATAGAAAAAGAATTTTATAAGTGTAAACCATCCTTCTATTTAAAATAGATTCTTTGGAAAAAAAAATAAATTGTATGTAAACATAAATTAATTATTAGTCTTATAATTTATTATTATCAACTCTATTTAAAATTCTCATGCACTATAAATTAAAAAAAAAATCTTTCAATTAATCTTCTATTATTTTGAGCAATAAAAAATAAATTTATAGAGGCTCATCGCCGTAAAAGAATAATAATCTTACTCACTAAAAAATAAATTTTCTTCAGTGCGATAATTTTCAATAAAATAAAAAGCTTATTTTAAATTCTTTTTGTTCATATTTGTCAAATTAATGCTTGGTATTTTTTTACCAATTTCTTTTATATAAAATTTCTATAAAATCGATAGTTTGCAGAGGTTCTTTGAATTCATAAACGTGATTAAAATGTTTTCATATTTATAGGTGATATAAAAAAGGGTTTGTACTGTGTGAAATTCAAACTTCATATGCACAGAGAAAAAATTTATCGTGATAAATATCTTGATTGAATTTCGGTTTTTTTTCTGCACAGAAATTTTTGTGAATTCTGGGTTTCTTAAATGAAATTTGGAAAAGAGTAGAAAAGATTATGAATTAAATTACATGGAGTGATAAGTTCTCAACCTTTCGATATTTACCCGCTATTTTTTAAAATAGGTGAAAAGATATGAATAATAGAAAACCACAACCGCGGAACTTTATATAGACAGGCTACAGGATGTAATAGAAAAATTTCCGTCAAATTTGTTATTGAAATATTCGAATCTTACCCTTTACGAAAAAAATAAAGACGTAGGTGGATTAAATGACGAAAATTCGAACCAATGTTTAATCAAAAGCTTTAAATGAGCCTCATTTAAAAAATTAAGAAATTTTAGATTCTTTGAGAATATATAATAGGGTGAAAGAAATAAAATATGCGGGTATTCAAGAACAATTTTTAGAATGAAAGTAAATATCAAAAGAGAAGTATGAGAAATTTTATGGATACATAAATATAAAAAGTGATCTAAAGATCATTGTAGAAGCTGATATAAGATTATTTAAACGTCTTAAATATAATCAGGGCTCATATTAGGTGGCGTGCGAGTTTTATGTATAGTGGAGAGAAGTGAAAGGAGAAGAATGCTACCTTATACGATTATGAATTTAAATAAGAAAATATTTACAAATAATTTTAAGAAAAATGTTTTCAGTGTTCAAAAATATACACGGATGTGTATAGAGGCTATACCGATTTGTCTACATCTGGCTTCTATCATAGTGTTGAGCTTGTGAATCATATAAATAGAGTGAAAACTAACACTATTATAGGAAATTAGTCCAGTATTAAAACATTATAACCAAAAGGATATTGAAGACACAAAAATATTGGATTATGTTCTATTTGACAATGATTCCAGAGATGAAAAAATTAAATCATATGACTTTGTTATTAAAATTCATAAATAATTTGAAATTTCGGTTTTGATATATTTTATTTGTTAGTTTTGTGCTTGTAGTTACCCACATAGAACTTGGTGATAGAATAAATGCGGGTTTAAAAAAACACTAAGACTGGGTCAAAACACAACATTCCAAAGCTCTAACCTTCAATTGCACATGTTAAACAATATGTAAAAACTCTGGATATAAAAACTATTGGGTGTGAGAAATACAAATTTAAATACTCTAATACTATTAGCATACATTAGTGTTTGAAATTTAATTATTTGTGCTTTTTGTGCTAATAACTTTTAAGCTGAATTAAAAATTATTTTTTTAATCCTAAATAGATTAACTTATGAATATTTTTTTACAGTTTTAAATAATGTTTCATACTAATAAACTTTTTTGTGTTTAAACGATCTTCATAATAATGTTTTTTCTTCGCACTTTGTAAATTTAAGGTTTTCTTTTAATTTTTCTGAAATTTGCGATCAAAGTATAGAGAGTGTCATAAATTTCTGTAAATTAATGATTATTTTATTTACAAAGGATGAAATGCTTTTATAGTTATTACTCGTGCATATACATTTTGAAATTATTTTTCACATATTTAAGTTTTTGTATTATAAAATCTAAGCAAATTTTATATAATAATTGTTCATTTATAGATTTTAAAGTAAAATTTTGGATAATTTAATGAATTTTCATGCTTAATTATAAATTTGTGCATATTTAAATTTATATGAATAAATGCACGTATTATTATAATTTAAATCATATTTAAAAGATACTATAACTACATAAATTATTAAGATTTTAAATTAGTTTGTACGGAATTTATACAAGGTAAATATAATTTTTATATGTAAATTTGCCAAACCTTTAATGTGTAATTATTTTTTGCAGAGAAAATGTTATAAATCACAGAATAATATAATTGAAATAACTAGATAATATAAAAAATAGCGAGAGAAATAAGTTCAAACTGAAAATTATATGATGCAATTTTAATTATTTTTTCTATAATCCAATTGATCGAATAAAAAGCTTACAAAAAAAATGCAAACAATTACCATAGATATAAAATATTATACTTAACGGCAGTTCATTTTATTAATTATTGCCCTGTTATTCTTATTAGTTTTATTTTAGGATTATTTGGATTTTGAAATATTTATATACTTGTATATATATGAAAAACAACAATAATAGTTTTTATTTATGAGACACTATGAAATAATCCAAAAAAATTTCAGAACTTTCGATAATATTGATGCATATTCGTGTATAATAAACCATAATTTATAATTCTTACTAACTTAGCGTTAATTATTTGGTTGTTTTACGACTACTTTTGCATAAAAAATAAGAATACCCCATCTTTAGCAGAAAGATCACAAAATTAGTTAGATATTGACTAAAAATGCTTTTTACTTTGAATTACATATTTTATGATCGATCGGTACAATTTTCTAATTCCACGCAGCTCGTAAATCAAATTACATAGAATTTAGTCCTTAAATTATCGAATAAATTATTTTATATACAAATCTTTATTTTGTGATGCTCTTCTTACCAAGGTTTAATATCCCTCTTTTTTGTATTTTAAATCGATAAAACTACCCCATAGTCTTATAAGCATATTCTTATTTTTTCTTTTACAGCATTTATAATGGTAATTTTTTTATCTTCAAATCTTCAGCAGCAATTTTTTTTCTTCATAATTAGACCTTTTTTTACTTCGATTTTTTCAGCTCGTAAATATCACGGAAATTTTCGCACAATTTTACCCTTATAATAACCTAAAAATCAACAATTAAATATTTATATAAACCTTTTTCGAATACTATAAAAAATTCAGCTTATTCGCCTTTTTTAATTAATAAATTGGATAAATTTTTTAGAAAGCAGCCATAAAGCTCGTGTCTCTTAGATTTATTCATTAAAATCTAACTAAAAACACTATTTTTTTCATTTCTAAAGTTAATATCTATCAATAAAAAGGAAATTACAATTGGGATTTCTTTTTTTATCGATTGTTGTATCCAACTGTTCTAAGTGAAGTTGAGATACTAACCCATGAAATGTAAATATTTTATAGGAATTACTTCTTACTGTGGTTTTTAAATAAGTATTTTATAAGTAGAAAAGCTTATTAGATAATTCTTGTGTTGCTTTTTTATTATAATTGAATACCTGTTGTTGGTCTTGGGTTAAGTGGAATTATGTTAGAAAATAAGTCGTTTTAAAATATGCATGATGTGTTCAATTTAAATAGAATGACGTGCTCTAAACAAAATGAGGTTGCATGATATATTACATACTATGTGTGGGTACTTCATCAATATTCTCGAAATATGGCTTGTGTTAATCGACGAGAAGGCTTGTGAATTCTTCGTTTCCATTTATTTCAATGTTAGATTGATTCACATATGAATTATTATAGATATTTTGTGTTTTTTTACAATTTTAACCAATAAAACTACCAATATATATTTTCCCTATAATATTTGGGGTTTTATTATGTAATCTCATTTTAACGATTTTTAAGCTTGAATGTGAGATAATTATATTTTCTCGCTCTTATATATCATTGAGTGTATTGTATCATTTAATTACTATTTTTTAAGAGGGTTTAATTACCTTTAAAACGTAAAACATATAGCTAAAATTGTGTAAAAGTGTTCCACCTATATAAAAAAACCAAAAATTTGATATAAGTATTAAATGCGTGAAAAAGCACATAAAAGTAAAAAATGATGATTTATAATTTTTATTATGGTGTATCTGATTTCAGAAGTAAAAAAAATATTATATTTTGCCAATTAATCTATGAACAATTTTTAAGACTAGTTGCTTAAAGTGTAATAAAAAAAATTGAATGTTATACATATTAATTTTACTACAGGCAGTATAAATAAGAGTGATATTATATGATCTAGCTTTTATATACCTATAAAACGGTGATAATGATTCTTGTTTGGATAAATGAAAGCTCTTTTAAAAATCCTATCATTTTTTGTGATTTATTATTGTAAGGAAAGTCATTTAATTTCGTTTTTTCTCGCTATCGATTATAACTTTTTATTTATTTTTTCGGGATTTTCGGTTTATTTAGAGCGGTAGATAGATATGGGTAATTTTTAGAAACTAATTTATGATTTTTTGAATAAATATCTTCATTAAATATATAAAATCTTTATATATGTATTTCTAAAGAAATTATAATTAAATAGTTTTGTTTTAAAATAATATTATTATTTTTTGCCCTTATAATAAGCAACCCTGCTTATATTTGAAATAATAAGATCGCGATTATCTAGAAATAAAATAAAAAATCGAAAATATGAAAGCATATATTACTAAAATACTTTCTTTTCTAGTTATTTAATCATATCAGAAGCTGATTAACAGTTACATACCCAGAAAACAACAGCCGAATAACGTATTTATAGGTTTTTATATCATAATAATTTACATATCTACTTTTATAATAGTAGTATATAAAATTGTTGGCTTTTTTTGGAATTCTCTGCAGCCAATAGTTAAATGTATAGAGTTTAGAAGAAGAATTTATTTTTATAACGTTTATATTTTAATAATACCCCGTAATTCTAAGAATTATATTTAAATGGGCTTAGTTATGGGACTCAAAATTTTATTCAGCGATGTATATATTTTGTAATGATTTAAAGTTCGGATTTCCCAATTATATTTGATTTCAATATTCTAAAAAATTTTAATTTAGTTACAATATGTTCCAATCATATTCAAAACCCGAAATATAAGAATTATATATAATTGATCAACATTGAAAGAAAAGCGATTTAATAGTTTCTTTCGCAAATTGCATTTTGAAAAACCCTGTTATAGCATCATAACGTGTAAATAATTATATTCTTATTATTTTAAATCTATATTCTTAAATATTTTGTTTTCTTTCCTAAATCTTGAATTAAATTTTAAATGTTTTAATAAATATTGAAACCTTATACCCCTTACAATAAAATCAAGAACGCGTGGTTGGATTTTCCCGTGTTTAGAAAGTTGTAATACGATAAGAAAAATCTTATATTTGTAATGTTTATTTTTGCCTAATTTATATTTTCAAATAAAATGCTGTTATCCATTGTAAAAAGTAAAATATAAATTCGAATTTCACCTATTTTTATCTTTTACAAGTACGTGATAATCTTATTAATAAAAATATTTATTTTTCACGTCTTGAAGCATAAAAAATTGCAAAGGATGTTAATTTATAAATTTAAGGTGTTGATTTATGGAGTAAAAAGCACACCAAAAAGTTATATAAAGAAATCAATAAGGTGCATTCACCCTTCCAAAAAGAGCGTTTTTATCACAAAAAATTTACAAAAAACATTTTAATAGCTTGTGATTTTTGAAATATTTATAAGGATAATAAGTTCTCATATTATTTTTTACAAAAAATCGAAAATCCCGGCATCAAATGTGATCGTTGAATTAAATTCTTCTGGATATATTTATACCTAAGATTTTATAATTTATCTAATAACTGTCAATATTTTATGGGTTATTATAAAATATATTCTGCATAATATGAGCTTATTAATATTAGCTGTATAAATCACATAAACTTATATTAATATTGATGTTTTTGCCAATATCTTAAGATTTTCTAGCAAAAAAAAATAAAAGTTAAATGTAGATATTTTGTATGTTTTTCTTTGGGTGTTTATTTTGAATTGATCAGATTGAAGCTTTCTTTTTTTTTGGCAGGGGGGAACCATCTATTTCATTAGCAGTGCTAAACTTTAGATTAGATATCTTGCGTTGGATATCCTGACTGAAATGAATGTGATTTGATTCTACTACCATCCCGATTTTTATTTGTTTTAAATCGTTGTTTTCGAGATGATGGCCTATTTTATTGTACTTAGATTCAAAATCATGAATTCCAACCGGAAAAGAGTATAAATTATTTAAATTATCGTTGAACTTTCGATATTCGGAATGCTTTTTTAGATCACTTTCGAACTCCTTTTTTACTACTATCTTATAATTTATCATCAATGCAGTGATATTAGAATTTAATTCGGATACATCTTCATATGCGAAATTCTCTTTTAAGACATATAATTTGCATTGCTGAGTTAAATAAAAATTTTCATATATTTCTGTTTTCAGGTTTTCCCATAATTCCCTGTATTTGTGAACAGGTATAATTGCATCATAGTAAAGTACTAGATTTTTGCTGATCTCTTCGCGCATTTGATTTATTTTCTCTGAATATAAATAATATGTATTCAGTTTTTTGCAACTGCCTCTTAATGTAATATAATAGCAAATGTCTTGATTAATTCTAATTTCAAGTAAAACACCGTATAATTCTGATATTGGTTCATTTAAAATGTAAGGTGAGCTAAAAGTTATATCATACCCCAATCTATCATATAAGTAAAACGGGTGCTTATCGATACTCTGAATTAAACAGAATTTATGCTGGTGCTGGTCAGAAATCCCTCTTTCTCTGATTTCATATGAATAAATATTGTCTATTGTTACGTTTAAACACGATATGAATATTTTTTTAATTTCAGACACAATAGTCTTGTATTTTATCTGTATCTCATTAGATATTGGAATAAATTTTACAAATTCTCTTTCCCAAAATTTAAAAACTCTCTCTAAAATATCTTTGTTACAAATAATTTTACATTCTAAATACTTTTGTGCAAAGAATCCACTTGAAATGTTTCTTAAATTAATCAAAAAACATTTTAAACATGGTATCCTACGTATTTTAGAATACTCTAATTCCTCTAATGGAAAAAAACCATTGCTGAAGTTTGCTGGGAATTTATGTTCATCTTTTTTAATTTCGAAATTTTCTTCCTTTAAAATAAAATTCATCTTTATAATCATATAGTTTTGTTCATCATTTAAAATGAGAAAAAGTAAAATTATTTCGGTGCTTATATTAAAATTAAGCAGGCTTATGGCTTTAAATGCTATCGAAGCACGATCAAAATGATTGAAATTGAATATTAGATGAAATAGAAAATTATTTTTCTTCATTACTATTTCCTCGGTTTTGTTATATTTAGCAATTTTCTTTTTATCTTTAGAAATTGTAGAAAGTATCAACTCATTTTTCAGGGATTCAACAGCAACTAAATCTTTTTTAAAGAGGCGAACATAACACGAAAATCTTGTATTTATATAGATTTCACCTAGCTCATTTATTACACTTGAACGCAAATAAAATTCAATTCCATAACGCATGGAAAATTCTATCATATTTTTCTCGTTTTTTATCGAATAATATGTATCAGATTTTGAATAGTCAATTATAACTATATAAAGATCAATTCCATGCTTATCTCTTTTATCGGCATAAAAAATATCAATTTCTTCTAGGAATTTATATAGCATTGAAGCCGGATGGGATTCACTCATATAAAATAGATAATGAGATGTTTTATTCGCGCAAAGTTCATCCGTATACCCTTTTTTAACTTCATCGTGATTTAGTATTGAATCATATATACTTACGTTTTTCTTTCTTTCGATAGAAATTTCATGAAATTCCGTACTGTTTTTGACGAGGCTTTTATGTTTATCTAGAGAGTTGAAAAGTTCAAACAAGGCTTTCTTAAGTACCTGCGCGCGGCAAAGATCTATTTTTTTAACACTGGAAAGGTAGTTATTTATAATATTTGTCTCACTACTACTTTCCAATTCACTTTCACATCTTAATTTACGTAAATTTTCTTCCGATGTACCTTCACTTGAAAATCCTGAACTCTCATTGGAAATTGACTCATTGCGTTCATCATGTTCCCCTTGAAATTTTTTTTCAGAAACCTTTATCTCAATTATATCTTCAGCAATCGAAATCCTTTCACTGTGCAATTTTAGCAGTTCATCTAGAAAATTAAATTTATTATTTTTAGCATCATTTAGAATACACTGCCTTTTAATAGCTGTGCTATAAAGAAATATTTCATGGTGGTTCAAAAATCCCTTTTCCTGCGCTTCTAATTTAATATTTGTGATATAATTTTTTAACTGATAATCTTTTCTATCTTCTAAATATGCTATATTTAAATACATAAAGATTGATATTGATGTACACAATTGTCTAATTACATAATAATCCCAAATGCGATTCCTCGTTTTCATATTTTTTTATGTTTTCCATACCTTATAAATATAAATCTCAAAAAGTTAAACACTTCTTAGTTCGATTAAAGTAACTTTCTTTTTTCAATTTTTGTACATAAAGTGTCATTTAAATTGTTTAAGAGGGAAAAAATGATTTGAAAAATTTTTTAGATATGTCACTTTTATTTTTAATTATAGTTTCTTTATAAAATGCTATTACCGTTATTCTTCTTAAATCCTAAAAATTAATATAGAAACACCTTTTGTGGTTTTTTAACTTTATCATATTACACGTTTAATTCTTAGAAAAATATTGCATAAAAAATAAACTTAGTTTTTTTAAAATTGCAAGTTTATTTCGGTATTCAGGCATGAAAAAAACCAATTTTTTCAACATAAATATTAAAAAACATATGAAAGTTATCCTAAACGGCAACAAATCATTTTTAAAAATCTTACATAACCGCATCCCATTTAAATAACAAAATACGCACTGCTTGCTTAATATCAGAATAAATTATTTTCATTCCTAAATTTTCTTAGGAATTGTATATTTCCAAAAAAGCTTTAGAATTTTATATTCCAAAAAAGCTTTAGAATTTTATATTCCCAAAAAGCTTTAGAATTGTATATTCCCAAAAAGGCTTGGTTATTTCTAGATCATAAAAAGACTAGTAATTGCTTATTCCTAAAAAATCTTTAAAATTGCATATTCCTATTCTAACTATGAAAAATTATAAAGTTGGTCTTAAATTAATATCATTGTAGCTTTGAATTAAGTTTAAAAAAACACATGAAGTATACATAAATATTTTCTAAGCAAAATTCTTTTTGTACAGTTAGGACTAGACGCAGTAAAATTTGAAAAAAAGTATCCAGTAAAAAAGAAAATAAGGCTTATACATAACAAAATTGGATATTGATGTATATAGAAATACTTATATAAGTTTATGCTCTAATATGTAGAATCCCTGGATAATAAATTTTTCAAAATAATTTTCCGATAATATATAGTCTTATAAGCATTTTTTTGCCATAAAAGTTATATATAAATGTAATTTTAAATAATGATTCATGCAACGGTTATACTTTCCACTTTGGTTATTCAAATATCAAAATACATTTTAATTCCAAAAAAATCTAAAATCTGTATCTTATTTTAAAATTTGCAAGTTTTTAAAGTTTATAGATTTATTTTAATTCTTATTATTTTTAACTTATAGTAATAGAATCACCGATGGTATTTTTATATCTATTTTAACCTTTTAGAGCTAGTAATTTCCTGGAAACCATCTGTTCTTCTTAAAATTTTTTCAGTTCAAATTGATTCCTTTTATGTATTTATTTCTTTCACATCTTAATATTTATATATATTTTAAAACCCCTATGAGAAAATACATGAGTCCTCTTTGTCTTTTTTCGGTTTTTTTACCAAAATATCCTTTTACTCATGTAAATGTTCTTAGAGAATCATGTATATAATTTAATTGTTAGGAGGCGGCTATTTTTGTGCACTTACAGCAATTATAATTTTTTGTGAATTGATTTTGTCACATTTTTTTGCAATAACCGATAATTAATTAATCTTGATCGAGATTTTATATTTCATCTCCTTAAAAGTGAAAAAATGAAAATAATTTTAAAAAATACCAATAAAGCAATAAGATTAAAAGATGGAATCTGCTAAAAAAAAATTATCTAAAATATTATATGCATCATATAAACATCAAATAAAATATTTTACTAATTTTCAATTTTACTATTTGATCTTAAAGAAAAGCTTACGAAAGCAGCATTTATATGATTAAAAGAATCACAAAAATATAAAAAAAACAATTTAAGAAGACCAAAAATGCTTGAACGTATAAAAAGCAACTTATTAATAAAAAAATGTTTGATAATTATATCAAATGTGGGCAAATTATTTTTTAGCTCAACTGTATCCCACTGTTTTATACTTTATCATATATACGCTATGAGCTATCCAGAAAAAGCACATATTAATACATTTTCCTACCATATTAGCCGCAAAATAAACACCAAATTGTCTTTTCTTTTCAAATTTAAGGCCCAAGTATTTTAAATCCTATTATTAATTGAAATTAATTTTATTTCTTCGGCATTTCTCCTAAAAACATAATAAGCGTATTATTATGCAAAAAGCAAATAAATAATTATACAATAAATATATGAAATCTGGAATAATAATTCAAAACCATATAAAGATGCATTATGTAAGGTTCTAAATATGATGAGGCTGAAAGAAGTACTGAGAGATACTATTCAATAGTGCACTCTAAAGTTTTTCTTATACAAATTATAACATCTAAAAATCAGATTAACTTATAAATAAATATCAGATTATAATCCCGGGTTTGCAAATGCACAATCTAACGCTATCATTCGCCAAAAATAGGATTGGTTAAGTTATAAAATACCTTAAGCTATATATTAAGGAATTGTGTAATTAAGAATGAAGCAGAAACACAAACATAAATAATAGGATCAAGAAAAAAAATTATATTTTTAAGTTAATAAATTTGATGTCTAAGAATTTTGTTGAGATGATGAAATTGAAGAATTATCAGCCAAATGTGCACGTAAATCAGAATATGTATTGCTCGAACAAATACAAATGGTAAAAAAAATTTAATCTTTAATTATTCTCAAATAATTGGTATTTTAGTATCTATACCATAAAATAGTTGGCTGAGATTACAAAATACATTAATTCATATATTAGGGCTAATTCGGCGCAAACTGAAGCAGAATGACCCGCATAAACGATAGTATTATTATGAAATTTTGGATTAATAGGTTTTTAAATAAAAATATACATCAAAGGAAGTTTTAAAGATGAAGATATCGCAAAATGTATTTGATAAAATTACTCACTAGAGCAATATAAAGTTTTGCTTGAACAGTTTAATATTTCAAAAACTAAATTAATCGTAAAAAAATAAATTAAGGTGATTAATATATTACTCTATTAAGTTTTCATTTTCTTTTATTCATTCAGATTGGTCATCTTTGATACTTTATATATTGATTCAAATAAATTATTTGCACAAATATAGTTTATCAAGAATATGTAATTGAAGAAAGCATATGCTATATTTGTATCATTTTACATGGTGCTTCGATTATCATATATATTTTTATATCCAAATTTTGATTAATGGATTAAGTTTGCATTATCTAATCAATAATTTCAGGAATTCCCCTCGGCTTTAATATCGGTATTTTTATGTTCATAATTATTTTATATAGATAGTATATGGGGCTTTTTTATGAATATCATTTATACATAGTATGGGATCTTTGCTTCGATCATAATTAAAAAGAAGCATAATATTCATTTTTATTTCCTGTTTTTAAAAATCACGGAGTCTTATAGCATCGTTAATTTATATAACATTTTGGTTTTGATTAATTAGCAGTTGTATTTATTAAAATATATTTTTAATATCTCATCATTCGTTTTATTATTCATTTCACTATTTTTAAGGATTCAATTTTCGTATATTTATTTTTTACCTATATCTTTTTCCGTAGTAATACAAAAGATGCCAGCTTATCTAATTAAACAGATTTTTTTTGAGATTCAATTTGTTAAATTTTTGCAAAATCCACCTGTTATATCAGAATCGTATATTTTACAATAAATTTTATGAATATAAAGCTTTCATTTCTTTCGAAAAAAAATATTTCATGGTATATAATCATCACAAGAAGTCTATCTTCTATTTATTAGAAGTAATTTTTATTTATTTATTCAACTGCAATTTACTTACCGGAATCTATATGTACCCTTTGATATATTTGTAGCTTACGAATATCCATGTTAATTTTTTATATTGATTTTTTTAAACATTCTGGCATGTCTATGTTTTCAAATTTTTCTTACGTGGTAGGTAATTGACATCTAAGCTTCGAATATCTGGCGATTTCTGGTGTTCACTTAGAAAAGGTTTCAATTTTAAATAATTTAAAACATTTTGGTTTTTTTAAATTAATGTACATTGGAACTTTTCGCATTTATAAATATTCTTTTTATTCTACTGCCTATTCCTAGTCTAATTTTATGGGTCTTTTTAAACAATTTATATAATGCGACAGTGTTTAGTGTTTTGAATGGATCTTTATATTTCAGATCAATTTCAAAATATATAAAAATATTATTTAGTCTTTGAACCCATACGTTTTGTTGCGTTTAAGCCTCATAAATGTCTACATGGAACCATTAATTAACAACAAAAAAGCAGATATACTGTGTTAAGAGAATATTTTACAATGAAAAAAAAATCATAAACGTTATACATTAATCTATATATTAGGAATAACTATTTTTTTAAGGATTAAAACCGTGACAAATATCAATAAATTATGTGGAAAAGGCTGTAAAAGATTATAAAATTGAATAAAAACCATTAAAATTACAGATTAGATACTTAATATCATCATTTAAAGTAGAAATACCGATGAATATAGATGAAATATGGTTTTTTTGAATATATATCATATTGAATGGCACATATATCTTATAAATTTCTTAGAATTTATGATTGAAATTTTATTTCATATATATTATTTTGCTATTTTTTTATAACAAAGCCCGCATTTAAGCTAAATTTCATATTAAAAGGTTTAATAAATATATGTGTTTGAAACAGATAGATATTTTGATCACTAAAATCAGTTTCTTTGCATAACATGCTTAGGCATTATAAATTTTGATTTTTATTTCTGGTTTCCAAAATACCAGAAACATAGTCTGTATTTCAGATTTTATTTTTTAAAAATATAAATGTTGTAATATAGATTTTCCCCGAATTTTTCTTATATTTTTTGATATATGGTAATAAAAATCATGACTTTTGTTGTATTTTTTATTGAATTAATGCTCATTATATTCCGGTTAAATTGAAATAAAAACATATTAGATAAAGGAAAATATTAATAATAACTTGTGGTTCAAACTTGAAAAAATACTTAATCTCTGATATAATAATTTCAGTGCTAGAATTAGACTTTTTTTCTTTATTAATATTTCAACCGTTAAAACACATATTTAGTTCTATATTTTGTATTTTTAACATATATTTTATTGAATAATCTTGGGTTATAATTATAATTTGGTTTCCTTATGTGTGTATTTCTGGTGTTGAATATTTGTAAGTCATTCGTGAAAGTGAAAAATAAAGCAAATAAAAACACTTTATCGGAAATAACAAGCAAAGGGGTTATTTTTAATGGATAAATGGGGGGAAAGCTGACTTTTCAAACATGTATATAACACAAATCAGAAGGTTCACTGTCTTTTATGTAACAGATATATTTAAATAAAAATCATTCAAGTAAAATTTTATATTCTCTATTTCAAAATTTTGTCGTTACAATAAAAATTGTCAAATAAATACTTCACAGAAATTTCCTCAAAATAATATTCCGTTGCAATTCAAATAGCAGAATTTGATTTTAATCATTTTAATTTTTAACAAATCAAATTGAATATAGTATGAATCTAAATTTTCTAAGGTTAATTTCATTTTTTTTAAAAAATATCGGTAACTATAGTTTTAAGCATCGATAAAATTTATAAAACAGAAGTTTCATACGTGAAAGATGCAAAATTTGCTTTTCTAAAATTGTTTTGATTTCCAAAAAAGATAATACTAGCTAAATATTGAAAATAACATATATTTACAGGAAAGTATAATAAAGAGATATATTTTGAACGGGCAAATTTTAATTGGCCGAATATTTTGCCTGAAAAATCAACTAACCTTATATAATAAAAAAAATTGTGGTCGTATGTCAATTTATAAACCATAATATGTGCAATTTTGTGTGTTTAATAATGTTTAAGTTGTGTATTATTATAAAATAACCAGCCTCTACAGGAATTAAAATGCTTCTATATATTAAAGCTTTTCATGTATATTGAGATCGATTTTTAATGATATTAATTTACTTTTACAGGATTTAATCATTTGATACGTTTTTTCTTGGTGGTAAGAAATATTTTTACCCTTCTTAGAACAGAAAATTTAATTGATTTATTTTTTCACCAAAGAATGCAATTTTTAATAAAATAATGTCCTTATACTAACTTTATATTTATTATATTCTAATTATATTGTCTTTGTATTTCCTTTTAATGATATATAAATTCAAATATGGTTCAGCGGATTCTCCAGTTCTAAAACTCAGAGAAAATGATTTTTTTATTTATTTACCAACTTTCTTTAATAAAATTTGCATGTATCACAATTTTTTATGTCTTATTTGAATACTCAATTAAATGATGAATTTATAAATAAAAATAAAATGATTCATAAATTTACAGTATTTAGATATTCCTCGGCTATTAATGTCTTTATTTTTATAACTTACTCTGTTATTGTTCCTTTTATGATTTCATTATCTCTTTTTATATATTGGAAGTAGTACAATGTCTTTACTATTTTTTATTTTCATCAGACCTGAATTCCAAAACCCCTTAATACGCTTACTTCGGTTTTTTTCCTCATTAAAAATTTACTTTCGTCAATTTCGACAATCTTGCCTTTCCCTCTCATTTTTCTCTTTTCGACCATTAAGGTTTTTTTAAATATTAAATTTACTTCGAAAATGTATCTTGTTGGCGTTCACTGCTAAACATATAAAATTTGAAATATGTTTGTATTGTTCATTCCATATATTCATAATTCAATATATACAAATTTCTCCATAAATGTTTTATAAATTCTTCATAAGATCTTTTTTTTAAACACAAAGAATATCTTCATCCACGTCTTCCGTATAGCGCAAATATGATTACCAGTAAAATAGTTTAAATTACCACACCCTAAGCTATAAATCATAATATCTGCCTTTTTTTCATGATTTTTTCGTAGAAGTTGCTTAACTTGGTGTCTATTTTTTGAAGGGTAAATAAAGAAATAAACTATCCATAAAATAAGCCCAGTTACTAAGTATATGCCTTTGGTCTTAGATATACATAAAGCTGGAATAAAAATTTGCAAACTTGCCACACAAAAATAGGCTATCAATACATTGAAAATCATATGCCTTGCCACTTTATGTACATCAGTATTTTTTATTTTCACGTGAAAATAGTAGCTTAAAGGTGAAATCTATTTGACGATAAAATATATTTGGGTCACATTTTCAAATCGCCCCGATATAAGAACATTAAATAATTTCTAAGAATCGATTATATAATTGTATTTTAATATTATAAGGATCGATATGTTTATCAAAAAATTATAACTTGATGTTAAAATATGTATTTGCTATGTGTAGAGGAAATAAAATAGTATATCGTACCATATATTTTATTTATTCGAGAGGAAACGTGTTGTCAACTATATTTTTGAAGTTTTCTAGCCCTCCTTCCACCACGAAACACTTTACATCTTTTTTCAGCAATGAGCAAGCTAACTTTCTGGCAGAAACACCTCTCTTGCAAATAAACGCAATTTTTTTGCTTCCTTTATTGTATTCTTTAAGAATTTTCGGATTTTCGATGATTTTATCTATTTTTAAATTAATAGAATTTTTTATTCTACAAATTTTGTAATGAATTTCAGGTCTGATATCGATTAATAGATATTGGCTTTGATTTTCCAAGTACTGTGTCCATGTTAGTTTGAATTCTGGTTTGATTGTTTCCATCATTGGTGGAGGTTTTGGACATGACATTGTTCTAAAATCCACATACTCTTTTTTAACACAAGCACTACAATCATTTTTTCCTTTCTTACTTAAATCGAAAATATTAGATTCGTTTTTCAGTGCATCATAAACTATTAAGGTGGATTTTTTCGGTCTACTTAAATCCACATCCAAAATATATTTCAATACCTCTGTCGCTTGTATTGATCCGATAATTCCACAAACTGGACCTATCACACCCGCTTCATTACAATTCTGTGTGGTTTCTTTTGGCTCTGGAAATAAGCATCGATAACATGGTCCTTCTTTTGGTAATACATATATTTGGCCTTCCCATTTTAAGACACTAGCAAGAATCAAGGTTTTACCCCTAATTTTGCAGAAATCACTCAAAATATATCTTGTCTTTATATTATCACAACAATCAAGTATAATATCGTATCCGGACAAAATAATATCGGCATTTTGTTCCGTTAAAAATTCTTTGTGTGGAATTATATTTATTGTGCTATTTAATTCTTTAGCAAATTTAAGTGCACTTTCTGTTTTTGCTAGATTCACATTTTTTTCGCTGTGAATAACTTGACGTTGAAGGTTACTGATTTCAATGGTGTCATAGTCAATAATACCAATTGTTCCAATACCAGCAGATGTTAGATATAGCAGAACTGGCGAACCAAGTCCCCCTAGTCCAACAATCAAAACACGAGCGTTACGAATTTGTATCTGGCCATTGGGACTGACCTCTGGAAGAATTACTTGTCTCGAATAGCGTTTTATTTCTTCATTCGTGAGATCTGATTCGTAATACTTTTTGCTTTCAGATTTCATTGGGTCTAATTAATTATAAATTTATATATCATATTTAATGAACCAGACCAAATCCATTCCCTTTAACTTCCTTGTATTTCCCTTTAAACTTAATGTCAAAATAGTAATATTATTCGATGGTTTATTTATAATGCAAAAAAACGAATATTAGAACACGACTTAAAATGGGATGGTATATCACGAAATATCATAAGTCGAATGTAAAGGGGTTGGATAATCCAATTGAAACAGAAATACCAACAATAGGATTGAGGATTGCACTTGCATTAATAAGTCTTGAAAGGAAAAGATTCATCGAAGAATATAAAAAGATGATTGGTGGAAAGAAGTTCAACCAAAAATGTACTTAGAGAATCCGAATTTTTGCTTAAACAACTATAAAAAGCTAAAAATCAACTATTGAATCTGCATAATTAAGGATGTTCTAAAATAAAGGGGTATCGATGAGGATATAGCAAAGGAAGATAATTGAAAGGTATTGATAAAGTTTGCTTCAAGTATTGTATCACACAATCTGCTTGAGACATATAAATCTCAAATCAAAAATTAAACCATAAATAAAATAAATTTTGTATTTTAAAGCCTTCAATATATACTTATATAAGTTATTTCATATAGAAGAGTTGTTTATATTGAATATACGCAGTGTTAAAAATTACAGAACCACTAAAGATTTATAATAAATAACTATAATGCCTAAAAATTATCACGCTATTATTATTTTTATATGATAATTTTTAATATATAAAAAATTACGTCTTATTTCTTTCTTACTAAAAATATCTATGTTTTAATGTTGCATCTTGGCAAATGAACTTGGTTTAATTTACAAATGCAAAACAAGAATAATACCATATGTGATGACTTGGGATGGGGTGGTCACAAAATATCATAAAAAATATGTTAAGGAGTTAAAAATACCGGACGAAGTTGAAGCATACATGCAAGCTCTCACACTCCGCAAGACACTTGAACTCATCTCATTTGAGAGAAGAAGAGCAGTTGATGAAGATAGATCAGAGGAAGGTGTCAAAAGATGCATCAAGGAGTTGTGCAATATTCCCAACACGCTGAGCACGTCTAAATAGATAAAATCGATAAAAAGAAAATTAACCCATAAATAAATAAGAATTTGTGTTTTAATGTTGCATAATCTTCATGATGCTTATATGGGTGAATTTTTTGGCACCAAAAATACATACATACATAAGGATATAAAAAATCAATTAAGGATTCAATCCCGGATGAAGTAGAAGCATTCATGCAAGCTCACACACTTTGCAAGACACTTGAACTCATCTCATTTGAGAGAAGAAGAGCAGTTTATGAAGATAGATCAGGGAAAGGTGTCAAGAGATGCATCAAGGAGCTATTCAATATTCCCAATGGGCTGACTACGTCTAAATTGATAAAAAGAAACTTAATCCATTAATAAAAAATTTGTCATAAAAAATGAATAATAATTACATTTCCTTAAGACAAAAATAATTCATGTTTCTAAGATGATGTTATTGCGGGATCTTAAGTTATCTATAAAGTTGTTGGAAATTCTAATGAAATCCGAAAAATCTACGAACAAAAGGATTGATAAAGATGCTTGAATTTATAAGTCGTGATGTACAAAAAAGAGTTTAAATGTGCTTAGAATGATATAAAAATTAATCAAACATGCTATATAGTTCAATCTAAAGTTTTACCCGAATAATTATTAAAATAAAATATAAATTAGCCCATAAAAAAAATATAGCATAAACGATGATCTAATTGTTTTAAATTTAAGCGATAATAATGCTTGAAAGATATTAAATAAATATAAATTTATTTTATAGAAATAATATTTAAAAGAAAAATTTTGGACTCTTTTCGTAGCCGTTTAATTTTTAAAAGGTATCTGTAATTTATTAAAAATATAAAAATTAATTCTTTTTATCAAATAATATATTCAAACTTTTAAATCATTTTTCTATCCTCTAAACTCAGACGGTCTTAAAATTCAAAATGAAAATCTATTATTAAATTATAAACATGCTTAAAAAGGTGGTATTATAATATTTGTCTTTAAATATTATTCATGTTAAATACACGTGTTTTTTTTGATGCAATATTTATGATTTTTATTAATTGTAAATGCTTTGTGTATTCAAGCTTTAAGGAATCGTCCGATTTCATTGTAACTATATAAAACCAAAAGAAACACAAATATACTATGAAAAATAAATATTATCCAAAAATTATCATATACACTCAACAGCAAAAAAATATATTTTTTAATATTTTGGTGATTATTCGAGTTAAGATAATAAATGAGTACCTCAATATTAAGATAGTAATCAATCTTTACTGTCTGCTATAAAAAATAGTTTGGGAATAGTCAGTAAATTTATATCAATAGAATGGAATTTAAAATTGGACAAATTAAACAAATTCATAAACTTATTATTCAGCCTGTGATACAATATGTGTTACAGGATATAAAATAAGAATCCGACACTTGTTATCCCCTATATTTTTAAATATCGAAATTTGATTCGTGTTTTTTAAAATATGTTTTAAATTTGCTTAGAAACGGTTTCAATCACTTCGTAAAGAATTGATAAAGATTTATGAAAATCATATAAACCCCACAAAATGCTTCTCCATAAACTAGAGCACACATATAAAGGTACAAAGGATTTCCACGTTCTCGAAGAATCATTCCAAAATGACGAGCCATATATTGAGTGTCCAAACATCCAACACAGCATATTAAACCTTCTCAGATCGAGTGCGCCTTGTGTGATAAGATGGGCCTTGTATAAAAAATGCCCTGCCGACATCAGAACATATGAAAAGGAGTTGCTGTGTCTTCTCAACAACAAAGATCAATACATTTATCTCAAATCTTGTCAACTATTAACGAAATTATATGAAAATGAAGTACCTCCACCCGAGTATTTCGCGTTTCTCAAAATGAAATTGAAAAATCCATATTCTTATGATGAAATCAATCAGCTTCTATATTTTATTAGCGAAGTTCTGCCAAATAAACGATATAGTTTAAAGGTAATCGATCGTGAAGTTTTTGATAGAAATATAGTAAAGATTAGATTTACTGAAGATGAAACTTTTTTGGGCCTCTTGAGAACATTTCTAAAAGTTCCAGAGTTGCAATATTATACGTTAAAGACACTTTGGGTTCTTTCCTTTAATAAAGATTGTTTACAAATTCTTGAATCAAAAAAAATAATTCACGGCGTTATAGAGATTATGAAGGAAAAATCACGTGATAAATTGACAAGACTTTCTATGTCCATAATAAGAAAATGCATAGAAAAGGAAATACAGTTTTCTATGTGTACATTACACGACGTACTCGGATTTTGTGTCAATCGATTTGATGATGAAGATATGATAAATGATCAGATTTTTATAAAAACATCGCTCGAAAAAATACTCAAAAATATTTCTGAAATTGAATGTTATTTGGAAGAGCTTTTTAGTGGAAAATTGGAAGAATCGCCGTACCACTATGATGATGAATTTTGGTTGAGCAATGCTGATACATTTATTGAAAATAAAATCGAAGTAGTAAAGGCATTGAAAAAACATATTCGCTCCAATAAAACTTCTGCTATCTGTGTAGGTGCAAACGATTTATTCCACCTATTAAAGGCTGTTCCTGAAATCGGAGATCTTGTTGCAAAATATAATTTAAAGGATGATCTCTTCGAACTAACAAACTCACGAAACCCGGATATACGATTTTACGCTATTCAAGCTCTCGCTTCGTGCATTGTTGTTGATTGGGAAGAGATAAAGGAATAAGGTATAAGTAGTTAAAATTCCCACATTTTTATTCAAGTCCGTCCTTTCTAAGATAAAATTTTCTTTATTCTAATATAATATACATGACAAAATATTCCTTAATTTTTTATATTATATACTAGGCGCAAAATGTTCTTTAATTTTTATATTATATCCATGAAATAATTTTTTTTTAATTTTTATATTAATACTGTGGGCAAAATTTTCGTTATTTTTTATGCTATATACAGGGGAAAGCTTTCTTTTTTTTATGGTATATGCATAGGGGAATATTATATGGTTTTTTATATACTGGGGGAAAATTATTCTTTATTTTTTATGACATATGCAGGGCTATAGTTTTCTTTATTTTTTATGATATCACAGGGAAAATTATTCTTTATTTTTTATGACATATACCAGGCTTAGTTTTCTTTATTTTTTATGACATATGCAGGGCTATAGTTTTATATATTTTTAATGATATTACAGGGAAAATTATTCTTTATTTTTTATGACATATGCAGGGCTATAGTTTTATATATTTTTTATGACATATGCAGGGCTATAGTTTTATATATTTTTTATGATATCACAGGGAAAATTATTCTTTATTTTTTATGACATCTGCAGGGCTATAGTTTTATATATTTTTAATGATATTACAGGGAAAATTATTCTTTATTTTTTATGATAGATAAAAGGCTATAAATATAATAATTTTTTAATTAAAGTATACACTATTGCTTTTTATTGGTCATATATTTGAAAATTCACCATATAATTGATTTTTATAACAAATCCTATTGATTAAGATAAAATATGGTTATATATTATAATATTACGGAAATTCCGATTCTTGAAATTTTTTAAATAAATTATCTTTAATCGTTTTAGAAATATAATTTTTACGGTGCACCCATATAGCATAAAAACGCTAGCCTTTATAAAATATTTATATTTTTAAATATAAAAGAAAATAAAATAAACAAGATTTTTAAATTTTATTAAATATTAAATCGTAAAACGAAAAATCTGGTAATAATATGAAAAACAAACAATATTATCAGATAGTATCATCTTTTAACAAAAAACAGCCTAAATTAAATCTAAAAAGACATTTAATAAATCCATGTGACTTTTTTATGATAATAAAATTTCGGTATTTTTTTATAAAAAAGACCACCTAAATAGAAGTTCATTGAATATTTGTTGTAAAACTATACTTTTTAAAACCATTATAACGCTTTTAAATCTAACGGGTGTAAAATTAGTCCATATAACTGCATGTAATTTGCTAAAATAATCATCTGAGTTTCACTACATCTTCTATTGTGGCTTTTTTGTAAATCTTTTTTGTTGTTGTGCCAACAATTATTGCATTTCTTTTGCTCTATAATTCGCTCTTCATCTAGATTTTTTGTACTATAATATCGATAATCTGTATTTTTTCTATCAAATAAATTAATTTGTTGAAATAATGATAAAATATTCTCCATACGTTTTCTTTTACAGCATTATAAAATTAAAAAAAAAGTTTGCTACGATGATACGATTAAGTTTCAAAATTTTCAGTAAAATTGTCGAAATACTTCAAATTAGATGCACTTTCTAGAATTTATACATCAATAACAAAAAAAAATGCTTATTTTTTAAACTCTATTTCCTTAACTCTCCTTCTACTGTTTTATGTTATATAATGCACATAAACAAAAGAGAATCAAAATTTATCTATTTAGATAAACAAAACTAAAAGGATTTAACTATGAAAAAGCTACTTGTATTATACCAAATATAATTTGTGATATTTATTTTTTAATAAACTTAAGCTTCATGTGCAGCATTTATTTTTTTAGGTGCCAACAATGATGCGCAATGTTTATTTAGACATAAACATAAGCTACAAGATAAATAGTTATTTTTTTGTAAGCTAACTTTGGGTAGTGACATATTTGATTTTTAATCAATGTCTAAGCAGGTTCGGATTTTTTTAATATATAGGGCTAAAATTTGTTAATAATCACCATTATTGAATTATATATGATTTATATGGTATTATATATCTTATATCTATATGATTTATAATCTTTTTTGCATAAGCCTTTTTATATATGTATGTGATTCAAAGACTATAAAAATGTATATATATTTAATTTACACAAAATTTCTTTTGTTTTGCCTAACCTAACCTCTAGACATTTCATTCTTTTAAATCACTGTAAAAACATTTGGAATTTCGTCTTTTTTTATTCCAAGATGCATGACTTGCTTTTTTTATTTTATACCTTAAATTATTATATTCATTCCTGAAAGAAAAGCATTGACTGTTGAAACATTACACTTTAAATGATATGGTAGATTTTGATACATTATCTGATGATTAAATCGAAGAACCTGATAAGAGTTACAAAACTATTGTATAGTTTCATTACTTATAAATAATTTTCTGTCTTTAACAAGGTTTTTAAAAAATTGGTTTTGGAAAGCTCATAACATCCACAATATCATAAAAAAATAAATTATATATTTCAAAACCTTATGCTGAGAATAAAAGCACTAAAAATTTGCAAATACTTAGATTTATTTTGTGTGAATATATCGCAAATGATTTTGTTTTTAACTTAAATTTAGAAAACTATAATCGGTTAATCAAAAAGGGGTGTTTTTTAAAAAATTCCTATATAATCCATTCAGATAGATAAGGCTTTAATCATAATGATAAACGATATCTTTTCTAATGCATATATTGATACAACGCATTATAAATAAAGCAAATCATTAAATGACTACGTGATGGTATATAATCTAATATGTGGATGAAGAAATTTCATAATAAATTTTATATGTCATTGAAACAATTTTTCTGCATATAAAATATCTGAAATGTCAATTTTCTAAAAAGCATCTCTGATTTTAAATAAAATCAATTCTCTATGATTTATATAAAATCTGCAAATGTAAAAGCCCATAGGGTTTGTAATTTAACAAATACAGACATATGCGATCTTTTAAAAATACATTTGAATTTATTAATAGCAAAAGTTGAGTTCAGATCGATCTTTTAATTAAAAATCTGAATATATAATGCAAAACAAAATTATAATTTATTTTTTTACTTTTTTTTAAAAATATACATTTTGTCACCATTCATATTTTCCAATATCAATAAAAATAGTCATGGTGTATAAACCGTCATATGATCATTTAATTTATAAAAAAAATGAATATTCAATTCAAACGTCACAACATAAGGAAAAAATCTTGCCGAATTCTAAAAAATATATATATATGTACTTTTATTTTATGTGCCTATGATATTTCTTGCTGATAAGATATTCTATTCTATTAGTAAATTTTACTGCAAGAGAAAAAGAATTTAAATTATGTTGTGGTTATTTTCAATATTTTTTCGTTCCGTACCTTAATGATCTAAAAAAATAAATCCTGGGTTTCTAATACTTTATTAGCACAATATAAGTAGTTATACAACAAACAACATAATAAAATGATTTTGTGTAATCAAAATGATTTTTTATTTACGCATTCAATGTTACACATGGTTATAGACCCATCTTCATTTTCATCGGTAACCTCTATAACATGGTTCGTGTTAAAATCCATGTTAAATCGATAATTTTTATCATTTATAAAAGCATCTTTTATAACAATTTTGAACTTGTTTATATGGCATACAATTCCGTTTATTATTCTATTGTCCTTCAATTTCACATACGACCGTACCTCTTGCATATTGTTTATTGATTTGCTTTGTATTAAATATGTGTTCAATAAAAAATCAATAAACTGTTTCATGTAGATCAATAAATGAATCTAGAATAAAAAAATTTAATTATTTTTAGGTTTCAAATGTAAACTACTTGAATTAATTGGATGTTTTTATTGATCAAACATTCGATCCTGTTTTTAAATCTGGATATTCATCATTAAATTTCATTATATAAACTGGCTATTAGTTTTTGTCGTATAATCGTTATCATCTTATCGGTTGTTTAATATGACTAAAAAACATATTTTTCGATTTAATATGGTTTTATCATGTTAAAAGTAATAAATATAAGGTAATTCAACTAGTTTCGGCGATTTTATTATTATTTTTAATTACAAAATCTTTACCATATTAAACGAATATTATTATAAAAAATTTTAATTTTATTTCTAAATAACGCCTCGCGGATGATGTCTAATCCACTATTTTTAATTTATAAAAACCACAAAGAATATTACTTTCAAAGCACCAATAATCATAATATAAAAGAAATCTTCGGTTCAAGAAGATTTCAAAAAATTAACACAGCGAGTTAGCGTTTTATTTTTTTCTAATACTATTCAAGGAATTATTTGAATCAAAGTTAAGATATGATTGTCCTACATGAATCAAAGATTGAAAATTGTGGTTGGCATATAAGCTTCATTGATTGAAATCGTGGCCAATTAATTTAGATACTATCGAAATGAAGAATAATTGAATGACATGATCAAATATACTGAGATAAATTAAGTGGCTATTAAAATGAAAACCCATATGTGCAAAAAACAGTATTAAGAAAGACATCGCATAAAACTATAAGAAAAAATTAGAAATTCGAAGATAAATCACAAAAAAATAAAAAATTTAACGATAATATTGTGACAAAAAAACAGTATAAGGGGTTTGTTATACCCCCTACAACAACAATAAATAACCACATGCGCTAAAATGTCTATTTAAGAAAATCACTTTCCTAATTTCTAAAACTTATAGATGCAACTTAAACAGAATATAGTTTCTTCTATAGGGGTTTAAGTTTAAAGTTCGTCGAACGTATTCTATGCTCGCCGCCTGTCAAATAAAATCGATTTCTATATAAAATTTTTATATTCGAAGTAATTTTACACTATTTTTTTTTACTTTTTGGCGATGTAGATACAGAATTCATTATATTTTCGCATTCATTGATATCTTCAACTTTTCAAGTGAAAATAGTCAAACATATATCATGAGCCCAACAAAAATAAGAGTAAATGTGAATTTTGTAAGTAAAAATAAAAAAAAGAATGAATCCGCTCTTAAATGTTCCGGAAATTGATTTTCATGCCTTATATAAATTAGTTAAAGCATATAGAATGAAGGATGAGATATAAAAGAAACCATAGACAAATGCAAAAGAAGCATTAATATATCGAAAACATAATTATAATATTTATGGAACAATAAAATGCGTTAAATGTTCGGGTAATAAAGTATTAAATCTGAAAAATAAGAAATATAGGTGACAGAAAGCGAAATGCGGGACATGTGTTGTATAGGGAAGCGGTAAGAATTTTAAAATTATGCGCTAAAAAATTATTTCGTTTATTTTTCCATATTTCTAAGTTTACAGTTACAGGAATTATGTGTGGGATTGAAAGTAGCCAAATACCATTGAATAATGAACTAAGAAAATTTGAAGAATATGTAAAAAGTAAGTAAAACAAGACAATAATAAATTTGGATGCTGATATGATGGTTAAAGTTCGCGAAAGTAAAATAGTTAAGAAAAAATATAATCAAGGACATCGAGTTGAAGATGTGGATGTGATTGTACGTACAGAAATAACAATTGATTTAATTTGAAATTGATGTTAAGAAAACGATAACGAAATTTCAAAGAAAATATAGTATAAATATATGATTCAGGGCTAATTATATTTACAGATGGCTCGAAGACCTGCAAAAAACGAAATTTGAACTAAATTTTATAATAATGGTAAAGATTTTGTATATCAGAATACTGGTATTAACGAAAAGCGTTGGTGGCTAGAATAATAGGATATGAATAGGGTTACCAGTATATAATCGAAATAAATTGGGTATTAAAGAATTTTCCCATTATTTAATAGGGAGAAAGCGGAGTAAACAAGATATTGAGAGAAATTTTCAATGTAACTAAAAATAAGGGTTAATATATTCTTAAAACACTACATTTGTTTTTTATTTCTCATAAAAAAAGCTGCTATAATTTTATTTCCTAAACAATTATTGCATATATCAATTTAAAATAAAATATCAGAAAAGTATGTTTTTAACTTTTTATTTGGGCTCAAATTATAATCATCCAGTGAAAATATGTTGTGAAGTACATTCCAAAAATTAAAAATTAAGACCAGTCAAAATAAATTGAGGATAATTTTATTTGTAAACAAGTTGATATTATTTTGTGTTAATCAATAAATAATGCCTTTTATATTTTCTAAATGGACTTTTAACAATAATATACGGGCTTCAAATAGATAGAAAACTACATATAATAATAATCAGAATGTAAAGCTTCATAAATAAACATCAAAAAAAATTAGGATATAATTGATCGCATAAAAAATTTCAGAAAAAAATAATTTACCTGTAAAATATAAAAAAATGGCGACAAATGCAATCTATATGCCTGTAATATAATTATTTAAAATACATTTATATGAAGATATTTAAATTTTGATGGTTCACATTATATAAATTGATATTTTGCATGAAAGTAACTTTACAATAGCGCTAATATGAATAAAATATGGATGTAATTTTTGTTTTAAATAAATTTATTAGCTAATTTACTCATAAGATTAACACATATATATTGGTAAGCTATATGATGGATTGAAAATAAAATGTAATTGCGAGCTCTTAATTTTTTTTTGTATTTGAGTTAAAAAACTTTGAAATATTAAATCCCCATCCTAAATTTAGTGTATAATATTTAATTAAAATTATAAGTTTAAAATATACCTAACATACGATTAAAACAAAAATATCATAGAAGTTCTGCTCACCTTTTTGTTTTTTTTTATCGAGTATATGTCGATGTTGGTAACTGCGATTTCTATTAATTCACAAATATTTTAGATAAAATAAAATTTTATATTTATTTTGATAGTATATGGCTCTCTTTGAATATTAAAACATTAATTCTAATTTTTACTGTGTCTTCTTTTATTTGAACTATAGTGGCGATGTATAAAAATCATCATGTCTCTTATTAGTGTATTTTAATATTTTTTTGTATTATCAAAAGTATATTCCTTATTATAAAAAAAATTCTAAATATTTATTGTTTTATTTTATTGATTTCTTCGTTTCGTAATGCATTTTCTTCTTTTAAGCGAATTTTAATCAGCTGATATGTTTTTAAATATTATAAAAAATTAAGTTCACATGATTAATATTTTCTTACATCATATACTCACAACATTTCTATCCGTCTTAGTTGATTGATATTATATTTTTAAAGAATTTAACATTTTTATTTTATCAAACGAGCAATCAAATTCAGAGGATTTGGTTTCTATAAAAAATTAGAATCGACTATCGCGGATTTGTTTTCATTTTTTAAGAAAATCATAAATCTATAATCATTTGACAAAAATAAAAAAAATTTACAGTAAATTTCCGCCCTAAAATACATCCAAATAATTTTTGGCGAAAAAGAAGAAATGAAAATATCAGTTGAATAAAAAAAACAGAACATATATGCAAATTAAATACTTTCATCAATAAAGAACATATTGGTTTCTTTATGAAACAAAAAAATAGCACAAATAAAATGTTGATTTTGCATTTTATTGTGATAAAAGTATAATTCGATATTTTCTTACAATTCTTCTTGTTTGCAAAAAAAAATATGTAGTTTTATGGCGTTACGCAAAATTTTTCAAAGTTATATTAGAATTAATATAGCTAGAAATTTGGTTTTACAATAAAAAGCTAAAATCTATAGATCCCGAATTTTTGAAATATAATGAATTTATAGACTGGAATTTTACATGAATCATTATGATTGGGTAATGTTCGATAGTTTTATTGGCCCAGGGATTTTTTTGTTGTATGATCGTATTAAATTATAATCAAATTTCTGTAACCTTTTGGAAGAAACCAATCACGTGGCAGAATTGATCTTAGTTTGACGGTTCTGTAAATTATGTTTTTTCAAAAAATTTAATGAAAGCTTTGACCCATATATTAGTTTTTAGTTTATTTTAAGATTTATGCTTATAATAAACAGCTAAATTTTTGTTTATTTTTTTTTAGCAATTAAATTATAATAAAAATATTTTTATAAAGTTTCGTGTATTAAATCAAAAAAATGCAATTTTGACTAAATATTTAATTTCTAAAAAACTATTTACAGTGGAATCTGATTTCACTGGTCTAAAGTTAATAAATATCGCAGCACAATCCTAAAAATAATTATCACGGTTGTATAAATCAAATATGAAAGAGCTTAATATATATTAAACACACCATACACTGATCTAATGTATTTTCTTCTCTTTTGCTTATCACAGACAAAAAGGTACTCACCTTCATATTTTCTGATATTTTTTTGAATATCTACAAGAATCATTATATGGGCAATAAAAGCTCCTTTACATCGGATTTTTGATTTTAAGGCATTTTAATTATACTTAAAATTTTATTTTGTATCAAACTGGGTATTTATTTTCATTTCTTTTTATTTCTTCAAGAGTTTCTTTGATAATTCAATATAAAAAATATGGTGTGCCCTCACACTCTAGCAAATAGTTAGTAAATAACAGACAATTTATTTTTATGTTACATTCTATCCCGGGTAAACATAGGAAATTTATTTTATAGTTCGTTTTTAATGTTAATTGTTTTTTTTTCAATATAAATTCATTTTTCTAATGTGTTCTATAACTACCGGAAACCTATACACACAGAATTAGTATTACATATTATATATACTTTTCAATAATAATGTTCAATAGAAGATTTTATATATCCGCTGTTCGTTCTTTCTTATAGAACAGACCCGAATTTAAAAATTTTTAAATATAAATTATTTTTAAAATAAAATTGCACCATATGGGTCAACTAAATGAAAATACATCCATAGTTGGATTCCATTGATCAGGTATTTGAATAATTCAATTTTTTTATGGATTTACTATATTATTGTAAGATTTTTACCATAAAATATGTTTTTAGTCAGTCATTTTACATTTTATTCCTCTAAATTAAAAAAATTCGGGCTTCGTATTCGTTTTAGAATGATTGACATGATTGAAATACAAAAAAAAATGTGAGTCAAAAAAAATGTATAAAACTTAAACTGTTACGTTTTAAGAAGATGAATATTCATTTTTTCTTCTTTTCGCTAAGCTATATCATTCTTGCACAGTCACATGAGATTATAAATTACTTAAATGGATAATAATACAAACCAATTCATTGCAATTATATGCAATAATAAAAAAAAGTGTATAAATTCAACAAATTCAAAGTTCTGAATCTAATAAATTAGCATGGTAATATTAAGCAAATTTTTTTTTCTAGCTTGTGGAGTTGTAATTAACACTTTCTGGATTCGGTAAAATATAGAAGTAATAAAACTATCAAATAAAAATAAATTTAAACAGAACGATAAACCGAAGAAAATAATGCATCAATATTCGACAAAAAATTTCCTTTTAAATTTTACTTAAATTAATATATGCTAAACTTTCTCACATATGACTTTCTGTAAAACATTTTTAGATAGAAATTACCATATGTTATATGGCCATGATTTTTCTTATTTTTACGTATTTTATATTTTTTGCTCGTGTAATATAATATTTTCTGTAGATTTCTAGTCTTGGAATATTCGAAATTTTGATAATTTCTATATTAGATGTGAAATTTCGAATATTATTTATAATAATTTTTTACAAAAAGTTCATATAGCTTCATTCTTCGTTGATGCAGCTCTTCTGTCCTTACTAAATTTTTTTTATTGGATAATACTATCTATAAATAACGTGTAAATGGTGCTTAAATGATGATATGCCAAAAATTAATAGAAGCCGGCTCTCATCTATAACTATTGTTGCTTGAAAAAAGCTAATATATGTTTAAAAAAAATCATCTTCATGCGCCAGCTAACAAATTATTTCATTTAAACACAAAAAATTGTCTCGAAAATTCAATTTCATATAATAATAGTATTTGGGTTGGTTATTATTATTATAAATATCTTCTTTTTTACTTTTCTGTTTATTAGGATAATCTTCACGATTGCGTGCAACTTAAAAACGCTAAAATTAAGAAAATTTTATTTTCATTTATTTTTTTGATTCTAAAATACATATTTATGCTTATATGCACTTCCATTTCCCCTTTGATGCTTTATTTATTGTGATATTTTCACCCTACTCTGTATTTTTAGAAGACCTTGAGATTAATTTATGTATTGTATAAAATATATATTTTTTAAAATTACGCATAGTTCATACTAAAATATGAAATATTTTCTGGATTTTTAAGAAATTCTTACTAAAATAAAAAAAAATCGTTCTGATAATATATAGAGGTTACTCCTGACATAAAAACAACTCAATATTATTAAAATTTATATTATGTGTGATTCAATAACTTATCTATTTGCAATTCGAATAAATCTAAATTATAAAATAAAAAAAGATATGATGCTGCAAAAATCATAAAAAATATTGATCGGAATTATATAGAATGATATTTAAAATTCAAGTTTATAAGTGTAAAGTATCGCTGTATCTTTATTTTTTAGAGAGTGTGTTTTAAAAATAAGTTTATTTAAAATATACCATTTTATAAACACAGATCTAGTATACTTTTTCATCTACAGGATAAATTACTCCTCAACATTAATTATGTTTTTAAATGCCTAAAAATATACATATTACATGTGCGACGATTTCTTAAATTCTAATTTTTATGAATAGGATATGTTTGATACATCCAAAGAATTATTTTTATTATCACACTTGATTTTTTTTGAAAGTATCTATAAAAATATGGTTAAGCCCTTACGAATTATTTTTTCTTTTTTTTTGTCTGTATTTTTTTAATTTATTTATTAGTAACGCCATTCATTATGTTCTATAAATATAACAGAAGTATTATAAAATACTTATTTTTTTAGTAACAACTTTCAGTGTATTTTTACCCTTAAAATATATTATATTGAGGGTGAACATTCAGGTGGTAAACATCGAGATATATCGATCACGTTAAATGTACTTTACTGAAATTTAAACAAAACATTCCTGTATTTGGATGGCATATAATTGCATTATCAATTCCAGAATTTTCATTTATTTTTACTTTGTTTTTAATGGGTAAATTTTTTTCATTCAAAAAACAAGAAAATATAAATAAATTTTGGTTGAAGATGTTTATTTGCCAATAAAATTGTTTTTATTAAAAATTAGTTTAAAATGTTCTATGAAGCCATTTTATTAAAATTCAAACTTCTCTATCTTAATAATATAATAGAAATGTCGCTCCGTACTTCACTTAATTTATATATAAAATTGATATTTTGTTCTTCAGAATTCATGCCTTCAATAGTGAATAGAGAGTTTGACCAATTTCATACACTAATTTTGTTTATATTTGTTTAAAGTGTTGTATTTTTTTGTAAAACCGTAAAAATATCCTTATGGTTTTTCTCAGGTCAAAATATATTGCGAACTAATTTAACTACTTTTATTGTTCTATTAAAAACACCATCATAATATGATTTTTCAACGAAATTTTAGTGCCGTATTTCTTCACAAATAGATATTCTAAGAAAATCAAACAAATTTTAATAAAAGCGTAATCCCTTCAGCATATAATTATTTTAAATGATTAAAAATTATTATATCGTAAAGCTCATAATATTGCATAACTTAGAAAACTCCTTGTGTTATTTGCATGTTAATTTTGGGAGAATATTTGTTATTGTACAGAACAAGTAAGGTTATAATGAAAATCAAAATGTCATAATTTGTATTTAGTAAAATTTGTGCATTTAATTTTTAAAGGCAAAATATTATCACAATAAACCGAATTGCACGTATTAAATTAATTTTCTTTTTTAGATTTAGTAAAATCAAAATATAAATAAAACCATATCTGTTTAATCCTCATAATATAATATAATATAAAATACATTATATTTTTATATTTAAATTTTAGAGGACAATAAATTTTTATATTAATTGGATTTATAAATTCAAAATATTTTTGCAAACACATAAGATTTTCCAAAACTTAAAAAAATTATATTAAAATTTTTCTTAAAAGTGTCTTGTTTTTCTGATCATGAAAAATTCGATTTTTTAAGCAATATTTATGATATATTTTTCAGAATTTATATCGACCAAAAAAAATGTTTTTACTATTTGTCAGATGGTGTTGTTTAATTATTAAATTGATTCTTTTATTATATTGGAAAGTCGAGCATGATAATTTGGCCTCTTTTATTATTTCTTTTACCCAAAAATCTAATATTGCATGTATTTGAAAAAAACAAATGTGTATTTTACATTTATAAATTGGTGTACCTTTACAATCCGCGTGCAAAAACTTATCTTTCTTTTGCACCTTTTTAATAATTTACAGTAAAAATAATTCATTATGAGAAATAAAAGAAAATTATATCTACTGTATTTTATATTTAGTTATTTTCTCTAAATTTATGTGTCCACAATACTATGAATTACTTGGTATGGTAAAAAAAATTATGTCCATTGTTCTATCAAATTAATTATGGATTAAGAACATGAAAAAATACAATTTTAATATCTTATAGTCCAAATCTTGTAATTTTTAATAGAATTTATTATAATATAATCAAAAAACTTATACTCTTTGCAGTATATTGTGGTAATTTCGATTTATTTTTCAATAGTTGTAATATCTTAATTCATATACCGATTTATTCACATTTAAATTATCTTTTTTGAATAAAAAAATTAAACAAAATAAAAATATGTTTAATTTTACAGGTTTAAAAATATATCCAATGTTTTCAGGCCAAAATTCTATTGAATAGTAAACAAAAGGTTGTTTTGACGGTTTTAATCATGAAAAATGCAGAAAACTAGCATATTAAAATATCTGTGTATTTTTCTAATAATAATTAGCCGATAATTATGACCGCTTATTATTGATTAAATTTAGCTTAAATGCATAATGTAATTTTTTTTGTTTTTATCCGAAAAATATATTACAATGATTTTAAGATAATAAGTATTGCTGAAAACCAATCGAATAATTGGTTTTTATTTGAAATTTATGGTTTATAATCAATTTGCTTTAGGGTTTTTTTTTGTTTGAAATAAAAATTGATTTATTTTTATTTTCATGGGGAATTAAATTTCTGCTCGTAAATTAATATATTCACAAGGCAAATAAGAAACTAGACTTTTCTTAAAAAATACCTTTATTTCGGGAAAGTAAAATTTGGTTTTTGATGCTATTTTACAAACTTTTATTGTTGGTGTATTTTATTTAAACATAATTTATTATTTTTCTGCTACTATAAGTGTCGATACTTATTCTAAACCAAATTAAACGAGAATTTAAACTGATAGTGATAGCACTTTTTTTATTGTATCACCATTTCAGAAGGACCAAAACAAAAAACTTGATTGATTGAAAAATATAATATAAGTTAAATAAATATTTTAAAATTTCAATTTCCTGCATGAGACAGTTCGAATCGTTTTTTTTGGTAAAAATCAAAAAGAGGCTAAATAAATATGGGGTATTCCTGTGAAAGACTTAGATCGCATAGGATGCATAGCAGGGAATATAATTTTTTCAGAAGTCAAAATTTGAATTAAATACAATCGATGTAAATAAAAGTTAAGTTAGCATCCGAAAAAACAGTCACTGAAAAAAAACATTGGAATGAATTGTACTAAAAGAAAGAAATTTAAACATCTAAATAAGCAATAATATGCAAATACCTTTATTTATTTAAATCCTTTGAAACCTCGATCGCTTTATAAAATAACGCCCCTAGTTTTTTCTCGATGCCTTTAAGGTATACGTAAAATTTAACTATTTCTCCCTCAACACGTCTTTCATTTAAATCTTGCTCTTTATTTATTTTTTCAATAAATTTATCTCGAATATAAGCAACAATTTCTTCTGTTAGAAATATATCGGGTTCATATAACTCTTTATACTTTTCATCATCGAAAATCTTATCAATTCTTTTTTTGAGGTCTTCTACGATCTTTTTTAGCTGCGAGTTAGTTTTAAAATCAAAAGCAACATCCGATCTTTTCTTTTCGAGATCTCTTAACTTTTTATTCAAGTCAATATAGTTAAACTCTTCTGAGTATTTAACATAAAAATCATCAAGGCACTTATAAAAAATTTCGTAAACGCAAGGTTGTTCAACATTATTCAAAAAATTAAAGCATTCAGATTCAAATGTTTCAATACCTTCCTTTCCACTTACAAATTCACGCCGTTCGAAAATATAATCACAACACATTTTTTCTAATTTTTCTTCTTGGGTCGAAGAATCAAAATTAAACATCCTCAAAAATTTTATAATTAATGTGAGCTCATCCTTTTCAAAATCATTTCGTTCTATTTTTATTGTGAACTTATGATTTTTTTCCGAAAGAATCTTTTCGACATACAAAAATCCGATAATTTCAAATATTCTTAAGTTTTTTGATATATTTTTTCGCTTTGCATTAAAATAGGCTAAATATTCTTCACCATGATTAAGCTGTTTGTTTATAAAGTAACTGACCAATATTGTTGGTAAATCAAGTTCCTTTCTCAAAATAATTGTATCGTTCATTATTCTCTCACCTATATTTTTGTATTTGGTGAGCATAGTCCCGATCCAGATATCTGTGTCTTTCTTTAATACAGCAATAATTTCTTGTTTTTTTGTTTTAACCATTTTCTTAAGTACATCATAAAAAGTAAATTTTTTAAAATTTTTAACTAGCTGGAAATTGTCTTTAAGTCTTTTAACAGCATGAAAATATTCATGTAATTTTTGAGAGTTCTCATCGGAATTGCGAATAATTTGAAGAAGATTAAAAATGGTAGATTTGATTTCATCTACTTTAGCTGACATTACATCATTCTCCTTCATTTCGTTAATTTTTATAACCGACCCAAGGACGAAATCCGTAAGCTTTTGTGTTGTTTGTGATACACTCGTATTACTAAGTTTTATTTCGGATATCGATGTGCAGTTCGAAATAATTTCTTTGTGATTGTCGGAAATTTGCTGCTGAAGAATATTTTCTTTAGTAATTATTTTTTGGTTTATGTTTTTCATTGATTCTTCAAATTCTCTCGTGTGGAGAACATCTTTTATAATATTCATTTTTGGTTTCATTTAATTGAATTTTAAAGGTGTCGAATTTCTTTAAATTCATCAACTATCTGAGATCTGAGAATGGATTTTTAATAGTGTTCGTGGGCGAAATTCGGATCTAATTAATGTATAAAACTTATGGTTTCAATAAATTAATGTAATTTTGATTTTCAGTGGTATTTGGTCAATATATATTTGAATTATAGGTTGTTTTATCATACTGCATATTGTTTTATTTATAATCATAATAGGTCTAAGTTTATATAGAAGTGCCGTATAGTTATAGTCGATTTTGATTCTAATAATAAATTTCATTTAATATTTTATAATATGGCAAAATTTATAAAAGTATTGATTGTTTTTAAATTGAAGTAGTTTTGAATAATACCTGCAAAGATTTGCTTCCATAGAGTTTTCTTTTATTGCTGGTCAATAAATATTATTTTGAGCTTGTTAATGTGAAGAATAAATGTTGTTATGTAGATTTAAAAATCACATTAAAATTTTCTATACATAAAATAGAGATCAACTTTTTATTTATTAAAATTTATTTGAGGGTAAAGTGATTTTTAGCTATTTAAATTTTTTCAAAAATACTTATCCCTGTTCCAATGAATTTATTCACTCAATACTTCTTTCTGTCTCATCATCATTAAAATCTTTCTAACTGCATCTTTCATTTCGAGAAATACCTTTTTATCTATTATTTCTGTAAAATCCCCTTATAAATATAATCAAATTATGCGTTAATTTTAGCATGAAATTTATGATTCGTAGAAAATATATGAATTAAAAGCTGTCATGCAGATGATACTGCTTTTATTAGATAACTTATCCAGCTCCTTTTGTTTTAGCGCTATATATACAAATAAAAAAATTTAGTCTGTGCATGTGATTTTATTGTTATATATTAATCCGACGAAATATACCAATATAATTGAAGAAAAATTTTTGAATATAAAAGTATTGAAAGAAATTTTTTTTTGGATAATTAGGTGGAAACAAGAATTGTAGGATTTAGTTCTAATTATAATTTTTAGTTTTGCTTGAACAAATTAAATGACTAAAATCGACTTAACCCATAAATAAACATATTTATAGAGTGAAGAAACATCATGAATTAAACAAAAAACCGAGTAATGCGCTATTTTAATCTATATTGAAAATATATGGTGTGACTTTAAGAATTCTATTTGATTTTATCTATGATTTGTGTCATTAATTTGGCCTATGGAATCATGATTGCATTTATTTTATATTATTTTAATTTTATATTCATCTTTTAAATTATTTTCATGAATTTCACGTGTGTAATGCAAATTTGGGGTATTTTTGTCCTCTATAAGGAAAAATAATTTAAATTTATTCTTTGCATATCTTTTTATCATGGGTAAAACTTGGTTTTTTATTTTATGATTTTCTCTTAAAGCATAACGTGATCGATTTCTCATGGGAAAGTCATACCTATACTTTTGAATGTATTTTCTTATCTTTCATATTATTCGATACCACTCCTTCTTCAAAACCTATTAGTTCAAGAGTTTTCCGTAATACCATAGCTTGAATGTAGCCTCAATCTCGTTTATGACTTCGAATCTAATGTGTTTTGGTTGTTAATTATTGATATTCAAAATTATTCTCTTAAATTCTAAACCCCATATTGATGTAGCTTTTGAAGTTTTATTTGCTTGCTTTTTAATATGTAATACAACTGAAATTATGATAAGATATTGAGAAAATAAAAAATATAAATATTTATATTTATCAAGATAGTCTTCAAGCGAGTATCATTTTATGATTTTTTAATTTTTCTTTTTATTTATCTCCGTGTGTTTTGTATCATACATAAAAGAAAGAACTAAGATCTTTGCATGTCATTGCTATAATTCTATTTCTTTTTATATTTTTTTAATAAAATTTTTCATATTTATTTGGAAAAATCACTTCATTTAAATTATCACGAAAATTTGAATCTGCCGTATGAGAATTAAAGTTAGCACATTTAAAAAAAATATAACTAGTTTGAAAATGTATTTTATAAAAAGCGATTAGTCGTATTATAATATCATCTTGATACGTTTAAAAACTAGTGTTAATTAATGCAATTAAATTGGAAATATATTTTTAAAAATGTACTTTTTTATTTTACATATTAATCCTTATAAGCTTTAAAGCAATGCATTTATAAAGATGAAAGCTTGTAGTTTTGTATTTCTCAAAAAATACGAGATTAATCCCTTAGATTCTTTTTTTCCAGAAATATTGCATCGATCTTGTGCAAAGAAAGTTGATTTGTTCAAATAAGTATATTTTCAACTATCAATAATTTTTAAAGAATTTTATCGATTTATTACATATAATATAATAATTTATCAACTATTAATCATTCTTAATAGAATTTTATTGATTTTTTGCAAATAATATTGTATTTTATAGGTATTAAGATTAATTTAATTTAGAAAATTGTATTTTTTACATCTAATTTAACCTATCAAGAAAACTTTGTGGTTTTATTCTTGTGGGTAATTTGTATATGATGCATTAATCATCATGTTTCATTGTTTCAATCCATTTATATAATTTATTTTTCTATGTTAAGACTATTTCTCTACCCATAATTTGCCTTTTAAGATGCTTTTTTTGCAAAGAACGCCTGTCAGTTTTATATCATAAAAAATACTTTGAACATCTTTTCCATTTAAAAATCAATTATATAAGATTAATTATTGGTTCTAAATTTATGCTGTAATTTTAATTTTTGTTCTCGAGTAAAACTTGCTTCATTTCCCATACGCACAGTACATGCATACTTTCGGCTATCTATCATCTCGTAAGCATTATATAATACCTCTCCTCCTTACAAGACCTATTAATTCATGATTTTTTCTCAATTCTAAGGTTTGTATGTATGCCTCAATATGGTTCGTGACTTCGAGGTACCTCAGGTATCATGGATTCTATTATAAATTAAATAGATTATAATATAAATATTTTTTAGCATTATCTGATATTTAATAAATTAAAAATAATTCATTGTGTTGAATTTATGTTAAGATAAGTAAAGGAAAGTCATTTTTATATCCCAACCCGTAGAAATAAAAAAAAATCAGAATCGATAACTTTTAAGAATACACGTTTAAAATTTATATTAGCAATAGCAATAATCCATATGTATTAATATGGGATGATGGGATCCCAAAAATACTAAAGCCATATATTAAAGATCCAGCGATCTCAACTTAAACACGAACATTAGGATTTAGAAAGGGGCTTAAATTGAAAATTCTTGAACGTATAAGATGCGTGAGGAATATTATAAAGATAGAGGGGCTTTAAAAGGTATATAAACACATCTTTTCATAGGGAAATCTTAATTTTTGCTCGAACAAATATAAAAGTTGAATGAAATTAAATCACAAATAAAAAGGTAATTTACTAATGAAAAGTTTGAAATAATAAAAAATTCAATCTTTAACAATTAAGTAATTCCTATGCTTAATGCGTGAAATTATTTATTTTATTCGATCGAAGCTTAAAATTAACCATTAAGTTTTTCAAAAAGTAAGTTTTACTTAAACTTTAAAATGAATAAAAAAAGGCCCGATTTTTATAGTAATTTAAGAGCAAAGGCGAAAATAAGCCCGATTTCTTGTTACATAAATAAAAGACAGTTGCCTGGAAATGGTCTGTGTGGTTTTTGCACGAAACCGATTTCACCAATGATCTTTTAAGCTACAAAATATAGAATTGATGGTTATAACCATAGTTGTATGAATTACACCTGTGATAAATACAAAAACTACAAATCTACCATAAAATATATGTGGCTAAGTAAATTTAAAATATACATCAGGACATAGCTAAAATTTCTGTTCTAATATTCAAAAAAACCCCATCAGCAAAGAACTATATAAATTTTTTGTATGCACCAAAGATTCGTAGCTTTTTAATTATTGCAGTCAAAAAACTAATAATGAAACAAAATAGCAAAAATATAGTGAGAATATGAGGGCCTGGCTGAATTATTCAGACCGATGATTTAGTTCTTATCCACAGAGTTAAATCTTATCTATGAAGAGGGCCAAACAGATAAAACTCGATCCTTGGCTATTTTAGACTCGGGTAAATCCCATAGAAAAAATATTTTCTAAATTTGTATCGAATATAACCAAAGCAGCACTAATGAATTTCATAAAAGTGTGGCCAGAGTCGGTTCAGTAATATATTGCAGAATGAAAAGGTTATAATGATATAGCATTAAATGTCTTCGAACACCATAGGATCACACTTATATAATTTTTTAGATTCAGATTTTTATTCGATGCTCAAAATTTTGAGGCATCCAACAACGAGCTGAAATGCTGGTTTTAAAAATAGAAGGTGTAAAAAAGGAACATAGAGACAAATTTTTGGATGACTTGATGTTTTTTTATCATAATAAAGGCAGGGTATTTTAATCTCCACTTGACTTAATTAAAAGTTTATATGAACTCTCTTGCATTTAAGTCTAATGTTATATCAATTTTCATACTATATTCCAATAATTCTACTAAATATTTTATAAATACGATTACGCGGGTATTTATCTATTGACCCGGTTTTCTCATGATAAACTGAAGTTATTTATATTTTTTTAAAATTGTGAATTTTAATCACAACTGCAATTAAAAAATATTTTAAATCATTATTTTTTGCGTTTTTTTCTTAAATTGCAATTTTGCGGATATTGAACGTATTATCAAATTTCTAATTCTTAAAGAGGGAGAAATTTTAAAAAACTTCATTTCTATAGCACTTTACTATGTAAAAGTAAACTAAAATAGACATTAAAAATACATCAAAAATAATAAAAAAATATTTATTATATATGGCTTCTATTCTTAAACCTATGATGGTATAAATCATTTTAGAAGCTATAAGTTATTTTTTATTTATGGTTAAGTTTCTTTTTATCAATTATATCTATTTAGACGTGATCAGCCTATTGTGAATATTGTACAACTCCTTTATGCATCTTTTGACACATTCCCATGATCTATCTTCATCAACTGCTCTTCTTCTCTCAAATGAGATAGTTTCAAGTATCTTGTTAGAAGCTATATAAATTGAATTATATCATATCTTATTAATATTTAACCAATCATTGTTTATATATTATATTATATGATATTTAATGTCAACAAGAATATTCTTAGGTATAAATTTGGGATGGGGTGGTTACAAAATACCATAAGTCGTATATTAAACAGACAAAACGCCAACTGAATCAGATGCATATTCCCAAACAGTAGAATTGAAGAAAACACTTGAGATAATAAGTCTGAGAGAAGAATATTTTAAAGATGATTTTAGGTGGAAATAAGTATCTGCCGAATCTGCTCTGTAAGCACTCTAAATTTTTGCTTGAACAACTATAAAAATCTAATTGATACATAAATAAAAATATATTTGTATTTTATAAGTTGCGTATTAAAGATTCGGGAAGACCAACCGAAGCTGAATCATATGCACAAACAATCGGATTGTGAAGTGTGCTTGAATTAATATCTCAGTAAAAGAGAATATATATGGGAAAGTTTTAAAAATTTTAAAATGTAATTTTTTTTTTGGAACTATCTTTTATCTTATTCTATGGAGAAATCTAAAACATAGCTTGGTTGAAAAAGAGTAAAAAATTAAGCATAAAAATATTTCATAAATAAAAAATAAATTATTTTATTGATACAGAACTAAAATATTTTTCTTATCTTAGGATTGACATAAGTCTTACCAAATCTATTCTATGGAGAAATCTAAAACATAGCTTGGTTGAAGAAAAGCAAAAAATTATTGTATGAATATATTTCATAAATAAAAAATAAACGATTTTAATGATATAAAATCATGAACTAAAATATTGTTCATATGTATTTTAAATAATTTTTTATAAAATAATTTGTTATGTAGTGATTAAAGAATCAAATGTTGTATCTCAAGACAATATGAAGCATTACATTAATCCTTTTAGCACCAAAAAACAATAATAGAAAGAATCGCTAAAAAAAATAGCAAGATATTATAAAAATAGGGATCTCTATAAATTAAAAAATAAATTACCCTCTTAGAATGGCAAAGGCGATTGAAGAGCAGTACCAGAAGAAAACCCCGATTGAGCATATTCTTCTTCGTCCCGATACATATATTGGCTCAGTTGAGCGAGATACACAGTCACTATATGTACTTGAATCAAATACCGACGGGAGTGTTCGGATAGTGAACAAGGAAGTTGCATACGTTCCTGGACTATACAAGATCTTCGATGAGATACTGGTGAATGCAGCCGACAACAAGATACGAGATCCCACGATGACATATATGAAGGTGGTTATTGATGCTAGTCGCAATTTCATTTCAGTTGAAAATGATGGTAAAGGAATACCAATAGTTCTGCATAAGAAGGAGAAGGTTTACATACCCGAGCTTATATTTGGGCAGTTGCTTACGAGTTCGAATTATGATGATAAAGAGAAAAAGGTAACTGGTGGTAGGAATGGTTATGGAGCTAAGTTGTGTAATATATTTAGTGATGAATTTATTGTTGAGACACAAAGTGATGGAAAGCACTATCGCCAAGTTTTCAAGAAGAATATGAGTTATAAGGAGGAGCCCGAAATAGGAAGCCCTATTGGAAGAAGAAAGTTCGAGTTTACACGAATTTCATTTAGACCAGATTTGAAGCGTTTTAAAATGGAGTGTTTGGATGATGGAATAGTTTCTTTGATGAACAAGCGGGTTTATGATATGGCGGGTGTTGTTAGTGGTGTACGTGTTTATCTTAATGGAGATCTTCTTGATATTACAGGATTTCCAGATTATTGTAAGTTATACTTTTATGAAGATCCAGAAGTTGTTCCTAATATTAATTTTAATGGAAACAAACTTGATATTAATGATGGTATGCTTTTGAAATCGAATGTAATAGATGATTTTGATGCAGATTCGCAGAACATGGGCCAGCCTTCAAAAAAAGTTAAAAAGAGTCGGGCTGGTAAAGATTCAAAGAAACCCGGGATCGGTAAATTAGCTTCAGGTGGACAGTTCACACATGCTGTTATAAATGAAAGATGGGAGGTTTTCTTCACCACGACCAATGATCAGTTTTCACAAGTGTCTTTTGTTAATTCAATATGTACCTCAAAAGGGGGAACACATGTGAACCACGTCCTTGATCAAATTGTTCAGGCCACCATAGAACAAATAAAAAAGAAGGAAAAGAAATTATCTATCAAGCCGCATCAAGTTAAAAGCAACATTTTCATTTTTATTAATTGCCTCATTGAAAATCCTGCCTTTGACTCACAAACAAAAGAAAATCTAACTCTTAATGTCAAGAATTTTGGTTCTAAGTGTGACCCTATGGAAAGTTTTTTAAAAAATATACTCAGTGATAGTAATTTTATAGAAAACGTCGTTGGTCATGCAAAGGCAAAAGAAAGAGCTATGCTAAAGGCAACTGATGGAGGGAAACAAAAAAGAATTACTGGATTAGACAAACTGATCGATGCTAATCGTGTTGCCACGAAAGAAAGCTCAAAATGCACTTTGATTTTGACAGAAGGTGATTCGGCTTTAACACTAGCAGTTGCAGGGCTTTCTGTTATTGGAAAAGATTATTATGGAGCTTTTCCCCTTAGAGGAAAATTCTTGAATGTAAGAGACGCACCAGCGCAATCGATAAAAGAGAGTAAGGAAATAAAGAATCTTAAAATGATTCTCGGTCTTCAACAAGGAAAAGTTTATGAAGACACTAATAGCCTCAGATACGGACATGTTATGATCATGACGGATCAAGATCATGATGGGTCCCATATTAAAGGGCTATTGATAAATTTCTTTGAGTATTTTTTCCCTAGTCTTCTGAAAATAAATGGCTTTCTAAAAGAATTCATCACCCCAATTATTAGAGCATCAAAAAGTGGCGTATCCGGAACTATTGATTTTTTTACCCTTCCTGAATACTACACATGGCAGCAAGAAACACCTAATGCACATACATATACAATCAAATATTATAAGGGGTTAGGTACAAGTACCCACGAGGATGCTATTTATTATTTTTCCGATTTAGATCGGCACGTAAAAGATTTCACACCTTTGAGTCTTGGTGATTCAGAACACATTAATCTTGCATTTAATAAGAAAAGGGCAGATTCTCGAAAGACGTGGCTCAAAAACTTTGTTCCTGGTACGTTTCTCGATAGTACATCTTCGAATATAAATATTACCGATTTTATCAATAGAGAGTTGATTCTTTTTTCTATGGCTGACAATATTCGATCGATCCCTTGTGTAATTGATGGATTTAAGCCGGGTCAACGAAAGATCTTATATACTATGTTGGCAAAAAACTTAGTGAATGAAATAAAGGTATCACAACTTTCTGCAAAGGTGGCTGAATTTGCCGCATACCACCACGGAGAAGTCAGTTTATGTGCCTCAATTATTAATCTGGCCCAAAATTTTGTAGGAAGCAACAATATAAACCTATTGGACCCTAGAGGTCAATTTGGATCTAGACTCCAAGGTGGGAAAGATGCCGCTAGTCCAAGATACATATATACCCGTCTCTCGAAAATAACGCCTTTTATATTCAGAAAAGAAGACACTAACATCCTTAATTATCTTGATGAAGAAAATCAAAAAGTTGAGCCTGAATATTATGTTCCGATTATTCCTATGGTTCTTGTAAACGGTGCGGAAGGAATCGGAACGGGGTGGTCAACTAATATACCAAATTACGATGTTAATGATATTGTAAAGAACATCAGAAAACTTCTTCGGGGTGAACAAATGGAAAGAATGCATCCAAAATACAACTTCTTTGAGGGAACCATTGAGCCAATAAGCAATGTAGCGGTTAATAATTCTAGACCCGAAAATAATTTCACGATCAACAGTAATAATGACGATAGTACCGTAGATGGAAATGAGGTTATGAATAGATTGAATACTAATATTGAAATTGACACAAGCAATATAAATCCCTTAAATGAGCCTTTATTTACACCAGGGGGAACTTTAAGAGACACACGTTTTAAAGTAAAAGGCGAGTATGTGTTCTATAACAGCGGAGAAATTGAAATATCTGAACTTCCAGTGGGTCTATGGACTCAAACATTCATCGCATCTATGAATAAGCTATTAGAAGCTAAAATAATAACAGACTTCGTTGATCATAGCACGGTACACAAAGTATCCCTATCAATAATGCCCTCTTCAGAAGGAAAAAAAATAACAGCAAGAAACTACGAAGAAAAACTTAAACTAACATCACTAATAACTACAACGAATATGGTTTGCTTCGACCACAAAGGAATGATAAAAAAATACGATGGGCCAGAAGAAATCTTACAGGAATTTTACACTCTAAGACTCAAATTTTACACCGAAAGAAAAGAATATCTCCTCGACCAAACATATAAAGAAATAGTAAAAGCTGAGAATAAAATAAGATTCATAAAAGAAGTCGTAGAAGGAACTCTGATTATTATAAAACGTAAAAAGAAAGACATAGAAGAAGAACTCGAAAAAAAAGAATACGGAAAGCAAGAAAACTCATACGACTATCTTTTAAACATGCCAATTGTATCACTTACACTAGAAAGAATCGAAAAGCTCGCCAACGAAAGATTGGAACTTAAAAAACAATACAATACCTTATACGGAAAAACCAACAAAGATTTATGGAATGAAGATCTTGATGCATTTGAGAAGGAGTACGATATATTTCTTGAATCAATGCAAAGAGAAATCGACGGTAAAAAGCCATTTTCTAAAAAAAGAGCCCTAAAAAAAGTTAAACATGATGCTAATAAGAAAAATAAGGAAAAACCTCGTGAGGATAAAAAGGGATCTAAAAAAGTTAAAGAAGATGCTAAGAAAGTGAATAAGAAGGAAAAATCTGGTAAGGATACCAAAAAAAGCAATAAAAAAGACAGTATAAAAAAGGATATTAAAATCGTTAAAGAAAAAGTGGCTGTCAAAAAAATAAAAGAAAAGAAAAAGCAAAATAACATATCAAACTCCTCTGATGATGTCGTAGCAACAAGAAAGAAGTCTGCAAAAGCATGGGAAAAAATAGGATTTGAAATCGATAGCTCTTCAATTGAATAAAAGTTTCTATAAAATTAAAATTTTTTTTTCATGGCTTAATTATGATTATCATGTTATAATTTTGGATTTAATTTTCAAGCAATAACTTTTTGGTATGCCATAATCACATATTATATATGCTTTAAACACCATTTCTTGATTATTCTATTCACCTTTGTCTTGACCTATACTTCAAGGGTGTTCCATATTTATAAGATTCCGAATCTATACCTTTATTATGTTTAAAACATTAAGCTCCCACATTTTATATATTAATTTAGGAGCTATTTTTTATTTTAACTTTTTATTTCACTTGAAATTTTAGATTGCTCTATATTAAGATTTTTTGATATCTTTTCAAACACATCATCCTTACAGTATTCCACAATACATCTTATACGCTCAAGACTTATAGATTTGAGTGTTTTAGTTCCCAAAAAAAAAAATTATTGTACTAATCATGATATTAATCTGTAATGTTTGATATTTTTCATACTAATAATATTATAACACCCGAATGGTATTTGTTGCTGCAAAAAACAAAAAAAAAATATTTTTTTTTTCATAATTTGAACTGATCATGATATAGATGGCTAAATTTTTCCAAAGCAAAAAAATAAAGTTTGATGTTTGAAATATTGACACATAATAAGTAATAAGTAATAAGATTTATGAACTATAATGCCCTATAAACATAAAAATATACATTTTTCCGTATTCGTAGTGTTTTAAAAAAATATTAATTTATCCAAGAAAAGGCAAACCTATTCAAAACAAAATTAAAATATATTTCAAGCCTCTTTTGGCAGAAAAATAGTTAATTTTATATAGAATGAAAAATAGTTTTTCATTCTAGATGTTACATTCACGTCATAACTTGCGGCTTTACGTTAAAGAAAATTAGATTCATTTGTAAGAAATCACTTTACTAATTATAAGCTCTCTTCTGACTATTAAGGTATATTAAACTGTCTTTTCAGCGTCACTACATCTTATATAATATTATTGAAAAATTATATTACTATTATTTTCCTTTTATTATAAATTATATTACCTTTTGAGTTAAGACCTATTATATATTCTTTTTACGATTTTAAGATATATTATATTGGATGTTATATTTTGACACCGTATAGATTTTTATTTATTATTGACAGATAGTATAATATTTTATGTATGATAAATTTGTGTATTCGATTTTTAAGCATTATTGGGTCATCATATCATTCTATGAAAAAAAATCCTGTTCTTTTATCGTTGATTATGATATTTCCGCCAGTATAATATCTATTTGATCGTAGAACAGCATTTTATAGTCTTTTTGTACCTTTAAGGTTTATCTATGATGATTATCTAACATTTATAGTCATACTACATAACCTTTTTTATCTATTCGCATTGTTAAAACATACTTTTAAGGTTTATTTTTCTAACATTTATAGTCACACTACATAAACTTTTTTATGTATTCGCATTGTTAAAACATACTTTCAAGGTTTATTTTTCTAACATTTATAGTCACACCACGTAACCTTTTTCTATATATTCCGATTGTTAAAACATACTTTCAAGGTTTATTTTTCTAACATTTATAGTCACACCACGTAACCTTTTTCTATGTATTCCGGATTGTTAAAACATACTTTTAAGGTTTATTTTTCTAAATTTATAGTCACACTACATAACCTTTTTTTATCTATTCCGATTGTTAAAATTATTGTCACATAATGCGATAATTACCTTACTCTACTTAATGTAAAAAAAGGATGAAACTGTAACATTAATGTGGCATAGTCGCATGAAAAATATATGTTAAGTGTATATTATTTTAATCGATTAGATTTAGCCTTTAATCACCCCAAAGGTTTAATCACATGAATAGAAGAAGTCTAGCTCTTATAAAATCTATAATAAGCAGAATTTTTCTTTAAAATTCTGTTTACTAGCACTTTAATAAAAAGTACCAACCTATTTTTAATTACTTGGAATCTAGATTGTTTCATTAAATATAATTAAAATCGCTAGTTCGAAAAAAAAGAAGCCAAACTTTATGCCAAAAAACGAGAAAAAAATTAATTTTTTCATTTTCTGACATAGTATATTTATTTAAGAAATGAATACTTTGTGATGGCTTCGACTTATATATTGATTCAGTATACACAGTATCTAAGGATACATCTAATAAATCATATAAAACATATATTTTTTTTAAAAAATGTGAAAGCACTTGAAATATCTAAGCAATCTTTTTGGCGATGTAAATGCGTGAAAAAATGATTTTCCTTTTTTTCTGTGGAATCTGAACCGAATAAATTGGAAGAAAAAAATGGTTTTGTTGGTTTTTATCGATTTATGGATAAAAAATATATCTTATGAAATATGGATAGCAATAGAAAATTATAAGATTTCATTATTTGTTTTTATGTGTGCGAATTGGCTTAAATATATAAAAATCTCGGATTTTTGTTAGCCATTGGTAAATTTTTTTATTATGTATGTCAAATTAAAAAATCTTGATTTTATATTTTGAAAGGCGTTAAATTTTTTTAAACATGTAATTCCCGGATTTATAGTTTCTAAATTGTTTAAATCAATGAAGATGACTAGATACTTTTAAAACTGTTAAATAATAAATTGTACCGGCGAATATTAAACAAGATCTAATGATTTAACAAATAATATGTGAATTTTATACAAACATAAATATGAAATAAGTAACCTAAAATATTTTTCTTAAAAATCGTTCTAAGAATATTTTAAAAGTACATGGCACAATATAAACATTTTAGGGAAAATAAAACACACATAAAGTTTTATTTATTGAATTTATGTATGTAAAGACATAAACTTGTAAATTTTGAATTCCCTTTAATATTCATTTATTTAGTCCTAAACAAATAAAAATAGATTTACAAAAGATTCTTTTGCAAAACACTATCTTTTACTCACATGTTCTTTTTTTTTGTAAATTAGCAGACAAGAATGTTGCGTATTTTGTACTAAGCCATAAATCCAATCACCTTATTAATTTCGTGGGTAAAAATGGTTATGGCCTTGGTTACAATTGATATAAATTGCTACCATTAAGCAGCTTCTTTTAAGCATATATACGATATTTAGTTTTGACATAAATGTTTGTTTAACTTGGATTTTTAAAGGACTAAAAGTGAGAATGAAAAATACAGGAAGTATGACATCTTGGCAAATGAACTTGGTTTAATATACAAATGTAAAACAAGGGTGATATCATATGTAATGACTTGGGATAGGTTGTTACAAAATTCCATAAAAAATATGTTAAGGAGTTAAAAATCCCGGACGAGTTTTAAACATACATACAAGCTTTTACACTTCGCAAGACACTTGAACTCATCTCATTGGAGAGAAGAGATGCAGTCGATCGAGATAGATCAGGGGAAGGTGTCAAAAGATGCATCAAGAAGTTTTGCAATATTCCCAATGGGCTGACTACGTCATAATAGATGGAATCGACAAAAAACATAACCCATAAATAATTAAAATTTAATTTGAATTTTAAAAGATCGAATTACCACTACATCAGACTTTACAAAGCAAAAAAAACATTACACAAAAAAAGACTTGTTACACTTAAAAATAGTATTATTTATCACATAAAGGTTGTATCTATATTTAAAATTAAAATAGTATGATAATTACATTTAAAATTGCTGTCTAAATATCTTTTCCCTAATCTTTCCATTTTATACAATTTATGGAAAAAAAGATTGATGATTTTAATCTGAAAACACCATTAGGACCCTCAGCGGAGAAAAACATCCCATAAAACCGTTAATAGTTTTTATTACCTGCACTTGCGTTTTAGAATCGAGTCAAATTATTTAGGTGCCCTAATAAAGTTTATGTTATAAACCGAAAGCTTTCTTTCACTGTGGGCCAGCCTAATAGTGTTTGTTGTATCCTTTGTAGCTATTCAAGCCTCTAATTATCTCATATGAAGATTCTAGGCAAATATTTACACCACTCAACTATCACTTTTGGCTAAAAATTCTCAAATATTAAATAATAAGTTGTGCTGATTTTATTGAATTTTTAGTCATTCTAATAGAATAATAAAAATAACTTGTTTTAATTTTTATAATCCACATATGATAATAAAGAAGCGAAATTAATTTCATGGATTATATCACCCTTTTTAAACTTATAATAATATATAATCTATTTAAGTTTGCTATTTTCTTTATTTAATAATTCGTCTAAATTGATTTCTTTTATGTATAGATGTAAAATAATAAATAATTTAATATACGACAAAAAACAGATAGAGATTTCTAAACTAGTCATTAAAAAGCTTATAAATACAGTAAATCGATTAAACTCAAAGATAACCATAAAGAAGTATTCTTCAAAAAGACTAAACATCACGCAAACTCTATCCCCAATTTTTTTTTTGCAGAGAAATTGATTTTAGTAATAATAACAAATAAAACTAAAGACTAATTTTGGTGGCAAAATATAGTTTCTAAAAAACCAGTTGAAAAAAATAAAAAATTGTTAATAAAACAATAAAAACCCGCGGAAAGAATAATTTTTGGTATATTTTATAAAATTTAACACTCTTATTGATGAAAAACTTCAGTACAATATATTTTATTTGGCCATAAAATAAGGTATTTATAACTATGATATAAATTGTGCAATATTGTTATAATTCCCACTCCCCTCAATTTATAACATATATTAAACTAAAGAGAAACAAGAGTTGTATTTAACTTTACATAAATGAATTTAGAATATGCTTTGTTTATTAAATTTAAGGCATACTTATTTATGTTACATATATATTATGTTTTCTTTGGGCTTTTGCCTAAAATTTCATTCATCAAATATTGCCTTGGAAAATTTCACTGCTCGATATTCAAAGTAAATATTTGGGCTCGTTATTTTCCATCTTGTCTAAATCATTATTTCAATGCTAATTTTTTTTGATTACAATGTTTTGTTAAGATCATTAAATATTATCTTTAAAGAATTAATATCACTCGCAAGTTATGTTAAAAAATTCGGATTTTTATTTTACTCCATTTTTTTATAATCTTATTACCAAATTATCTTTCTATAAAATGTTTTATTCTCATTTATTTCATTTATTAATTTTATGCAACATATTTTACTCTTAAAAGCGTTGTATCACAAGAAAATATGATTTTAATTTAGAGTAGATATATTATTTCTCACGGGGAATCATCGGTATTTTACCAATGATTTTATAAATTATTTTTGTCATTTCGATTTGTAGATGATTATTAAATTCAAAGAAGAATGTATTTTTAATGTTATAACTGTAAATAAAAAATTTAATCCAAGAGTTTATATTTTTGTTGTTTATTGTTCTTGACTCCTTTTTTCATTTTATAAATTATTCATGGTTTAATAAATTCGAATTTCTTTCGCTAAAAATTTTATAAGCTATGCAATACCAAGAAAGAAGGTTTCATCTTGAATTTTTATTATGGTTAAAGTTTGGGTCTGCGCTGAAATCTCATTAGAATTAATTTTATGCAATACAAAAAAAATTTTAAAGCATAATTGAACAATAAAATAGAATAATTCAGAATTCCAGACCTCTTATAAATAAATAAAAGAAAAAAAATACAATTTAAATAATAATTTTGGGCTAGATAAACATCTCATTGGTAAATAAATAAATAAAATAAAATAACAGGTACAAACAAGAGCACATTGTTTCACCTTTATAGAATCCGTAAATTGGAATGTATACAATACCAATATCTAACGACTAATGGGACTTAAGCTTATATATTAAGTTAAAATATATTTTAATGTGATATTCAATTTATTAAAACAAATGAAACTATTAATTGGTTTTTGGCTTAAATAATAAAATTTTGAACGATCAGGTATAATTAGAAATTCAAGAAAAAAAATTTGAAATATACTTTAAAACTTGAGTTTTATGATTTATCGGGAATATATTAGATCACTATATATAGTGTGTGCTCTATTTTTTCTTAAAAAATTTATATAACATAATCTGAGCAGTTGAATCATTTTAGGATTTTTTATTCAAATACATACAGCATTTTTTTGTTTTATATCTGGTAATATCGTAATCTAGACACTATCATATCATACATAAATGTATTCATGATTTTAAAATGTATAAACGACATATAAATATTATTCAATTTATGCTTTGGCTTTATAAATTTTCTTATACCTTTATTATAATCAACTGTGACCTTTTATTTTTAATTTATTTTGATAAAATATTCAACAATAGTAAAATTACACGAGGGAGGGGGTTTTATATTGATATAAAAGTATTAGTGTATCAAAAAATACCGGGAATCGCTGCTGCAAAAAAATAAAAATATAAATTGATAAATTTTAAAAAACCGATTTTATTCTAGTTTTTACTTTAAATTTTCTACAATTCTGATAATTACGTTTTACTTAGTTAAATATATTATATTTACGAATTGTATCTTACTTTTTTATGTTATTTATCAAGGGCGCAAATATTTTTAAATTATCCACTTGTGAATTTAACAATGCAAAAAAAAATTATCCAGATTTTATATATTTGACGAAATATAGGCGAAATTGATTAGCCCTTGTTAGAAAGGTGCGTAATATATATTTTAGAGTAAAAAAAATATGTCACACAATATCAACATTGTAAAAATGTTTTTTTTTATTTGCGAATTAGATTATTTATTTTATGACGTGTGGAAACAAAATAAGTAAAATTATAATGTTAATAACCATAATTTGAAATGCTTCTGTTGGGCTCATTTTGTCTTAACCTATAACATTAAATGTACTAATAGAAGTAGAACCAAGACAATAAATGCACAAAATAAACATTAAAAATTATTTTTATTTTTTTCATAAATGAATTTCGCAGATATCACAGTGGGAATTAAATATTCGACGATTCCATTATTCACTTATTTTGAAGTAACTAAGATCTTCTAGTAAATAAAAAACCTGCTATATGCTATGGGTAATGTATTTCGTGTAAATATAATAAAAATTTAACATTAAAGGCTCTGCTAATTAAATTTATCTTTCGCACGTAATACCTTTAACATTAGTAAAAGTAAGAAAGTTATATCTGGGTAGGAGGTTTAATATCAGAAAAAAACAATAAAAAAGAGGTTTTTTTGTAAAAAATCTGACATATAGTTAATTGGTCTTAATAAATCTTATTATAATATAGTTTTCAATTTTTATATTTAAAATATCCCAGAAAATAATAAAAGGGAATATTTCCAGGAAGCTATTTTGCTAAAACGGTAAATATAACATTTATTTTCCCTTATATAGCAATTTAATTCCCAAAAATATTGAAAAATCTTAATAATTCATATATTTTGTGACTAGTTTTCTATATATGATAACAAAGATCATTTATGAAATTACTTAAACTGGTGAACAAATAGCTTCTATTGTCAAAGATTTAACTAGATTTATCAAAAAAATTTCGCTTTGTTGAGAAATTGAACCATGAAGATATAATTATATATCTTTTATGGAGGTTAGGAGGTCATGTATTTTAAGCACATGATATCATTGCCAGGTAGTTTAATTACATTCCATAGTGTGTTTTAATATCTATAAAAGTATTTTTTTTCTTTAGACTACTATAAACATTGTAAAGTAATAAACTCGCTTGATGCGTAATAAAACTTGAATTTAAGAATGATTAAATTATGCTCAATCGATCACCAAAAGTTATTGTATATTCTTGGATAAAAAAATGGATAATTAAGTACGTTTGACTCTTTTATAATGACTGCTTGTTCGGTACAATCGAAAATCTAATTTATTTAATATAAGATACATAGTGATATATTTTTGATACTTTAATATAAATCAAAGCCTGTTTATTTAAATATAAAAAGTAATCCGATGAATTCATAAAAGTTAAATTGTATTTTTTGGTTTTGTTTTGTATACCTATGGTCACACGTATTCATCATCTTAATTCAGATCAAGAGTATTTGTAGATAAAGCCAAGAATTTCTTTTTACTAGTGATTTAACTTAATATTAATTTATTAATTCCTTTTTTATCTTTTTAAATTTATAACAATAACCTTTAGCTTTTAATTAAAGTAATTTAAAAATTTCATTAATATAATTTTATTCTCCTTTTTAAATTATATAAAGGGATTGAAGAGTCTTAAAGGAGTTTTTTTAATATAATGCAGAAAAAAATATTTGAAAGCATTATATTAAACAAAAGAAATAATTTGAAAGCTCTTACACAAACCTTAAAATTTATTTGATTGCAATTCATTTGAAATATTTATGATAAATCAAGGAAATTCGTTCGAAAGCTCTGGTAATCATATAATTTATTCATAAGCTATATATTCTAAACGTAGAAAAAGATATGAAATCTCTATCATAATCAGGAAATTTTCCCCAATTTATAAACCATTAAAATTTCTTTGAAATTTCTTTTTTAAACCATTAAAATTAATTTTGAGCACCATATATTGAATCAATAAAAAATTATGCTTAAATAAAGCATTAAATTTATTTAGCGCTATATATTAAATCATCTAAAAATTAAGATTAAATAAAACATTAAAATTTATTCAGAACACCATATATTAAATCAAGAGAAAATAATGCTTTATAAAACATTCAAATTTATTTAAAACGCCATATATTATATCGAGAAAATCTTCTTTTATTTTTATAAATCATTTATAAGCATACAGTCTAAACCAAGAAATTTTATTTGAAAACTGTGCCGCCACTTGAATACATTTTATCGATATTCTCCATAAGCATTCCAATATTTATAAAGCTTTTCCTAACACGATCCATTTTAGAACACATTTCAAGAATGCCTTCTTCCATAGAACAGATTTTAGAATCGATCTTGTTGAAGCCCATATCTGATGAAATTTTATCGAACATTAGAAAAGGGTCAGATCAATGAATGGAAAACAATGTACATTGATTATGTTGGTCTGAAGAAACTAATAAAGACCGATAAAAAGAAATTTCATAAAGAAATATTGAAAAATGTTAGTAAAGTTAATGATTTTTATCTTGAGAAAGAAAAAGAGATTATGTATTTGAAAGAAAATTTCTTCTGTCATGTTAGAGGCGAAGAAATTGCTGAAAAGATCCATAATGATGATTTGAATAAGAATTTTGAAACTGATGAAAATGTTTACGAAAATCAAAGCTTAGTTGAAATTTCTGAAAATGATATTAAAAAACCAAAAGATGGAAAGGCTGGGAATGAAATACAGAAATCTGTACTTTTTTACAATGATAAAGATCATTTGGGCTTTCAACAAAGTGTAATTACTGTTAAAGGACCAGCGAAAAAAGAATTTTCCTTGGAAGAAAGTGATCTTGATCGGTATTACGAAGAAAAAGATAAGATAAAAAAAGAAAGGGAAACCAAGGGTGAAATACCCGGTTTAAAATCTGCCATTTCCATAATAAAAACAACAAAAAAGAATAAACAATCTAGATGGTATAGAAATTTTAATATTGATCCGTTTAGAAGAATTGGCAGGCGGAATCGACAAAAAAAACTGTCGAAATTTATATTTGACTGCAATCAAATCAAAGAATATTCGCAGTTGAATTTTACCGGGTTCAAAAAAATTATTAAAAAATATGATAAAAATCATTCCGAAAATTTAACAACTACACTTCTTCCAAAAATAGAAAAAGAGTATTTTGTTACATCTAAAAGAATTGATAAAGTCATAAAAGAATCAAAGACCCTTTACCAAAAGTTATTTGCGGGGAATAACAAACGAAAAGCAAAGAAGGCATTTCGGAAAATTCTCAGAAGTGATAAACCAAATCAAGTAGCAAGCTTCTTTGGCGGTGCATTCCTCGCAATATCTTTATTCATATACCATCTTCTAGATTTCAGTAACTCTGAAAATTTGAAAGAAATTTTTATCGCCTTCAATCTTATATTTTACGGCGCTTTTTTATTTGGACTCTGTATGATAATTTTTCGAAAGCACTTTATAAACTATGAGTTTATTTTCGATTTCGACGTAGCTTCTAATGGGGATATCAACTCTTACATATTCTTGATATCAACGTTTTCATTTATTCACAACCTTATATTTTATTTTAAATTGAAGGGCTTGATTGATCTTACAGATCCAAATATATCCATAGCGATAAACTTTATTCTTTTGGTATTTCCTATGGATTTTTTCTATTATACTTCACGATATTTTTTCTTAGGTGCGCTCACAAAAATTATATTCCCTTTTTTCGCTGTTGAATTCAGGCATTTCTACATTACGGACTGTCTTCTCAGCTTCGGATTCTGCTATAAATCAATAATAAAATACATAGATCCTGATGCTAATAAATTATGGTTTCTAGGAGTTAGCATTATTTTTCCTATTTATAGAACAATTCAATGTATAAAAAGACATTATAACTCGAAAAAGGGAATGAGCCACTGTTTAAACGCTGCAAAATACTTGACAAGCATCTTATTTATTATTTCCTGCTTTATAAACAAGCTGTATAACAATAATACTACTAAAACCATGAAATTTGGAATGGGTATACTATCTACTTTGTACTCCCTATACTGGGATATAGGAATAGACTGGGGCCTCCCAAGAACAAAAAGAATATTCCCTCTGCCATCATACTTTATGATTTGCCTTTTTAACATATTCTCAAGAATATTATGGACCGTGGATTTCATAGAAAACAAATATGGATCATATATGTGCCTTTCTGAAGTCACTCGAAGATTCATGTGGACGATTCTTAGAGTGGAATGCGAACATCTAAATAACTGCAATAGATTAAAAGCACTTTCCTCAATGAAATTGTCTGATCTTTTTTATAAAAAGGATCACAACTATGGCGATGATGGTGAATCCGTTTATACAATAAACGATGATCAAAGTAACGAAGCAGGCTTAAAAATATGATTAAATAGCATTCACCTAAAATCTAGCCAAAAAACTTGGCACATATTAATTCAATATCAAATCTGGTTTTTAAATCTTGCACATATTGCCAAAAATAAAAAAAAATATTAAACTTACATATATTTTTCGGTTAGTTTGAATTTTTAATAAAAATAGCTTTTTTCGGTATTTCTTTTTGTAAATTTGATTTGAGCCAATTCATTTGCCATTATAGTGAAGTTAATTATCACATAATAGAACTAAAATATATGAATTGGTCTTTAAGACCCATCACACTGTCTTCGTGGTAAATTCCTTCGTAAAAAACTTGTAATTTTAAAAATTTAATTAATACAATCAAATTTTTATATTTCTAGCCATTTTTTTATATTTATATTATGTTAAAATTTTACCATGTAAAATAACCAACATTGGAGTAGTATTATTCAGTTAACTCTAAAAGATAAAATACAACGAAAGTCTTGTGTCCTCTGTAATAAAGAACTTGAAGTAATGTGGTGTACAACACCCGCGTGATAGATCAATAAAGCATTACAGGAGGTTTTTTTGCCCTTTCAAGCTAATTATTGGAAGCCTAGAGTCTGAAAGATGAAAGAAATTTTAATATAAGTGCTGTAATATTTTGCTAAAATATGTAAAAACGAAATTTCATACAATTAAATTCACATGTTTTCTAAAAATAATTATTGTTATATTTAGTTAAAATATTAACCTGTAATTCAATCATAATTGAAACAAATGACCAGTAGGTTTCAATGCACAAAAAAAGCAAGAATAATATAAATAAATCAATACGTCGATCAGAAAACTAAGAAATAGAATTTTTTAATGGAAAAAATAAATATGGCTATATTACATAAAATATGCGATTTTTTATTTCAAAAGATACAATGCCTGATCATTCGAATTAAATAAATAGGGAAGACAATTCAACAAGCCTAACTAGCACATATTTCATATAAAATATACATTGTGCGTTTTAAAAGAACTTAATAAAGATTTTTTTGCGTTCAAATGCTAATTTTATTCAAAAATTAATATTTTTATGAACGAATGTATCCAGCATATAATGATATTATACAATTAAAAAACGATGCATGATAAAAATTATCGGGAACGCACATAAACAGTTTTTTCATCAATATTTAATGAATTAAACATATGGAACATCGAACTGCATTTTAAATACATAAAAACTGAATATCAAACTTCAAAGGGTTTTGTAATAAAACATCTGTCTTTAATTTATTGATTCTTTACAAGTGCTCATAATATATAATGTCTATGTTATAAATCAGTTTTTTTGTAAAAATAAAAAAATATAAGTTTAGATTGCATATCTTACTGAACAGAATATGAGAAATAGAATGAAAGTTTTGAAGTATATGTTCCCTAAATATTTAACTTCAATTTAAAAACAGGATATATAAGTTTTTGTGATTATTAACTGTAAAATAACCTATTTTATGCATAGAATCTTTTCAAAAAAAGGAAATTAATTCATTTTTAACAATGGTTTGTATGGTACAAACTTAATCTCAATAGCATAAAATAACGTAAACTAAGTGTAACAAAAAAAAATGGCTAAAAAAACAAATAGAAAAAAAAGAAATCAATTTAAATTAAATTGCAAAAAAAGCAATCAAATAGTAATTAATGAAAATGAATTAAATTATTACCCTTTGACCCAAAATAATACAAAATAGCTTACACAAAAAATTAAATTTTCTTCTATTTTAAATGATGATACGAAAAACAGCCAGAATCTTTGCGAATACATAGAAAATAAATATTATATAGGAATAAAAACTAGAGAAAATAAAGCCTCAAATTTTTTATTTAAAACAATCCTGATCAAATTATACTGATAAAATAATGTGATATGCATCTACAATAATATATTTAAATTTCATAAAAATATCACGAGAAAAATATTATTAAATATATAGCTTTTTGGCTAGTTTCAAATATAAAAAAAATGTGCACAAATTTTATTTTGAAATTTTGATAAGCCTTAGAGGGTTCTATACGGCCTCATACCATACATTTTTGTCCATAAAAGTTATAATTATAGTTTATTTTTGGAAGAATACTTGGATTTTACTACACTTTTTCAACCAAGCAAAACAATAGGTAATTTCATAGAGCAGTTAATCACGCATATTTATGAAATTATTTTTGGTTAAACTTGATTTATTGCACCAAAAAACCAAGGGTCTTTTATATGTTTTTTTGAACAAGACTAAAATTATACTTATTTCCATAAATTCTCACCAAAATATATATATTCTTCCATTTTCAAGACATAAAATCGATTTTTTTACAATTCTAATGTTCGAACGCATGGCTCTGCTTCCGCAAAATTACTAACCCTTCAATATAAAACACAATATACAATAATAAATAAAAATTATGATAAATAATACACACGGTAAACAGATATCTTAGAAAAAAAGAATATAAGAAAAATACAATATGATCCACATGCTTTTCACGATCACATAAATCAAACTATAATTTTATACACGCGAAATTATATGTGAAGAATAATTAAACAAGACCTCATTCGTATTTTTGAGCAATTTACTTTGCTTTTAAATTATATAATTCTTTACATTGTTCCATGTAATAACTGATATTACACACGAATATAAAAGAATAAAAAAACAACTGGAAGCTAACCATGAAAAATATTTATTGTTCTATTTATATTGAATGTAATATATTTCATGTGATAGCATGTTATTCATACAAAAGACCATAAGTCACATATCAAGGAATAGGTGATGAAGGCGAAAGTGGGAGCATATGCACAAACAATAGTATTGAGAAAAATACCTGAATATATAAGTCTTTAGCACGAAATATGTATCGAGAAAGACTGTAAGAATGATGTGCTTGAAAAATGTATACAGTAAATCTTGATAAAGAGTAATCTAAGTTTTGCGCGAGCAAAATGAAAAGTTTAAAAAAAAAGTCCTTAAATAAATATTTGGTTATTTTTTATTTATATTCATGTACCTGAAAGAAATCGAACTCACAAACCAAATCGAGACATACTTATAAACTATAGAATTGATGGAACCCACGAACTAATATGTATTGAGAAGAAGAATGGGATCGAAGAAGATATAAGAGAAGAGGGTATAGTCAAGAGTATAGATATGATGTGCCACCGGGAAATAAATTACGTTATGCTTGAAAAGGCATTCTAAAATTATAATGCCAAAATTGATCCATTGATAAAAAGATAATTATTTGCTAATTTAATATATACTATGTAAATTCTCACCCCACTTATAAATATTTACTAGGTTTATGTTGAAAAGGTTTTATCCCACACAGCATGAAAACCGATGTTTAAATATCTTTTTGTTCATTATTGTTTTTTTATATGCTTTGATGTTTTATATGGTGCAGAAATTATTCATTTCAAGTTATCTACTATTTTATTGTATTCATTATAGTTCGTAAAATTTAAATTATTATGAAAATACCGCTAGATAACATTTATATGTGATTTTAAAATAAAAAAAGATATTTACATGAATTTTAATAAATTTTATTTTTGATTCGTTTAAATACCATTTAACCACAATGCTTGATATTAATATATCTTCATCAATAACACATTTTTTATTTCTATTTGTTTATTAAAGTTAAATTTTATTATTCATTTTTTATCTGGGCTATTAATTTTTCAATAGTAACTTATGTTTTATTATTATTCTCTACATGCATTTGATCATGCCATATGTCGTAACATAGGATTGAGTGGTAACACAATATCATAAAAAGTACCAGAAGAGCTCGAAATTACGACATATATTCAAACCATAGGATTGAGGAAAACCCTTGAAATATAGTTATTAAAAGAGTAGAAGTATCAAAGAGGATGTAAGAGAAAAGGATATAACCAAGAGCATATACAAAATGTGTATACCGGAAATCATCAAGTTAATTTTCAAGAAAAATCTAAAATTACGATACTAAAATTTACCCTCAAATAAAATTATCTTTACTTTTTATTTTATTATATTATTCATATTAATAATTAATAACAGAAGTTGTGAATAAAAAATATAAAAGTTATTCTATTTTAAGGCATGAACATGCTTCAACATATAAATGTAAATAAATGTTATATCATATGTAATGTCTTGGATTGTATTAGGGTGCTTACGAAATTACATAAAAAATATGCCAAGGCGTAAAAAATACCAGATATATTAGAGGCATATATGCAAGCTCTTAAACTTCCAAAGACAATTTAACTCGTATGATATAAGATAAGAACAACTGCTGATCAAGATAAATCAAGTTAAAATGCTAAATGATGCATTAAATTTTTTTGCTATATTCACAATCGAAAAATCACGCCTAAGTAAAGTAACTTGATCAAATGAAGAAACTTAGCCCAGAATTGAAACAAAATTAGATTATATTATAATTAACCATTTTCATATCAGGACCTATTTAAATGATGTTTTTTGACTTATTAGAAATAAAAAAAGATTTTTGCTTGCTAATGATACTTTAAAATCATGTATTCGGAATTATAAAAATAATAGTCGTCTATTTATTTATTATGAATTATAAATTAAAAATATTATATTCAACAATATTATATATTATACTTTCATATTATAATGAATCTGTGAATTTATCGAAAACACAGATATTATTTATTTGCATTAGTTACATTTTTATAAAATCACATTACAATTTACCTTAAATAATAATGCTTTTGATGATATTCTTTTTTTAATATAGAAATACAGAGATTTTATCATATTATTTATATTTATAATGTTTTGAAATTGTATATTTCAAAAGTAAAAAACAAGTAGGATTATTTAGGCCTCAGATACAGCAGGCTATAACAATGTGATTTTCTTTTTGTTTAATCATTTAAAATTTTTTTAGTATATTTGTAGCGGGTTTTCGGATTTAAAGTCAAATTCGTTAACTTTTTTAAAATTAAATCGGTTTAAATATTTATTAATCTCGGCTAACATTTTAAGGCTGGTGAATAGAGGGGGAAAACTCTCGCGATGAACAAATTAAAGAAAATTTATATTTTTTTTTGTTTTTTGTATCATCATCAAAACAAATGTTTTAGCTGTATTTTATTGTTTTAGAACAAAAATACAAATATTCACTATGGTTAAAAATATAAAATATTTTACTGTTTTAAACAAAATTTTATTCTAGCATGTGATTATGACGAATTTCATATTATAACTAACTTAAATTGAATATTTTTGTGGATTTAATGTTTCTAATGTATCTTAAAATTTACAAATCAAAATTAAATCACAGTAAAAATTGAGTTATATAACAATACACATAAGATATGATAAGAAAAATTAAATAAATTGTTCAAGAAAGAAAGAAAGAATGCGAAAATGAAAATATTAATGAATTTGAAATAGCAAACTCGATCTACTTAAATGAGGAAAACCCAAGAACTGGAAATTTAATCAATTAAAAGGCATTGAAATATATTAATGGGTATATACAAAAAAATGATTAAATTTCAATATCCTGCTATTTATGTAATTAGTAGGCTAAACAAATATATAAAAATCCGCTTTTAGGGAAAAAAATACATTTGATTAAACAGATTGTGTTTATTATTTTTAGTTATTACTAAAACACAATTAACTGAAGATATGTTGTAAAATAGTGCATATACAATTCCAAAAGTATTTTTATACCACGGGTCAGCCAGAATGCTTGCTGTGTCTCTCATCACCAAGGCCAATTATTTACTTAATTTAGCGTTTCACCTATTCTTATACGTATATATTTCAGGTTGAACTTTTACAAGATACAACCATCACTTAATATTTATAGCCCATAACCTTTCATGCATCATAATGGATCCCTATCCAAGATATATACATTCGTATCAGATGAATACTTATAAAAATACAACCAATACATTCTATATTTTTTCCGACTTCTAGAGAGCTTGTAGGTTATAACATAATAGTAAGATTAAAAAGATCTAAAAATTTACTAGGTTTACATTCGATCGAAGATAATTTTGAAAAATATATTAGATAATATATTATATTCAAATTAATAAAAAAATATTTTTTTCAAGATAAAATGCTAAGTCGTCGTTATTTCAAAAATGTAAATTGAAGTAAAAATAAAAAATATTTTCTCTGAGTTGTTCTATTAAGCGGTAATATAATAAAAAATGCAAGATACCTTAAATAATACAGCCGTATAAACTAAATATTTTTGGCTATTAATTTTATTGGTAGCGATTTTAGTCGTTTCATATATTCATACAGCAAAAAAATAACAGTGATAAATATTTTGCTTTTGATCTCCTCGGCTATTAATTTGCCACCTATCAGCCAATTTATTTTACAATTTTTACCTTGATCATCATCTTATTTTATAAACATGTGTTGATCATTTTGTAAAGGCATCCATAAGCGAAAATCTATTAAATATAATTAAACCGGTATAATTATCCCGCAGTCAAAAAAATGTTGATAAATATGAACAGAGCCCAAAATACAATGATGTATGTTCATATCCCTTAATCACAGCTATTTTATTATAATTTGTGAACAATAAATGCCTAGATAAACACATCTTTCAAAAAATATAATATTAAAGAGCATAAATTAAAGAAAAAGATGGTAAATTATTTTAGGATTTTTAACTTTTTGGGGGTAAGATAGGATAGTTTTTAGTAAATTTTTAATATTTTATGGATTTGGTTGTATTTCAGGAATTGAATGAGAAAATGTAATTTTTGGATAATTCAAACATATTTTTGGTCTGTTAATATTAAAATTATGATCAATTTTTATTCTGTAACTAGGGGATATGTACGTTATTTAGAATTAGAATTACACATAATCGGTCTCTTAAAACATGTTATATAAAATTTGACACATTTAAATCGCAGTTTATGTGTTTTATGCAGATAATGCTCGAAATTACATAATATTATTTAACATTTGAATGAAATATTTATAAAGCTTATAGAAACATTAGTCTTTGGGCTTTAGAGTTGGTTTATGGGGATTTCATAAAATTTAAATTAAATGAATTATTTAACACCTCTCTTGTTACGGAGTTAAAAATCCTGAACGAAGTAAAAGCATGCATGCAAGCTCTCACACTTCGCAAGGCACTTGAACTCATCTCATTTGACAAAAGAACAGCTGTTGATGAAGATAGATCAGGTGAGTGTGCCAAAAGATGCATCAAAGAGTTGTACAATGTTTCCAATGGGCTGAGTACGTCTCAATAGATGGAATTGATAAAAAGAAGAAACTTAACCCATAAATAAAAAACATACTAAGGTGTTACATATATCTTTATTATAACACAAAAAAATATTCATTTATATCACATTTTTTATTATTTGTAAATATCATTATTGATTTTAATCTATCCCAGATCTTTTAATCTATCATCTTAAAATTAATATATCATCTATGTAGGGTAAAAGTAAATTTTTATGCAAATTTAAAAAAAAATCAATTCTGATCCAGACATCTTGCTATGCAAAATAATTTAGTTATTTGGTATTAGAAATATTTAAGTATTTAATGTTGTGTTTCAAGTTTCTCCAAATGACGTATAAATAAGATAAAATTAGGTAGACCTTCTAATAATCATGAAAATCCACAATCATAAAACTTCGAAGTTTGTCCATAAAATATGAAAACGGGGTATAAAGAATCTTCACACATAATTATTTATTATGTTTTATTACATTATGACCATTGTTATTCTTAGTTTTGACCCTAAAGCAATCAATATATTTGAGAATTTGAAATAGTTACTGCTATTACAATTAAAATCAGATGTTCGACAGTATTTAATACTTTATTATAGGCTTAAGATATGTTTGAAATATTAAACTTTTTATAATTTTCATTTTTTTTAGAAAACTATTATTTGGTTTCTATTATATAGATGTGATTTTTTCTTATGAATTTCTGACAACAGCTAGCTATAGAAATATATTTCAAGTTTGTAAATTATCTTAAGAGACTTTATGATATCAGTGCCCACATAAAATATAATTTCCACAAAACGTTAAATACTAAAGATATAATATAAAATAGTTCAAGAATTCCCTTTTGAATTTATTTAATCACCTTGTTTAAAATCTACAGATTAAAATGCAAAAGCTTATATTTTAATTCAAGTATTATTTTTCAGATTGAGATAATGTGCCACCACCCCTCAAATAAACTTAAGCTATTTATTTTTAAATAAAGTACTATCTAAAATTTTTAAAAAATGTTATTTTTAGGTTTTAAACAATAAAACATAAACTTTTATATCAAAATTAACCCAAAAATAATATAGAAGGTATAATTATATAATAATTTTTGATGCTACTTAAATAAGTATTTTTTGCATTAAAGATCTTATTTTATTGTGTGCCGATAATTGATACAGCAATTTAATTATCTTTACCACCAAGGCTATAATATACAATGCATTCCAAATTTGAATACTTCTAGGCCGTTTATAAAATTGTTAAAACAAAATGTTCAAAAATATTTTTTTAAACTGCGTATTTATATCTTTTTGGCATAACTTATATGTTTTTGAAATTTTATATTTTCTAAAAAGGAATTTACATTTCATCATTGAATTTTAAGTATGGAAAGAGATTTAAAAAATCGAAATTATTTGATGGCGATTTTCAGGATATTCTTTCCTTATTTTATATAAGGAGCCATATATTTATTAAAGTAAGCAAAATCTCAAGTTTTATAGTAAAAACTAACGTGCTACAAAGTAAATTATTAGTATATGAATTTTTTTAAGCTTTTTATGGTTATTTTTTCAAATGTTCCATTTAATCTACGATCGATTCTCTTCCATATTACACTCCTAATATGTTGTGGATATAAACTATGGATTATACCGATAATTTTTAAATATATATCCTCTTAAATTATCAGCAGACTTTCTTTGTCATAATAGTGTAAAATTTATTGTATTAATTGATTTTTTAAGTTCGAAAAAAAAGATATTTTAATTGGTTTTTAAGCGACCTTAGGCATCGTCATACACCCTATAAAAAGAAAATTTATAATTTATGTCTATTAAAAAGCCATAGTTGGAAATCCAAGTATTTTTTATTATAATTTTCCTTATAGTATCCATAGCAATATTGTAGTGAAAATGGTTATGAGTGCTTAAAAAGATAATAGACTTAGCCCTAGTTCAATATTATATAACAATTTAATTCTTTAAATAAAGAAAACTTGGCCTTCCTTCAATAATAAAATAAAAAATAATTCTCAACTCACAAAGATAAAAGACTTGGTTTTCTTTCAATATTAAAGTAACAAAAATAAACTAAAACCTTTAAAGATAATAACTATTTGATTTTATAGCAAAGTTAATATTCCAAAAAAAATAAGAGTAAAGTCTGATACTTTCGGATTATTAGTGCTAAATTAAATTTATAGTATAGGTAAAAGGCTTATATTGCATCAATTTTCTTTTAAATGGTAATGAATCGATATTATAGATCTCTATAACGATTTGAACTATTTTAGAGTTTTTAATATAAGCAATGCTAAAATCAAATAAAGATAAAAAAAATTAATACAAGCAAATATGTGAATAATTTATTGAGAGATTACAAATTAAGTTGGGGTTTTTGTGAATATTAATAAATATATATTCTGAGGTTCCATCAAATTCCTTATAAAGTCTGTGTTCAAAAAAATTCCAAATAAGAATCTCAATTATGCACTACGATATCTCAAAAAGAAGCTATTAAAATTTCATAAATTTAAAAATAATTGAAGTGATTAATGCATACAAATGAAAAACGGGGACTAACTTCTTGTTGGAATCTGCGGTATCTATTCTATAGACTATTTTAATCATGTAAAACATCTCGAAATGCAATTTCAGTATGTGTATTTCAGCATGGTGATGTTCTGATATTTTCGAAGATGTAAATCTCTCGAGTCAGAAAAAATAGATCACTTGGAACTTTCATGTCAATTTTTACCAATTAGGTAAAATTATTTTTAAATTAGACAAACGATCAAATTATAAAACATTTAAAGCAAGAGTAAATTATTTTTAAAAACATAAATTTACAAAATTTAAACATTTTAAACTATAAAAATGGTCTAAATTGCATTATTTCGTGTGACTCAAACTGTATTTAATTATCTGGTCTCTAATTTTTTATGATTAATTTTATTCTTTTTGATTATTTTAGAAAATCATTGATTATTCGAAATTGATTTGATTTCCATTTTTGAATTAAAAATATAAATACAAAAACAAATCAATTATAAAATGCTAGCATTCGTATTTATTTTTTTACAAGCCGGAATATGGTGTTCTACAAAAAATAAAGAAGGCACTAATAAAAAAATTTTCCGATCTTTATCCAACATTTCTAAAATTCCTGTATTTATATCTTCTTCCACGGAGAGCGTCAAACAAACGGAAAGTAGAAGAAAGGGGATAGTGAGATCTTCGTCTAATGTTTCTAAACTTCCAGCATTCATATATTCTTCCACGGAGAACATTGAACAAATAGATAGGAAAGGAAAGGAAATGATGAGAAAAAAAACGGATTTTGATCTAAAACCTAGTTTATATGCGAAAACTTCACAAAGACGTGTAGAAAGAATCATCAAAAATGATGTAATTGTGAAAAATCATGGTGGGAACGAATATAAATATTTAAAAGAAAAAACCTACATTCTAAAATCTATAGAAAATAGAAAAAAAGTGTTGTCTGCCAATAAAGCGAAAGTTTTTGGAAAAGAATCGAACATGAATAAAGACATCAATCATAATAGTTATCTAAAAAATAAGCAATCTATAAGTTACAAAAATGGTTCATGCTCTGATATTTCATCGCAATTGAGTATGGAATCAGAAAATGAGCTAGTTCCAATAGATGAAATTCTTTCCGAACGAGAAACACAGATAAATGGCTTTTTTGTTGATTTTAATAAACAAAATGTATTTAGATTTTCTTCAAAAAGATTTATAGATTTTGAATCTAGTAAAGATAACATAATTAACTATGGATACAAAATAGAGGTAAAAGGCGTGGGTAATGCGAATAAAACTGAATGTATCAAAGAAGGAAAACTAATAGCTCAAATTTTAGTTGATTCTGCCCGCAACATTGTTTATTCATTTCCAAGATCCAGAGAATATGATTCATGTTCATTTTCGGACTTAAATATAATATTTTTCAGAAAAAAAGACAGCCTTGGTATGGTTTTTTTATATAATGGAGGACAAAATCATAAAAGTGATGAGGATTATGAAAAAATAAAATTAGAAGCATTTATAAATTTGGGTATTGAAACAGAAAATCTGTCGAGTATAATACCGCTTAAATTTTGCCTACATAAAAGGATGAACGCGCTAGAACATAAAAATTCTAACGATGACGATGTTTTCTGTAAATTTATACATTTTAAAAATTTCTTTTTTTATGGTGATATTAACTCCATGGAAGAAAAACTGGAAAATATATTGTGTAATGGTTTTTTCTCAAATGAGCCAAAATTTACCTCTAAGAATAATCACAATGAAGGTTTAACTCCGGAAAATGATAAAAGTGCTGAGTTTATTATAAAGGAAATGAAAAATTGTGATCAATTGTCACTGGAATCACCTTTAGATTTCGATACTGTTCAAGAAAATGAAAATTGCGAAACTAATGCGAAAGACATAGAAATAAATGAAAGTGAAAGCTCATTTGATGCTACGAATGAACTTAATATATCTTTTGATAATAAGAATGCAAGTGAAATCTTATTTGATGCTAATAACGAACTTGATACATCCTCTGATAATAAGAATGCAAGTGAAATCTTATTTGATGCTAATAACGAACTTGATACATCCTCTGATAAAAGGAATGCAAGTGAAATCTTATTTGATGCTAATAACGAACTTGATACATCCCCTGATAATAAGAATGCAAGTGAAAACTTATTTGATGCTACGAATGAACTTGATACATCCTCTGTTAATAAGAATGAAAGTTATTTGTCATTTTATAATAAAGATAAAGAACAACTAACGAATAGAAGTATGTGTGAGATAAACTTACAAAATATGTCCGAAAATGCTTATTTAATTGACCACGATTCTCATATTAAAATTAACGATTCTGAAGAGAGCACTATAAAGCTTAATATTGAAAAACATGAAGATTCCAACGTTACAGAAAATTTAGGTGATTTAACAATATACCCAGTAAATCTTAATATAAATAAAGATATAATTTATACTGATCAAAATATATCTTGTGGTTATGATCAAGAAAATGTGAAGCTGGAGGCCCTTAAAAATACCTTAAAAGAACTTAGTTTATCCTTAACCCAAAACAAAGATGAAGATATCACAAATATTGAGAAATTTAAGGAAAATTATCCTAATTATGATGCTAAAAATTACAAAGATTTCATTACAGTAAAACTTAACCTTTTAAAAATTGACGACACGCATGATTTAACCGCATCAGAGGGCAACAAAGGAGTAACCAGGGGTAGAGTAGCCGAATTAATAATAATACATAACGAATTTATTAGGCTGGCAAACCTCTAAACCTTTATCAAATAGCTAAATAGTCTGTGCCAGATTAATGATATAGTAGCAAGTAATGAAAATGAATCAGTAAAATACCAAATTTTAATGAAACTTTGTATATATTTTTTCTAATTCGAACATAACTTATTTTTAAAGCATTGAATTTTTATTTATGGGTTAATTTGCTTTATACTTTTTGTAGTGGTCTATGAAAAACTTTAAATTACACTACAAAACAGATTTTACTGACTCTTTTTCGACCATATCATCATCTTTACAATCTTTTTAGTACATCTTATTGTCTCAAGACTAATCAGTTCAATTGTTTCCCCAATATATTTTTTGCTATAAAAAACAAAAATATTTTTTTATGATTAGAATCAACCAACTTGAATTATAATAACATGAACATAAACAATAATTATACTATATATATTAAAACTACCTTTACGAACCTTTGACACATTCTACCCACAAAAGATTTACACAAAATGTGAAAAATACCTAGTATTCATTATCTAGCCGATTTCATCAACCATTTAACATAAAATTACTGATAATTCAAAGCGAAAAAACCACAATCAATTATATTTTGTATAATTTTAACATATAACAATACGTTAAATGATACAAAATCATCATTTTTATATAATTTTGGGGAATTTATACTATATTTACATCCTATACAGTTTGTTTTAACAAAATTATAAATAGGATGACGGCTTAAATTTCAACATAGCTAATCGGGTCACCAATTTGGAAAACAATAATACCATACAAAAAATTATCATTATAAATTGTATTAGCGTTCAGGAATCGAGTTAAATTAGTTTAGCTCCCATATTAAGTCTATGTTAAAATCAAAAGCTATATATGTCACCGATATAACTACCAGTTTTTATTGTATCTCTAGCCACAAGACGGCATAAATTAACAGATGTTGTTTTAAAATATGCTATTTGGAAAGAATGCGAACCTTTATCAATTAAAATTTTTCTATGATCTGAAATTTACAGCCTTAACCATTGAAACTGCAGCTTTCTATCTTGGCTTAATATTCTGCCCACGAAAAATAGATTTTAAAAAAACAGGCCTCCAAAATTGAGACCGATAGAAATAAAGGCTCTAAATATATTAAATAAGCACATAAATCCCCAATAGAAAAAAATAACACACCTTGTTTTTTCAAAATAGTAATAAAATTAGATATTGAAGTTCATGATATTTTCAAACTACACTATTTCAAAAATCTTTATGCTGTGTTTTTAATAACTTTCTATTTGATTTACTAGATTTTATTTCGGAAATAATTATCTGAATTGGATAGAGCTTTAAATTTTTTCAAGCCCGAAATCTTTTGGAGTTTGTTATTCTAGAATAGCAAATATGTTTCAATATTTTATTGTGAATTCCTTGAATGTACCAAAAAGTAAAAAATCTATACTTGTGCATGAGTAAAATAATATAAACTGTTATATTGCACGTCCTAATATATTTTTATGCCCAAAAACAATAATACTATTGATTGGAAAATTCACTTTCTTGTTTCCCACATCTTTCATTCAGGTTATGAAGGTGATTTTATTCATGAAATTATATATTATTTTATAAAAACGATTACTATAAACTTTATGTTGGGATTTTTTTGTAATTTCTGTATTTTCTTCTTTGTATCACTATAATCCAGATATTACCAACAATTTTTTACTTTAATATAATATTTGCCCATTAACTTCGGATATTTCTATTTATTTGAAAAAAGTATTGTTGAAATGAAAATTTAGTTACTATTCTTTTATTATTTTAACAGATAGCTGCATATAAAACAAAAATCTAGCTGCATAATAAGCATTTGAAATTTTGATCCTTTGAATTTTAAAAATGTTGGAATTTTTTTCGGCATTTCTCATTCCAGATCGTAAATTTTATGAAAAGCTATATTTTGCGATCTTAAGGCATATAATACACAAGCAGTTTTTATGTATAGTTTCATGGCTATATTTAAACTTTCATCAATATTTTTCTGAATTTTACCCGCAATGCGATTTGTTTTATAATGTATGATTTTATTTATGTCAGTCATAATGAGAACACAATTGAGTATCTTGTGCCATAGATCATACAAATAATTTTTATTAGACTTTATTAGAATAATTTATCTTTTATAAACATATAATGAATAAAAATTAGTCTTCTTCAACAAAAACCGCTATAATTTTTTAATAAAACTTCCATAAAGGTTGTCTATTTGTAGTTTATAAAAATAAATTTTTATATCTAACTGTGTGGCTTTGTAATATCTACTGCTAAAACATTCATATATATAATTAAATCATTGATATTACGCAAAACAACGATTTTATCATCAATGTTCGAAGTACATGCGATTATATCAAAAAAATTATCAATCTTGCCCAGTGCCATGGATATTTTATACATTTTTTATATACTAAAATATTATAAGAGATCTGCTACGCAGAAATTTGAGCTTAAGCACTTCAAAATTGGCTCTATCCTAAAAAAAAAGTGCATATATCTAAATTAAAGAATAGCTCTAGGTAACAAGGTTTTTATAAAGAAAAAAGACATGAAAAATTTTCAAACTAGAATCGATATGGGCATTTTACTGCTTGGATTTTTCTTCTTTTTTGTATATAGAGCTTATGATTACAGTTGATCGATTATTATATTAGGTGCCAGAACTTAAAAAAAATACTGCCTTTAAAATATATGTTCGAACATTTTGATATATATTTTAGCATAAGTAGTAGTGATGGAAATTCCCAATCAAATTAATCCACGTATATAAATAAAATTACTTGGTATTTTTGTACTCGATATTATCTTTTAGCTGCAGAAATATTTTTAACTTAGCTTAATCTATGGTTCAATGCGCTGAAAAAACACGATTGATCAGATATTTAGTGATATCAATGTATTTGTCTATAATTTTTTATGTTTACTCGTTTGTTTTATCTTAATCACGGCAATATTTATCGCCAGTACGTACCACCATATGAACTTTTATAAAAGAAGATTTCAACATCTGAAGAAATTTTATTGTTTTTTTGTGCTAAGAGAAAATTATATTGCTATATTATTCTCTCGATATTTTGTTTGTTGCGCGGCGTTGGTTATTTTTCTAAATGCGGCTTGGCATGACGGATTACAAAGCGATTTCATATCATCACATGATATTGTAATTTTTGCCATTATAATCCTTTTTTTTAGAAAATACAACTGCAACCTTTGCGTATATTTCTACCTTTATGAATTTGAATTTCTTGAGGTGGATGATGGTAGAACATAATTTCCCACATTAAAAGATCACACTTAAATCAATACAGACATGCTTACAGGATAAAATATTTTGAATGTTATGTTTTTATGCATAAATAATCTTTATTGTATCTTAATTAATCGGATTTCGACAGAATTAAGTGTGATTCTACTTAGTTAAAGAAAATCTACTTATATGTGGTCAGACGCCACGTGTTAAACCGGTAAATTTTAATTTTCTTAAAATCTATATACTAACCAATACAGATCTAATTAATCATAAAATTATCATAAATTTCAATTTTGGTTTTTATAGCGATACCAACAGCATAAATTATCTGTATATTCATCCGAATTTTTTTTTAGATTATAAGATAAACTTTATGTATAAATTATTAAATTTACGCTAAATATTATTCTTGTTTGTCTTGTAAACAAGAAAAGGCTTTTTTTGAAATATTATTCAATGTCAAAAGGACCATTATTTCAGTTTTTCTGATGATTTAAATGAGACATCAATATTTTAAATTCATAAATATGAAATATTACAAGTTTTCATACACTTATACTACTTTTTATTACAATTTCAACCACAAATTTTAAGTTGTGTGAATTCCATTTGTTTTATAGAGATTATTGTATTATTTTATTATTATTAAAATCATCAAATATTAAGCTATAAATTATAAATAAGCTAGTTTTTATTTAATTCATATCTTTCTAGGCATAATATTTTTATGCAATGATTCCTCTTGATTTATTCAAGTTTTAACTTTTCTCTAGGTAAATTAAAAAACTAAATTTCAGTTATTTAGAATATAATCGAAGTTTTTTAGCATTTTATTAGAACATATGCAATTGAAATAGTCGCATTTTTAAAATTTACGAGATGATCATAATTATAAAGAATATAGTGACCACTTTTCTTGGTGTAAAAGGGAAAGTTAATTTTACTTGTATAAATGAATTTTTTTATTTTAATTTTTATCATAAAAAGTCATTCTCAAATCTTTCCAATGCAATATAAGAGATCAAAAGTTTGAAATTTAACTGAAAAGCGAATAAAAATCCAAAAAACAAGTTTTTTAAAGACAGCTGATGCTATATTGGAGATTTTAGAATAGAAAAAAAAAGTATTATTATACTGTTAGGTAAGATACATTTCTTTTAGATTGCAAAAAACTAATACGAAAATTTTGTATTGAGAACATCAAGCCACTGGCTTTTAATATATAAATAATAGCTAAAAATTTTAAGGATTAAAATATTTTTAAAGAACGCCAGTCGCTAGAAGCTTTCTTTTACCCAAAAAAGGAAAAAAAGGTAAAAGTTCAAATTATATTGAATTAATTTTAAGAATTTATGTTATTTTTCTTTTTAAGATCATGTATCTTACCGAAAAAAAATTTTACTTAATTTTTTATTATCCTAAATTGTAACGAAAATTTTTAAACATGCCCAACATCCTTCAGTCGTCTTTGTATGAACACTTTTCTTAAGATCTTTAATCAATATTGAATGGTTAACAGCATTATGTTTAGAGAAATACTCATTGGTTCCATTAAATCACTTCAATAGTCATTTAAATTATTTTGTTCTTCTTTATACCATCAACCATTCATTCTTTAGTAGTTTTCTTTTTTCTGAATTCAATCAGAACCAACTTTAATTTTTTGTAGCTATTCTCGACTAAAATTACAGAACTCAAATATTTTAAATTGATTGCCCCTTTAATAACAACGCTTGCCAAACTTGGACTCGTCTATGGCAAACACACTTCCTCTCCTACATATCTGATCAAGAGTTATAAGATATTTTGAAAACCCTATATTTTTTGATTCCAACTATAATCTCCATACTGTTGAATCATCGATTTAAAGTTCGTATTCTAAGACTGTTTTTTTAGCTTTTTGCATCAGCATTTCCAGTATTCTAAGGATACTATATTTCGAAATTATAGTTTAAAAGACAGACTTTTACCATCTATTGGATGTCTTTTTGCTGGTACTAAAAAGATAAACTACACAGTTCTTGTCACTACCCCGCCTTTTGACTTCTTAACCTTAGAAATTGCTTTTATATCTTTCTTTATGTGTTTTCTTTTCCAAGATAAAATTTATTTTTTCACTTGTTAGTCATCTATGTTTCATTGAAAATAAATCAAAAAAAAACAAAAAAGGTTTTGAATGCCGAAACGGCAGATAACTCCCGATCAGCCGTTCTTTTTATATCATTTTTATTCTTTGATGCCACATGTATATTTTGGTTACAAAGAATCTAAAAACATCAAAAAATTTACAATTTTTTAACTTATATATAAGCAAAAACGAAAATCTATCTAATTTCTTGGTATAAAAATAAGAAACTGTTGCATGAATATTTTATATGGGGATTTTGTACCCAACAAAGTTTATCAATGGCCTTAAAAGCTACAAAAGATAGCTGTGATGGTTATAAATATATTGTATGATTGTACCTGTTATAAATGCCCATTTATCATATCTATTAGAAAATATACCTAGTTCTGTAAATTTAAAATATATAGCAAGACATTGTATAAATTTCTGTTCTTCTATTTAAAAAGTCACTTACAAATACCTATATGCGAAGTTGCTGACATGAAACAAATATCCACTAGCAGATTAATAAGTAAGGTTAACAAACAATAGTGGAACATTATTTAAACACTATAGTGAGGGTTTGTGGATTTGGAGGTATTAATCTAGCTGAGGAAACGATGCTTAACCACTAGATTGAGTCTCATAGAGGAAGGTTAAAACAAATAAACCTGAGCCTAGGCTTTTATATACACAAGAAGATTCCCTGGAAATGAATTTGCTGCAGTTTTCTCGAATAAAACTAAATAGACACATTCGAATGTCATTAAGAATATGTTACAGGGGGTTCAATAATATATGGATGATGTTAAGGTTATACTGATATTTAATTTATTAACCATAGACACCATGGTATCGCCATAATATAACTTTATGGATACTAATTCTTTAACACATACTCAAAATGTTGAGTCGTACATCAAAAAACTGAATATGAGCATTAGAAACGAGAATGGTGTAGGAAAAAACATAGAGACAAATGGTTGAATGTCTTTACGTTTTTTGATCATAACACAAGTAAGGTTTATAAAGCTCTACTTGAGTTAATTAAAATTAAAGAATAAACTCTTATATATTTAAACATATATTATTTCAGCTTTCATACTATATCCCATTACTTTTTGTGCATTTACTTTATCTAAATTAATTTTAATTAATTTAATTGAGCAGGAAGATTTGTCTATGAATACATGAATATAAAAACACTGAATATGATGTTCATGTAAATAAAAAGTACTTAAAAATGTATTTTTCTTGTCTTATAAATATTACATGGGTTTCAGTTATTTACTGAATTTAATTTAAATATTATAAGGAAGTAAAATTATGGTAGTGTAATACCAAATGGGTGTAAATTTCGAGTAAAAATGGCTAATATTAATCCCTTCAATTTAAGAAAAAAAGCCTTAAGAATACATATTAGACTTTGTACCTAAGATTTGGTTTCTAACAGAGTTGAATTAAAACGGATTTAGTTACTATTATATCTCCTTTCAATTAAAATAATATGAATATTAGTTTATATAAAATATTCAATTGAAAATTCAATTTAAAAAAATTCATAAGCTTGGTTAAAATTAATTTATCTCCTAATATTCCAATTATGAACATATATTTTTGCATCTTGTCTTTTAAATTTTTTTATTTAGCTTGAACAAAAATCTAAGAGTTCTTTAGCGATCTTTCAACTGAATTCTTTGTGATAATAGTAAATTATTTCTTATTCCGCATTTCATTTACTCCTTTTCAACATAATTAACCATATTATAAGTACAATCAGGGGAAGGTGTCAAAAGATGCATCAAGGAGTTGTGCAATATTTCCAATGGGATGACCACGTCAAATTAATAAAATTGATAAAAATTAACTTAACACATAAGTAAAAAAATTCTAATCAGGAGAACATAAAATCTTTTTATACCAGAAGGTGATAATAGTTAAAAACCTCAAAGAATTATATATGCTTCTTTTTTTAGATTTAAAATGATGATTTACATTTGAAAAATCACAACATAATTTTCACGTGTTTTTTTCTCGGGAAAATTATATTATATTATTTTACCTTTATAAAAAATGATTCTCATCATTCATTCTTAAAAGATCCAGTTATATAGTTTAAAGAAAAAAGGATGTGTAATGATGGATAAAGACTGATTTTTGACACACAGATTCCAGCCAAAATTCTATAAATCTCTTTAAAAATTATTTACTCAACATAATAAATTTAATATAATAAAAGATCAAAAACTGTTTAATTATATTTCATATTCAGATTTATGATTTTTTTCTAACTTTTAGTGGCCCAGACCATCCTTTATTTTTATTCTTTCATATTTAAGAAGCTGAAAATATTACAAAGCAAAAACGTGTAATTTAATTAATCACTATATTCTGTTAAATTTATAAGTAATTGTCTTTTTTAAATGCTTTTTTTTATTTTTTAAGCTCAAAATCAACGTTTTAAGCGGTGTCTACACATTACAATCCTAAATTCATTTCCGATGAAAATTTTCATCTTAAAAAAAAATCAATGAATGTTGTATTATGTGTATCTTAATATATTTTAAAGTATCGACCCTTATATTTTTCTAGTTTAAATATTTTTTTATATATTACTGAAGAAGCAAGCTTATCTAAATATATTTATTTATGTTTTTAAATATTTTTTTAGTGCATTCTAAAAAGGTTTTTATACGCATTAGACGATTATTGAAATGATCATCAATTAAAAAATATTATGAAATACTATAAAATTTACTGAAGATTATTATAAGATACTAAATTACCATTCTCATCGTCTAAGAAAAAACAATTTTATTGTTCTATATTGAAGAAATAACAACCTAAATATTTCAGATAAAAAGAATGAATATTTATTAAAAAAAATAGAGGTGAATCACCTACTATTCTAACTAAATTAATTATAATTTCTTTGTTATTATATTTTAAGGCGATTTTTTTAATAAATAAGTATGCATTACTCATATTTTAAAGACACTCTGCCATTCATAACCATTGAAATTCAAGCAAATCTTGATATATGATTTTTTTATCGATCCAATTATTTTAAAATTTGAGTATGGGTAAAATATGAAATATTGCTTTTTTCATGCATTCTAATCTTAAAAAGAGTGATACAATTTATAAATTAATTGTTTAAATAAGAGAAATTTAACAGTAACAAAAGATTATAAATCTAATTCTTAATTAGATGGGTTTTTTTATCAAGAATCTTAGATTTAAAAAAACAAATGGAAAGTTTCTTTTTCTAAATTTTAATATCTGGATATCTTTTTTAGAATTTACATGGATTTAGATGGTAAGTCAATATATTTATTCTGACAAAACCAAGTTTTAAACGCTGAAAAGTCAATAAAATTATATTTTACCTAAGTTAAAAGAATAAATTTGCGAAATAAAGTATATAAAAATAAGATAGTCCAAAAATTCTTTTTTCAGATAGTATTTTTTAAAAGTTAAAGGATTTAAAAACAACAATAAGTTCCGATTATTTGATTGCTGAAATTAAAATTTTTAAATAGACAGAAATTGTAGGTAGAATGAAGCATAAATAAAAATTTCGTTAGATAATCTCGTATTAAGCAATATCAATAAGTAATGATTTTTATTATTTGATTTTTTGGATTCTTTTCAGTATTATATGTGGATTATCATAGATACTACGTTAATAAAATAGAAAATTTTTACTTTGATACATCTTAGATTAAATAATTAACGGGAAAATAATTCATTCGAAAATACAAAAAAAGTTATAAAACATGGAAATATATTAAGCTATAAACTTATGATTTTTTTACAATATATGCTAATAACTATGAAATCATAAAAAATCAAATTAACGAATCGAAATAGAATATGCACCATATACCCGTATGTTATTTAATTTAATTTAAAAATCATACTAATTTCTTTAAAAAAAAATACAAATGAATTAAAATAGAACTCCGTTAAAGTGATGTAAAAGAAACGAATACACGTATATATATTGCTGGTAATTAATGCCGTTTATGTTGTATGACATATTTAAATTCGTGAATTGGAGTAAATAATGAATTTATTGTTGCCTATATTTTTAGAATAAACATTATTATCCGGATCATATCAATACTAGGCGCTTTACTATATAAACCAAAATTTTAAATTTTTTTTTGAACTTACAATTGCCATTAGACTCTTGATTTATGTGTTTATACTTTATATCAACATGAATGAAATATATATAAAAAAAATTTTCATTGCTTACTTGACTTAATAAATAGAAAATAAGGTAAGATAAAATTCTTAATAATTTCACTGGCAAAATTATATATTTAAGATTAAAAATTTTTTGTTTCTTGAGGCGTATTCATGATAAAAAGTTTAAATATATTTGAAGGTTTAGATGAGATGTGTATGACATTTCCCAATATTTTTTTATTTTTAAAATATTGTGTTGTTTTTTTGTACCTCATGACCACAATATTTTAATTTTATTTTCATTTTGCAATGCTTTAATTCAACTAATTTTTATGGTGGGGCTTCTAAATACATTAGTTGGCCTAAAATATAAGAACTAAGGTTATTTTTGTATTTTTTTATGAATCTATCATTACAAAATTTAAATATCATTTGTGTACAATTACATTGTGCAATAATTTACATTCATTATGGTTAATTTTAAAATTGCAAACTTTTTGATAATTTAATGCTAGATTCAAATAACAATAAAATTTTGAAGGGTTTAAGATTAGAGCGTTGGCTTTATAAAAGGCTCTAGATTAAATTTATTGAAGAATTTTCGCTCTAAATTATAGATGTGAATTAAGTCATGGTTTATTTTGGCTAAACTTATTTTTTTTGCATTAATTTTACATAAATAAAAATTAGAATTCATAAAAATATTTTTAGTCTCCAAAATCCGAAGATATTATTTTCACAATAAATGTCAGTATTTGTACAGGTAGGTCTTGAAAAGTGATATTTTTGGAAACTGTAAATCATGAGGATCTAGAAATCGGCTTCAGAAAAATATTATCACATAAAATTATAGTTTTTTTATTTAATATCAGTTAATCTTATTTCAAAAAAATACCTTTAGAAAGCATATATTGTTATAAATCAAAGAGTTTATCTCGACCAGCCAAATTTACTATTTTCATTGGATAATTTTTCTATTGAAGCAAAAAATAAAATCAATATTTAAGTTTATATTCAATTTATTGGAAAAAATTCTAATCTGTTATCTTGATTGAATTTTATTCATGTGAAGATCTTAGATGTTCGAACAATTTGTTTCTCGATTCAAATATGGAATCACATTTTGAGCATTTCAGGTGTTGTTGGGAAAATCTTTCTTTTTCATCTGGTTTCCTTTTTATAGATCTTCTTGGTTTTTTATTTTTTAACGTGCCATTATTTCTTTTTTGATGGGCGGACCCAACTTCTATAACTAAATTTTCCGTTTCTTCAATTATTATATCGATCTCTTCCTTGCTTGATTCTAGAGAGGCATTATTTTGTTGATCATCCACATTATTTTCGATTTTATCGTTCATTTCTTGAATGATTTTCTCAATATCAATATTCTCCATGTTCTTTTCTTTTAACTTTTCCTTATGTTTATTTGTCTTTAAATGATTCTGCATAGTATTTACACTCATGTATCCCTTTAGACATGCATCACAATAAAATAAATATTTCTCTGCATCTTTTTTGATTTTAATCTTCTTTTCCTTAACTGTATGTTCTATATCACTCACAGAAGGTTCATAAACAAACTTCTTTCTTAATCTTGGATCTATAGATTTCAATATTTTTACCAATTTCCTTATGGATTCATTGTATTTTTTCTTTTCTGCCTTGTCATATATTTTTTCATGCAATTTCTTGTCTCTAGAGCTTTCATATTGATAATTAGAAGAAAAAATTATATTTGTTTTGAAAGCTTCATAAAAATTGTACATCCCTTTATAATTTGTAGAATCAACATCACTAAACCTAGGCAAATGTATTTTCTCTGAGTAAACTCTCTCATTATCAATTATTGTATCGAAAAGAATATTGGCCTCTTTAAAGAATTCAGTCTCATCAAGTTTTGCCCAATATTTTCTATCATAATTTGAAATATCAACAAGTACTATTTTCTTTTCCTTTTCTACTACAGCTTTAAAGTTGTTATCAACTATCTTCTTATAAGCATCTCTGATCTTAATTATCATTTCTTCTGTTCCATCTTTGTTTATGTCCGGATGGTTTCTGAGGAGCATCCTATGATATTGCTTTTTGATTTCTTCTTTTGATGCATTCTCTGATACATTTAAAATTTCATATACAGTTTCTTTCTTTTCATTTTTGACCGAAGATACACGATTGCCCATACCAAATAAAAAATATGGGCTCTGAAAGAAGATCTTAAACGAATATTTTGTATGCCTTGAATCAATTATTTATAAAAAGGTTTTATAACTAGATTAATTATCTGAATAATCATATATCAAATCCATAATTGATGGACATTACAAAAACTAGGATACAATTTCAAAGCTATCGAAAAAAGTACAAAGGCATATACACAAAATATTAGAAATTTATTTTTGATCTACATATTAAAATTTCATATACTTTTAATGATAAATTGTTGATTATTAATCTTAATTATCGAAAAAATCGTATATTATACCTCTAAATATATGCAAATAATTATAATATTCCCAAACTAAGGTGTAAACTTTTTTTTATTATATAGCATTAAAAATATTCAATTTTCTTGCATAAAAGGTATATTAAGCACAAATATTTGTAATATCTAGCTAGATGTAAGTATTACTAAGCAAAAAAAGATATTGGTTTTTATTGAGAAATAAGTTTATATTTTATTCTCTGTATAGCCAGAAAATTAATCTGTCTGTGTTCTGAAGAAAAACATTTTTTATACATTGTGCACATAAAAATTGTGAAAGTTGGGAAATTGGAAGTTGATGCTTTCTAACTTAAGTGATTAAGAATAAAATAATTTCAAATTCCAAAATATATAAATTAATATTTTTTAGACATAAGATCGATTTTATTGTGAATAATTTGACTTTATTTAAAACGATAAGATCGGAAACCAAAACATTTGATTTGAAATGTGCATAATATTTTCTAAGAACAGCAGCATTGATGAAATTTCATACATTATAAAAAAGATGTATTTCAATCTTTATTTATAAAAAAAATATTTCAATAAACGCAGCCTTTTTCCTAAAAAATTCTTCTATAAAAAACTTTAGATATAAAAATAGGAATAAAGAAAACCTTCCATATAAAATACAACTATAACTGATTTTTGATGTACGAATAAGATACTAGGCACAGCATGATTTAGTTTTTGGATTTTCTTTCCTAAATCAAAATCTATTTACCTCTATATTTTTTTTCAAATTAATAAAAGTTGTAGATATCAAAATTTGATTCTTTTGTGTATGTTCATAGAAAAATTAAAAATTTTGGCTGTTTAATTTGCATTAATATTTGCGAAGTTAAGCATATAGTATTACAATTAATGTTTTTAAGGAATTTCATTGTCCCAAAAAAACCGTTTAAAAAATTTTATAATCTGTTTAACTTTTTCACCGTTAGAAAACCAATAAAAAAATTATCATTTTGGGCTCAATTAACATATTTTTGTTTTTATAAGTATTTTTTAGTTGCTTGTAGTAAACGATTTAAAATAAGTTCGAATAATTCCAATGTATTTAATATTAAGACATTAGGATATAGAAACTTATAGCATGTAACAGTTATATGCCAAATAATTTCATATTTTTTTAGGTGATAGATTTTTCAAGAAAATTGTTTTTATGATTATAAATTTGAATCAATTATATTATAGTGTAAATAGCATAATAATTGCAATAATCGCTACTTTAGTCATAGTTGTTTGAATTTAGGCTTTTTACTATATTAAACGGATAAATTTTATAAATTAAAACATAAAAATTCTTCGTTTAAGATGGCTTTCTGATACAAAAAAAGACACCAATAAAAGCTTCTTTAAATATTATTAAAAAATTTTTATTGTATTAGATATTTTTAAATAAATAAAAAATTATATATACCAAATAAAATTAAATTAAATTAAGGGTATATTTTTCTTTATAATTTTAATGTTTGCTTGCTCTAAACTTAAGATTGCTCTAAAAATATATTTGATTTATACTTCTTTTACTTTTGTTATCTTTACAATCTTTCGAAATTTATCTTTTTTACTTAAGATTTATACGCTCAGTTGTCTATCTATGTCCTATTGTTTGTGCGTACACTTCACCTTCCGTTGGCTTCGTAATCTAACATTTATAATATTATTTTTTATTTATTTGTCAAATTTCTTCTTTTTTTGAATTACATCTATTGAGACATAGAGAGCTTACTAGAAATTTTGCATGACTAATTAATGCATCTTTTGACACCTACCCAGATCTATCTTCATTAACTGCTCTTCTTCTGTCAAATGATATGAGTTCAAGCGTCTTTCGAAGTGTGAGAGCTTGCATGTATGCTTCTACTTAAATTGAGCTTTTGAACACCTTACAAAATACATAACGTAATTAATATTTAATTATGACAGAAAAAAAATTAAGTATCCACAAAAAAAATTTTAACAACAAAATAATTCTATAAATATCAAGTATATTCACTAAATAACATAAAAAAGTTCACGATAATTTTATTTCTAAATAATACGAAATTGTTGAAAATACATTAATTAAATAATTTTAACATCGATTAGCTTTTTAATATTGTTAAAGACATTTATTAAATTCAAATATAACATCAGATCTACAAGAAATATGGCAATATTGAGTTTTGTTTATATTTTTATTTCAAAAATAGCGATGTCTTTTTAAATATGCCTAAAAATGAAATTTCAAAGTTCTTAAATACACTAAAAAACATATAAAATAAGACTTTTATAATTAGTTGATATAAGCTTTTTTTTAAAAAAACCTAGAGATGCTTTGACGGGAATATAAACGCTTTCCAGACATCGGTGGATCTAGGATATAGTTTGAGCTAGAAAATAACTCTAAATTTATCAGCTTTTAAAATGCACTACTCTGTCACTAAACTTGTATAATACATGCATCTTCAATCTCTTAACAAATTTTTGACAAATAAATTATCAATACACGCTTAAAATAAACTTATAAAAGCAATTTCAATAAATATTAATAACAAATACTACAATTATTCTAAAACTGTTCCTTCAGCTAAAAAAATTTAATAAAAATATGATATAAAGGATTCGATTATCCACGCTTGGATTTTGAAGATGAAATTAAAATAAAAAGATTGTGAAAATATAAAAATGGAAAAAATTATATTTCGTGCGTTATTAAGAAGAAAATACAGCAAAAAAACTTTCAAATTTATTCATTAAACAATTTATAAAAATTTCAATCTTTTTATAAGATACCTATATTTTTATTATTTATTTAAGCTAATTTTGTATCTGAACCGAATTTTCGGATATTATAATCTTATTAAAGAGCCTGTTGTGCGTGAATTACCTTCAAAAGGAAATATACCTTTAATGATTCTTTCATTTTTGATGTTTCTACCTGGATGATTTAGTCCAGGATTTGTATCATCTGTGGGCATATATTGTATATTTTTAATACTTTTTAATACATCATCAAGTGAAAGGTAGAAAAAAGTACCTTTAATAAGTAATAAAAAAAGTAAAATCATTTTACGAATTTATTGCACTACCATCACTAAAATAGTTTATATACGTTTTAGTATGCACTTAATAAAGATTTTTATAGAATTATTATGATAAAACAGTAAATTAATGTTCAAAGTATAGTTTTAAAAGGATAAAATATAGGAACAGCGTAGAATTTACTGTTTTAATATAGCTTATAATTATTCTTTTAGTATATTAATTAAACTATAGAATGGGCATAAAATTGTTCCCAGCTGAAATTTACCATCATAAATAACGTTATTAATACATAAAATTGTGATTTTTTCAATACAAAACTATATAATATTGACAAATTTAGTTTTTGATTTATCTTTGATTAAATGAAATATTTTCAATGTTTTTTTAACTTTTTTATTATATAGTTTTTTTTTACAAAAAATTAATTAATCGGCTGATAAGTAGAATTGATAAAAGCTATTCCCTAAGAAGATTATAAATTTGAAAACAGTGTGAATAATAGAATTGGAATTCAAAATAATATTCGAATTGAACTACGGTATGCACAAGTATAAAAAATATGACCACGTCTGATATTTTATACAAAACAATCTATGATCGTGATTACTGTAGAATATTTTAATAAAATAAGAGCTTATTTTCGCTATTTCTATTCGTATTTTGTGCCATAATCTGTTTTCTCCTTTTTAATTGATCTTTGGTTCGAGATTTTTGGGTGATTCATATAAAATAAACCCCTTTATTCAATTTTAGCATATTATAAAAGAGAAAAACAAAAAATATATTTATTCGCATTACTTACATTTTCATAGTTCTTCAAATAGAAATTTTTTATTTTTACAGTCTTAGGGATTCATTTTCATACAGCTGCAAGGCATAAGAAATGGGATTTTCTTCTTCTTCATGCTCCACCAATTTATTTTCTTCATCTTTGGGTCTTTTTTTTGCCATATGAGAAAGACGTGTGATAAATTCATCCCAATTTTTTTGTCTTTGCAGATAATGGATTCGAATGTTTCTTTGTCTTGTCGAAATCATTTCCGGTTTAATAATAAATTGAAGAGATTCTATAAAGTGAAAAATAAAACGAAACATATTTTTAAATATGATGAAGGATCTTTATTTATATATACGCCCACAATAGAATCTAAAAATTATTGATATAATCTATTCTAATCATGGTCTATTTATATATATTAAAATACCCATTGCGTAAAATATAACCGAAAATAAATATATTACATATTATTTGATAAAAAAAGATTTAATGTAAATATAAAATAACAATCAAAAATATAATTTATAATCAAGTTTTACATTTATAGGGGGTTCAGTAATTAGTGAGGCTTTTTAAATATTATACTAAAGGTGTAATATATATTTTTTAACTTTAAGTCATAGAAACATACAAAAAATGTCATATATATAAATTTTCATTCAAATTGCTTTAATCAAATATTATTATATATTTTCAAGATCTCAAAAACCTCTGATCAACATATAAATAATCATATACATTTTATCGTCAGAATACAAATAATTTTAATTGCTAGTGAAACATTTTATGTGCAAAAAATTATAAAAATAGGTAACTCCGGAGTTTTATGGTGTCGGAAAATGAAATAAATTGTGAAAGAAAGTATAATGATTACTAATGTACATGGTTTATGTTTTCAGGTTAAAAATAAATTTTTTAAAATATTATTCACTTATTACTTTTTATATTTTATAATAAATGAAATTATATAGGTCAAATCATATTATAATATATGTTATAATTCTTATAAAATTTACAACCCATTACTTTTTTTACAGGCTATTAACAAATTATAAGTTGAAAATATTCACCTATAAAATTCGGAAAAATTATATGAAATCAATTACCTTTTAATTTAATATAGAAAAAAATTCATTGCTACTTTTTTTATTTGCGGAAAAAGCATTATTTTTTTTACTTATAATATAAATTGAATATCCAATATGTTTCAAACCCATAAAGACACTAATTATTCAAAAAAAATTAATGGGAAAGAGCGCATAATATAATTCAATCTTTTTGTGAAACTAACGATTTAACATTGATGTAAATGTGGGCTATCTCATGAAAAGCTAGAGACAAAAATTTATTAGTCTTAACAGATAGGAGACAAATTGTATATATATTTAATTTTAGATTTAATCTTCTTTTATACATATTACCGATATATCAGCAGCAAAACCATAGCAAGATAACTAGCTTTTATGTATTTTGAAAATAAACGTCCCCAGCACAAAAGGTTTGGTGGTTCATATTTAAATAATAACCTACAATTGAATTCTTACAAAAAAATTTCATATTCAAGTATTATTATGATGTAATGTTTATCTAATTCTGTTGACATAGCAGATTTCACTCTTTAATTTTTTTTTACTGTATGGTTTTAAAATTCAGAAGCCCCGTGTCTATTATCAAATCCACAGTTCAAATTAAAAATATTTCAAGCTTTTTTTACATCAGTATCTTGAAATCGATTTAATTTTTTATGTTTTAGCATTTATTTATTGGAATTCTTCGTTCCTATAGATTAATATTTTATAATTTAATCAAATACATGTGATATTCCTTCGTTTAGATCTTAATAATATACTAACAACTAAATTTTTATGTTTGATGTATTTTTTCGATCTGTTGTATCGTGTGCTTAATTTTTATGATATCTAAGGGGTTTGAAAAAATGGATTTTTTGCGGTGAGAATGGTTTTTGTATAAATATCTTATAGTTTTGCTATTAAAATAAGTTAAAAAAATTTAACGAAGATTCAAGTGTCAATATCAATTAATTATGTACCTATAATGTATACAATTCATAAAAATACAATAAAATCAGGGGAATATTCAAAATTCCCATAATGATTATTTGAATAAAGCGCTTTACAAATTTCCCTATGTTTTACAAAATATTTGAATATAATTAAATCAAAAAATTACGGAAAGATAAAGAGGGTAAGTCTATCTCAGAAAGATTCTTATGTGTTTCCATATTTTAGCAACACAAATTTTATTTATTTATTCTGATTTTAGCCCTAATTTTCAAGATTTATATTAATTTGACACCTTAAATTTATATTCTTGTTCAAGGGCTAATTTTTACTACAAGTTTTCATGATTGCTCGCGTAAAACTTGAGAATGCTCTATTTAAAGATTTGCTATATTCTCTTATAAAGCACATCATTCTTACAGTGACCTAATTATATTTCACGTTCTAAACCTATAGATTCAAGTTTTTTCCTCAATACTATTGTATTTTAATGCTTCCGCTTCCGTTGGAATCCCCATTCTCTTAATTTACGACTTATGGTATTTTGTGCCAACCACATCCCATTTTACGACATATAGTACTATTCTTCTTTTGTATTTGTTAAATCCTCATTTAATATTACTTTTATATGCTTGATTTGTGCCTTTTAAATAACTATTGAACATTTCAAAAAATTGAATGCTAAAAACAAATGTAATGAATAATTTGGTGTATTTTGAGTCATTCAATAATTGGATGTAGAGAAACACTGTCAAAGCGATATTATCATGAAACTTCACATCTTTAAATGAAAAATAAATCTTGTGAAAGAAAGTTGTGAATCTAATCTTTCCATATACATAAGACTGGTAATATTTGTACTTTATCATGGGTATAACACTCAAGTATAAATGGCATACTAACTATTATGTATAATTACCACATATATTAAATATTTATTTTATGATATTTGTCAAAGTCTTTATTTCTTGTATTTTCTGTAAATAAGATTATGAAAATAATTAAAAAATCTATGGCAGATGGATGACGCTGTGGGTGAATTTAACTAAAAAAATACAGAATATTGGTGAATAATATTAATGTCCCTGCGCATCTTGCAGGGCAATGACTGGGTATATTTATACTCGCTTTTAAACTGTATTTTAATTAAAATTTAAAAAATAATTGTTCTATATAACCATAGCTATAGATGATTTTAGGTTATTTGTTCGTCCCATATTGAGTAAATATGTCGATATATCGTTTTAGAAATCTAATATGACATTTATTATAGAATGATGGATTATATCATTGTTAAAAGCTTGCATAAGTAAATTTATTCGCATAATTAGACTCTTGAAATGTAAAGCTTATATTATAATATCTATGAATTGAATTTCAAAATCTGTATTTATCATCGATCTTGCAAATTATAAGTTAGTTATGTGGTTATTAGTTCACAAATATAAATTTGAAAACCTACCGCTATAATTATATATATACAGAAATTTGTAAATTTCTGAAAAAGTAGTTTATTCAACTCAGCAGCTATTTATGAAAAAAATCGCTAGATTTTCTTTGCGATTTATTGTTTGATTTTAAATCATAATATGGATTTATCAGATTTGATAACATCTTTGCGCAAGAAAAAAGCGATTTAATTGGGCGAAAGGCGAAATTTCAAAATAACATTCTCACTAGCAATGCATTATAGATAAAAAGGTCTCGATTATATTAATATCGACGCTAAATGTGTACTAAAGAACTACTCATAAAAATACAACATTATAAATTCTAATTAGTTTAGATAGATTTCATATTATATAAAATCTGCGAATTTTCAAGAAAATCTGTATATATAAGATTAAAAAATAATAAAAACATGTATATAAAAAATAAATATATAGAGGTTTTCTACAGAAGAAATTTAAAATCTGTATAGCAATCGCAAAAAATCACATATTTTAATAATATCGAATTTAAAAAAAAATGATATAATTATAATATAAAATCTCTATTGTAATTGATGATCCTAAAATAAATTCAAAGGCAAAGAGGCACGTAAAAATAACACATATTAAGAGTAATCTATCTTCTTTCTAATTTAAAATAAAAATCGTGTAACAGGACTTATTTGCAATAAATCATAACCTTCTATGTCTTTCTGGTCAGTTCGAATCATGCGCTCTAAAATCTAAAAGTATAATGAAAAAATACTTTAGATGTTTATAAACTGTGTTTTGGATTTTTTTATAGTGTTACTTATTTTTCATATTATCTAAAATATAACTTTAGATCAAAAAAAAACATTATAATTAAGAAAATAGTATTTAGTGGACGAAAAAGATCTTCAACGTTGTATTAAGTCGATAAGATACAAACTCATCAATTTAAAAATATTAAATTTACAAATCTAACGAATTATTTTTCCTCTGTGTTGTTTTAAGCATTTATTTTCACTATTTTGAAAATTATTTTGAGAAATTACCGTTTTTAGCTATTTTTAAAATTAATTAAGCATCCCGGCTTTAAAAAAATATTTATGAATTTGAAAGATTTTTTAGTCAAAGACATTGTATAAGTGTATTTATTACTGATTTTTACAACTTAGCGGCTTTTTAATTGGAATACATCGGTTTAATTAATTATTTAATTAGAAATAAAGCATTTATTAATCAGTGCACACACAAAAAATAGTTATATATATGTTTAAAAATAGTTTATTGATATACTGTATTGTTTTCATTGAATAATCAAGGGCTTGAGAGAAAGTAATTTTTATGAAAAACATAAAATTTCTAATTTATTTTAAAATATGGTTTTCTATAACTACAGGATTTTCTATTTTTGTTTTTTGCATATATATTTTATTTTGCAGATAATATATGATATGAAATTGCAATTAGTGTTTGCATCGCGAAATAATTTATAAGAAATTTTTAAAAATAGTCTAATAGATCATATCTATTCCACATTCATATAAATATTTTCGGCTGTTATAAATAAATTCAAAAATGGCACTACAAAATTATTTAGTTTTAGGCTAAAGATACATGGCCTTAATCATGTTTCATAAAAATACGCACTGAAATTGGAAATTTTATGCAAAAAGTAACAATTATGTTATCTAAAATAAAATTCTTTGTCTTTTTTATATTTCTCTAAATATTTATAAAAATATATAAATCACTAGTAACGTCTAATATACGAGTAGAAACAATCTTTGATTAAAAAATGCAATCATTTCATCCGAATATATATTTAGTGAGGCTTATTAATTGCAAAATTATTGATTATATCAGCTGATACTATTATTTTATATTTTGGGTCAAGATTTACTGTAAAGTGATGTGTGTGGGCTTAAAATTTTAGCTTATGAACATGATTTTAATCGGTCATGTATTTTCATTGTTTACTCAAATCCACAAAAAGCTCTATACCAAAGAGAAATCAATAATTTTCGCATATATGATGTTAAATTGGCGTAATTACATGATATACAACAAAAACACTTATATGGTTTGTTTTTTTAAAAAATATTTCTTCATGAGACCAAAAACATGGTACTGATGCTTAATTTGAAAAAAAGCAGATAAATAAATATATTTTGGGTTAAATTCCAATGATTATCCATGTTTAAGCTGAATTAAAATTAAATCACAAAAATACATTATAATGAATACAATTGAAGAAATGCAAACATACGAATAATAGTGAATTCAAGATTTTTTTTAAATGGCATATTCGGCTTCTTCAACACATTTTAATAGATCCCCCTTTAATGAGTAACCCGTTCCCAACACAAATAACAAAAAAGCACAGAGCATGTCTCAATTGCTCCATAATAAAAACCAACTTACAATTTCGAAAAGATGGGTGTTTAAATTGTACAAAATTCTATAATATTAAAAACAGACCAGATGAGGTACAAGAAACAACAAGCGATTCGTTTAGTGGATTGATTGGTCTCTTAAATCCCGAAAAAAGCTGGGTGGCTAAATGGCAAAGGATTCAACAGGGTGTTCCCGGAATCTATACAATTACAGTTGAAGGAATTTTACCCGAAGAACATATTTCAAATGTGGAAGATCAAGGCTCTATTTACCATCATCGTGAGAAAAGCTTTGGAGTTCAATAATATAAAATTGCAATTTATTGATATTTCAATATTAAAAAACATTCATTCAAATTTTTTTATAGCACATGAAAGTCTCTTAATGGTAGACGAATTTTCGTACAATAAAAAATAAAATTTTGTGAATATATATAAAATTTTGAAACACATAATCGATCAAAAATTATTATTTTTGGTCCAAAGTCTTTTTTAAAATTAAAATGATTCACTATATTAAGATTTATGAATTTCTACGAGATATCATATATTTTCGTACAAAATTAGAGGCAGTAAATATTTACTTATTAATTTTTACTCAACTTCATTTGAAGAAACTTTTGTTCTTAATTTATTGTGGAAGTTTATTTTAAATTTAATTATTCTTATGAAAATTATCAGTAATTCTATACAAATTTAAAATATAAATATTTTAGATTCAAAAGTAAATTTTAATAGCGATCCCCCCTGCTATGGTTAAATTATCGGTAATAATTAATCTGGATTTTCGAATTGGTGCATATTTTAAATTATAAACTATTTATTCAATAGTAATGGTTATTTTAGCAGGTAATAAAAGCCATCATTTATATGATATTGAGGTTTCCCAGCAGCGGTATCCAGAAAGACTTGTTAAAATTAAAACCGTTATACCCCGTACAAATTATTTAACAGGTCAAATATTATTTTATATTTAGTAAATAACAAAAAGTTTACTGAAATTTGCTTTTTAAAACATTTTTTATTTTAAACAACCGAGGTACAAAAAAAAACATAACTTCAATCTGAAAGTTATGCAGACCCATAAACATAAGTGGGAATTCACGAATAATATATTAAAAGGTTGTTAAAAGAACATCTAAATTATTATATAGCCCTTATGACAGTTTACCAAATGCATATTTTCCTAAAAAATATGTGGTTAAGCTTCTTTTTTTAATATATCTTTTATTTTTTGCATTTGAATTAACGTCGAAAATATCAGACCAGGGTAATAATTCAATAAATACCTACTAAAAAGTGGCGATTAAAATAACCCGAATGTTAAAAATTTAAATTTGAATCATATAAAGTCATATATTACCGTTTTAATATAAAAAGAATCGAAATAGTAGCTAAATATATCGCACTTGCCTTTATAATTTTAAAGTTTTACTATAATTTATTTTTCTAAACACTATACTTATGATTCTGAATAGTTAAAAAAGTCTTTGTGCTTATATTTAAAGATATTGAATGGTATTTCTCTGACTGGTACTATTTAATTTGATCGTTTAAATGGGTAGAATATTATTATAATTGTGTATGTATTTAAAATATTTACAATTCAATCTAAGCTTAATAATTTAATTATGTCAATGAACCTATAAATAAAATAACACAATAGATATTCAATATTTTTTAAATTTATTATTATTATACTATTTGCTCAATTTTAATGACTAATGCGCCTCAAAAAAAAATGTTGTTCATTATAGAAGATAAACAAATATATTGGTCAGGTGTATTCATCGAAAACCAATCAAGTTATGCTTATAGATAAAATATAAAAATAAACTCGAAGTATAAATTCAATATTAAAGTATATTTATAAACATAATTCTTTCATTTGCTATGATAAAGTTTGTTTTACTTGGTTTTATTAATTAATTTAACGAGAAAAATTCCAACTATTGTCTTTTTAATCCAAAATAAACTGTAATATTTAATTAAAATATTTTCTTTAAAATTTATAATAGTAACATTGTGTATTTATGTATTCTTCTTGATAAAGTTAATATATTAATCCGATTCAATTGACTCTTTCCAATATAAAACTTGTTTTACTTTAGTCGATAACGTTTATATAATTTATCTGAATTCAACATATTATTCTTATTTTTTATGATATTTTATAATATTCTATTTCAAGATTTTTTTTGTGCTTAGATTATGTCTTCGTAATATGCATTTGTTTCTAAGATTAAAAAAAATGAAATGTTATGATATATAAATAAGAAAACACAATGCCAATACATTACAGGACAATTAGTAAAAATTGAACTATTTTAAGTATTAAAATTGGCGAACTTTTTATTATATTGCATATTTTCCTTATATTTTACATAAATTTGTAAATTAAACAATTAAATCCGTAAAAATACTAGTGGGGATAAATTTTTTCCTTGTTTTTATTTTTTTGCTATATTGGATTAAAAAAAAACTTGCATGGTTATTCTTTTATCGAATTTCAGGATGGATGTATCTTAGATACATCAAAAAATAAAAATATTCTAAAATAGTTTATTTATGCGTGAAACCGAATGATTTGTATATATGTTACCATCTTGGTGAATATTACCGTGAAATTAATAAATATTAGAGTCTACTACATTAAAGTGGGATCCATCTAATATACACAATTAAGTAAATTCGATACCATAATATTATATCGATCAAATACATCTCATATATATCCAAAATTGTGCTTTACAAGATTTTCAAAATAAATAAAGCTATCCAAGACTTCTTTTCCTATTTTTATATTCGAATTCAGAAAGTTCGTAGAAATAGAATTTAAGCCGAAAATAAATGAGATTAGCGAGCTTTTTTTTGTGAATTCAAAGATTTTATGTCATTGAATATCTATCTTAACATTACAAAATAATAAAAAACACAAATTTTATATATTACACCTAGATTATTTTCATATCCTTTCCCGAAAAATGTTAAAATACACAAATTTATTGAATTATCGGATTACATAGCTGCATTTTAAAATACGTATTATTGGATTGGCAAATATTTACGCTACATGGTATCTAAGGAATATTTCCACAAAAAAATCATTGTATGGACAAAATAAAATCAAGAATGTTCCCTATAACTTTTGCACATCACATCAAACAAAAAACATGGTAAAAAGATTTTTAAATTGTATTTTATAGAAGATTTAGTTCCAACTTTTTGTTCCCAACTGTTACTCACTTCTATATTATTTAAGAAGGCAACATATAGCATATCATTAGTTTTGGTAATTTATATATCAGAATATTTTTGTTTTTAAATTTACTAGAAATTTTTTAGATACATAGTTTTAGGTTTTTATATTTACAAATAATGCAGAGTATTTTTTTTGGCACCAATCATAGATAAAAATAGTAAAAAAATAACAGTTTAACCATATAATTAAATATAATATAAAAGCTAAAAGCTAAAATTTCATTTTTTATTAAAATACAGAATAGACGAAAATCTAATTACTATAAGAAAAAAATGATCTAAAATTTAAGTAAGCAGGTTTTTTTTTGCCAAAAATTTAATAAACATTGACTTTTGTTTTCTGAGCAATATTACTAGTTTAATAGACTTGAATGAACTTTTTATGGTCAAAAAGGGATGAATAATAAAATACCTAGATTCAAAAAAAAATCATACACCCATATAAATCAAACATATTTTTTCTTTATAAAAAAAACACAACCTTCTTTTTTAAATCAGCCTGGAAATATATAATTTATGTTTATTTTATAAAAATATAAAATCCAAAGATAAGGATAAAAACGCGCTTAATTGAATTTTATTTTTAATTTCAGACGGTATATAAGATAAAAAATCATGAAATAATAAATTTATTTGAGTTTAAAGACACTTATAATTCTCTTTAGTAATTATATTGAAAAACATCTACTTTTTACACTATAAGCATTTATTTTTATGTAAAAAGTTAAAGGCAATTTAATCAGGATATTTTGAATTTTTCTAAATTTGATCGATTTTTTTTGTGGCCATTTAAATATACAAAATTCTGGGCTGCTACAAGAAAAAAAACAAATTTATAAATAATTTATCCAAAAATTTAAGATATTGAGAGTATAAGCTGATAAGATTTTAGGGTAAATAAGTTTAAATATTTATTATAGCACTGTTTCGTTTATAAGCATAAGTTAATCTGTATTATAATGCTATTTATGGAAGGTGTGATAACATTTTAATGTTTATGAAATTAAAAACAAAGAGGTTTAAATCATATTGGTAAATTTTAAACTTTTAAACATGTATTATGTCATCAGTTCATTTTGATATGCATGTTTCTAATTATAATAGTTCTATCTCCCTCTTTAATAGTTATATTTTCTAATTTATTTTCTTTAAAAAATCAAAACCTAGGCTATTTTTTATGCAAATGAGCATGTTTAAACCGAAAAAAGGTTTTTTTCTGGATATCCTATATTTATGTAATTGTGCATCGATTATTTATGTTTACTCTTATATGGTTCCGATTAATGATGATTTTAGAGACAAAAAGATTTTTTATCAATATTAAACACATTAAAATTCAATTAAAATTTTTAAGTCTAGCTAAAACACGGTGTCAAGTCTTATGTCTTATGAATAAGATATTTTAAAAAAACATATTTTCTGCAGTCAAAAATCCACTGCTATAAATCTTATTTATAAATGTTAAAGTGTTTAGACGTTGTAATATTTTACCATTAATCAATATGCAAACAATTTACTATTCTCAATGAATTTTAAAAAATAAAATTAACTAGCAAGGGCGGGCATGACATATTTATAAAATTAAATTCTATTTATAAAAAAAAAGATACTCGCGCATGTGCGTCAGTTTTTTATTTATTTATATTTGTTTATCACGAAAATCTAATCGCTTAATTTGTCTAGAAAAGGTACGTCATTGAACATCTGGCATTAAATACTTAACCTCGGGAGTTAGCCATAAAGAAGTGATAGTCATATAACGAACCAGAATTACGCATTTATTAAATCTTGGCCAGAGGTCACTCCTCCTTGATGTCTTTAGAATGTAATTGCTGATTATTTGGTTTTAAACGATATGTTTTATAGTAAAAAATTTATTTTACCATAATAACAATAGTGTGAAAAAAATTACTATATATTTATTTTATTGTAGATTTTATCTTATGTTAATCGGTTTAAAATAGATCTTACAATAATTTTCTTCTTTGTTATATTACTTATACCAAAAATTTCAAATTTTCTTTTATCACAAATAGTTGTTTTCATTATATCCTAAAATTTGTTTTTTTGGTGTAAAATAGATTCAATCTTGGGAAAATTATAAATATTTTGCCTGTATGACAGCATTTTGAAATTTATCAAATCAAGCAACATTGTTTTTTTACGAAATGGAACTAAAACATGAACAGATGCAAATCATTGGTGAAAAATTATGAAAAATTACTATTTTTAGTCAAATTAGATATTCCGGGTGCTTTGATGGTAAATCCTATAAATTTTAGTGCGTTTCGCGTATTTTTAAAACTTTTAGCTTCATATTGGAATATAGAAGATTGAATAAATTTTTATTTAAAATTATAATAAAAAAACTTTAAAGAATCACAAAAGAACTTATCATTATTCTAATAATACCAATAACAAATTTTAATATTTGGTTAATATAAAAGGCTATATAATGGATGTTGATTTCAGCTTTTTTTATTAAAAATGTGGCAACAAAAATTTTTTACGATAGAATCTTTTTGGCGCTTTCAGAACTAGCTTTTCTTTATTTTGATTTGAAATGTTTATGGATTCAGTGACAACGGTGGGTATTTCTTCTTTTGTATCCACGGGTTTATAATTTTTCTTTTCTTCTAGATTTCTTTTACTAATCAGTTCTAATGCGAGGTCTATTGGAAAATAGAGTAGATGGCACTTTATATTTAATAAGAATAATATTAAAAATAGCATGTACTATCGAATTTTATTCGCTAAATATAACATAAATTTTTATTTATCATATTAAGGCATAATTAATTTACTATTTTTGCTAAAATTCTGTTTTATATCGCGAAAAGTTATAGTTTTGGTATTAAGAATAAAATAGTAATAATCAAAAATTAATCTGCAAATAGAATAATTTAAGAAAAAATTCACCTAAACATAGAAATCAACGGAATAAATTAGAGATGGTGCTTATCTTCTTGATCGATTACATTATAATTATTTCAGTAGCGATTGAATTATGGATAAAATCATAAAATTCAAATTATAAAACATGTAAATTATAAACATATATGACGTGATATAGAAAGGGCGAGCTTATAATACATTATAAAATAATTGCAGAGATCTAGAAATGAAGGATAAATAAATACCATTTGATTTAGCCTTTACCCTTTGACTTAAGTTTTTAAAAACTTTAAATTAAACTATAAAATTTGTTTATGGGTTAATTTGATTTTTAGCTATTCAAATTGGTTCAAGCAGAAGTGTAGATTGCTCTATAGCAAATAATTGCTTAAGATACTTTCAAAAACATGATCCATACAATTTTCTACATTGTATCTTTTTTTTCCAGAATTATAAATCTACAGTTTTTTTCATATTTTAAACTATAGTATTATTTAAAATTAAAAGCAAGCTAAGTCTTATATCGTATAATTTATATGCTTTAGTATATGATAAATTAAAATTCAACCACAAAATGAAATTAGCTTACAAAATTTAAGATAAAATAAAATGAGTTTATTACAAAAAACCTTTCAAAATTAATGTATTCATAATAGTAATACAAAGAAATATACACTCCACCAAAAAAATATGTTAGGGGGTCAAAACTACTAGATAAAATAGAAGGATACAGGCAAGTTCCACACTTCGCAATAAACTTGAACTCATATTATTTGACAGAAGAAGAGCAGTTGACAAAGATAGATCTAGAAAAAGATGTCAAAAGATGCATTAACGAGTTGTGCAATATTCTTAATGGGCAGTCTACATTTCAGTAGATGTAATTTATAAAAAGAAGAAACTTAGCCTATAAATATAGAATATAAAATATATAATTTTAACTCTAAACAATACAAGTATCAAAAAAAAGCCTCTACAGATTTGTATTCCACGAAAATTGCTTTAATATTGTAAAAATTAAAAGGATTTTTATCGATGATAAAATTATTATGGCCACAGAAGTTGATGTTTAAAATTTTAAGTAGAGCGTGTTTGCCTACTCTAATTTGAACTTTGATAATACATTACTTTAAGTCCGAATATCATTTCTTTCATTATTTATTTATATTTGATGGTTTTTAAAGCAGTAGCTTTAATTCTTTATTGTAGGTAATCAAAAAAAGACTATAAAAAACAAATAGAAATTTCAATTAGAAAGCAAGAATCTATATAAAAATATAACACAAATTTCTATTAGCTAAAATTAGCAATAAATTATCATTTTCAAATATAACTATGCATCCGATAAGTAATATTTTTATTTATGGGTTAATTTTGGGATGGTAATTTATGATTTTGTCTCTAAGCATAGCATGATTTATTTCTCGTAGGTATATCTTATCTTTAATCTTGGCTTTATAATTTTCTTATATACCTGACCTCTTCACAAGAACTATGAGATCAAGGGGATTATCAATTCCATAGTTTGGATATATTTGCAGTAGTCATAGCTAAATTCCGATTTTTTCTTTATGGGTTAAGTTTCTTCTTTTATGAATTACATCTTTTCAGACGTAGACAGCCCATTAGGAATATTTCACACTCCTTAATACCTTCCCCAATTCATATTCATCAACAGCCCTTCTTCTATCAAATAATACGAGTTCAAGTGTCTTTCGAGGTGAGAGAGCTTGCATGTAGGCTTTACTATATCCGGGATTTCTAACACTTTAAAGCTTTTTATGGAATTTTGCAACCTCCTAATCTAAGATAATTACATAGGGCGTTATTTTTTTTACATTTGTATAGTAAATCAATTTAATTCCCCAAAATACCATAATTTTTATATTTTTAATTCAAAACTTCTGTTTAGTTATCAAGACTAGTTATATCTGTTTAAATCAACGTAATAATATTTTTTCTTATCCTCTAAGAAAATATCAGGTCTATTTTGTTTTGTTGATATATCCGTTTTAATTCTGGTATCTACATTATTTTTGAATGTTTGTTTTCGCAGATATAACTATATTTATGAATAAATTATCATAAAAATATAAAATAAATTATTTTGGTTTTTATAAAATCTAGATTATTTACAGCGAATACCCCATAGCACTTTATTTTAGCTAATTCTTAGTTGTATCAAAAATATTATGTTTTTGCCTTATAACCATTTTTGTAATTTTCAAAAAAAATTCAAAAAGGGTGAATAAATTATAGATAATAAATCTAAAGTTCTAAAACACAAAATCCTACACATAGAGAATTTAAAATTCAAGATGTCAGGTAATTTTACATTATCAAAAAAATTGAATTCTTTGATGCACAAAAAAATCTTTTAGTTATATCAATATTCATCGATCGTATTGAATTAATTTATAAATAATTAATATTTATATGGTTATAAAAGCTAATTTTAAAAGAAAAATTAATTCCATATTATCACTGAACTTGACTGGTGCGCGTGATTTGATTTGCGAAATTCTGAGTATATTTATCACCATTAAAATTTCGATTTTTACTTTTATATCTTTTTTATGTGCAGATCTATAAAACCTATTACGTCTATAAATTATGATATTTGTATAATTTTAAAAATATTATCAGCTATAACATAGTAATAGTAAGTGCTGGATATTCACTATAAGGTAAACGAAAAAATTTATTTTGGGTGGTTTTTATTTGAAAAAACACATACAATCAAATCAGATAAAACCCTTTTACATATTGAAATCTAGGACTTAATAGACGGCATTTTCTTTTTCAACATTTTTTATTTGATTTATGAAAATAATTGAATAATATAAGTTTTCATTACAAAAATGTTGAAGAATAAAAATATTTTAAAGTAAAATGTATTTATGCTTTTGTCTTTTTTATATTTATACACAATGTAAAACTTAATCCAGTATTAAAAACGCAAGATAGTTAAAAAAAGAAACATTAGTCAGAATTTTACCTAAATAAATTAGTTCAATGTTAATTTTATTTAAATTATTTATGTATAATGCCGTATAGGTTTTTTAGATTCCTTAGAATATAAATATCTTTTTTTGTATTTATAATCAGACCTCTAAAATAAAATTTCAGCGAAAAAATCTTTTTTCTGCCAATTAAATTCAAAAAAATTAATTAAAAATTTTATAAACATATAGTAGTCCTTAGTTAAGGCAAATACAGTCACTTAAATCTACATTAATTTATTTAAAAATTTATTATAGATGAAAATAATTTAGATAGCAAAATTTTTTACGCTATTAATGGTTTTAAAATCCATATTATGATTTTATCGGGCCAAATTATCGCACAAAAATTGCACCTGCGAAATATCGATTTTATTTTATGTTTTCTAATACAGTATAATTACATTAATTCTACTTTTCTGTTAACATACCGCACCAATTTAAATAAAGACGTCGTCTTAGAAGTAAATGAGGGCTACATCACCTAAAAATAAACCAATGATAATGTAACATAACAATTTGATATATATCATATACTGCATTTCCATAATACGTATAATTTAATTCTGAAAGTTGATTTTCGAAAAACCAAATACTATCTATAAAACTATGTGGAGGTGTGTTATTTTTGGTTATATAGAGACAAAACGCGTTTCAAAGAAAAAGGGAGTTTAGGGTATCAATGAATTGTTGCAGCTGAACATGAATTTATATTACCGTGTATTTAGATGTAAAATAGTTTAATTTAAACAGATTTTTATTTTTAAGGTAGATAAATTAAATATCATATAAAAACTACAATTTTTGCAATAGTTTCGATGAAGTACGAGCATTTAAAAATAATTAAAAAAGCTAAATATATAATTTATCGACACTTTTGAAGTGAAAATGAAACATACAGTGATTTTTTATAATGATATTAATGGATTGATTTGATCATGTACAGTTATGAGGAGGGGGAATAATATGATGTGTTTAGAGGGATTTTAAGTTTTAAGACAAAATATTTAATTTTAAAATTCCGTTTATTTTCAATCATTTATAAACACTATCGATTGGCTAAAGTATGCGGTTTGGTCTACTGTTAGAAGCTGAGCTATAAAGAATATATGGGCTTGGATTTTTTTATGATATAGAATCTGTGAACATATCTAATTTCTTACTTTTAATAAATAAATAAAATACAAAGGTACGATTCTATAAGTATATTGGAATGACAAATTTGTAATATTATGCTTTTCGTAATCTTCAAGCTTATTTTATCCTTTTTAATACATATAGCAGAGCAGCCGAAAATATTTTTTTGAGGGGCCATTGATACTATAGCGAGAAATTTTTTTTTAGTTTAGCCACGAATTTTTATGCTTTTAATCCTACTTTTAGCCAAACAACAAAGTAAAAATTGTTATTTGAAAGGTGTTATATAATATATTGAAGGTTAAGCGAATATGTTGGTCAAGTGCATCTCACGTTGTGTTATATTTTATTTCCAATAAAAATTATAAAAAGATAAATGGTTGATTAAACATTGAGCTTGGCGAAACTACAGAATTATGTGAACAAGAAATTATATTTTCATCTATCTATAGATGGGATTAAAAACTTTAATTACCAATTTTTTAGTTATTTATTGTATGCTAAACTATAAATGGTTTTTTTCATATAAACACATTTAAAACTAAATTTTCTTTCTGAATTAAAAAAATACTGGTTTATGGTAGATATAACGAGCAGATGGGTCGTTTGAAAAGACAGATTTAATTTATCTATAATATATAACTATTTTCAAGTTGTTTAATTATTACTTTTGAATAAAAAATGTGTATATATCTATATTTATTCTTTTTGAATATAATCACAGAATAAAATTTATCTTTAGAGGAATCTTTCATTTATGAGCTCAAAAAAATGCATTAATTGGTAAAAACATATTAGACTTAATAATAGATCTTTATTAAATACTTTTAGATGATTTTTTCAAATTAAATTCCTGAAAAATATTTATATAGGGTGTTAATTTTTCTTCATCCTGTAAAACATCTTCTAATGAAGGTATTTCGGAGACCTTTAAATCCTTGAGCATCTGTAATGTGAGCGCGACTGAGACTTTTCCGCTGGTTGGATGAATACTAAAAGGACATTTTAGCAAATGTTTAGGTTCAGTAGTTACATTTTGATCCAATTTTACGTATAAATGCTCATACAGAACTTCATCGTTAATATCAAAACAAAAATTTTGATCACTAAAAAAATAATCATATGAATACAATATTTTAAGAATAGGATCTTCATTTATACCGGTAGAAACAACCGTTTCGAGTCTCTTTGAATTAAATAACCTTTTCCCGTAATTTGTAATATATTCACAAATGCCGAATCTTTCTTTATTATCCAAATTCATGGCTTCATCGTCACAAATCCAAAGATGCATTCCTCGCCCACCACTAAAAACAATCAAAATATCTTTAAATCCAAATTTTTTTCTTAAAATATAATCCATTATTTCACCAGAGCACTTTATAAGTGTGAAGCAGCGATCACAAACGCTCTTTCCCTGACAACAGTTTCTTTTATAATCAGTTAAGTCGATGTCAAAAACAAGCTCTTTTTTATCGATATACATTTCAGACCCTTTTTCTGGTGGTGCTGTATAAACAGCACCAATATCTATTTTCTCTGGCAACTTTTTTACAAGCATTGTGTATAATTCTTCCTGATTCGCAAAAGAGATAAAACGGTTATATATGTTGTTACTATGCTGAAAACATATCTCTCTGTTAATGGATATATCTATGAAATTACATATATCTGCTACTGGAAAAATTTTGCCATAATATTGGGTGAGAAGTGAAGATCGTTCCATATTGGGATTAAGAAAAATATGCTAACAAAAAATAGCTTTTAAATAAGTCGTAAAAGAAACTATATTTGAATGATATATACTTTTGAAAATTCAAATTGTTGAATATTCGCTTCATAGTGATATTTATACTAACAATGTTATTTAAATAAATACAATTCATACAATAAAAGTAAAATAATATTATGGCTCAAGCACGTGCATAAAATGTCACATAAGCTAAATTATTTCAAACGAATGCAAAAATAAAAATGAAATGTCAATTTTAGCCAAAGATTTATTTAAATATTAAACAAGCCCAGCTTCAGAAATTGACCTTGTAATAACATTTAATCAATAAATTTGCAAAAAATTCCATTGGAAATCATTTCTTTGTCATCATATTTCATGGACTCGTAAGTATTTATTATTGGACATTCTAAATTTATAGGCTACATATATCAATAACATATGGAATAAATTAGTATAATTGATTGTATTCTAAATTTATGGTCAAAATATATAAATAACGTATGGAATAAATTGGTATATTTGAATAAAATTCAAATGAATAATACTTACGTTTTATAATCATCAAGACAGGCTTTATTTTAACGCATATAAAAAAATAAATTTTAATAAATCATATTTTTTTTATAAAGACACCAAAAACACGTTTTCAAAAAGAATACTACTATGTGATAGATATCATGTATGTTTATAATATATTAATGAATAATATTTTGCTACATAAACAGTCTTATGATAACATACGCATTTTGCTTATTCAAAAACAAATTTAAACCATAATCACGATTTGAACAGGAAATAAATTTAAAACAGTCGATTTCAGAAAACATAAAGGCACATATATAATTCACATGATTTTTACATCACTTAAATAACCCTCTTTATCATAAAATCCGTCTAAAAATAGTTTCTAGAATTAAAAAAAACACAAGATATCCGTAAAGACATATAATATAATATAAAATGCTATTATTAGATCTATTATATTCAAATGAGCGAAATTCCAATAAATATAAAGAAGACATTTAATAAAACATATCCAATATTTTCATAAAATAAAAAATTAATGAAATAAAGCCACAAGAGAAATAAGCTAATTTCTCAGCCCCTTTCAAGGGCCATTAATTTTTTTATTGAAACTTATAAAAATCATTAAAAATGGACACCAAGTTAAGCAAAATTCACAAAAAATCGAAATAATCATGAAAATAAAGGCAGAGTTTATATTTTGTGGCTCGTTTTATCGTAATTTAAAGCTACGCGATAAGGAATTTTATTTGCGATGTACTCGTAAGACGCGTAGGAAGATATACTTTGTGTTTGAGGATACGATTTTTAGATATTAGTTCAAAACACTTATGCACGTATTCATATGCATTGAATTATAAATATACGGAATATTAATTACAAACTTTTTAAATTTTATTTATTTTAACAGAGCTACAGTAAAAATTTCCTTGACGAAGTAAATTTAATCATTAAAAAACCTTAATGGACTAAAAGAGAAAGATTGGTAGGAAAAGCGAGATTATCGAAGTCGAAGAAAGTAACTTTACAATAACGAAAAAGACCGAGGTTATCTTATTGACTATAGTTCAGGATGTAGGGTTGGTAGAAGAAAAAATACAAAAATATTATTCTAGTTTCAGTATTGAAAAGAGAGAGGGTTATTCTTCATGTAATAATAGCAGAGTATGCTGAGGAAAAACTAATCATATTATAGAATAATGAAAAGGATACTATGAACTAGTTGAATATAACTTAAACATGCGTGAATTAATAATTCAATTGAGAATTCAAGAAGGGTGTAAAAATTTTCAATACATACTAATACTATTGAAGGAATTTGAAGAGGGATTAAATAATTATGTCTTCCAAGCGGCAGAACTGAAAAATACTTCGAGCCAAATTTTAATTTAAGCATGATTAAAAATAAATATAAAGAAAAAATAATAGAGGAAATATTAGATAAAATTTTATTGTATTTTAATCATTAAATTCTTTATTTCAAATTTTAATAGACAAATTAATCAATTTAATTTTCTGTTTAAGCTAGGGCTCAAATATTAGTCGACCACTAGTTCTAGATTTATAATATATAGATTTTATAGTGAAAATACAAAAAAAATTATCTTGAAAAATCTATATGCGTATCAGGTTTATTCACAGTAAGTAAATTCAATTCAAAGTAACTAAAAAAATATAGTAAGTATGCGTTATTCATCTTAGGCATTTAAATTTATTTCACCAAAAATATTTCTTAGTTATTTAGCAAACAAAAGGCATGATATATTTTATTAATTATGAATTTACTTCACCAAAAAATAATTAACATGTTATTTAAGAAATCAAAAGAAGACATATTCAGTTTATTGCAAGTAGCCTTCTTTTTCCATGCTCAGATTTTTTTATTTTGCGAAAGTGTAAATATTAAAGATAAAACTTATAAATTAGTTTGTTTTAGGATCAAAAAAATGTTGTTTTCGATCCAGTTTCCCCACGATGATATTTTATTTGTAAACAGAACATTAAGATCGATTTTCACAGATAAAAAATTTGAAGCTAGGATCATATATACATTTACATGACTTTTATTTGATAACAAAATGTCATAGTAATGTTATTAAATACATAAAAGTTTATTTTCACAAAAAAGATAAACAATTGATGATTTTATCTGGCGATAGTATACCATGACGGTTCCCTTTGTTTCATTTACTCCTTGACATGAAAATTTCTATCGTGGAATGCTATAAATTTTTTTTTTAACTTTAACGGATATTTCTCTTAAAAACAATATTAGTGTTCTCATCAAATATCATATTACTTTAGCCTTGCTTTTTAGGTGTATTCCTAATAATTCAAATATACTAACATACTTTATTTTTATTTCATACAACGTTAAAGTTTTAAAATACAATTAAATTTGATTTATAATTTATTGATTCACTAATTTTTAGTCGCACATAATACAAAGAAGGTCTGATTTTTTTCAACGGCACTGAGAAACAGATGGCTAAAAACTATTTTTCACATATTGAATGCTTTATACTGTGCCCAATCAAGCTATAATTTATTAAATCAGAAATAAATTGATTTTCTAATTGGTATTTACTAAAATTTATGACAAGAATATTAGGCCGATTGTTGTGCAAAGTATATATATAACATCATAAACCCTTAAGTAGTGTATAACATACAATTTTCTATGATATATTTCTTTTTATGTTTGTCAGTTTGTTTTACTTCAATCTAAATGCTATAATATTCATAAGTAACTTCTAGTTTCTGTAAAAAAAGACTTTATTTATAAATTATAGTATAAGTGGGCGTATTTTTCTGCCTTAGATCTAGTGATACAACCCCAGTGAATTTAAAATGACAATTTTTTGACCATAAAAGAACATAATTAGTAAAAAATTAACGCATAAGTTATTAATGGAAATTTAGAAACCAAGATCATAAGGATTCCGGTTAAGTTTCACTTGTAGCAATGTGAAATAAATGTCTTAATGTTTTTAAAGGATTTCTTAAAGAAAAAAACAATGAAAAGAATTCATAATAGTTATATAAACTAAACACTTTATTCATTAAATTATATATAATTAACTTTCTTATCGAATTTACCATAATTTTATTGATATATTGAAACAAGTTAAGAACTCACATAAAAACCTTATTCATTAAATTATAAAAGATTAACTTTCTTATCGAATATACTATATTTTTAAACATATATTAAAACAAACACTGATCTCACATATACCTTGTTCTATATGTTTTCTTATTGATTTTATTATTCCGTTAATAGGGTGGCAAATTTAAAAAAATTGTATTGGCATCACTATTAGCAATAAACTATAAAATTTCAAATTTAAACATGCTAAATTGAGCACTGTAATATTCATAAGCAATAAAAAACGTTTTTATTCATCATTTAAATGCTTTTTGATGTGTCATAAATTTTATTTATTAACTTTGTTGAACTTAAGATTGTAAAAAGTAAAAAAAATCAGCTGAAATAAATATAGGTGTCTTTATGCTCTCATCTTAAAAATAGGCGTAAAAGTCCAGTTGTTTTTATGTTGATAAGTTATATTTACAGACTCAGCACACAAAATCTTCTGAAGATAGTACATAAAATTAAATTTGATTATATGCAACAGGCTTTAATTATCATATTTCCAAAAATATGTTAAATTATTAATACTTCCATGTAAAGAGTCATTATATTTAATACCACTGTAATGCGGATAAGACACTCCAAAGTCGTCATATATGTTTAATATATAACTCTACTATATAATTAAAATCAAAACTATATAAAAGTAATCTTTACATAAACCAATATTAAATGAAATTTATTTTACTTTATGCTATAAATTGTTTATGTTCATCAAATAATTTTATGAAAAATCACGTATTGATTTTGAGACATGCAAAAATTCTAAGATCAGAACTACAAAGAATAATGGATGAAATAAAGCAAACAGAAAATGAACCACAAGAGCCCGAAATCGACTTCATAAGATTTGACAGACAATAAAATGGTATGATGCATGAGCAACTTGCTTCTGAATACAGTACAAATAATTAAAAAAACAAACTATGTGCCTTTTAAATACACCTTTCTCTATATAAAACCATAAAATTCGTTTTTTTATGATATTTGGAATCCCATTGAATTTCGCACGTCAAGTAATACAATATTTTGGTTCGTTACATAATTTCCTTTATAAAATTTCTTATTTACTGGCTGAAACCCCCAAAAAATACATAGAATTTGATTTTACTCCTTCTTGCGAGTTTTTTATCGATTCAATATTTATAAAATTGTAAGATCGAAAAAAATATACTGGGCTTTTTTCTAATTAAAAATTAATTTGCAATAAATAAAGAAGGATAAAAAATCACATAAAAATACGAAGCTTTTTTTAAAACTTGTGCAAATATAATTTTTTTTTATTAACACGAAAACCACCTTTTAATCTTTAAGATGTGCTATTTCAGATTGCTTTTTTTATTTTTGTATTAAAATTTAAAATTAATATTTCAAGGTCTCCTATAGTATTAGAGAATATTTCTAGCCATTAATATATTCAATATAGGGTTTATAACTTAATTAAAATCATATAGAATATAATTTAAACTAGAATAATTTTCTAAAATAAAAATGGAGAAGAATAAAGTCAAGAAACAAGGTGTTTAAAAAAATTGCGAACATAAAAAAATGAACGTTTTGAAGGGTACACCTATATTGTCACAAAATACTATAAATGGTATATTGATGTGTTGTAAATTCCAACATATGCATGCCCAAAAACAATGTGATTGAGGAAAACTCTAAAAATAGAAATATTACAATAATAAGATACATCAAGATAGATTCTAAATCTGATCAGATTTAAAAATGCTTAAGAAAATGTTTTTTTGTGTAATCAAAAGGCTTACAAGAATAAATTAAATAGCTAAAAATCAAATTGATCCAAAATAAATAAATTTTAAGGCGGTTTATCATTTAAACTTTATAGTTGTAATAAATAATTGATTCAATATTCTCAAAAAATAAACAAGCATAGAATAAAATGTTTTTGACTCACCCGTATATTCATATTTATCCAAAAAAGACAAATTTAATCAATATGAATTACTATGAATCCAAATTTTGCATTATAAATTTAATTAGATAAAAATTATTTTTGATAATGTTTGCAAAATATAACTATAAATAACGGATTTTAAATATACACAAACCAATAAATTTAGAAATTTTAAACGACGATGAAAATATTGTAAAAAAGGATGTAATTGAAAATAATATGAACCATTTTTTTTATATTTAGAAGTCTAAAGTTTCGCTGAACAAATATAAATGATAGAAAGATAAAAATACACATTAAAATGGGAAATTTGTATTTTATGATAATTAATAATAACGATTTTCCAGAAATATTGTTTCATAAAAGTTATTCTAAAATATTCTTTCAATATTTTGGCCTAATGAAAGATTGTGCATTTATTATTTATTCGGATACATATTAATTTTTTTACACCTTGAGAGGAAAAAAATCAGTCTAAGTTAATATTCTCCGAAAGAAACGAATAGCAGAAAGAAAATTTACTTCTAAAGATCATAAAATATAAAATCTTAAGCCTATTACAATATTTAATCAATATTGATCTGTAATTTACCAATATCTAGCCATAAAAAGTGTTTCATTTGTATATTTCAATAGAAAAAAGTGAATGATACATGAAAAATAAATAATAATTAAATATAGCAAAAAAATATTGGAAATTTGAAAGTTGTGAAGATATTCGTTTAAATTATATATAAATTTGCAATGAAGTTTAGGTATTTCCTGGTTTAGAATATTCTCGATATTTTACTATAAATGGTAGAAGAACAACAGGTTATACTTCGAATATAATTTTTCGTCTTTTAACCATCTATATTATCATCTTAATAATTGTTTATTTTTTAAATTGTACTTTTATTGCCCACATTTAAAAATACGATTATACTATAGCATTTTTTTTTGTTCATTTTTCATAATTATTATTTTTACGCAATTTCAATAAGTAATTATTTCTAATATTACTATTATCGAGAAAAATTATATTTTTATGCCATTTTATAATAGGGAGCAAAATTAAAGAAACTAACAATAATATTCTTTAAACAATGCAGGTTCTTTATTATTTCATTATTTTGATTAGATGTATTGATTTAATGTAGTTTTATGATATCGATTTATTTCATATACATTTAAACCCAATTAGCTATTTTTACACTATTTTAGCTTATTTAATTTCATTCATCATCATTTTATTCTGATCTTAGCTCTTAACTAACCCTTAAGACCAAAAATAAAAAGCAAATTTATTTGATAAGGTTACCGAACCTGCACGGTTAAAAAAAACCATGATCCATGGTAATATGATAAATAATAAAGCACCATTGAAATATAAAACAAACAAAAAATACAGCCCGGTATTTAAGAATTCATTAAAAATCTCAACAACAGCAAAGACCAATTACTTTTGCGTATAAAAAAACATCAAACATCTCTTAAAGCGGCATTCTCTTTTTTCGGATATTTTGTTTCGCATGTCTCAAAATATTGCATGTTTATATCACATTTAAATGTAATTATTCTATCAATGGGTAATCTTCTAGGCTGAAATTATTTACACCAAGATCATTTTATACCTATCTACCCGTATTTATTTATAAACAAAAATTACTCCCATCATATATCGAATATTTGATCTTCAATAAGGAAAAAAATTCAGAATATCAGTTTATCAAAATTGTGATTATTTTGATTGTACAAAAAGCCTAATTTTAAAAACTATTATATCAGCCCAGTTCGAATTATCCTTAATTCAGCCTTTTCTAATCTGTATCGATTATGTTGCCAGAACCACGCATTCCTGCCGATGTGTTCTTGAAAATACGTATTTTTTCAAAAATATCATATTCTGTGTAATTAGCTCTTTATTTGTCATGATAGTTCGAAACAGCTGTTTTGGAAGTATATAAAATATACTTAAATTTTTTTGTCATTTGTATTAAATATTTTTCAAAAGAATACTCAATATCCGAAGACAATTTTGTTACATAAGAAATTCACGAATAATTTACAAATCCGGGCCAAATGAATCTTATTTCTTCTGTTCATAGCGAATTCCTAAAGAGAAAGCATTTAATTTTTGTCTGATAAAATATGAAATATTTTTTACAGCATGCTCTGTCAAAAACAATACAAATTCACCATTGATCGGTAATATTATTTGTAAAAAGCAAATTATTGTTATTTTGTTCAAAATAATCCTTGTAAAATATAGAGCATAGGAAACTCTAGGAGGGTGAAGTGATCTAAAATATAATATACCGAGCTCTGAACAAACTATTAAATATAATTTTTATCTAAAACATTGTAAAAAGCCAATAAAGTACCAGAGAGACCCTCTAAATATATAAAATGGATCCAAATAGTATTTACATCCCAATTTTACCTTTTAATTAAAATATAATAATTTTTTTTTCTAAATTTTTTATATTTTTGAATTATGTTTTTTGTATTCGAATAATTGGCAATATTGATATCTGAATACTTGATACTTTTGTGTCTGGTATATGGTAATATGGTGCTAACTAATATTTTTAGCACAGTTTATTTTATATAAGCATTTTTAGCACAGTTTAATCCCATAAGTGTATAATAAATACACAATGAGCTGGACATCACCACACAAATTATACTAAACAAAAAACAAAGATTTATGTGTAATTCCGAATATCATATATTTACATGGATTTGCTGGCTAAAGCAAAAGCATGAAAATAAATTGAAATACGATTAAAAAAAGATTTCTATTGTATCTGTCAGATTAATAAATAAAAGGTAAATATTATTATGAGAAAAACATCAAGAAATTCCCATATAGTTTACAAGTTTCTACATTTTATAACAAAAGGTCTTAATTATAAGATTTCTTTATGATCCAGAGGGGGTACGAAAGCTGATTTACTAGATATATAAATTAGAGGATTTTAACGAATTTTATTAGACTAAAAAAATAACCACATTTATCAATTATATAATATGATTAAAAAACGAAAATCTATCTATAATATCGATATTTATTACAAATTTTTGGCTTTTACTTAATATTATAAGAATAAGAATGTCACATAAGTTCGTTGAGGGGATTAAGGAAGTTCTAATGCATCATAAATGATTTGATACATACGATAAGTTTAGATAAAAATCTGCATTAACATTGATTTCTTGGTGAAATCCGAACATTAAATGAATAGAGTTTTTACAAAACAAATAAAGATAACACAGTTTGTTATAGACCAAAATCCATTTTATTCAAGAAAAACTTATAAATTGTGCTGCAATTAAAAACACATTTGAAAATTATTGTTGATATTTGTAAGTTAAAATGGTATTTTCCCACTAAAATTTAATTTAAGATCTATTATTCCGTCCCGTGAAATATCCTCCAAATATTAAATCAAAGAATAATTGATGTTTACACATGATTCGAGGTAAACTAATTTACAATAAAGTTGAGCATTATATTTCAAAGAATCATTGCAATGAGTTATTATGTCTCTGATTACATTTTTCTGGTATCGACACACATTTAGTATTAAAATTCTAAAATATATTTGGCCAATAAGCCTCTTCTTATCGCCGGATTTGTAAGAAAGTTTATTTTTCTCTATAAGGATAAAATAATATTAATATTTTTATAAAAGGGATTAGCCATTTCTCTTGATTATTGCCACTGCAAAATAATTTGATTTATAAAAATCAGAAGTAGATAGAAATATTCATTTGATACTCCATATAAATATAAAACATATGATTCACATCTATACATTCTACAATGAGATAATTATAATGGTATTTTTGAAATCCTAAATCTTTTATTATTCAAGTTCTAATAGATTCAAGATAAATCCCAGCGTATAAGCATAAATCATATTAAAGAGTACGAAAGTTATTTTGATTTATTTTTTGAATGTTTTAAAGAATACATGGGCTTTGTTTTATAATTAGACATGCGAAATTTGTTTATTTTGCCTTCAATGTTTTAAAGAATGAATGAGCAAGTTTTATGCTTAGAAATCCTTAATGTTAAAATTGTCTAACTTTAGTTAGATTTTTTTTCTAAGAGTTTATCAAATTCCTATTCAATTTTAAGACAAGATTTAATTATAAAGACCAGATTAATTATATAATAAATTTTATAATGATCGTTTCGATTAAAGTTAATTTTTAATTTATGTTATATGGGGAAATCAAAGATTTCTTTTTTCAAATAATGGTATTTGTAGATCCATTTGAGATATATGCCCCTTTTAAATATATTTTATTTTAAAATTTTTCATACTTGAAAGTAAGTGAGGGTGAATGGATAATAAGAAGCAGAACACAATGCTTGAAATACATGACCAAGCCTTAAACCGTGGCAAAACACAAAAATTCATAAAAAGATTATATAAAGTTGTGTGTGATGATAACATTCCGGAGATTATATGGAGTAACAAAGGAACGACCGTATTAATACCAGACAAAGAAAGATTTCGTCAAACTGCTATGTCACAAATATCGCATACAAAAGAGTATACGGCTTTTCTTCGTTCTCTGAACCATTATCAGTTTATAAGACTAAAACGAGTAGAGGAAGAAGCCGATGAATATATGCACCAATATTTTCAAAGAGATCATGAAGAATTGTTACCATTGATTCTAAGAAATAAATTTAGGTCTACAAATTCAAAGAAAGCCCCAAAGGAACAACAAGGAGCAAGTGCTGTTGATTCGTTGATTATAGACCAACAATTACAGTTTATTCAAGGAAATATGTCTATTACAAATCAGAATTTATTTAGTATCAGTGAAGAAGTAATTGAGCTAAGAGGTAAATTAGAGAAACAAGAGAAAACTATAAATGGATTAATTGATGTTCTATCAAAAGTATTTAGGCAAGGGATTACGGGAGAAGCGGTAAAGCCAGCACTTGAGGGTAATATGGGACAAATGAATGATATTTTTGATCAACACAAGGTAAATAGCTCAAATTTTAAACCAGTTACAGAAATTGATGGTAAGTGCAAGAAACAATCTAATCATAGCAATAATAGCTTGAAATTCGAAGAGACATATGATCTAGATAATTTTAATAATATAAAATTTGGTCTTGAAGGCAATAAAGATCATGTAAATAGATTACAACTCAAACAGATCAAAAATAATTCTTTTGAATATGACAACGTTAAGAAACAGGATAATGTCTCTAAATATGGTGCACAAGTACCAGAAGAAAACAAAACGAATTCTAGATTCCAGTTTTCTACCAGAACGCTGAGCCCTACAGATTTTGATAGGATGAATATACAGTCGAATTTAAAAGAAAATAAATTTACTCAGAAACGATACAAAACGGAGGATTCATTAGTATTCGGGGGAATAAACTATGATGACCGAAAGGAACTAGAAAAAATAAATAAAAATGGGGATGAAAAAGTTAAGGAAGTAAACACTGGGGAATATCTTAGCATGCCAGAATTTCAATCCCAGGATTCAGACAAGAAAAAAGACAGCGATGATGATTTGTATAATACACTTTTCTTTTGAGAGATGGAATCAATAATATAAATAAACATGTATTCCACTGATTTAATGGATCTATTTGTTAAGGGGATGTATCCTTCAAAAAGAAAACTCTTTTCGGTTGCAAATATAAAATTTATTATGTGAATAAAGTGTAATAGATAAAATATTCGAAAGCTCAAATACAAAGGTTTATGTAATGATCATTAAAATATATGATCATAAGTGCAGTATTTACATTAACTCGACCTAAAATAAATTAAATTTATATGGTTATTTATATTTTTCTCATGATCTCAGCATTCAAGCAATGTAGAAAATATATGAGAGTAATAAATAAATTTAGAGATAATATTATGATAGGCTGATATATTTTATCATTACAAAAAATAGCCAATCTTTTTTTAAAAATATTCTTATCCTAAATTAAAAATGTAAATAGTAAATTTATTTTTTTATCAAGGATCTTTAACTGCCCGTAAACACTAATTATTCGCAAAAAATATCAATAGGACTGGAGTTTAAAATGCATCTGAAAGAACTCGAGGTTTCAAACCAAATTGTGGCATATATTTACAATATAAGACTGTGAAAAGTTCCTGAACCAATAGGCCCCGAAAAAGGTGGTAGGGAAGGGGATATAAGAGAAGAAGATATAGTCAAAAGTATAGATAATATGTGTTCATAGAAAATGATCAATGTTATTTTTGAAGATAAAATCAAAAAATTGAACATCAAAATTAGTTCATAGATTTAAAGTAATAAGTTTGAACAGCAGTTGGTTGTAAATAAGATTAAGATGAAATAAGAGCTCGGAGTGAAGAATATTCAACTGAATATAGCTTGATATAATTTTTTTAAGATAAAATGTGATTTTAACAGATAAGTTATGATGCCCAAATGCTATTTAACCCATATTTTAAAGAATTAAATAACAATAAATCATATTTTAGGGATTAATCTTATTTCAATATACCCGCCTATGTGGTTGTATTCAGACCTTGAACTTAAAAATACCACATTTCGCATTTAATTATATGAAAAATGTAAAAATATAAAAATATAAAAAATCATATTTCTTAAAGATGTTTCGTTTAAGTGATGCCTATCTGAACAATTTACGCCAGAATCGTATTATAATTTTAAAATTTTAGACTTAACTCTCACCTCTAATCCAATTTTAATGTAGATATTAGAAGCATTTTATACCTTAAAGCATTAAGATCTAACGCTAATCATTAAATAATCTTAAATATAGATTTTAAGTTCGAAATATCAAAAAAAGGTTACAGATAGCATAAAATATATTTATTTCTTTAATTTTGTTAAATCTTTTCCGTTTCCCGATACATAAACTTTCATATTCCGTGCTTAAACGCTTCAAATCATAAATTTAAATATATTACCTTTTTATTTATACGTAATATTATGTTTTATGAATTAATATTTTGGACACTTCCCTCATTATTTAAAAATATAGTAACAAAAATTTGACTTACTTTACTTTTTTTCCTTAACAGTGCAATATAAGAAATATCTTATTTTGGTGATTTTTTTGGTTTTCATGTAAAAATTATTGATTTATGCTTATATATGATCTCTAGACCATTTCGATTGATTAAATCTAATTTTTATGCTATTCTAAACCCACTATTTTTATCTTAATATTTGATGAATTTATGTTTAAATATAATATACAGATAACAAATTAATTCAAAAAATACAATTTATATAAACTTTATATGTGAACTATAATTACTGTCTATTATTCTGTATAGTTTTTTTACTATTTTTTAAACTAGAAAAATTTTGTTTGGGCCAGAAGCTCTCACTTTTTTTATTCATAATTTCATAATAAATTAAAATTCAGCTTTCTAAGAAAAAAAATTAATTTGTGGCATCTGGATTTTATCGCTCTAAATATCCTTGAAATAATTTAAAATTATATTTTAAGAAGATTAGTAGGCTAAAAAGGACATATGGTTTCCAATAATCTGTTGTCTGGTTTTCAATATATATTTAATTACCTTTTTATATAGTTACTACCTAATAAATTCTGATCGAATTTACTTTATTTATTTATGTTTTACTTCTATTACTTTTAGGAAGTTCGCTTTATACTAATAGGAACTATTGCTTAACTGATGCGTCTCTCTGTGGAACTCCCCCAGCACCCGTAATCACCGTGGATTGGGCCCTTTCTCAGCGGCGGCAGTCATTATGTGGCGGGAATGAGATTCTGTCTACTGTTCATCGCTAAGAGTTACAAGCTACAACCACACTTACCTATATCCTTGCTGAACGGTGTGTGATCTTTTTCATTCTGGAGGCGCAGTTCAACGGCTTACACAGCAACCTCCTATTTCTCATGGCTTGTCAATGCTTTATTGTTTATCTTTTATCGTTCACTGGCCGCCCCCTTGGATATTTTTCTTTAGAGTAAATTCGTTTCGGAAGTTAGTAGGGTGGGTGGAAGTAGAAACCGCGACCCCTCACACTGGATTCCGACTTGTAAACCACTCAACCATACCAGCCTACTACCTAATAAATAACTTAATATTTATTTAAGTACTAATTTTTCTTTTAACTATGAATTTTTACCCGGACAAAAGTTTAGATTGGTCTATTTTACAAATTTCCAGCATCCTCTTTTCAAGCAATCATCTTTACAGTCTTCTTCAATACATCTTCCACGCCCAGAGAACTATCAGTCAGTATTTACTTTCGGGTAGTTTGTTTCTTAAATCATATCATTTTAGAAATTAATTTTTCGCCTTTTATACTTGTTTTATGAAACTTTAGATAGCTCTATAGAACAGATTTTCCTGATACTTCTTTCCACCTCGTCATCTTTACAATCTTACTCGATGCATCTTCTTCTCTCAACACTTAATAGTTCAAGTATCTACCACAATATTATTGTTTGGGCTTATGCTTCCGCTTCAGTTTGCATTCCTAACTCCTTAATATACGACTTATGATATTTTGTAACTACCTCAACCCAAGTTATGACGTATGGCAATATTCGAATTCTACATTCGTAAATAAGGGTATGTTTATTTGCCAATAGAATACCATTTAATTCATTTATTTTAGGGATAAATTATTCGTTATAACTTTAGTTTTTGTTTCCAAGCACAACTTGCTTGATTATATGCGCAACAGAATATTAATACTTTCGGCTGTTTTCAGCTCTCAGAAGTCTTCTTCAATGCCTCTCCTCCGCTCAACACTCATTAATTCAAGGATTTTTTTCAATCCCAAGGTTTGTATATATGAACATCATTTTGATAAATATATTCTGGAATAATTATATTGTGGTGTTAATCTAAAACAAAACCTTTAAGGCTATTTTAATTTTTCTGGATTGCTCTGAATAAATACATGAGAGGTGTGGTAATAATGGGTTAATCTTGGATGTATTTTGAATTAATAGTCTCTAAACACTTCTAATAGATTGTAATTTATTTCTCATTAAGAAAGTAAAATTATTGAATTTTGGACTGATTTAAATAATATTGACAGATAAAATGCATCTATTTTTTGTGTTGAAATAATTTGCCCATCATCATTGCAAAAAAAAATCATTTTTATATCTTTAAGGGCATAACAGGGTGAATTTATGGACATTTTATGATTAATGAAAAAAAATACAAATTTTTAGTTACTGTTGAGGGCTCCCATATATTTTTTCGTGGTCTTAAAGCGATAGATATCGGTCTACTTTTTCTTTGCATAATTTATATTTTTTACCATAAATTTATATTGGTAATTAAGCAGCTTTATGTTCAATAATTATATAGCAACGTATATAAATAGTTGTATATTATTTTTATAATCTTCAAAATAATAAAAATTTGTCCTGTATTTAGCTTTATAAATAAGTAAACAATCATTATCCTACTAAATTTCCTGAACACGGGAAAAAAAATATGTATCAAAAAGATTTAAATGATATAATCAATCTGAAAGGAAATATTAAATAAATTTAATGCATATAATGTTCTAAATACAACTTTGAATTATTTATCTGAAAAAGAACAGATATTAGATTGATAAGTCGCCCACAAATTCCACACCCATTATAAAACTGAATCGGATATACTCACATACTTATATAGTGTTATGGATCTTTACATTTTAATTACTCAGATAAAATTAGAATTTCAAATATTAACTTACCAATGTAGTCATATGGATATTTATATTTTAATTCGTGATATAAAATCCGATTTTGAAGAGTTCACATACTTCTATAGCGCTATACATCTAAGTCCCTTTTTAATGTTGAACATTTAAAAGTATCTAGTTGAATTAGGTTATATAAATTACATAAAACAATAAAAATTATACAGCTTTTTTTTAATATTTAAAAGGTTTAAAATAATAATTTTTATTGGTGATGTTGCATTTTAATTTTACCAAATACATTTCTAATAGAATTTATTATTCATAATAGAGAAATATAAGTACAAATCCTAATATTTTTTGATATTATTATGTTCAAACTTAATTAAAATTGCAAAATGCAAGCGCATTTCAGTATTAACGAATTTCACACTTATTAATGACAAATTGATAGCGCAATATACAATTTAAAGTCTTTTAAGATTTTAAATGCACTTTTAGAGAATAATATAGCGTAATTCTTGATCTGCTAAAAGTTGAAGCTAAAGATATCGGATACAAATTGATTTAAGTATAAAATAAGAAGACTTTCATTGTTTTACTGGTAAAAATAAACCTAAAATTTAATTGTATAGATAAAAATTGACTAACAGGAGAAACAAGATAAACATATTTTTCCTATTTCATTCTCGAAGGGACTTAAATTTTTCGATTTTGCGTTTCAAATTTTTTTTTGTAGAATTAAGTGCTTTGAAATGAGGCCCAAAGATCAAACATCAGAATTGCAAGAAATCATGATCTATAACATATCTTCATAAATAATTTCTGCGAATTATATCCATATCATATATTATTTAATAAAATCTTATGGCTAAATTATATATTCGTGTTACATTCAAGAATTTAGCAAAAGAATATAAATAGCACTGTGAATTGCCAGCAAGGCTTTCTTTCGTGTCTAAATTGGTTTTATTCGCGCAATCGTAAATGTCGATTCTAATAAATAGTAGAAAGTGATAAATATAAATAAAAAGTCAAAATTGTTGAAAATCATAGACATCCGAATCTTTTAATCAATATATTCTGATTATGTCGATAAAATTTTTAAAAAAATAATTAATACTAATAAAATAAAATTATAGATGCTTGCTGCCCAGAAAATCAATTTTAATTTATAAATTGAATGTGTGTTAATATTAAAAATGGGTGATTTTAAGAAAACGAATTTTCTATTTTTAGGCTATTTATAACAAAATGACTAAGTCCAAATTTTATTTTTAGTAGATTAAAATCAAAATTGATAATGAGGTTTGGCCTTCCCCATCAAATTACCATCATCAATAATATTATTAAACAGGTAAAATTTATTATTAAGAGCATACAACACTCGAATTGACAATAAATATATCCTGTCAATCTCTTTATTTTTTTAATTTAAATATATTCGTCAAATATTAATTCCAAGTATGCAATTTTTGTTTTCATAAAATAGTTAATTTATCAAATCTGGCATTTTATTTTTTCCCAGATATCCTTACTTTTTTTACGCCTTATATAAATGTCCTATGTAGATTTTAAGCATATTTTAAGACTCAATGGTTATAATTTAAATCCGCCTGAATTTACAATCTTTTTTGCATTTAATTTCGATAGAATAGTTGTAGGTGAAGTTATCTTTCATATATGAGAATTTCACTTTTATATCCTTTATTTGAAATATTTTCTATATTTTTGATTGTTTTAAATAAGAAAAACCATTCCAATTCCATCATTGTGATTTCCAATATATTTTATCGTACAACCCATTTAAACCTAACTATCACTGATATTATTATTTACAATTAGTTCATATTATTGATCCATCATTATGACAAAGGTAAATTGAATTGCATAATAATTGGAAATCAATTAAAATAATTATTTGATATATAAAAATTTCTTATTTGTTCCACAATCCAATCATCAATCATATCTCAAACCATGATAACGCATCAATCATCAATTTATCACGATTACTTTGAAACCTGATGATAACAGAGACGAATCGACCAAAAAGAATCGAGTCTCTAACAAAATGATATGCCAGGATAATAAAATGCAGAGGGAAATTATCGATGATAAAATAAATAGAGAAGAAAGAGTAATGGGATTCTACAAACACTTCGATCCATCGCTTATCATTCAATCTATTCCTAGTCTTCTTCTTTCCCTTATAGGTCTTTCTATAAGTGGAAAGAAGCTAGATATGGAACAAAGAGAGCTATTCGCCGTTAAATATCCGATTCTCTTGCTATCAAATTGTATGCTTAGTTTTAAAGGAAACGCAGAACTCATATTCACAATGCATCTTTCATCTTTTTCACAGAAGAGAAATTTAGAAACTAGAACCTTTTTGAAATACTCTTTTGAAAATTCCTGCTTGGTGCTAGCACAATCCATAGTCATAGGATTTTCTATTGGTATTCTAGGATTTGTAAGAAACCTTATCTCAAACATACACGATATCAATTTCTTAGCAAGAATAACTTTTATGTGCTTATTTGCAGCTCTGATATCTTCTATACTTATTTTGATGATGCTCATACCCGCTGTTATTATTTCAGTTAAAATAGGAATGAATCCAGATAATATAGTTCTTCCCATAATATCAGCATTTGGTGATTATTTAGACATCATTGTTCTTATTACAGTGATACAAAAATTCCAGTTTAGCTCCAATATTTTCTGTTTGGTTTCGATAGTCATTATACTCTCAATGTTGCCTTTTCTAATATACATTTCACTAAGGAGCAAAATGAGAGTACCGATTCAATCCCTTTATATCCTGATAATAACATACATCCTAAGCACATCAAGTAGCTACGCTGTTCAGATACTATCAAAAAAACACTTAATTTTGGCTTCATCAACTCCAATATTTTGTGGACTGACTGGCTCAATAACATACATATATCTCAATAAAAGAGTTACTTCGCTTCAAAACTCAACAAGCCATAATCGAAAAAGAACGTATACATCACTGCTATTTATATCAATATTAATTGCAGGATCTACTACAATACTAATGCCTATATTGGGTGTACACTTTAAGCGTACTTTTAGCTTTCTATTTGTTGCTGGATTCGTTATGTCTGTATGCATCCTCCTGAAAATTGTGGAGGTTATTATAAAATTTTTCTCAAACGACATAGAAAATGTAGGGGTTATTTCTCTGCCCCTTATCACATCCATTGCTGATTTCTTGGGAACGACTATGACAATTATAACTTCTATAATTGTAGATTATATTAAATAAACATAGAATATTAAATCTAAATGTCATACACTTACGATTTATTATGCCATTATCAAGATTTTAAACCCCGAAATATACTTTATAAGGCTTTAAAATTCTTTATATCAGGCAAAAAAATATTACCTGGTGATTTTTTTATGATCCTTATTATGTTATAAAAAAATATGTAAGTTTTTTATTTTTTTAGGGCATAGATAACTTAAAACAATTAGATAGACAATCAATATGACGAAAACCAGAAAAGAATATTATATACAATATAAACTGCAAATTTGAACAGAGAAGCGGTTTGCCGGGATTTTTACTTCAAATGGAAGTATCATGCGTGCTTTAGATTTATAAGGTTATAACAATGATTCTTTGGAGGACCGTAGGTTAAATACGTATTAAGAATATCCTAGTTTTTTATTGATTTTGAAATTAAAAATTTATAGAATACAATCCTAGAAAAACAAGCTTTTTACATATTTTAAGATTAATTTATTATAAAACCGAATTTCAAATTTATGCTGAACAAAATACCAAATAATGTTATGATTAAAAAAACATAAAGGCTCTATAATATGAAACGAATAAAGCCCATACCTAAATTAAATGAACTCTATGATAGAATAAATTGTAAAGTTTTTGAAAATATTCTTATGTATTATACACTTTCTATAATATTTCGTAAACAGGCTTAATTTTTGAGAAGCTATAATTCTCCATCCCAATAAAAAATCAAATTTAAACCCTGAAAATTAAAATAAGAGATATTTTTCGGTAAATTTAGGCGGAAAAAATGATGCTTAAAAATAAATTATCAATAAAATGTAGAATTTATCGTAAAAAACAATTATGTGTAGCTAAAAATAAAAATTAATATAAATGAAAATTAATGTATATACATACGAGATACGCTTGAGAAAGCTAGTGGATATTATTGTAGAAGATATGATTGGGGTTTAATTAAAATTAATTTAGAGGAAATCGGAATGATTTATTCGCATTAAAATATGACATTAGTAATAGCAGAAACAAAGCCCAAAAACATTTTTTTGAATACAATCTTGATAAAAATCTTCTATCAATCAATTCATTTCTTATAATAAATTTATTAAATATACGAAATTTTGTAAACTCTAAAGTTCCCATTAATAATTCGATTTGAAATCAAAATTTTAATGTCAAAATGTGCTTGGTAACTATTCCATATTTACAAAAGAACAAGGTCGCTGGTTTTAATGTTTTTTTTGATAGATAAAAATACTGTATATTTCTAGGATCCTATTTATATCCCTTACAACTTTTAAATGACTTCGATGATCGTATTTATTTGATTTAAATCGTCCTATTCAATACTTCTAATTAAGCAATAATTTTTTTTGAAGGGTTTTATATAGAGTAAATAATCAATTGCCTGTAGCCATATTTTCATCTGTAGATTAAATCAGTTTTGTCGTTAATCTTATTCATTTTATTTTTTTATCTAGTTTATTTTTAGTCTATTTTTAATTATAAAATTTTTTATTGAAAATATTTTAAAGGCCCTATTCCCTCGTGATTTTATCGTCGATCTAATTTTTTTATTTTCATATTGATCATATAGATAAACATATTTTAAAAGAAAGGTAGTTTAAAACACAAGAAATTATATATAATAATGAATATTATGAAATTTTGAGAGATTAAAACCAAATTAATTATAAAATAATTTGGTAGTGGGAATTAAACCCTTCAGAATTCAATTAAAAAAATAAACGAATCCAAACATTAAAAAAAATTAAACCTCTTTAATCAATTTGTATACTATAAAAAGTAATAAATGTGATTTTAAACATATGCAATTTTTAAATAAAAATTTAGAAGTCTTGTTATCCAATATCTAAGTTAATTAATAATGACAATCTGCCCGTGCCTTTATACATTAAAACATTTAAGCATAATAATAATAAAATAATTTTGAAATTTATTTCTATAAATTATTTAAATTTGCACCGTTTCTATTTTATCTTATTGCAGGTAACCGTTAAAAGGATTCTAATTTATTCATAAATCACGCATATCCAAAAGTAAAATTTCAAAACACGTACGTTAAATTCTATAATGATTATTTGATATTTTTTAAGATTGTGATTTACTTTTTTTATTTATTTATGGATTAATTTTCTTTTTATCAATTTTATATATTTAAATGTGGGTCAGCCCTTTGGGAATATTGCACAACTCCTTGATGCATTTTTTGACACCTTCCCCAAATCTATCTTCATCAACAGCTCTTCTTATCTCAAATGAGATGAAATCAAGTTTCTTGCGGAGTGGGTGAGCTTGCATGTATGCTTCTACTTCGTCCGGGATTTTTAACTCCTCAACATATTTTTTATGAAATTTTGTAACCACTCCATCCCAAGTCATTATGCATGGTATTATTCTTGTTTTACATTTGTAAATTAAACTAAGTTTTCGCCAAGATGTCATACTTCCTATATTTTTCATGCTCAACTTAAGTTAAGTTTTCAAGAAGATTGAAATTAAAATCTATCATTTATATAAAATTCATTTTGGTTCATCATTCAAACAATAAGGTTTTGACTTTAAATAGTTTGTTTGATAATATAAACCAACCTTTAGATACTTTTATGTAGCGCAACATATAACGTAAGAAGGGAAATATAAGTAAAGTACCTGCTTTATATTTTAATTGAATAATTCATATTAATTGCTCCTTTTTTTGTATGTTTATGATATTTATAGGGTCAAATATATATTTCTAGTATATTATTTCCAATGATAACCTTTCGATCAGCAGAAAAAAGGCATTCTTAAATTTATTATCAGATAAAGAGATATTTTAACACAATTTTTTCGCATTTAAAGACACCGATTTTTATTAAACAGCAAATTTTTATAATATCTTTGACATGTAATTATCGACTATGTTTATTTTTCATATTTTGGCTAGCATAAAGGTTTATTTTTTATACGAGATAATAAATTTTTTTTATCCCCATACTTCCATAAAAAATAATTTTTTAAAGATTATTTCTTCTCAGCCTAAAATATTATTACTAGAATACTTTTTAGTCGATTTAAAATGTTCAAACCTTTTAATTTAGAAAATCTGCTCAATATGTTCACATAAATTTATCTCAAAGAGAAATTTAGGGTAAAGTGATTTTTGACCTTTATTTTTTGAAATTTATCAAATTTAGTTTGTATTTTTACAATTAAAAATTGTTTGTATTGATTTTTTATACTTATTCATGCAATTTGTAAATTACGATGAGAAAACACAGGATAGAAAAAAAAAGTTATAAATTTTTGAATACACGCTCGAAATACACTATTAAATAAAAACAAAATATATAGAAATTAGACTTTTATAAAAATTTTTATTTTTAAAATCAATATGGTAAACTTATTTTTTTGAACACTTGGGTTATGTATAAGATAAAAAGAGCAATAAGCTGTGCTTCTCCACTTATCCCCCAAAAATGCAGATGTTATCTTTATAAAAATTGCTCAAAGTTGGATTAAAATATTAAACTAATTATTTTCTTTATTGGTATTGGGTGCTCAACCATTTATTCCACTTTCGACTCTCATCAGATTTATATTTATCATAGTTAATTTTCTATAAAGGTTTGATTTTTTTCGTATATTTATAGCGAGAAAATATTATTTGGGTCTTATTGCACAACGGGTATTGTTGATGAATATTAAAAATCATATCCCAATTTTTTCTTTCAATTAAAACAGCAATTCTAAATCACATTCTGACAACGCTTTATATCACTTTTAATTAATGTCTATGAAACCAGAATATTTTTAAATTTTATTAATTTGTGTATTTAGCCTTTTTGAAAATCAGGAATTCGCCTTGCACGCAGTGTTATTTTAAAGATCAAAATTTAAATTTACCTAAAACCACACATATTTAGATGCATATTATACCTTTATCTGCCATGTATAGGTTACTTTTTCAACAAATGACCTTTATTAATCTTAGATAACCCTTAAAGGGAGTTTAATTATGATTTTTTAAAAATATCTTCTTTTGTTGTAATTTTTAACCATTCAGATTGTTATTTATGTAAATTTTTCCGAAGTAAATATATAATTTATCTGAATATATAATAGATGTTAACAGAGTATTTATTCATTGATACAATAAATATGCTTCTCAAAAATATAACTTCGAATCTAGACCTCTCGTAAAGTACAAAAAAAATTAAAAAAAAAGATTATTTAAATGCCTTCTTTAATTTTATAAAAACAGTAAGAAAGGAATTTATTCGTAATTTTTTAATACATTCAGACCCCTTTTACGATAATTATCAAGCGATAGGATTTTAATTTGGATTCAAAATAATTTATTATAAAAATAAAAACCCTTCACTATATTAGAATTTCTAGATTATATTTACCATAATCATTCTATTATTAATTTTATTTTTAGACACTTTGAATTATCGATTGAGATACTTATAAATAAATTGAGGTTTTCCTGTATAAAAATATTATTCGCATAATTTCCACTTGCATATGAGAAAATGAATTTGCGAAAAAAACACTCAATGTCGCAAAAATACCCAAATTAATTTTAAAGGCATTTTATGGGCAATGAATATTAAGTTAGTTAAAGGATAGCCAGCAGCACTATATCGATCTCATAATTGCAATATTAATATAGAAATTTAAAACCGAATTCTATTGAGTTGATCTTAAATTACCTTTTTAATGCGGGTTGTTGCTCAGCCATAATAAAAAGATATTTTTTGTTTGTTTTGAATGCTTTTTATGCGATTCAAAACTTAAAAAAACAGAATAAATCTGAATGATAATTTATGTTAAAAGTTTAAAAATTGAAATGCAATTAAAAGAAATAAGATACAAAAAAAAAGTCTAGGTATGCAATTTTTAGATGTAGTATAAGCCAATCTAAAAAAATAGTTCTTATATTTTAAAAAAACTTTTTAGTGCGAATAAAAATAAAGAATAATCTTAAATAGTGAATATAATGTAAGTTTGGGCATCTTTTTCTACAAACAAATTATAAGGGGTTTATACTTTAGCTTTAGCTTAGATTACACCGTAAAACCTCAAAACACCTTTTAAAAGTATATAACTTCGAGAATAAGAAAAGAAGAAGCTAAATTTAGTATAAAAACTAGATTATAAAAAATAAAATACATTAAATCACATGAACATAATTTAGAAAAATAAATATATGTTATGCATATTTATATGATTGTTTTATATGATTGATTTAAAATCTTGAAACGTAAATGTCAAGATATTATATTATCTATTTAATTTTATATTAGAAGAGAATCTTTTCAATTTTAATTTTTTTCATTTGATGTTTTTTTTTGGATTTTTAGGATTAATATTTTGGTAACAGAATACAAAAAGTTCTTTATCTGTTTTATTTTTTTCAAAAGATAAAATTCATATCATGAATCTTTACTCAAAAAAGTATTGTGGTTATAAATATCTATTGGATTCTGTTTATTTAAATTTAGAAAATCATAAATCTTTTGAGTAATATGCCATTGACCTATTTAAAATTTTTAAATATGTCTTACAATAATTTAAAAAGGGAAGCTAATCTTCTTACATTTAAAATATAAAATTTTCTTCTTATTATATATATAAAAGACAGTAAAATCAACATACTAAGGGATATGATATAAAAAATTCTGGAAACACTCGATTAATACAAATAAAATATATAGCACAATATAAACAATTGCTTTTTTGGTGAATAATACAGAGTTTAAAAATTAATTTATAATTGTTTGAATGTATAATGAAACCAAATTTTACTACTAGATCCAAAATGTTTTATATTTATGTGTTTGATTCATATTATAGCGGGTTCTGTTGAATAAAACATTAAGTTTTTAATGGCAGATAATCATAATTTAATTTTTTATGCTAATAAAATTTTTATATAAAATTGATTTTATGGCCCTTCGGCTTCCATATTTTTTAGCTTTTTCAAAACCTTTTTAAAGTCAATTTATTGATTAAAATTTCCAAAAAACGCCAATTTTTTCAATATTTAATTTTTTTTAAACATTGATAAATCCTAATTTTAAGTAAAAAAATGAAATTATATTCTATTAGCCACAAAAAATAAAAATTTTGTGCACGGTAATATTTATTATTAATAACATCTTATTTCTAATATTTATATTCTGTATTAAAAAAAATATTAATTAATTGATTAAATGTATAGTATTTACTTATTGCGTTGTTATCAGTGATTCTATGTTAATATACATGATTTTATGAATAAATAAATGAAAAATATTGTAAAAACCGGATATAATGTGCTATAATAAATTATTTTATGCATAAATAATAATCTTATTGACTGCTTCATGCCATTTTTATTGGAAATGAAATATGTAAGATTTAGTGTCAATTACTACAAAACATGCTTTTTGAATTTAATTGCCCTTTTGATAAAAATATTGCGGTTTTAACTTATAAAAAATTACTTAGTTAACAACTTAGCGCCTTCATTATATCCAGATACTTATATCCCCACTAAAAAATTAAATGGTATATTTGATACTAACAAAGGCGTTTTATACACACATTCAATATAATTTTTTGAATAGTGCTATCTCATATATGGACATATATTTTATATCGCGCTTTTTTTTAATTGAAACTCCGGGAAGTCTAATTTCTATTGAAGGTGAATTCAAATTTAAAACCCATACACATTACTTTAACATCCATATGACTCAAGTCATTTTAAAAAAATTTCAATTATTCATCTTTAAAATCGCTTCTGAGTATATTTAATCTTAGTATGCCAGATTGATTACCTGATGAAAAAAAGTCGCCAAAACGAACCCATTCTATTATTACAACTCGTTTTATAAAGGCTTGAAAGGATATATATCAAGCACATGTCAAGATTTTTGTTTGAAGGGAATTTTGATGATGATTGCGGGTTCATAAAACAATTACCTGATTTATATATGAGTTTAAATAAAAACAAGTCTAATTAACAGCGAAAATCTATTTTTATTATTGTTGTATATTTCTCTAATATAACTAAAACTTAAATTTATAAGAAATTCTATGTTTTGAGCATTGAGAAAAAAGTAATTTATATTTATTTATGATGAGCATTTTTTATACACCGAAGAATACAATTGTGATGTAAAAATGCTTCATAGGCACGAATACTCTGAAAATGATGACTGGACATAAATAGTTTATTCAACTTCGATTTATCGGTCTATAATGCAACATATTTTCTCTTCGAAGTATAATTATGAACATGAATTTCTAATTATAAGAAGATAAAATTATAGGAAATTGCTTATTATTATTATTTTGGCGCCGGGGGTTTTAACTTGTAATCGGCCCCTCTTTCTAGCTTAGAAAAGTATCCGGTATCTAATCTCGTGGTTATTATATCAAACCGGGAAAGAATATATTATATTGATAATATTGATATCCAGAGATATTTTATGAAATATTTATTCTTTAAACCAAAAATATTTTTTTTTGCTGGTGCATAAAATCGTTCATTAAAAATTTAATATTAATACATAATCATGTGGTTTCTCCTCCAATGTTAAATAAATATCGCTTTTCTCCAAATTAATATCTTCAATTGATTGTATACGAAATACATATTTAGCAAAACAGACTTCGCTAAAATAATTTTTTTTTGATGTGATTTTTATATGCTATCTTGTGAATTTAATAGTTATTTAAAAATTTAGGCCGTTTAATCACATCAAAAATTTAAAGTATTTAGATCAAAATAAGCATTAATACTGGTCAAAAAAAATTACGGGGGCTAAATTATTTTTAGACATTTGGCAGCTCTTGATCATTATATTTAACGAAATGTATTTTTACAAATAAGATGTGTTTATTTTATTTAATTTCAAGCATAAAATCACAAAAACGATCGACTTAAAGTTTTATTAAGAAATATTTCGTCTATTTTAAATGGTCATCCGAACATAAAATTTTTGCCTTTTATTTTACCATTAAAGCATATATTTTTTTTTTATAAAAGCTAAAATTGGTTAGTTTTGTATGTAATAATAATGTCATCTGTTTTGTTTGCCACGTTATTTCCTATTTTTATTCTATATTTCATCTATTTTAAAGACCAGTAGTTTCAAAATTTTCTTCTGTCCTATAAAATTTATATTTCATCATCAGAAAATCAAGCATAATCTATTATTAATTGTCAAAAATTAGATAAAAAAATAATTTACAGATATTTTATATGAAAGTATACAAAATTTAATCTAATTCGCAATAAAGATCACATGAATCTACAGATCACACGAAATATTTTTGACAAAAAATAGATTTCCACTAACATTATCTTTATAAAACTTAATATATACACGATTTATCAAATTATTATATTTTTCTATAAGATATTCATATTTCCACTTTTTAGCATTTCGGTAGTGAATATTTTTAATAATTTTGGTATAATGATGACAAATAAAAAAGATTAATATCTAGTAACAGAATAATTAAAATATTTCGTATAGCATATATAAGTGCTAACAGTTTGAGAAATATTATATTAAGTTTAGCTGTTGCATATTGTCACTATTTCTATGACATTAAAATGAGACTTTTAATATTGGAAGATATTACTCTCATCATATAAAAAGATAAAATTTTAAATTAAACAAAAATTAAAACATTATATGGTTTAAAATTAGAAAATATATATATTTTCAAGATATTATTCTTTAATTCATTACTGTTAAATCACAAAATATATTTTTTGTTGAATACATTTCGAGTTATATATATGACTTTTGCATTTAAAAATCCATTTAAGAATATAAAATCTTTAGGCTTCTTTTGAAAAGCGGCCGGTAAATATTTATAAGACTGTATAGAAAATTCAGATTGCTAAATAAGGGAGAAATCAATTATAAATATTTTATTTTAACATATCGGATGCGCTCACTGTAGTGAATCTTTTAAAACGACTGATCATATGACAATCATATTAAAAAGGCTAAACCTCGATTACACAAGGATGCACACTGAGATAGTAAGATGCTTCACTCTATGCTATCAAGATAATATGGTTTTTTTAAAGCAAATAGAATACACAGTGACTGGGTAATAAATATTATAGAAAATGAATATACTGAGATTTAAGTAGATACAAGAATTAAGTCATTAAATAAACACTTTAGTGACAGACCAGATATATTCGTATAAGATAAAAAGAAAAAAATGTATCAACTTATAAGAAATCGGTTTTATAAGTATAGATAAAAGAAACCTCGTCTAAAACGAAAAATCAAGAAATATGATTAGCTAGCATCTTAATTCATACTAATCTACAAGTTTTAGACATGAATTATATCACATGTCGTAACATGGGAGGTATTGGTTACACAATATCATAAGTTACATAAAAAACACGAATTCACAAAACTAGTTGAGGGAAATATTGAAAATATAGGATAGAAACTAAATCCCTTAAATAATAGGCCCTGAAGAGATGATAGCTATCGAAGAAGATGTAAGATAAAACCAAATGATTGGATATGATATGCCACGAGAAATCAATAACGTTATCATTGGGGAGAAAATCTAATATTAAATATACCAAAATTAACTTATGAATAATAAACAATTTGATATTTAAAATAACAAATGCAAAGCAAATAACTATAAGATTTTTTAAAAAATAAAGATAATTGGGAATATTAAGTCAACTTTAAAACCCAGAGGAACATATTACTTCATCAAGGGAATCTTTAAAATTTGTTGTTATCTAGATGCGATCATATTTTCATAATTATTTTATAAAAATAACGGGGGGAAAGGGAAATGTATATATTAAAATATTCTAAACCACAAAAACCAATCTTATATTCAAAACATTAACTTTTATTATCTTATTTTTATGTCTCAATATGTCATTATTTTTGAATTTTTCTTTCCTTATAGAAACACAAATTTGAATTTTGAACATAGTTTGATATTGAAAAAAACAGTTTATATCTTAATGCAGTATGCTTTAAAAATACATTTTTATGTCCCATTATATCACAATGCTTGATTTTTACTTGCTTTATATAGATTTTTATATAATTTAAAGATAGTTTTATGGCAAAAGGAGAGAAACTTACAATAAATTCAAGATATTGCGATATCAACAAGATAAAAATTAAAAAAAAGTACATAATTTAAACTGTTTTATATCGAGCAAAAATAATAAAAGAACATAATTTCATTTGGTTTGCCTGATAGAAAGACCAGCAAAACTTAATAAATAGCTCTATAAAAAAAAGACCTCTAGGCGTTTCGTTTGAATCTAAAACGTATATATATGCTAGTTTTTTCCTTGTAGAATTGCCAATAGTTGGAAAGTATTATTCTTTTGAAAATAACATCAATCAAGCCTGAGTCTGCTGCCTACGAATTTTCCACATGTCGTTTATTTCTAAAAAGTGCGTGCTAGAGGTCTAAAATCTCGAATATTAGATCTGACCATTGATATCGGAGGATCTTCATGATATATTAGTTGCAGAGAAAGATCTATTGGAGTAGCAAGAAAATCAATACACATTTTTGAGATTCTAGATCCCCGACGAACGAATAATAAAATTATACTTGGACAGAGATATAATGAATGGGAATAATGTTAAATAAAGCTGAGGCAGACATTGCCATATATTGGTTAAATCCTGGTGATATAGCGAACGTAAGGGTATCAATTTTATTAAAACACATGATAATATGATAGAATCGGTTCTTGAAGAGTTTAATTACAAAAATTCATAAGTGCAGATTCTAGAAGATATTTGTATTAACGAAATTATTGATTTTTATAAATTCATAGTGTTTATGTGAAATATTTATATTTCCAAAATAAAATTGACTGTATAAGCTTATAGTATCTAGAAAAATACGCAGATTTCCCGGACAATGTTGTAATTTAAAGTAGAAAGGAATTTAATATAAATAATATTTTTCTGCCTATTTATGAAAAATTTGGGTTTTAAAGAATTTATATTAAAATAAAAGGTTTATTATCTGATCTAGATAATCTAATCGCGATAAAATCATACGGAACAGTAGACGATGTTTATTATATAATATATAAAGAGGATTATCACATATACTTATTTGGGGCACGTGTTTAAAAGATACACTAAAAGATGTATGTTTTTACCCCGAATTGTGTGATGAATAGGCAATAAAATTTATTATTTCCATTGCTGAAAAGCTTTATATTTAATATTGTAAATTGCACTTTTGCTTTTATTCAATTTGATTCTAAATAGTTAATTCACTTTTGATTGTAAATATCTAAAGCATTACATTTAATTATGGTTTAGGACGCTTACAATCTGTTGGACCAATGAAAATTTTGAATTGAACTTATAAAACATTTTTCAGCTCATCGTTTGTTAAATATAAATAATGTTATTTTTTTTTATATATCAACTGATAATTTTACTATTTTTGATGGATTTAGCTTCTGTATTCATGATAAAATCCACAGCTTCTTATTTTAACAGAGCACTTAGTTTTATCTAATATAAAGTCTCAAGTTATAAATAAAGGAGAAAAAAAGTTCCAAGGTAATAAGCCGAAAACATTAATCGGATTACCGCTAATAGAAAAATACCAATAATGGCTTTGATTTCTTGCTCTTGCTTTCGAGAATCGAGTAAAGTTGTTTCACAATGCCAAAATTAGTACATATTCAAAGCCAAAGCTTGCTACTGCTGTTACTCGGCGTATTATTGTATGTGTATTTCTTGCTGCTATGTGGCCTTTTTACTAGTGTAGTAATTTAAAGTTGACCTCGAATGTGTAAAATCCTAACCTCGAATCATAAATTAAATAGTATAAGAAAAAAATTATACCCCTCAAATATAGTCACAAAGAAGATTATGAAACTAGGATATCTTTTGAAAAATTATTTCAAAATGAGAATTTCATATGATAAATAATTTTATTTAATAATTTTTAAGAAAATTACAACAATAACGATATATACCATAATTGCCTATGAATATCCAATAATATTGTCGATTTTATTTTTTATTGCGCTAAATGAATAATATATTGTCGGTAAAAATTAAGACACGGTGTAATCTATCAGACGAAAAGATAATCAGTAAAAATTAATCCACTTAACTTCCCGAAAAAAAAGATAGATTTTATTTTATTTCATATATATACAGCAATGTCTAAGTATTTTTTGTTATAGTTTATATTCAGCATTTGTGCTGTCTGTAAAGTGGATGAAGTCAATAGACATTTAAATAATAAATTTATTAAGTAGATATATATTAAACAAAGATAAAACTAATTTTTAAATCCATAATAATAACAATAGATTAACTAAGAATTTTTAAGCCATGTAATGTAATGGCCACACCAAGAATTAAAATATATAAATTATTTTTATTGGCATCTTACAAAGAAGATTTTAAGCTACAAATGTAGAAAGATTATTTCAAAAAAAATTTGCCAAGAAAATCTTTATTAATGAATGACAGAAGCATCACTCAAATCGTTCAAATATAAATCACACATAATTAAAAATATAATCACCTAAAACAAGAAAAGTTTTGGTGCTAAAAAATATTCAAACATAATTTAAGCAAAAAGGAAAAGAAACACAATAATTTTGTAAAGATATATTTTATTTCATGCTTGATTTTGTCTTCCTATAAATTGCAAATTAATGTGACTAAAAACATAATTTAAAACTTGATTATTAGTTGCTTTGTTATACATTTGTTCACCATGGAAAAAATGTATTTTATTATACCCAAGAATTTTCCAAGTATATTCTTTTGGGAAAAAATTATTTGGATTCGCTTCACTGTAGCCAGAAGATTTACAAAAATCTGGAAAAATATTATTCAAGGCACTGCAAAAAGCCGATAATTCACCTTTTTTAAAATACAAATCATTTTTTTTACTGTTTGAAAACCCAAACCATGCAGATCCTGAAATTTTATCTTTTTTTTTAATTTTATTTATCAAAACTGCAATAAAACTCCACCCGTGGTATCTGATTTTAAAAAAACTATATTCACTCAATATCTTCTGCTTCTGATTGATAATCTCGTATTTATAAAAATTCAATAAATTAGAATATTGTTGGATTTGGGTATTATTTAAGAACGTTTGGCATAAAAACAAAAAAAACTCCTGCATTGTTAATATATTGTTGCAAATACAATTTCTCTTTATCTCGCTTATCATTTTATTATTTAAATTACGCCGCTTAAGTTGTAAATTACAATTTAGTTTATCTGATTTCATTAAATTTACTATCAAATTATAATATTTCTCAATAAAATCCTTCACTTTTTTAATATTCAAACAAAATGTGCAATTCGATGCCCCGTCTTCATGCATTACATAGCAATTTGGCATATACAAAATAGTTCCAGAGCTAAAAAACCTTTGTATCTTTATAATTAAGACTAGGAATTCTGGGAAAAGAACTGGAAGTATAGCGAATTCCTTTTTAATCTTACGAATATTAATGTTTCCCTCTTCACTTTTGTCACAAAATATGTTGGTTAATACCATTTTGAAATTTTCTGAATCCAATATCAAAGAGTTGAAATGATCACTTGCATAAAAAAAACTTACTATGCCGTCGGTATCAAATTTTGTATCACATATTAAATTATCAGGTTTTTTGAGATATTTTTCGTTTAATATATCATATGTAAGCTTGACATCAAGCAGAAAATCATTTAATTTAGGATATCTGATCTTCATAAATTCTGGTAAACTTGATTTTTTAACCATGGTCTCTTTAACCCTCTTCTTACCGCTACTAAGTGCATTTGAACTCGTTTTTTTTCTTTTGGAGCTTTTACCTAATCCATTTTGAAGCGAATTTGTGGCTAATGGATTTTTACCTGGAAATCTAGTAGTTTTTAATCTTGCGCTATTATCTTTCAAACCCTCTATATTTTCTGAGATTTGCACGAGGTTCGACGAACTTTTAGACTTTAGTAAGTCAACAGCATTTTCAACTAGTTTTTCCGGAATACTGATTTTTAGAGTGTCTGGAGCTTGAAAAAAACGCGCATCATCTTTAATTTTGAGCTTGTGTATCCAGTATAAATTTTGATAGTTGCTTGTTGATGTGCCTTTCTCTACATTAATCGAATTCAAACCAACACAAAGATCTTCATTTGTATCCATATCAAGTTCACATAGTTTATTTGATAATTTGACTTTCTTATCATCAATTGATCGCAAATCATCAGAAAGATGTGCATTTAGATCTTGGCTGTGCTGTGATTGTTCATTTGATAAATTGTCTTTCTCTAAATTTATTGAATTATATACATCATTCGCATATACTTCTGGACCAGAATGACTTTCTTTTTTTGAAAGTGAATAGAGTGCTTGGGCATATTCATATGCAGAATCTGCATCTACCGTTCCTGAAATCAAAATAAAATTTAAATGTATCAATATCAGCCATTGCATTTTTAGGGCTATATTATTTAATCATTGATTAAAAAAATGATTGTGATTTTAAAAATAGCGATGCCCTAGTGATGTAAAATTTAACCTATAATCTAAAATAAATGATCTAAGGTTTGAATCGATCCATCGTTTTTTTAATCACTAAGCAGTAATTAATGCCCCCCAGCAGTGCGGGATACAGCAAACACTAGATGTGGACCTAGCGTGAAAAAAAGGTTTTGATTTTAAACATAAATTTTATTGTAGCTCTAAGCCATTTTACTAGATTCCCATATGCAAGTGGAATCATTCAGGCTATTATTGATTTGATGAGGATATTTCCGCGTAGCGGCGATCGATTGACTTGTTGCAATTAAAACCATTAACATCAGCGGGAAATTTTATTTTTTCTGAATTTTTATTCGTGGTCATTTCTTAGATGATTACTAGTTCTTTTAAGTTTTTTAGATATTATTTCTGATATTTCATATGAATTTGAATATTTATAGATTTCAACCATCCTATAACCTCAAAAGCTTTCATAATTATTTTAGTGAAGCTGTGAAATGATTTATGAAGCGATATGAATTTATAAAGCAAGCATTTATAACATATTTTTAGAAAAATTGACAAGAAATATAGTACTATTCTTTTAATGAATAATTATTAAGCATATTTCAAAATAATTTCAATATAAAATATACTATTAAAGAATTCGGACGCCAGCGGAAGTGTATGCACAAACAATAGTACTGAAGAAACCACGTAATTATATGATTATTGAGTGTAATAGATGTATTTTATAAGATTGTGAGAATGATGTGCTTGAAAAGAGTATAAAAAAACCAGTAATGTAAAGCAATTTAAAGTTATGCGCGAGCAAACATGAAAAATTAAAAGAAAAAATAGCCCTTAAGCCATATAGTGTTATATAGAAAAAGTATAAACTCAGAAATAGTTGATTATATATAAAAATTTGAATCTTGTGTTCAGATTATCAAAGTGGTGAAATTTAACAACTAAAAAATCCTGGTTGAAAGCACACCATAATATGAGCTAATTAAACGGGGCATATCATAAAAAAAATGCAATAAGGTCTATATTCAACTATGATAATTAATACAAGAAAAAGTAGAAGATTGTGACTGACAAGATTGCACATAATATGTAAAAGATGAGAATGTTTTTATATCGAATCTAATTTCATTATGTCGAACAACATTTTGATTTACTATATTCATATATTTAATATTACTTAAAATATGAATTATATTTTGTGTGGGTTTTATCTAAATTTACAGGATTGAAGCTTGTAAATGAAAAAAACATTTGTTTATCAGCTCGTATTATATCGAAATTACTTGGGTTTCTTTTACAATTTTTTTTTATACCTATTTTATCATGCATTTTTTTTATTTATAGACACATTTTTCACTCTACCTACACATGATATTATATTATTTTTATACGCTAGTATTTCATTTCAAAGATTCATAATAGTGTAATCTATATGATAAGATACTTGTGTATTATTTAGATCAAAAATATAAAAATTCGGTTAAATGGAAAAGTGATATATTTTGATTAAATTATATTCATTCTAAAAGAATTATATACAAAAATCATAATAAATGATATTTGTAAGTTCTTATGATACCAGGTTAAAATCTTAATTAATAACTACTCTATAATTAATGTATACCTGGGGAGTGCGATCCCATATAATCAGTAAAATAACATAGACAACTTAAAATATTATGCGCACAATTTCTTCAAATAACTATATATATAATTCGCAATATGATTCTGAAAACATCAGAGAAATTGTCATTAAATACATGTAAAAACTATTTTATTTCTCTTAAATACTCTTAGTTTATCATAGAAAAGTATTTAACGATAATTACTGTCTTTTTTATTTACATAGAATATAAAATATAGTACAATAAATAAACACACCACATGTTACAACTTAATCGGATTGTTCGAATATTAACAAGGACCATAATTTATATAAAAAGATGAAAATGCGAATTTTTTTTTGCATCAATAGACACGGCTTTAATGTTTTATTTGTATTCCAAGATTACTTTATCAAAGAAAACTGTAAATTTAAAATTACAAGGGATATTATTTTGTAAACAGAACAAAATATCCTCTGATTATTATGATTCAAATGAAAATAAAATATTACAAGGATATTTTGTTAATTTTGTAATGCTATATTGGTTCGATATAGTAATCACATGAAAGTTAAAATTTTGCTTCTTCAAATATGATCCTTCCAAAATCATCATATGATTCCTCTATAATAATTATAAATTACATCCACTTAAAACCATATAAAAGTAATATTAAGTAAAAGAATGGATGATTTTTATAATAAAAATGTATTTTTTAAAAGTCTATATATTTAAGTTATTTAACTAAAACACCAGGACTATAAAATGGACAAGTAAAAGACAAATTTTGCATTTTTTTATGAACGAACGATTGGATTTATCTTCATAATATCTTATTTAGCAATTTCGAAAGTCTTATATCAATTTCGAGCCTTATATTCATTATAAGCCCCTTTCAAAATATATATAATTCGATTTCTCATTTTATTTTGTAAACTCTTTTATATTATGTAAATTTTTAAATGTTAAAAGAAACGAATTGGAATAGATTTACCAGTAAATTTACTTTTTTGAAAAATAATGCTTTTTTCTGACTGTGTCATCTCTTGAAGATATTTCGCAAAAAAACGAATACACAATTCTAAATTTTCTGTCGCTTTCTATACCTAAGTTTCTTATTGTTTTTATTTATAAAATGTTATATCACCAGCAGACTTTCCTTAATCTAGTACTTGGGAGCTAAAATTAAATCACAACTTTCGACAGCGATTACTATGAGTGGATTTTTTTATTTTACCCGTGTATAAATTTATTTTCTACTTCACTCATATCTTATCATTTTAGATACAGTTCTAAATTTTTCTATGACTTTTGTTGGGGAGTTTTTTTATGAACATGAAAGACATTTTTTTTATGGCAGCAACATAGAAATAAAAATTCATATGTTCTTTTTTTAGAATGTGCGATTTTATGCATCCTTAAGGTTGTGTCTAACTATTTATATTTAAAACACACGCTGACGTTTTTGTAAATTTGTGTTTTTTAAACTTTTGTTTTAAATTATAATCCACCTTAATAAATATATTTATATTATTATTATTATTATATTTAGTTAATATGGCCAGTGAACAGATTTTAAATTTATAAAAAAATATAATGCTAATCTTTTGTCATTGAAATTAGAATTGTAAGCATTTAAAGATAAATTGTTATGCCAAAAAATCACCTTTTTATCATTTACACTTTATTCCATATCATTTATAAAAATAGAATTAGTTTATATAAACAACAGATATTGACACTATAAATATTTACAAAAAAACATTTTAAAATGTTTTTTATCTGAATATCGTTAAGTAGTCACCAAAGCGATAATTTTATTTGTGCCTATATCCTTAATAATCTGATTAAAAAAATAGAGAAGAAATAATTGGATTCATTCAAATACAGATAATTTCAGCACAATCATAGATAAAATATATTCATCCCAAGTTAATTAGGATATTGGGGATCAATATATATCATATTTCGAGAAAACGGTTGCTATTTAAATTATAAAAATGTAATAATTTTTAAAGTGTGTTAAAAACCTTTTTAAAGAACAAAAGTAATCTTAAATTGACTTGAATATCTTTTGTTTGTGGTTCAAAAGTATTTCTAAAGTAATGTAACATTATAGAAAAAAATAAATCTAATGTGTGATATAAAAATTCTCATAATAATGAGAACATGAAGTTTTAGTCCAGATAGCAATATAATAAATTATATTTATTAGATGCCTAAAGCCTTTTTATAATAATTTTTATGTTTATATACCCTTTTTATTCAATCTAAAACAAAAAAAAATTGCATCCAAAAATATAAAAAAGGATTATAAGAAGGAATCCTAGTTTGAAATTATACAAATATTAGTAATTTTATATATATGAAATAACTCGTCTCGATTTTAATTTTCCTATTCATATGCTATTTTACAAAAAAACCATGTTTGATGATCTCCATAGGAGCTTATCTAGTATAAAAAGATACATACAGCTATCGTATTCCTAAAGAATACTAATTAAAAACATAATGTCGTTAAACTTACTCTTATCTTTTTATTATAAAGGATAAATTAGATGCTTCTCTATAAATACAAAAATATTATGCATCAATAATCGCATTAAACTATCGTTATTTAAAACTAATATTTCAGCGAAATTGCGTATTTTAGTTCTTAAGCAATTATTTTTATTTTAAGTGTGCTTAATTTGTTAAGACTAAATGCCGAAGCATCATATTTTCTATATTTTTTTGTCTATATTACCCGATGAATATTAAATAGAAAAATATTATTAAATAACTAAAAATTTTCTTTACTTTAAGAATGATAATCCATCAAAATGTTTTTTAGAGCATTGATGGATCATTTTATATGCTAACAAAGAGAAATTTCTTTTGGTTAATTTAATATCCGAATCGAAATTTCTAAAGGGAAGGCACTTTAAATAAACATAGAATATATTTGATTACTTAATTTGAATAAAATAAAAATCTTTCTCTGTGTAAAATTCTCATAAATTACCTAGTTATTTATTTTTAAAAGATTCTAGTCGTCTAAATTTTTGTTTTAGAAATTAGCCAACGTACCCATTTTTGAAAAAAGAAATAAATTATATGCTTTACAACTGTGTTTTTCTATATTTTTTATAATTGAATCAAACAGACAATCTTATGCGAAAACAATATTTTATAAAATAAATTAAGTCGCAATAAAATAAGACAACTCATATTTCCCCCCCCCCCCCGTAAACAGTTACATTTTGAAATTTATGATCAATATTACGAAATAAAAGCTGGCGGTTTTCATGAAATTTTATCCGATAATTTTTTTTAGGGATTCTATTTATATTGATTCAAATTCAGATAATTTAATGCGATTATTTATTGAGATGCCATACCAAGTTATAAATTTCAGATTTTTTTAATGCATGGCTATATTATAAACAGACAAATATGTACTATGACCCAAATAATTCTTTCTACTATTTTTTTTCTAAAAGTTATTTCAATACAAAAATTCTATTTCATCATATCAGAAATAAAATAAACTAAGTAATGTTTTTTAATTTTTCTTATCAAATTATATAAATTTTAAAATAATTTTTATTTCTTATACACATATTTAGTCAGACATTACTTATATACAATATTCTTTGTAGTTTTCTCGATTCCTGTCAATCTATTTTAAATTTACTCGCTTCCCTTTGCATTTGACAAAATTACATACAGTTTTCTATGCATGAAAACTGACTCTCGTAGAAAAAAATTTTTATTTATTGCCTTTGAGGCCTATAGATGGTCATTACAAAGGTGAGTAAAATATGTAACGCATATTTTATTAAATTAAAATACGCAGTTCTTCTATAAATAGCACTTCATAAGTGGTATGATTGTGTCTGCTTCATACCCGGTGATTACTTTAAAAATATTTAAATGTTCATACAGTGATTTTTTAATCTATTTTGCGCCTTTAATAGAGCTATTCGCTGAAAAGTGTTATTTATCAGTATTAAATCAGTCAAGTTTAGAATAAGTCAGCGGAAGCTTTCCAGATAGTTATTTTTATTATTTTATTACAATTTTAAAATCATTTTTTGTGCCTTCATCTTCAATCACTATAGAATCTGCACCATATTATGTTGCCTTTATCATTTATTCGTTAAACTATTTTCTATGTTTTTTGGAACGCCACCGTCTGGTTATAGGCACAATTAGCTATTTTTGAATATGTTAAAAGTTAGCGAAACCTAAGTAAAAAACATTATATAAAAGTTTCGAAATTCATATTCTGAAGATTAATCCAAAATTGGTTGAAATAACAAATATTAAAAACCTTTTAAAAAAGTATTATATTAACTTTAATTTATTTATAAAAATTTATAATAAATAATGTAAATAACTAAATGCGTGCAATATTTTAATCTTTTAAATCAGCAAAGAAAGGCTTGAAAAATAGCAAAATTGTTCCTAGTTTTAAATAATCTTCTCTATTCAAAAGTTCACGAAGAATTTCATAAAGAGTCTTTCAAAATTAACATAAGGACCTGATATTGTTCAAAATAACAATATTTCATAAATTAACCGCTATGGCATAAATAAATTTGAAGACAGCAGCTTTAAAAATTATTTTTAAATCGCTTGTGTCTAGATATATAGTTGTTTCTGATTGCAACTTTCATTCGCGATTTCAGTCATGTAGTCAAAAACAAAGCAGATTTAAAGTTTTAGTTAGAAAACCTTTGGAGAGTTTTTATTAATATTTTGATATAGAAGTATGACTGGTAACAACATTAGATACACAGATACTCACAATTTAGATTTTAATTTTAATTTAACGTGCGTCTTTCTGCTAATCCCTAAAACAGGGCTCGAGCAGCAAACAAATTATTGCATATCCTTATACCTTCAACATGTACGCCTATATCTTCAAAGTGTCATAGAAAAGGAATATATAAAAATAAAAAATGATTAGATGAGAAAATTCGGGATCGTTTTAATTTTCAAGACCTCGTCATTCCCAAGAAAATTGAAGGATTGAAAGATTTTACCAAACTTTCACATTTATCTTTTGAAGCATATCTTCGAAGAAGATTACGAATATAAATAATAACAAAATTGAGTGTGATATTTTAGAAAAATAGTCAATAATTATGATTCTTCCAAGCATTCAGCATAGAAAAATCACCTTTAAGACTTTTGTGGCAGATTTCTCGTTTTAAAGCCGTAGGTAATACTTAAAATGTGTATATTATAGAAAAAGAAACACAAAAAAATTATGCTCATCACGGATCACCAGTAAATGATAATTTTTTTCTCTATAATTTCAAGACGAGAGGAAAAAAGTGCACCGACTTATCTTGTGATAATATAAAACACTCATTTGTAAATTGTCTATATATGAATATATAGCTTGTGATAAAGTTCTTCTATTTAAAGATATGATAAAACATAATACAAAAAACATTGGCTACCCACGTTATATAAGAATAATAAAACATGTGACTATAATAATTCTTGAAAATCGTGCTAAAATTTGTAATAAAGCAAGTGTGAAAATTATTAATATTCCAAAATTACAAAAAACCTTTTTCTTATTTTAATTATAATTAAAGTTTAGAAATTTTTTCCTTTATAAAATTTCGGTTAAAATATATAAATTTTATTCTTAATTATTTAAACAAATGAAACCAGAAGAAAACCTATAAATTAAAGAAGAACATATTATAATTAGCCTTTAATTTGGCATGAAAACGCAAATTATGACTTTCATTTGTAAAAAAAATGAAGTAATATAAGATTATCAATTTAACATAATAAGATATTTTTTTTGTTATAAAGAATCTATTTTTTATAAATATAATTTTATTTTGATGGTAAGTATAAAAGAATAATAGTCTCTATTTTTAATTATTCATGGTTTTTATATTTAATATCTTTTTTTTGAGCTAAATATAGGATATAGGAAAACGATTGAACTAATTGGCTCTAAAAAAATAAGAGGTATCAAAAAAGATGTAATGGGATAGAATTAAGCCCCCAGTATATACGATATGCACATAGGAACTCCACAACGTTATTTCCGAACTGACAATCTAAAATTAACTCAGCCAAATCAACTTAATAAATAAAGCTTTAAAATATTTCTGCAAATAAATAGTATATGTCAGTTATAGAAAATTAATGTTCCAATTATGAAAAAATTGCGAAAAATAATGTATATAGATGTCTTAAACGCATTAAAAATAGGAATCTTATAACTAAAGCAAAAAATTGGCCTGAAAATACAATATTTAGACGACTGGTAATTATAAGAGTAAGTTAATAAATATTTAAAAGTTGTGTTTATTATTATATTTAATTTTATAATAAAATAATCATAATTATATCAATCAGAAATCATCTAAATTCTTAAAACACCAATAAAAATGGTTTAATTATTTCTAATTTTTAAGTATAGAAAGGTTTTTGTCTAGTACATATGGAAATTTATACATCCAAATATTCAGACGAACTTCATTTAAACAATACATACGTTCAATTCTAGAAACATACTATGTTTTTGGATTTAGTTTGTTTTTTTTTGTAATTAAATTAGTTCTTTTTAATATATATTTGTTTCGTGATTGCCTTTCAGGAAATAAATTAGAGGATTTTTTGTTAAGAGGTTTTTAAAATGGTGCAGTGGGCTTTAATGGTTTTTTATATTTACAAGTATATCAGCAGAGGCATAAAAGACATTTATCGAATATTTGAAGCTAAAAAAATTTGAATATGAGGACATGGTTACTTAGCTGAATGTCAGAAGAGAATATTAAATACAATCTTCTATGTGTTTTTTCATTTTAACTCTTTGGACCGATTCAACCTTTTTTTTTTATTATATAGAGGGATCAATATACTTTAAATATCTGAAATTTTTTATAATTCAAATCATTTACAAGATCTTCTTCAATAAGACCAATATTTATAGCCAAATGCTTCCATATAAAAAATAGAGACACCACTAAACATAGATTGTGTATTATTTTATTTTTCATAGCAATACATTTAACATAAATACGTTGGGATGCCTAAATGAAATAAAATAGGGTTCGTGAAATAAGGAAAATTCGGAAAATTTATTACGAGGAGTAAATATTAGTATTATAATTTTAAAGCTTATCCAATAGAAACCTGTTTTATGTTTAAATTGAATTTCTACTTGGTGATGTAGAAGTAACCTTTACCGAATTTTACTTTTTTTTCTGATGAACATGTAATTATTCCGTAAATTTTTCTATAATTTTTTCGTAAAAAAATGTTGTTGATTGCTCCCGAATCTTTTACTTGATCCATATTTCGGCAATATTTTTGTATTTTTATTTTATGGTAAATTATTAGTTTTAGCATCAATAGAAAGTCAACTTTATCTCATCTAAAAATGCAGAACACCGATAGTACCATATATAACAACTTGAAATGAGTTGTTATAAAATGCAAAAATCTGCATATTAAGAAGTTTAGAGTGCCTTCTGAAGCAGAAGCATAATCTAAAAAATTATATAGATAGAAACACATTAAATAATAATTTTGGACAGAAGTAGACGCATTTTGAACATAGTAAAGACGACAAGGTGGAAGGATACATCAAAAAAGTTCTTTAAAGAACATTTTGAAACTATGCTTAAATAAGTTATATTATCAAAAATCATATTAATCTTTAATTTCACATTTTTATTTTAGAGGTTAAATTATTAGTAAATATTTTAGTTTTTGATCTCAATCACAACTTGCTTGATCTTTGTGCCCACAGTATACTAATATGCAAAATATATCTCTCCTCCGTTTAAGACTTACTAATTCAGGGGTTCTTCTTAATCCAAAGGTTTGTATTTATATGCAACGATCTGGGCGGTTACTTCGAGTTCTTTCAGATACTTTTTATGATATCGTGTTACCCCCCTCCTTTCCAAGCTTAACATATGGAATAATTTTTGTCTTAGACAGTGAAAATATAAAAATATCTAAATTTATATTCCTACATATAAATTCAGAAAACATATATTAATATACTTCATAAATGCGATCATACCATAAGTCGTATATTAAAGTTTTAGGATATCAACAGAATCTATAATATCGATGAAAACCATATAATCAATAAATACTAGAATTAAAAGTCTTGAAGTAAGAAGATATATTGACTTAGAACATAAAAAGGATGATTTTAAAATGCGTTAAAAAAAATATGTGATTTTTAGCCATAAAGGTTTTTCGTAGAAGAGTTTTCATATGAAAAACAAAAATAACCGTAGATATAATAAAATTTATTTTTGAGAATCAAGAATGCCTTTTTTTGTGTTAATGTTTTATTTTTTGATTATTTCTCCATCTTTTTTTTATTATTTCTTAAGTTTACCCCAAATAAGATTATTGGCTTGAAAACTTTATATTTTTTTTGTTTCAAATATTATCTGCATATTCATTTAATTGATATTTTGATTTTCTTTGAGTTTAAAGATTTAAATTGTGCATGTCTTAATGGTATCGAATTAAATAATAATTCAAGTTAAGATCTTTTTTTTGTTTAATATAACCATAGGTGTTAATCAAAAATAATTTTTTAAATAGTCTTTGGTCATTAGTAACCAACTTGGAAATGATGACAGCAAATAAAGATTTGTGATCACGTTTCAAAAGCAGATCTTTCGATGGTAGTAACCTTTAAATACAACGTATATTATGGTATAATAAAGAACTTTCTTCATTTTTACTGTATTAAAACATAGTGATTACAATTTAACTGCCCGTCGTAGATAATATTTATACAATAACTATTTTATTATTAGACTATGCACGATAAATTTAAACTTTCATGGCTGAATTTAATTTATGCCCATTTAAATATGTTTAATTCGAATTTAAGATTGTTTTTCTAAACAGACTATATTTAAACTATTTGCGATAGTATAATCTTATCAGTCCTATAAATACATCTTCTCTTTTCAAAATTTATTATTTCAAGTGTTTTGCTTAATCCCATTGTTTGTGCGTGAGCTCAATTTAGTATTCTCAACTCCTTAATTTACGACTTATGCTATCAACCATTTATTTCATAAATTATTTCTAATTAATTATTATGAAGAGAAAAAAAAATTATGGATCGAATATGACATGCAATAGTTTTCGATGATATAACAATATTAACTTTATCTTATTTCCTAATAATATTAAAATAACCAATTTAGGTTCACAGAATTCGTATTTATATTTTTATATACATTAGGCATAAAAAAATTCTAATCGAATTTACTTTATTTATTTATGTTTTACTTCTATTACTTTTAGGGAAGTTCGCTTTATATACATAGAAACTATTGCTTAACTGCTGCGTCGCTCTGTGGGACTCCCCCAGCACTTCTTGTCACCCGTAATCACCGTGGATTGGGCCCTTTCTCATAGGCGGCAGTCATTATGTGGAGGGAATGAGATTCTGTCTACTGTTCATCGCTACAAGTTACAAGCTACAACCACACTCTACACTTACCTATATCCTTGCTGAACGGTGTGGTATCTTTTTCAATACTGAAGGCACAGTTCAACGGCTTACACAGCAACCTCCTATTTATCATGGCTTGTCAGTGCTTTATGGTTTATTTTTTATGGTTCACTGGCCACCTCTTGGGTATTTTTCTTTAGAGTAAATTCGTTTCGGAAATTAATGGGGTGGGTGGAAGTGGAACCCGCGACCTAGGGGTCAAACTTGTAAACCACTCAGTTATACCACCCCGGCATAAACAAATAATAAGACTATTTATTTTAATATTTAGAATTTTAACTATAGATTAGGTTATGAAATAATCGATTATTTTTTTAAATATTATTGTTTTTTTTTTATTTCTAGCAATAGTTGCCATACTTTCTTTGGTTTTTAATTTACGAATAAATTTTTTATTCTTTTTGCAATATTTAATAAAAGTCTAAATTAAAAGAACACGAATCATTTAAAATCCAAACAATTAAATATATAATTTCCATTATTGAGATAATTTTAGGGTTAATGATTCAAGTATTTTCTGTAATCCTTTTCCATAATCATTATTTTTTATTAAATCCACAAAATCTTGAAGTCAATAAGCAAAATAAAAATTTAGATAATGAAAAAATTGTATTATTTGAAAAAGCATTGAAATATACAAAATATTTAAGGATTTTTATTTATACCACTCCCAAATCTTGCTGTTTTGATTATCGCGCAAATAATAGGGAATCTCAAGAAATTCTTTGATTCCCTTTAATGAAAATGTGATTTTATCATTTAAAACTTTACTGATTTTTATTCCATCACCCATATCATTATATAATTTAGTTTTTAAGTTTAAAAATAAAATAGCACTATCGTCTTTTGCAGTCTGTTGTAGTTCGGATAAATATCTTTCATCATCCGATTTATTTAATATTTCATTTTGCTTTCTACTTTGGCATATCCTGCCGCCAAAGAGATTGCAAATGTGCTCAAAATCTTGCGATTTTTCTATATGTTTTGTGAAAACCAAGCTAAATGGTTTATTCTGAATCTCCAAATGAGATTCAAATCTTTTTAGGTACTCATTCTTTCTAATGTTCCTTTGCATTTTGTTTATGCAAATATTTGTTTGTATTTAAATTAGAAACTTGTTTAATTAATTTTGTTTCATCATAAGTCAACGAGTATTTCAGATTTTAATATGATTTAAATATTATATATAAAAGTTGAATATAAAAAATAATAAAATGCCCCCTTTAAGATAATATAAAGGCATCTATAATTTATCCTTTATATAAAATCCAATTTTCAATCATAAATTTGCCTATTTGTTTATACTATAAACATATAATTTACGGGAATAATACTAATTTATAAAAAGTGAATAAGCTTGATTTTTATACCATAATTTATTGTTTCATAAAAAGATTGTGATTATATTGATCATTTCATTCAAATCAAATTTTTGTAATAATAAATCCAACCAAGTATATTATTTAGCTGTAACCACGAAACTAGTTTACTTCACACATAATATTTAGTAATTTATAACAAATAATAACATCAAGCTGATATAATAAACGGTTAATAATATTCCAGTGAATTGATCAAATATTAACATATAAAAAAGGTTCCATGGAATCAATAAAACTTTTAAGATAAATCTTATATAGTATTTTTTTATATTCGAAGCTATAATGCTGTTTTCATGTAATTTACACATTGAATTATTTATTTATGTGTTAAGTTTCTTTTACCAATTTTCTCTATTTAGACGTGGTCAGGGTGTTGGAATATTGCCCAAATCCTTGATGCATCTTTTGACACCTTACCCTGATCTATCTTCATCAACTGCTCTTCTTCTCTCGAATGAGATGAGTTCAAGCGTCTTGCGGAGTGTGAGAGCTTGCATGTATGCTTCTACTTCGTCCAAGATTTTCAACTCCTTAACATATTTTTTATGACATTTTGTGTCCACCTCATCCCAAGTCATTATTTGCATGTGTATTGTTCTTAATTTAAATTTGTAAATATAACCAAGTTCATTCGCCAAGATATTATATTTCTTATATTTTTTATTTCAACCTCAGTTAAGTCGTAAAAGCTAGTTTTATCTATTCCAAATAACGTAATCCTATTTTATTTTTTATCCAATGAAAAATATTAAGTCTGTTTTTTTTTAATATATCTGTTTTCATTCTGGTATCAACCTTTATTTGCGTATTTTCGTTTTTGCAGATCTCTTGTACTTAGGTGTTCTTATCCTTTGGGTTTTCTTAAAGTTTATCGTCTTAATAGAAGGAAATGATGAATTCTTACAATTTCATTGTGCTTTCGCGTGTAATAATGCCCTAATATTCTCTTGCATCTTTTTGCAAGGTGATCAATTGTTTTCATGGCTTCGTTACAATGTAGGTATTTTATTCTCTCACCGAAAAAAAGATTCCAATCTTGAATAAACAGAATTTTCCTTCTTCACTTGGTTTAATGTTGCCATTCTTTATCCATCTTGATGATCCAACAACATCAACCATATCATTATTCTTGGCTTCAAAAAATTTTTGCTTTATTGGTTTTTCTTTTAATTTGCACAATAGACTTTCTTGCTGATTTTTCTTCCAGTGTCGAGGAATCGGTGATAATGACATGATATTTATTTTATGATATCCTTCAATTAGTGAGAGATGTGTCTAGTTATCTTTTTCTACTTTTAAAATTGCTGCTCTCCCCGGTGAACTGTTGCTACTGTTTTCAAAAGAAATTATAGCTTGGGGACCATAGTCTTTCCTTTAAATATGATATTACATAGCCCATATCCTAGCCCATTTCTCTTTATACATAATCTTTGTTTATTACAAGGCTGTAAGTGAATAGAAAATTCGTTTTAAATATCTCTTATATTATCATCAAGTTGAATTTATTCTTAAGTTTCTAATTTAAATACGCCTATATGGTTTTTTTATGAGTGATGTTGCATGTTAATTGATGGTTTAAATAAATTCCTAGAATTCAGTTTAGTCTTACATAAATTTCTTATTAGATTTAGTATTTTTTCTGCAATTATATAAATAGTTTCTAGCTTTAGCTCCGATTTGCTATTTTAAATTACTCCAAGATATTTATAGGCTGACGGGCCTTCAATAAATGTTCTTACATATGCGCATATTTCATGGTTAGTTGCAGACTTATTTTTGTTTATTTCAAAGCCTATTGCATTAAAGAAAGTTAATGTTTCGTGAGTCATTAGTTTGAGTGTTTCTGGTGTTTTTGAATTTTATTTGAGTCATCTATAGAGTAGGTGATTTGTTGTATAGAGGCTTTCATCGTTCATTACACTTACCCCCAAAAAAGCAGACATTTAATTTTCTGCTTAAGGGATAAATACATAGAATGACTAAAAAGGTGAAAGGCTGTCTCCCTGTAGTATTCCCTTATTTTTTTTTATACATGATTTCTTTATCATTTAACCTTAAAGATATACTCCATTTACTTGTAATCTTTTTTTATAAAAGACGTTTTCCATGTTGGTAGATTCAAATTTTCAATACAAGTATGTTGGTGTTTTCTTTCTATGATTCAAATGCTTTTTTTACATCAATCTATCTGTATATAGATTGTTTCCACGCTTTTTATGCATCGAAATATAGATAGGGGCTTTTTATTTTGCTGATTTGACGCGCCTTATTGTTCCTATTGATTTTCTGAAATTAATTCTCTTGTCTTCATCATATTTATAATGATCTTTGCAGCCGATATTGTCGTGTACTTAAGTAAAATTAGAAACAAACGTGATTGGTCTGAATTCATTTACGATTTTGAGATCTATTTTTAGTATAAGCTATGTCGTACTAGAGTAAAACCATTCTTACTGATTTTTATTTTTTAAACATTCATAAGAAATAATTTGCTGAATAAATTTATGAAGACTCGTCATCTTTTTAATGAAGAAATTTAAGTTTCCATCTGTTTTGGCAGCTTTCCAGTTCGGCTGTGATTTTATTATCTTATCAAATTCAACCTCTGTTATAAAGCTTGCTTTTTTCCTGTTTTTGTATCGGTTAGAATGGGAATAAGTAAAAGTTATAATTATTTTTGTCGTGTTTTTTCGTACCTTTTCCCCACATTTTCATCCAAATACAATTGATTTGTTCATTTGAAGCTTCAGTTGTATAGTTTTTGTTTTTAGTCAACCCTCTGTAGAAAGGTCTCCTATTAAGCTCGAAGTAGTTATTTTTTCAGGTAAATTCACATCGTTTTTTATACTGATAAATCTTTTTCTTTAATATTCTGAATTTCTCTTTATCCTCATTTAACATTGTTTTTGGATGATCATTTATGTCTAGGATCATGTTTCTTGATCGCGTTATTTTTCTTAATTTTTTGACTTCCTCTTTCTCAAATTCACTGCGTTAATTTTTATATAATTCTAGTATATCTCTTATTCTTTCTAAAAGCTCTATTTTTTCCGATATATATTCGTCTTTTTTGTGGTTTTGTTGTGAGCTTTTGAGGTCTGCTGTGCGGTTTGTAGCAAGAGTGTTAAATAAATAAAATAAATTACCTCAACAAAAACATTAGCTATGAAGCAATGTATATATTTGAAAGAAATAAATGAAAATTCAGAGAGATGTGAATTATAATAAATATTTTTATGAATTATATAGTATCGAGTATATTAAAGTTATTTCATATATATAATTAGTAGGCTTGTTAATTCGAATTATTTTAAAAATTCAATGACCAAGTCAATATATTATATTATATAATAATCTAAGCATTTCTAAACATAATAATCGGTAATAAAACGTTCGACACGTGGTAATAGCAGAGTGTCAATCGAAAGGCTGTGACACTTAAGGCTAAAGATATATTGAGCTAAATAAGTAAAAAAAATTAAAATGAATATACAAATAGATAAAAATAATAAACCAGTAAATTCTATTGTCTAATTGATATGGATGGATACAAAGGTTTGTATTTTATCGGTGAATCGGGTAATTGCTTCTTGGAAACATCACCATCAAACCAATAATGGATTTAATTACTTTAAATTGTGTTTGGAAATCCGCACAAGAAGTTATAGTGTCATAATATAATGTATGTTTCAAGCTGAAAGCTTCTTCTATAGTTGGTGTGTTATTAGTGTTCATTGTATTTCTTCCAGCTAGGCGGCATTAATTGCTTGTTTGGTAATTTAACAGCTTATTGCATTGTAAGGATTTGAACCTTTAGTGATTTAAATTGAAATCTTGGTCGAATATTTGCATTATTTAACAATAGCCAAAACCCGCAATGCCATAAAATTTGATCAAGAATGTTAATTTTTTTTATTGTATCCGATAAACCGTAAGTCCGATTTATATTATAAATTTCTCATATATAATTGTATAATTCTAATATATATTTCTTTATTCCTAATTGGAATATTTGGAACAATATATAGGCGAGAAAACATTAATATTGAATAATAATACACGAAGTACACGATTTCCGAATATAAGAGTGATTAGAATCATAATTTATAAGTTCTGTGATAGTTTGGTTCTGAAATTGGGGAACTCAAAGAAATTAAGTTCAAAAAATTTCATTAAATACTTGTCGATTAAATATAGATATTAGGCCAAGGGTCTTTTATAAAAAAAAAGCTTCTATTCATAGTGTAAAATTCAAAATAGAGAATAAATCTAAAGATTTTAAGTTGAGATAGTGTGTTGCAATCTTACAAGAAGAAATATCATATAATGTATAAAAATATTAGATAAGATAAGATTTAGTATCAGAAAGTTTATTAAGAGTAATAGAATGAAAGTATCGCTTTTTAATTATGATGTCTATATTAATTAATTTAGAGATGAAGGATAAAACAGGATTAATTTCTGGTTTCAAAAAAATATATCAATAAAAATATTCTTCAGAGAGTATGCTATCACAAAATTTAAAATTTGAAAGAAAATTACCAAGTATTATAGACTAAAACCCAAAAAAAAAGGTTATGAAAATTTGATTCACTTATCTTAAAAGTTAGAAAGAAGCTTTTTTTGACTGAGAAACCTCTGTAATTTAACCCTTTTCATATAAATAAAAAAAATAAAATATCTCAAGCCTATAAAAAAATATGAAATGTAAATATTAGGTGCAAAACGGAAGCAAGAGTTCTAGATAAAATATATCCCCAGGGGAGAATAAAATTGTAGCTTAATAAATTCATAGTAATAGATGTTTTCCAGGGAAAAAGATATAATTTCTACATTAAATTTAAACTAGGAGACATGAAAAATCACAGATATTAAATAACATGCCTGCAAAATAATTCAAAATCACTAGTATAGAAACGTGTTTAAATAACCGAATTGATATAGGGAAATGCTGGAATGTAATTATTAAACGCTGTTTTAGATAGAATTAACCGAGATGGAAAAATAAAAGGTAAAATATAATTGAATTAGAAGAATGTGTTTCGATAAAATCACAGTAGGGCGTAGTAAATATATATAACTAATACCAAAAGCTGATTAATCATATTTAATTTATAAATAAATAGCAAATACAGCTTTAAACCATATAAAAGATGGTAGGAAAGTATTATAATTGAATAAAATAATATTAGAAGACGACTGAGTTTTTTTTGAAGGAGGTCTGTATATATAGAAAGATTGTAATTAAATAAATTACGAATTTAAAGATATTAAATAGTAGATAGGTAAAAGAAGTTTTAAGGGGATGGTTATGACCAGTATATATAGGCAATTATAAAATATTTAGCACTATATATATATATTAAAAACAATGTGGATCTATTTATTACTTATAAATATGAAAAAACGTACTTTTAGACTTTTTATTTTTATCGGATTATATCACGAAAAATGATAGACTTTATTTCAATATAACCAGCATAAAAAATTACGGAAATATTTAGATTTAACATATATTTATTGTTTGATTTTTAAAATAACAACAATATTGATATTATATATTATTGCTTATAAAGATCATTTTAAAACGACCTTATGTAATGTAGAAGTTGCATAGTATTAAAAAACGAAAAAAAGGATTTAAATTTTTAAATCGCAGATCCATAGCTTCATGCAAAAAAAAATTAAGATATCCCGACAATAATTCATGTTTTATAGTTTTATTCCAATACTTATTTCCTCGAAAAATGTTCTATAATAAATCTTAAATTTTTTTAAGGATGATATATTTAAATTCCTTCATTAATAAACTTTTTTGTATTTTTAATCTTCTATAGGATATATAACCAAAATTGGTATTTTATGTACTTTCTGGAATTTTCAATCGATTTTTGCAATTTTTGTGTCGTCTTCGAAAAAAAATTTCATGAAGATCCATATATCTCTGTTTCTGATCGAAAACGAGACAGTTGTGATATATATATATAAGAATTTGATAATATATTCTACGGAAATATATATTTAATAGCTTTTTTCGTTAAAAGTTTAAATTCTTTCTGATAATTCCAAGAACATAGATGTTAAAAAAATGAAAATACTATAACAAGGAATTTCTAGCAATGAAACAAAAATTAAAATTTCAATTTTAGTATAGTATACAAGTTTTAACTGCCTATTAAGTATACAAATTTATATTTTTAATAATTTATCTATAATTAATACTCGTTGATAATTGTAATTTATCGACACAAGAACATTTTTGAGTATCTTTATTGGCCAAAAATATTTTTATAACACACATATTTATGTTAAAACGTCTACGATCTTCAAAAAATACCGCATAGCAGATATATATTCAACTCTGTACTTTAAAAAATATATTGTTAATTTTTTTTAAAGTATTTTATATGATAAAACTCCTATATTTTGCTTGCTTAGATTAAATTTAAGCTGTCATTATGCTCGTAAATTGGTAATAAGTAAATTTATACTTTAGAATATTATAAAGACAAAAAAATCTGACATAATTTATCGTTATTCATGCCGATTTTAATGCATATAATTAATTAAAGTCAATACCTCTGCTGAGACACGAAATACTGCAAAGTTTGATTTAATTTATTATTATAGGTGAATTTAAGATTTGAATGATATATTTTTGAGATTTTTTTAATTTGACGCCTATTTTTAAGTGTATATTAATATATATGGTCTAAACACATGGGTCTTCATATAAATTAATTTATAATAATAATACTAAAAAATTAGTTTAACAATTTTTGACAAAATTCACAAAATATCGCAATTACCAAGGGTGGTATGGTTGAGTGGTTTACAAGTCGGACCCCAGTGTGAGGAGTCGCGGGTTCGACTTCCACCCACAACACTAATTTCCGAAACGAATTTACTCGAACGAAAAATACCCAAGGGGGCGGCCAGTGAACATTATAAAGATAAACCATAAGGCACTGACAAGCCATGAGAAATAGGAGGTTGCTGTGTAAGCCGTTGAACTGTGCCTCCAAAATGAAAAAGATCCCACACCGTTCAGCAAGGATATAGGTAAGTGTAGAGTGTGGTTGTAGCTTGCAACTCTTAGCGATTAACAGTAGACATAATGACTGCCGCCTATGACAAAGGGCCCAATCCACGGTGATTATGGGTGACAAGAAGTCCTGGGGGAGTCCCACAGAGAGACGGGGCAGTTAAGCAATAGTTCCTATCAATATAAAGCGAACTTCCTAAAAAGTAATAGAAGTAAAACATAAATAAATAAAGTAAATTCGATTATAATTTTATCGCAATTCCCAATATTAAAAATACTTATTATAAGTTGCATAAATAAAATGTATACTGTATTAAAAAAAATTATTTCAACATTTATCGTCGACATTATTCTCTCGATTATATCTCGAAAACAAAAAAAACAGTCATTCCTCAAGCCACTTTTTGATGTTCTTTAGAAGAATATGTGATATAATTTAAAAAGGTTTCTTTTAGTGTATTTTATATGAGCACCGGAGTTATTTATGTTAAAAGTGTATGAAAATGAATAGATCAGTCATAATCTATAGTGATAAAATAAGAATTTGGTTCTGTTATTATAGAAAAAGATCGATAAACTAATATTTACCGTTTAACACTTTAAAAATTATACTTGTAGAAGTATTTTTATTTTCTATCTTTAGTAATTGTTAAATCAAACTCAAAATGTGAAAATACATGCTATGTAAAATAACATAACTTTTACTCGCATTCTGCTTCTCAAAATTTATTTATAAATAATATTTTAACAAGTGGGATAGTTTGTGAATTCATTTTTGATCACAAGTGCATATATTTTATGAATTTGATTTTTTTTAAATAAGATAATTGTGTTTCCGACTTATTCTTACCTACTTGACAAAAAATACGATGATAATGGAAATAATCTATCAAGGTTTACGAAAAAAGCTTTCAAAAAAATATAATTTATCATTTCTTTCTTTTTTTAAAAACATAATATAATTTTATATTTAAGTCTAGAGATACGGAAAGCGATATTTTTTATTATTGGGTTAAGTTTCTTTTTATCAATTTTATCTATTTAGAGGTGGTCAGCTCATATGGAATTTTGCACAACTCATTGATGCATCTTTTGACACCTTCCCCTGATCTATATTCATCAACTGCTCTTCTTCTCTCAAGTGAGATGAGTCTAGGTGTCTTGCGAAGTGTTAGAGTTGCATGTATACTTTTACTTTGCCCGGAATAACATTAAAGCGGTTAAAATATATTACATATAATTTATATACTTTAACGAGTTTGCGGTAATATTCATGTAGTATGCATAAAATTTTAACGGTGTATACACATACAACTTTAAAGATCTTTCCAATAAAAAATTATCTTTAAAAACAATTTATGCATCCATTTAAAATAACTGTAAAAGCAAGAGGCTGGACAAGATTGTGAAAAATCGTATGTAATCCAATAAATCATAAAATATCCAATAATCTTCCAAACTTCTTTTGAAAAAGACAGCATAAATAAACAAAGTATTCTAGATGAGTTTATACATGTTTGATCCACCATTAAAAAAATCATATCTTGATCCCACACCTTACATCACCGTTTGTTATAATTTTATTTCAAAATCTTGGGTGGTGTTAGAGTTGAGGCCACACAAGAAGCGTACACAAATTTCTTTGATATATCAAAATATAATAACGAAAAAATGCAATAGAGATATCAACAGTGAAAAGAGGTCGTTTCAATTTATGACAGAAAGAAACTTTTGCGGTTATTTTTATTATAGTATAAGAAATCATGTATTATTTTTTTGATCTTGTTTATGTTAAAGGTAAATTTTTGTGTAAATTAGAAATCATTTTGATTCGAATTTCGAGCTTTTTTAGCTGATAATTGCCTATCTATCTATTTTAAAAAATAAGATCTAAAGAATAGAAAGTATTTAAAATCGAGCTAGGTACACTGTGTCAATTTTGAAAAACAAAATTCAATTATATGAAAGTCTCATGAATTAATCTACGTATCTGAAAGTTATGTATTTGATGCAGATATTTTGTATGTAAGTTTTTTTACTATTGTAACTTAATAGATTAAAAGGATCGTTAATTAATATTTATTGCATATATTTTATTTAGGTTCTCTTTTAACCGATTTTATAATTTTCTAGTATTATGTATACATATATATCGATAATTACTGTTCAATATTTTTATTCTTATTTTTAACAAACGGATGAGTTTATCCACCCACGATTTTTATTTTCTTAAGTATTCAAAAACCGTATACCCTTCTCTAATATAGCTAATATATAAAGTTGCCTGAATTTTCGTGATAATAATTTATTATCATTCGAAAAGTATAAAATATGAGTGAGCTAAAATAAGTGAAAAAAAAATTAAATAAAATAAATCCAAAAAATTAACAAAATTAAAAATTTTTGGATAATCAGATAATTTTTTGGTGCTTAAGATTTTATTTCTCATCTTAATAGCAAAATTTATAACTTTTATGATTGAAAAATACTTTAAATAAATTCTATTGAGCAGATAGAATATAATACAACCTTTTAACCCTATATTGAACAGAAAAATGTATTTTTCTAGCATATTTTTGATGAAAGAACAGATGTTACAAACTCGAGATTATATTATTATGTGTCAATATTCTAAAGACATAAATTAGGTTTATGATTAGGGTGTATGGTTTGAATAATGAGATTTACTTTTATATAATTAGTTTGAATCAAACCCTTCTTATATCCTTAGAATCTCAAAAATTCAAATTATGAGGATTAATAGGCTTTTATTTTTTTATAATATTTTAAATTGGGGTTTTTATGCAAAATTTCTGTGTATTAATTTGTAATTATATTTATGTTGCGCTTTAGTCAAAAATAATCTACTAAAGATCGAATTCTATACATTTGAAGCCAAAACGGTCGTTTTTATACATTAAATGATAAAAAATACAGCTTTAAACATGTTTTCGCTGCATAAAAGGCACATGGTCTATATCGATATAAGGATGATTATGCTTAGATCTTGAACACTAAATCAAAGCTTGATTTTATAACTATTACTTATTGTAAAATTCTTTGAAATATATTTTCAATCTAGACACTAAATCTTATATTATAAAAAAAATTGTGTCATATTTAATGGACTTGACATGGGAAGGTTACAAATGCCACAAAAAAATGTGTTGTAGTGCTGAAATACAACGGTAAAGTATAAGTGCTTGTGAGCTCACAAACACCGCATGGAACTTGAACTCATATCGTTCAAGAGATGAGTAGCCGTTGCTGTGAAATAATCAGGGTAATCTGTCAAAAGATCATTGAGTTTTTGCAATATTTCCAATATTCTAACTACGTAAAAGTAAATGAAACTGATAAAAAAAGAAAATTAAGCCATAAAAGTATTCAATCATCGAATTTCAAAAATATTATATAAATGAATTCAATAGGAGGTTGGATTTTAATATTATGAGGGCATTTCTTGGTGTAAATTATTTTGTGCCAGCTGAGAATTATTCAAGGATTGAATATGAACAAAGATATAATATAATTTATGTTTGGTGAAAGATATTTAATGTTTTTTTTAGGTACTAAGCACTAAGAAAATAATAATCATTACGAAAGTCAACTTTAAAAATTAAATATGTAGTTTCTGATGTAAAGTATTTTTTTTAAATGCTACTCAAACTGCATGGCCTTTCAAACAGTGAGCTTGAGCTTATAATTTTTTCTGCATCCTATAAAAATTTTTTGCTGTTAACCTTGAGGAAAAATTTTACATGTTTGGAAGGCAAACTAAGCACAAAAAACTTTAAATTACTGTAATAATGCTATATCATTTTTTTAAAAGAAAAATCAAGCATCGGTTACAAAATATTTTGCTAAATTACTTTTGCCCTGAAAATATATTTTAGCGCTGTTATTTCTATGGTGTTTTTATTTATAAATTTAATACATGCATTAGCATGAGATTAAGTAATTTTAAAGGTTTTAATTTTATGTTATATATATGTATCATGGTAATAATTAAACCAATCTATCAGGTATAATGGAATATGATTAAAGCATCACAAATAATCGAGATTTAATTTTTGTTTAAATATACCTTTTTGCTTGATGATCGGTGATAATAAATTATAGGATTTTTCGGCACACAAAAAGTCAATTCAAATAAAATTACTCAATTTATTCTTATTTAAAATAGAAAAAAACTTTTAATAATATGAATTTCTGGTGAAAAATACACATTTGTAATAAAAGTATAGCTGGAAATTTTTGTAATATACCAGTATAAAACATATTTTCATTGTAAAATTATTTCCGTCTTTTTGTGTATAATTTTTTTTTTAATATCAAATACCTAAATGTCGATTTTTGTTTTCTATTGAACAGAAGCTAAATTATATAGCTATAAAGCCAATAAAATAATCTTTTTGATATTAAAAATTATAATTGTGACTATTTTTTTTTAATAATTATTCTTAATTTAAGAAATTTAAAAATTTATAAATTTAAATTTTATAAATATAGGCGAAAAGACATATGTATAATTTTTTTATACATTAAGAAAATGTATTTTTTTTACAGGTATTATATTACTGCTATACTTTAATTTATAATGTGCAAAAAATGGGTATAAAAAAACAATTTTTAAAATTATTATTGTTATTTATAGTTATATTTAGAGTTAAAAAAACGAGACCTTAAGTAGTAAAATTTGTTCTAATTATTAATTCTGCATATCGGATACCTAGAAATATTTGCTATGGTTTATTAAATAAAATTAATCCTTTTTATTTATTTCTTTGCAAAAAAAAATACACCATAAAATCCACCAAAAGCAATTGAAAATAAATTTTTGGGTAAAAAAATATTTCCGACTTACAATTTTTTATTAAATAAAAAAGATCCTATATAATAATATGGAATGTCCAGCAATTTTAAAATGAATGTTTCTATCGTTTTTATATCAGATTCTTAATTGTGGCTGAATCAAGGATTTTAATTTTTATTATATTGCTATAAACCTTTAAAGCTAAAGATTCATCTAGTTAGAGAAACAAGATTATTGCTTTCTATAAAAATAAGCTTATAAGCATAAAAACAACTATTATATTTGTTTTAACCATATTTTATTATTAAAGCAAATATAAAGCCGGCATAACGTTGCAAAAAACAATATTTTGCTTTTACTGGCTTAAATATTATAATTTTAAAAGATAAAATATGAATATTTCACAAGTATTGAAAGTTAAAAAATACGCGTTCAATTTCTAAGATAAAAAGTGTTAAAGTACCACTACATGGAAACTTTTTTTAGTGTCTGTAATCAAAAAAATTGAAGCTAATATAAGAATTAGGTAATTTAAAATATAATGAGCTTGTGTAAATTACAAAAATATAGCTCAATTTACCAGCCAATTTTATTTCGACATAAAAAAATTTCTGCTGTTTTAAAATTATAAAATAAAAAAAAAGTTTAAAAAAAAAATTAAACTGAATTTTTATTTCACAATACATTGATAAACGATTTTTTTAACAAAGTTAGGATTTTTTAAAAGTAAAATATTTTATGTATTGTGATAGAAAATATAACTAAATATCATTTAGTCATTTATATACTAGAATATCAGCGATTTTTAGACATATTTTGATTATATTCTTTCAATAAAATAAAATTTTTGACTTTATATTTGGTAATGTAATGTTTTTCAATCTATACAAAAAATATTACGTTTTTGATTTATATTCGGGCATAGTTATAATTATTACATACCAGTCATGTAAGAGTGTTGTATTACATATTTTATGCACATTTTATCCTTTAATATTTTTCAGAATTAAAAAATAAATAATAAAAGATATTTTATTGCAAAATATAATTTAAAAGGCTTAATGCAAAGGATAAATATTTTGTGCTTAATAAAAGTTAATCTGTATCTGAAATTGCATTATAGTAAAAATTAATGATAAAAAAACAAAAGAATTGAATCTTCCTAAAAATATTAATTGACGGAAATCAAACAGTATTAGATGCTTAGCAATTTATTCAAAAAAAAGAAAATATAAAGATTTTTAATGTATTTTTATTGGAATAATATGCCAATTCTGTTTTTTGAGAATAATATTTTTAATTTTTTTAAATATGGTGACATGGTATGCGATTATTTTAGAAGTTACTTAATTCTGCTTTTATTGAACAAGATATACTAATAGGGTGGTTAAAGTCGTTTATACAAGAGACAACCATTTATTTTTTTCAACCTATATAAATTTATCTTTAAATTTTAATGCGCATATGGGATATTATTGAAATCATGTGTATTATTGATTTTTGTGAAGTAATTTTTACAAAAACACACGCAAAAATAATGTAAATTTTTTAATGTTTCATTAATTTTGGGTTTCGTTACACATCCTAGAATTTCGCTACTTTCCTTATAAAAGAATTTTTGCTCATATTTTCTTTTCAAATCACATTATTATGAAATATATTTTATTTTATCTTATCAGCAACTTTTAATTAATTGAAAAAAATTTGACATTTGTTATTAAATATCTGGAATCATCATTTAATATCCATTATCTATATTGATTAACATCGTTAAAGACTTTCTCTCAATTAAAAACATTTAATCATAATTAATCGAATTCATGATTTTAAATTACAATAGTAAGAATTGATAACAATATTTTCTATAAGAGCATAAAAAATTAAGTTATATGAAATCTACCTTGCAATATGCACGCTTTTAGTAATTTAGTATTCTTTTTTTGACAAATTCCTAGGTATTTTGTGCATCTATATATAAAAATACAAGCATTCGTGTTGTTTTTATATATTTTGTGCCTCTTTTAGGGTAATTTATCACATAAGATGATCAATAATCTACTTTTTAACGATTTTATATTGCATATATAGCACTATTTGCCATTTTTTTCTTTACAATTCATTAATATGCGTAATAAAGTAAGTACAGATGATTAAACCGAAGAATTACTTTATCTTTGTGTTTTAATATATATTGTTCATTTTTTATGTTAGTGGTATGAATTCATGCGTTATTACAGGTGATTTTTTACCGGTCAAATCGTACTGTTTATTAAAATTAGTCCCAAAACTATTTAATGATAATCAATGATTTTATATGATGTATGCAAACGCATCTTGTTTACTTGAATATGTTATATGCTAGAATACGGAGTAATTGGGATATTCAGCACATCCTGATACCGATAACTAATGATAAAGTTGTGTATTTTTAGAAAGAAAAAATATAATTATATATCTAAATTAATGCTAGCTTTGTGGATAAATTGTGTATATCCGATTTTTTGCAAATAATGAGTAATAGCGTGTCTAATTTTATTTTGTGCCTGCAAATGTTTTTTACAATTTAAAAATATTTATATCGACTTAGATAGGTAAATACTGAAAATTCAGCCATAAAAAATATACTTAAAGATAAAAAAACTAAACATTGAAACATGATCTTCTATTTTATATTTTGTAAATTAATAATGATAAATCATAATACATCTTATATTTTATCGATTAGGTCAATAAAGAAGATACCTATGCCCCATCATAACTATTTTTAGATTTTAGAAGGTCTAAATGTATGAAATATTATTATAGAATAAGTTTAAATGTAGAACGCAATTTTAATAACACGATAAAAATGACCATTTTTCGCGAAAATACCCATTTAATGATCAATATTTTTTTAGCCTTTATCATTTTAATTTTCGACATGATTATTTTACCAGTGGCGATGACTGTGTGGTGTGAATATTCGACCTTAGATCTTTGATTCAAATGATTAATGGTATGTATCCTCTTCTCACAAGGGCATTGATAAATTACCGAACTGGTAATTAATTTCGCCTAGCTGCAAGGGATACAGAAAACACTGTTAGCCGACCCACTGTAAAAAAAAACTTCGGCTTTAAATATAGACTTGATTGAGGCGCTACAACTTGACTCGATTTCCGACCTAATATATAAGTAATCAAGCCATATTGATAAGAGGGGATTTTCGTTAGAAGATCAGGCCCGATTTGCGTGGTTGATACCATCAAACATTTTTCATCAAGACAATTTGAAATTTTTAAACGCGCAGAATCAATTATTATCACATTAAGAATAACGCTTCACTTAGTTTAAAAGAAAATTATAGTTCCATACAACTAAATAAAATTGGCAATATTTATATAATTTTAATATATAATTTACTTATACATACTAAATTACCTTGGTGCAAACCAGAATCGCAGTAAAATACGAGTGCCTTCAATCATGATCATTTTATTCACAAGTATTTAGATTCAATAAATTTATTGTTACCAGAACCTAATATTTAAAAAATTTATAATAAACTGAGTATCGAAAAATGTTATTATAAATTGATCTTCGAAACATATATTTGATCAAACTTTGTCTTGTACCTTATGAAAATCTGAGTCTAGAATTTATCCTGAAAGTAAAAAAAAGAATTTACAGTGATTATTATAGATCTTAATCGGTATAAAAAATTATAATTTGTTTTTTTGAGTCCTAACAGCATATCTCAAGATAAAATCAAGTGGTGTGAGGGATTATTGCAGTATAATAAAATATATTTTGAAATTTATTAAAAAATCTAAAGATAGAAGGCTAAAAAATATTATTATGGTGCATTTAAACATATATAATTTTATATGGATGGTCTAGTTATAAGGATTGTGGATATATAATTGAATGACCGCCAAGTAAATAAGTACATTATTAAAAATATATGAATTACCATGTAAAATGAGCACAAAAAATTTTCACTTTTGTCCCTATTATCGCATGAATCATTTAACTTTGTCTCAAATCTTTATGAGGTATTTTATAAACCACTATCAAAAAAAAATATTATTTTTCTTACAAGTTTATTTATGGCATATTAGTGCGCAATTTAATCTAATAAAATTTATTAAATATACATTTTTTTGGATTTATCATGCTTTAAAAGCATGTTGAAACTGCACTTTTTCGTACACATACCTTTTTAAATATCATTTAATATATAATCTAGGTTCATTTTTTTCTTAATTTTCCCATAATTATTACTTTTTATGTAAATAATATGAAATATTATCAAGACAGAATAAATAATAATATTAAAGATATAGTAAGATGATTTCTAAAAAAAATCACTTTAACTAAGAAATAAATGCCCTTTCATGATTCATAATTAGTTTTTCTTATATTCTAGCTCTTTTTATTTCAATTTTATAAAATCATAAATGAACAATTTAACTTTTTTAAAATAAATTCTCTTTGAACGAAATTTTTATCGTATTAAATCGAGTTTGTAATTGTCAAACATGTGAATATCTTATATAATAAATTTATTAAAGAGGTAAATATATAAATATTGAGTATATAATTATATAGAAGATGGAAAATAATAGATGAACTGAAAATTTGGTAATTATGTTAAATTCACACTTGATTTTTATTTATGAGTTAATTTTATTTGTAGCTTTTCGTAGTTTTTTAAGCAAGACTTTAAATTGCTCTATAGAACAGATTTGGCTGATACTGCTTTTCACGAAATTGTTTTTAAAATATTACACGTTGTATCTTCTTCCGTCAAGACTTTTTGGTACATATTTCTTATTTAATCTCTTCGTTTGTGCGTAAACTTCGGCTTCAGTTGGAATTGCTAACTCTTTAATTTATCAATTCCACAATATCATTATTTTTTATTAAGCTCCTTTTCTTCTGACTTCTCATGTTTACTCGAGTAAAACTAAGATTTCTCTATATTATAGATTTCTCGCTACTCTTTACCACCACACAATTCTTACAGTTTTCCTCAATATAAATATTTGACGTTCAATACTTATACATTCACGTTTTTTTAAGAATAATATTTTTTATGCATATGCTACCCTTGGTATACCCAATTTAATTCCACGAAATATTTGTATCTTTGGGTAATTTTAGATTTTTCCTTTAAGTTTAACTTGATTTATTTCCATCAGAAATCATACTCTTGGCCATGTTCTTTTCTCTTATCCACTTCGATACCTCTCTTCTTTTCAAGATTCATTAGTTCAAGGGAAGTCTCATCCTTAAGTTGAAAATATGCCTTTTTTTGGTTTGTGACTTCGAAATCTTTCTGAATATTGTGCTACTAATATACCCATGTTACGACATATGGAATAATCTTTGTCTCGCCCTTGTAGATTAATGACAGTACAGATTATAATAAATCATATTTTCTCCATTTTTCACTTTCGACCATGTTTATATATTCTATACTGGTTAACCTGATTTCTATCATAGATATATGTTTTTTATTTTAGTCATATACAAATATATCAGATCTGCCACTTGAAAGTGTTGTGTTCATCTCACTTCTTTTATCTCATATTTTAGTTTATGCAATCTCTTTTACTGAGTGCTGTGGATTTTTTTTGTTTTTTTTTTAATCATATTTATTGCGAGCACAAAGTGAAGGCCTCCTTTACCCGTTTTTATATCCTTATTTAATTAGCGCCTAGCATTTTTTTGCATCTTGTTGTCGGGTAATAACTGTTTGAAAAAAAATTTATGGTGAGCGCATAGTGATTTTTACTCAAAAAAATATATTTTCCTGCCTTGAATTTAGCAGAGTCTAACTTCTTCTTATGGTCTTATATTTTAGTACTGTAGCCACTTTGAAGAACATTAAATATCCAGCGCTGAGTTCTCGCAAGATTTTAAGAGATCTTGTACTACATAATATACTTTCTTTTTGTTTTTGACCCGATACTTTTATGTTCACATTTTTGTGGTTGCATTTTACTTTCATGTATTTTTTGATAGAGGCTAAGTGTGTCGCATTTCGTTTTCAATATGGGGCACACTTCTTAAGCGATATTTCTTCTTCCTGTGAAAATATTTTTTCAACAACAGCAGTATTGTTTCGGATTTAAACTCTATGTTTTCTATTTTGCTAGCAATTTCTTTAATTTTGATACAATCTATCTTCATAAGATTTATGTGGATGTATGCTGTTTTTTTTAACAATAGACTTTTTTTATCATCATCTGAATTTTTTTAAAATTATCTGGTTCTGAACACAATATTAATATATTGTATTAAAACCTACAGGGGCATAAAGTGCTTAATGGATCGATTCTTAATTGATATAACTGATCATAGATATGTAATAATCGCACAGCAAAAATAAAATGTCATATTTTTTTTGTATATATCAATATTATATTAATAAATATTTAATATATCATGCAAGAAAAGAAGATGTTTTGCATTTAAATCAATCTTATGTTATAAAAGGATTTAATTAATCACATAGTAAAGAAGTTTATTGTGTATAAACACATCAGATCCTGAATTTTGTGCGTAATTTTATTGAAATTAGTTATTCTAAATAAAATAAACGATTCTAAAATAAAGCAGATTTTTAAGTCTAAAAACTCTAAAAAGATCTAATTTATGGCCTATCGAAATTTAGATTCAATTTAGATAATATCTTGGGAATATACAATTCTGTGTAATAAAAAGATACCATTTTTAAATTAAATAAATTTATGAAGATGTACGTTCAGTTTTGGATTTTTAGTGAAATATATGCTTTTTCAAAATTACGCAATAATTTTTAATAATAATTTTGTTTCTTAATCTTTTAAATAAATCTTAGATAAGATCATATTTTATTGGAACTTTAGGATATCAAAATATATTTTAATACGATTTATTCATTAATCATACATAAATATTTTAAAAATTTGAATTCATGCTCAAACTTTCCAATAAAAATATTCTGAATATATTATTTTTGTGATTTAGTACACAAATTATTTTTTAAATTACGTTGCATGAAAAATATTATGATTTTAATATTTATCCACACAATGAGCATTGAATTTAAGTTTAAATTTATCAGCACCAAAGAATATTATTTTTCACAGCCCATCAAACGAAAACATGAACAATCTTAAATTCTGTATAAAAAAGGAGATTATTTGCGATGCGAACTTATTTATCGCCATTCATCCATATTTCTTTGAATTTGATGATGAGTACAATCTGAGAATAAAAAATAAGGACGGTGATACACTCAGTGTGTATATTTTTTCAAAAAACTCGAAAGTATTCTTCCAAGAATCTTATATTATGATTGTCGAGAAATCAAAAATGACGATGTTTAAAATAATAGGAAATAATATTAGAATATATGAAAAGACGTATAGATATTTATTTGAAGAAGGAAAGTATTTTAATATAGAGGACAGTGATATTATATGTAAAAAAGCTGCTATATATAAGGATTGCTTGATTACATTATTGGAGAATGGCAATTTATTTTGTTTAGACAAGGTTTTTAAAGATATTGATACATTTTATGTGGCTAGTGATGGATACTCAGGCATGATCCTAAAAAAAGGGAATTTCCTTTATTCTTTTGATGAATCAGAAAAATGTATAGAAATTGAAAATTTAAAAAAGATAGAAATTGTAGATTTTTGCCACGATGTTTTTATTTTAGGTAATAATAAAATTTTAGTGATTGGAGAAACTAAAATTTATATTCATGATTTCGAAATTCAAATTTGGGAAACAGAAAATACCATCCATGAAGAAAATGCAATCTATTATAAGATAAAAATTAATGATTTTTGTATAATTACAAACGATAAGTCGTTGGATATTATTTATATTAACACTAGAGAGAATTCTATATTAGAATTTGAGGATGAAAGCCTTGCTCTTAAACTTAGAATTGATCCAATAACATTTGATCCTATTTTACTTAAAGGTATGTCTAGATGTGGAAATTGTGTTTATTTATACGATCACGGTTATTTAACTATTTTTCTAAATAATCATGAAGAAATTATCGAAAAAATAGATAAAATAAATGTTTTGAAAGTTGATTCTTTGTCTCATTTCATAAAAAATAAAGAAACCGACCATATCGAAGCAGAAAATAAAATAACAGGCGATTTTGACATAGAAAATGAAGAAACTGATAACCTTAACGTAGCAAATAAAGAAGCGAGTAAATTCAACGTAGTAAATAAGGAAGCTGATAATATTAATATAAAACGCAAAGAAACTAACAATTTTAAACTAGAAAATAAAGAAGCAAGTGAATTTAGCCTAATAAATAGTGAAAATAAAAATATTAATACGGAAGCTAAAGAAACTAACAATTTTAACGCTGAAAATAAAGAAGAGGGTAAATTTAACTTAAAAAATATTAGAATGGAATCTAAAGAAGATGACAATTTTAACGTGGCAAATAAAGAAAGCGGCAATATGAATAAATTTTCTAACCCCTTATTGCAAAATGATGATGATTTGGGTTACAGTTTATTAGAAGTCGAATCCCGGGAAAGCATATCTTTTATTTCTGATGCTGATCTTGATAATATAAGCATAAAAAGTTCAAAAGGAAGCACAGATGATTCATCTTGTTACGAAGATTTAGCAATAACAGATAGCTTTTGTGAAGATGTTGAAATCAAAAGTAAAAATAACATATCTGAAGTAGGTTCATCGGATGAAGAATACGGTTACAAATCACCTATTCTGGAAGAACTATGCTCCATAGTTTCTAATGATACGCATAATGAAGCTAATCATGATATTGAAGATGGTTTATATTCAAAGAATGAAGATCAAACTATAAGAACGCCCCAACAAAAAAATGGTGTAGACCCAAAAAATAATTCAAATGTAAAGTTTATCGCGGAAAAAAACATTAATCATAAAAATTTAGATGATTTTAAAAATAAAATTAACGTTTCTCAAGCGAAAAAATCTAAGGAAAAAGACGAAGAGGACTTTTCCAAAATTTTAAAACCCAAAGAGAATTTGCAAAATGATTTAAATACTAAAGAAAAACTTGAAAAATCAGATGAAGATGTTTTTAAAAGTTTAAAAGAAAATAATAATGATATAAATTATTTTAAGGCAGAAGATAGTTTTAAGACCAGCGATGACAAATATTTAAGTTTGAAAGAACTTCAGGATGAAATCGAACTTCCTTGTAAAAACGTAAAGGACAAAAAAAATATATCCATAAATAGTAATATAATCACCCCCACAAAAAACATCGATAAAATAAACATCGAAAACGAAAAAAATCATCTCAAAAATATCTTTGGGGGCAACATTAAGGACCCTCTTTCGAGTAATACAGAATTTAAAACTACAGCATCCGTATTTCAATCGACAGATTCCGTAGTTTTGCCTCAAAATTTATTTTCATCGATAACAAAACATCCAAATAAACACAACGCGATTCCCAAAGCAAAACCGATGGCTGATAAAATACAATTAACTGAAAATAAAGTGTCTAATAACAAATATGAAAAAGAATTTTTCGATCTTAAAAAAGAAATCGAATCTGAAACAGACCAAATATGTCACGACTTCTTATCACTAAATGTCGCTGACACAAGAAAGATAGATTCTTTGAATAGTATGTATTTAGAAAGTACCCAACCCCTTATCAACATACTAAATGAAACTTATAAAAACTTTTTGGACATAAAAAATGACGATATAGAATATCAAATCGAGTATAAACTTAGTTTGCTGGAACGATACCTTGAAAACACAGGCAAAAAAGATTATTCAGAAAATATTAACTATATTGATCATTTTATTAGAAACAACAAAAATCGTACATTTGCTGTTCCTTTTAAATTTTATCGAAGCCTTGATGAAGGTATTGACAAAATCGATATTCACCCAAAGAAAGAAAAGTACATTTCTAAACTTGTAATGGATTTTGAAGAAAAGTTAAGGTTAGATCAGAAAAAAAGGTCTGAAGAATATGATTTAAATACGAGCGTGGTCAATCACAATTCAAATAACTATAAAATAGGATACGATGTTATGGAAAAATCACTTAAATCAGAAATACGACCACTTTCTTCTCTTATAAATAAACAAAATACCACATCACAAGAAAATGTACAAAAAACTAATTTAAAAAACGACTTCCCAAAAATTCAAAGTCAAATTTCGAATTTCACACTTAAAAATGAATCAATACAAGACAAAGGACAAGTTACAATTCCAGAAGTTAAAGAGCAATCGACCACACCTCCTCTACAAAAAAATTTAAGACAAGAAACAGGAAACCCATTTTTAGTAAACCAGCAAGCAACAAACGCAACAGGGTTTTTTAATACATTTAACAACAATTTTACCCCACAAACAAACACAAATATCAATCAAAACAAAAATGATTTCGCCAACATATTTTCAGGTACTAAATCAAATAATGAATATCCTATTACTAATCAATCAAATATCTTTGCTAGTGGATTCGGGGCATTTCCAAATATAAAAAATTTGAATCAAAATAATACGCAGCAAAATTTATCTATGAATAACACCGCACCACAGTTTCGTAATATTAATAATGATCAATCTAAAAATAATGGTACGGATCCAGGAACCCCTACTCCAAAGTCTGGATCATCGTTTTCCAAATTTGCTAATAATGCCAATAGATTTCTTCAATAAAATTCTAAATCTATAACAATTATGTTTTTTTGATTAAAAATAACTAAATTTTATCTTTTTTATAGAAAAAAATGCAATTATATATTTATTTGACAGGTTAGGCTTTGTCGGTTCATCTGCTTCCTTTGGATATAGCAGTTTTACAACCATGAATATCGCAATGCTCCTTATTCATCACTTGAAATCTTCCTCTAGTCTATTCTTATCAACAACCGTCTTTCTTTTAATTAAAAAAAAGTATAAATGTTTTTCGATGTTTAAGAGCTTCCATTTTCATGCCTGCTCCCTACTTTGCTGTGATTTTCAACTCCTAAATAAATAAGAATTATAATTTTTACTTGCATTTATATTCTTATTTTCTTAACTTCACATAAAATTATATATATTTTATTTTTTTTACATGAAACAGTATTAAATTTTGATGGTGTCCAAATTTCAATGCTATCCGGAAATCAGCATACAAGCCCCCCCCCCCCAAAAAATATATTACATGACTAGAAAACAAAGCTAAAATATATTACATGACTAGAAAACAATTTTTTTTTATTATAACCATAATATAAATGATCAAAAGTGCACATACTATATTTAATTATAGTAAATCAGATCATCTCCAAGAAAAAATAAGAGTTTAGATTAATAAATAAAATAATAAATACTAGTATACCATGAGTCTCGTCTTTTGCCCAAATGTAGTTTTTTTTAAGTAAAAGTTCGATATTGAATTAGCCCCAAAATTTATAGACTCCTTAAAATACACATAGGTAATTCTGTATTTTTTACATTCTCTACAATAAAGAAAACAAAAATGCTCTAAAAGAAAAAAAAAATTATACGTTTTAGTTATCTACAACTATATTATTGAATATGATTTATGTCTGAATGCTATTTTTAAACCTGACCATTTTTAAAAAGCTAAAGGCCCACTAGATTCATATCCATCGTCTGCATTAGCATTTTATGCTTATATATTCTTTTTTTTTGCATTCTATGGTCATATATTATTATATAAAATTTTATTTATTAAGCAGCTGCATAATTCAAAATTATTATTTTGATTTTAAGATATCTCAAAGACTTAAAAAAATATTGAATCAATTTATTCAATCTTCAAAGCTATTTTAGACCTCGTTTTACAAATTAAAAATCAAGCATGTTAGTCGATAATTATTTTAAAGCTATAGAAATGCTAAGCTTTAGTTTACAAAATGCTTTGTGTAATTTATTATGCAATATACGTTAATATCACTGTTTAATAGATTAGACATAAATATAACTTCTGAAATAGAGGTTCTATCAACCAGTTATTTAAAATTCTCATATATTATCATATAATTTTATAGGATATATAATTGCCTTTTTCTTTTAATAATTTTTTATTATATTCCTTATGGTTTTTTTTAACTACAATCAGGTGTCTGTTTTTACAAACTTATATAGGCTTTATGATTAGCATATCAGTAATATATTCAATAAATCTAAAAAATAAATTTTTACTGTGCTTTTTGTTTTCAGAAAGTTTTTTAATTATAATAATTTGTAAATCTGGCACTATACGTTTTCATTATAATTTTTTACAGCTATAAGCATTTTAAAAGCTATTTTGGTCTCTTAAAATTCCTAAGAGGCATTAACTGATTAAAAAAAGATTGCCTCAGTTCAGAAGTTCAAAGCTATCCGACCCACATATTATATTATTTAAATATAAAAAAAACCTTTTGAATACCCAATTTGGTAAGAATAATCAAAATTTACGCAAAATATGGTTTTCATATGCATTTTTTTATTTCGACCACACAGGTGTGGAAAAATAAAATACACCTACAGAACTATTTCCGATCTTAAACCTTTTATTTTAAAAACCATGCAATTCATAGAATGAATGTCTTTATTTTCTTTTTTTGTGCGTTTATATTTAAATTTTGTGATACGTCAAATTGAAATTCTGCTGTGCAAATAAATGATGTAAATCAATAGTTTGGAAGAAAAATATATATTCACTCTAAAATACCTTAGTGTGTATATTGCACCCATGTGAATAAGTTGATAGCATGTATGGTCAAAAAGCTACCTAAAAAAAAGAATAAAGTACACGCATGGGAATTTATTCCGCTATTTTATCATAAATAGAGAGAATTAATAGTTTCCAAGGTATAAATTCATCTCATATATATAGGAAAACACGCTTCAAACTTAAGCTTGATATTTAATATAATTAGATCGCTTAGTGTAATTGATGCAACTCTTCGATTACATGTGTAATCAAAGTAAGGCCATCAATGGGTAAATTAAACCTAATACCAAATGATATATTTTTTACCATAGATTCTTTTGACTTAGAATACTATCGCATTAAATATGTTTCTTTTTACATATTTAAAAAATCCAGATATTAATAGCCAACTTGTATATTATGCGTAAATATTGATTTTTTTCTGTTAGGTTGTAAAATTATAATTATGAAATAAAATTTTATGTGGTAAACTTCTTTTAGAGATTCTTGTTGACATGGATATATTAATTTATAATTATTTAAAGTTTTTAATCACTTTTTTGTTTATTTGTTTCGTTTATGGATATTTATTTTTTGGCATGGTTAAATTTTTTTTTCCAATATTTTTATGGACTAAATTTGACTATAAATATCTTTCGAATGCAATTTTACTGTGATTTTTATTATTGCAATAATAAAATGTTTCTTTTGTGTTTTTTTAGGCGAAATACATTACCTGATATTCAAAATTTCTGAAGTTTCAAACCGCATATAAAATAAACTTGTGCTTTTATTTATATCCAAACAAAATAAGAACGAAAGTGGGGCAATGAACGGATATATTATAGGCAGAATCATCAAAAATAACAATTTGTATCATAATTCGATTTCTTAAATTTATATTTACTTTCTCTTGGACTTCACTTTTATCGAAAAATAGCTATTTAATTGAGAAATATATTTGGATATTTTATTTTATTATCGAAAAAAAATTAATTTCAAGCTTGAAAAATATCTCCTGATGAAATCAAATATGGATAAACACCCCTAAATATTTTAATGTAAATAGAAATCATAAAAACCTGGCCACATATAGTCATAGAAGATGTTTCCGAGCCCCCTGGAATTAGTGTTAAATATGATAACGCTAGGAAGGTAATTTAAGAAGAAGAATAACAGATATTTTTGAATAAGAAATCGAAATATAGCCACTAAAAATATGATCGATTCTGTTCTATTAATAATTTATTCGATGACCAGTAAGAATTCAAAGGCATTTAAGTAAAAATTTCGAAGTGAAATACCTATGATCTTCTAATATATATACGAATTAGGGAATTTGCAAAAAAAAAATTATCTGTTTTATCGGGCCCCTTTACCCTTGTGCATGTATATCTCAACTTTATATAGACATTGATAATGATTATTTGGCTTTAAAGCCAGAAAAATTGCCATAAAAAACCATTTATTTTATTTAAATTTTCATATTGATTTAATGGCAATTTAATTGACATTTTAATCCTCTAACACACCAGATGGGGCTAGAAGACACTGATTGCAGTTTTTTCATATTGATGAAATATAGGGATCCAAAATTTTTACAAGGTCTTTTAATATATAGTGGCTCTAATAATATATCTTAAAGCGGAAAGGAAGTTGCATTTAAATGAGATCCAAAAAATGTATCTGACAATAAATTTTTTATATGTGTCAATGAAATATGTTGAGTTCAAATAAAACATGTTTTTTCACATCTAATTTTTTTAATAAATTTTATGTATTTATAATCCACACTAATGTTAATTCGCTAAAGGAATCCATAAAGATGGAAAAGCAAAAGTTATATTTTTTTTTAATTTTTATGATTGTATAAAAATAATTAAAGATTACAAATTTTATAAAGACCTTAATGTATTGTTTTCTTTGGTATATTAATGTATTTAAATGTTTATTTAATCATTTAATCGTTAATTTTTATTGATAAAAATGTTTTTGGAGTATTTGTATAGATCATTCAATTCAGAAATGGTGTTTTCCTTAAATTCAATATATTTTATAACTTGATCCTGAATTCTATCCCTCACTTCTTCTATTTCTTCCTTCATTGAAATAGTAATAAGCTCAATATACATAAGTTTTTCATCCTCAGAACTTATTTTCTGAATTCTTTGGTCTACATCGTGTCTAATTCTAGATCTCAGGTTTAATGTAGAAGTGGCTTCATATAGTCTAATCTTTAAATTATCAATAAATACTAGAGTATCATATTTTAATTCTAAAAACTTTAAAATGTTCAGTTCGATGTCCAAATCATCCGCTTCGATTTCTTTACATTTCTGTAGTATTACTTCGATATCCCGATTTAGGGTGTTTACCCTTCTGAAAATTTTTTTCGAACTAGATAAATAAATTTCAATGCATTTCTGGCAATTCTCTGTATAGAAGTCATATAAATTTTGTTCACTCCCATCCTCACTAATATTCTTCTTTTCTGTGATATCATCATCGCCTTCTAAAGGATAGTTTTCTATATCTTTATCTGATTCTAATTTCGTCGAAGGGGATTCCTTGTTTTCTTCGGGGGTAATATTTAATATTTTTTCGTATAGATTTTCTATTGATTCTGAGATCACGCATTCAGCTATAAACTCTTTAATTAGTACCATAGGATCCTTGGCAGAAATTTGACTATATGGATCTTGATTTGCGACAGCTGCAATGTCGCTTTTCGGGTTTTCCATAGCATCTATTCCTGCACAATAAACGTTTTTGACAATGTATAATATTAGAAATAGAAACATCGATTATTCTACGCAGAATTTGAGCCATATATATATCATATCACCCGTAAATATTCCTTTTATAGGCCGCAATAAATAGAAATGAAAATTTAATTTTAATAACACATAAAATACGTTAATTAGACATTTTTGTACAAATTAAAATTTACATATTTTTTTCTAAAAACTTTCATTTTATTATTATAATATGATGTATAATTCTGCCTCGTTTTTATACACTTTTTTTGCAATAGCATCGATCTTCTTGTATTATTGTCTTATATTAAAATATTACTCGGATAAGAGAAGGTTTTGTGTTACCAGCAAAATATATATCATTTCTATGTGGTTTTTAATTGTAGTTTAAAATAAAAAAGGCTTCAACATAGTTATTACACACTTTAAAGATATTTGAAAACTTAATATTCACTATGTTCTTAATTTACATGATTACACAAATTTTTAAATTTTTTTTTTCAACACTCAATAAATTTAAGAGTTAATTTTGCGTCGATGAAATATTTCCTAAAAAGAAGGCAATTAGGTGTTAATCTAAATTTATTTTATATGTGTTTTTTTTAGAAAAAAATTAATTTGATATGTCTAATATTTGTAATTTGGATATTACTAAAAGTAAAACAAATGTATTTTATATGTGTTTTTTTAAAAAAAATTAATTTGATATTTTAAGGTCTTCTTAATATAGGTATTACTAAATAGTAAAACAATATATTATTTATAAAAGCCAAAGACGTTGCGGTTTGGAATGCAAATTACGTTTTATTTAAATTGGAATTTACATTAGGACATAACTTTTTCTGTCTTCTTAACATTTTTTTGAGAAAACTGTGTATATAAGTCACACATGCCACTTTCCCTTTTACTACCTTCTAGGTTTGTAATATAAATGTAAAGAAAAGTTCTGTAGCATTAAAATTCAAGGTTAATCTGATCCTGGTTTAATAAATTTTAATATTTGAATAACAAGGCATATTTTTTTTATAATTTTTTCTATCCAAACAAAATAAATTTCAATTCTTTGAGCTTAATTTAATTTCAAATCAGAAAGATAACAATAATAAGATTAAAAGTCTTTTCATTAACTTCGTCTAAAATATTTACATTCTAAACACTATGTGGAATACATTATACATTAGCGACAATTAGAGGATGTAGTGAGTTTAAAATTGTATTAATTTTGATCAAATTGTTTACGTATATTAATAACAATATTTAATTGATAAAACCAAATTGGCGTTCTTGTATTGCTAGAAAAATAAAAAAAAGTTGTGCTTTTTAAGCGAAATACACAAAAGGAAGATTATTCAGTTGCAAAATTTAATATGTTGTGTTTAAATCGATTGAAAAAAACATTTTTGAGTTCTTGAATAAGTTAATATTTTTACTAATGAGCATTTTATAATATGATGATTATTAAATTTGTACAAACCTAATATATTAATTATTTTATTGTGCCCGATGGTCATTTTAATTGTTTTAATAAAGTAAAGCTGTATTTGTAGGCTTCCTAAATCCTTTTTTTAATTTTGTTTTTATTGAACACATAAAGAATTGAAAACTGATATTCACATTGTTTTTATATTTAATATGATGATTTATAAGAAGGGAAGCCCATTTTATTTTTAAATGTTTAATCTGATTTAAACTACAAAATGATGAAAAGATCAAATAGGAATTTATTACACCTTATATTTTCGTTTTATATGTAAGATATTAAATTGTGATTAGACATTAGCTTATGACTAATTTATGCAAAATTATTTATAATAATGATAAAAATATAAAAATATAAATTCGCTATAATACATTTAAAAACATGATTTATATCGTTTTATCGCATAAATTTTAAAAATAATTACGTGATATGTATTTTTTATGAACCATAATCTCTTTTTTCGAAATAATAATTTTTCTCATTGAAAAAGGTTTATTCAACCAAATTTACCGCTACTTTCACAATTAAATATTGTTGCATATTAAAACGCTATCTTTCTAAAATTTATTGCAAAAAAAATATGTGGTTTTTTAGGATATCTGCATATTTTATTTTAAATGGAATAAATATACATTTCTTAGTATATTTTATTTAAATGGAATAAATACACATTTCTTAGTCTATTTTATTGTGAATCTTTGAAATTTATTGCGGTTTTTCGCTTTTTTACGCTTATTGTCAATGTTAATAATCAAGCATACCGTATTCTTTTTACATTATAACCGATTCCGGGACTCTAAATCAATATATTTACGTATATTACGGCTTTTTATAGCCAGATTTTTTGAGTTAATTTAAAGCATAATCAAGGCGAATTTTTATTCGCCTAAAATGTAATTATTATCTATAGGTTTTATATGTATTTTTTTAAATATTATATATGAGTTAAAATGCAAGATTTTAGGTGTAAATTGCAGGTTCTGATTCTGTTATTCTTAAAAATCATTAAGATGCTCTTTTTTCAGATCACATGAATTTAAAGCGTCGAAAAAACGCATCCAAGACTTTATAAAAAAATATTTAATTCTATAAAAAAAACATTTTTATTATAGATTTCACCATCTACATTGCTTATTTTTCATAGAAGAAAAACCATAGAACTTAAAATATATCTTGAAAATCTTGTTATGGTTTATTTAATGCATGTTAATTTTTATTTAAAATAATATTTGTAGGTATTTTTGTATTTTAAGGCATTTTGGTTTATGTACAGCTTTTATATTGAGTTTCTTAAACTTTTTTTTTGTAAGAATATTAATTTATAAAAGTTCAATCAGCTTTAATTTTCAATCGAAATATATATTTCTATTTTCACAATTATTCATTGGATTATAGTTATATTATATACGAGAAAAAAAGATAAATATAACCTTTTAATATATAGATAGAAAAATGGTGTGATGTTCTATCATGGGAAAGATTTTCCGTGGTAATTATTAAACGTGTTATTTTTACAACAGAACTCGTTCTTTTAAATGTATTTTTTTAGATTAACTTCAATATAGTTAAGAATCGCCCAATATATTTATTAAAAAAATAAATATGTTTTAAAATAAAAGATAAAAAGAATGTAAATTTACTTGAAATTGCAGTTTTTTTCGATGTTCATCTTTATTTATCTATCCGAACAAAACACACATTGATTAGATCACATATATTCAAGCCTTACTACCTAGTCTAAACAAAATTCTTTTATATTTATTAAAAAATTCAATATATATCCCCAAAATATCCCATGAAGTATCGATATGATATAATATGTGATAATTCTACGAAAATTGAATTCGTGTCTATAATAATAGCCTGAATCACATCGGCATTAAAATCATTATTAGTAAAAACATGATATCTGATGTGCTGATATATGAATATATAATCCTAAAGTTTAAAATTACCATTACTAGATCTATAACAAGTAAAAATATAAAAAATTGATTTTAAAATGACGTCAATCTCATATATGGTTCTAAAAAATACCAAAAACACTGCAAAAGATTTAAATAAAATTTATTGTTTTATTTTTAATCTGCTTTACCCAAATTTTTTTCATTTAAAATTATCACTTTATTGCATGCGTGTGCTTTATACTCATCATATATTGTTTTTATTGTTACAATAAAAATAGAAAATTTATGATCCATGAGTCGATTAAAAGGTTTTTATAAGATATCACTAGAGCAGAGGTATATGCAAATATAGTGGGATTGAGAAAAAAGGATGAATTAATGGTTTTTATGAAAGAAAAGATACATAAGAGAGGTTCTAAAAGAGGATTTGACCGATAGAATAATTTGAGAAATCCGGTAAATATAAGAATAGAAGTTTTACTTCAACAAACATAAAGGTGATAAAAAACAATAATGCATAAATAAAAAAAATAATTGCGTATACGGTTGTTCCGTATTCTCTTGTAGCTTAGTAAACAAAATTTTTGATTGTTTATGAAAAGATATTTATATAATAGGGTATTCCTGTTGATTTTTCCCCTTTTACTAGGGCTATTTTATAAACTAAACTTCAAATATAGTATTTTTTATATAATAAAATCCTTTAAAATTAAATTTTAATTCTTTGAATTTTTTAATACGCCTATGTATTTATTAGTCCATCTATATGTTATTTGTGTTTGCTGTATTCTATATATAAACAATACATATTTATGTCATATTATACCATTAGACAAATAAGATTTGGGGGGGGGGGAATCCAATCAACAAGATACTAAATTTTTTGTGTATTAAAAAGAGTTTTTTATGTTTGGGGCACGATTAAATATAAGGTTTAATACAAACGGCGTGGATATTTAAATAAAATCAATATATTTATTGCATGATGTAAATATAAAAATAAGGAACCTTAATAGATAAGATTTAGAAGATCGAATTTCATAAAATATCATCTATAGAAATCATACATTCATCTGAAATCGCAAACAGATTATTATAAAATTTGGGCATAAAAATTGCTTTGCATATAATCAAATATCTAATTTTTATGTTTAAATTGGAATTTTAAATACCATAGTTATAAAAAAAATATAATAAAACCTGTATATTATAATTTTCTGGAGTACACAGAGTTTTTATTTCATAAATTTATACTAGAAATATTGTCTTTTACTGTTAAATTTATCAAAGCGTTTGCTTATGATAAGTGCAAAAGTTGTTGATTTAATAAAAGTGAACGACTTTTACTGCTGCAAAGTTAGAAAATGTTGTCTTCTATTGTTAAATCTATCAAAGCGCATAACATATGATGGATGCGACCCGGAATGTTTTTTTAATAGAAGAAAGAACGATTTTTTGACTGTTGTAAGATGAATTTTTTTGCTGAACTCAAATAAAAATTTAAACAAAAAATTTTAGTCTAAAAAATAATACAAATAATCAATGTTTTAATGTATTAGGATATTTTCAGTGTTGTATAAATAAGTATATTAAATTAAGCATGTATACATTACTGATATATTATAAATTATATTTTGGAACCGATACATTTGCATTATATTTTTGAGCAAATTAGCGCATCTATTCTTATATATTTTTTATATATTGTTTAAAATTTTTTAGACAAATTTTCGATGCTTACGTTTTTTTTTAAAACTCAATTAAAAGTCCATATTATTTCAAATAAATTTAATTAATTTCAATCTGAAACTTTAAACCCAAATAACTTGAAATTATGTGTATTTTTCGAGTGTTTTGAGCGCAAATTATAGACAACTCTCAAGAATTCACCGAAATTTGAACCAAAGGCCGCGCCATCTATTTTCATATCCATTCCTTTTACATTTCCGCATTTATAGCAAAAAATTTGCGTGTATGAATGTTTTGGTTCATCATAAAATCCGATTGGAATCAAATTAGCTTTTTTACAAAACAGGCCTTCGCATTTACCATAAAATCCCGTCTTTATTTTCTTGTTCATGTCGCTGAGCCCGTTCAACGACAATAAATATCTTTGATGAAGAAACATATACATATTAGCAGCTCTTTTATTGATACTGGTGGATCTAAACGTAGAGTCGGATTTTAATATTGCCTTGAGAGAATCAACATCACTGAATTTATTTTCAAATCCAATAAAAGACATGGAATCTTCTAGAAAATCACTGGGGATTTCTATAAGAAAATCGTGCGTTATTTTTTGAACAAAACTACGGATCCACATCGAAGATCTGCGTTTCATTTAGATGGATTGAAAAAATCGATAACTATTAATACAAAATTATCGGAATATTTATAGAGTAAATAATATTTGTTCGATAAAAATCATTTATATTATTCAAAGGCATAGCATGAATATTTTTTTGAAATATATTTATAAATTATCAATAGCGATTCGAAATTCATGAAACTGTTTAGTTAACTTTAAATAGTTTACTAATTATGCACAAAATATAAATAAGTTTTAATGGTGATTAAATATATTTTTTTGATTCTTTTTTAATAAATATTTTAAGAATCCAAATTTTAAAAATATAGGCTGTTTTATCCATCTGTTTGCCTTCGCCAATAAATAAACATAAATTGTTTCGATTTAAAATATTGTATACGCGTATTTATAAGTAGAATAAAATTACCATTTTGATTTCACTTTGTCTGCAATATATAAATAAGTCTTTCTGGAAATGTCAAATCAAAACCTGATATCATTAATATAAAATAAATTACCTTCTTCAATTCAACAAATAAGTTATTATATGTTGCGGTGTATATTTATGATCAAAATGGCACTGAATAAAAAATATAATTTGCAAAGGAAAAAATAGAAATCATTTAACAACTTAATGCACACTTCGGTGGCTTAAAGTTTATAATTTATATTAAATGTATGTGCCTTATATAGCATAATAGGGTCATAATTTCTATGTCTTTTACTTTTATGCTGCTATAAATTCTGAAAATCCAACCATCAAAATAAATAATTAAAAAGGTAATTTTATCGATAAGTTAAGATTTATGTGGGGTTTTAAAAATTTAATGGGTAAGAACCATATTTAAATATTTACAACACTATTAATATTGGTGGCTTTAGAATGAAGAAAAATACCACACCAAAAAGGATTTTCCATAGAGATGTTTTCGGCCAGCTATGTTTTTGTTCTTTAATCACTTCAACATCGTTCTTTTTTTCTGGAAAACGAATTTATATTTATTGCCACTTTATTTTCGACTTTTTTTTTAACATTATTCCTAAGTTTAACAACCGAATTTGAATGCTAACAATTTAATCTGTTTTATGAATAATTAAATTTGATCAAAAATACATATAAAAGTAAATACACATATTATGTAATATAAAAATAAAGAAAAAAACAATAATTGAAATCATATGCTATTGTTTAGATATAATCAAATCATTTGGCTATAAATTTACATAAATTTCTACATTTTATTAATAATAATTTTCCAACATATTCAACATTTTAAAAACGTTTTGTTTGAATTGCGGACTAAATAAAAATACTACATACTCAATTGTATTTTTACACACAAAAAATAGTTGAATAATTTTTTTTGGGCGTGAAAAATACTTAATTTAAAAGTAATGCACGATTATATTCTAAGTTAGCGAAAATGCCAAAATATAATAAAGTGCAGAATCCATTTGAATTTAACGATATTATATTGCCTAGGTGACGCAGAATATGTAATCCTATATTATTATTTAAAAATGTTGAAGCGGGAATTTGATCAAAAATATTTTAATATTTATTCGTAAGAGAAAGTTTCTTATTGCGTGAGTTTCATAAGATATGCTTTAAGTAAAAAAACAATTTTTATTGGAATTTCATTGTGAGGTATTAAGAGTTATTACTGCAAAAAAATCCCGTGACATGGTTTTCTGATTAAGAATGATTTGTTTTGGTAATAAAATGCTCAATTTTAAATTTTTTGTATCACTTATTAAACAAAACCTTTCCGGAAATAACACCAATATTAACTATATCTCTTTTATAAAAATTTTAAATTTTCAACTGTTTATCTCATTTATAGAGCACCTTCTATTCATAGGTAAATGATTGCGGTTCATAATATTTATCAATTAATACGATTCATCGAGATATATTGGTTTTACCACGTAAATTCTAGATTATTCACTATATGCAGCACATAATCCCTGTAACTAAACTACCACACCACAATGGAGTCTATTGAAACGATCTTTATAGCATGTTATACCTACTTTTTTGTTTTATGTCTTAAAGAAGATGAATCTCTTAAATTATAGAATTAGAGGGTTGCGGATTTTTTTTAATTATATAGATAGGACTCCAATTGAGCTTCACTAACATATTTCTTGTTTTCAACATGTTTATTTTTTTTATGGGGCCGTTCGAAACTCATAAATCTGTCATATATTTAGAAAAATATCGCGTCTTTATTCCGAAAATATAACCTCACAGATCTGATATCAAAATTTTTTAATATGACTTCTGTTTATTGTCACTTTAAAATTTATTTGCATATATATTTTTCATTTTATCTGCAATCAATTTTTGTTTCTATTTCCCGGAAAATTTTATCATCATTCATGTCGTTTTGATCAAATAAAGATTTAAAATGTATGAAAGTATTCAAAGTGTTTTTGTTTTTAAATTATACGAAAAATCCAAAATAATTTATATCTGCATTATTTTCCATTTGAAAAAAAATTATCCAATTATTATTTCAGATTTATGTGTTTTAAAATAAAAAATCCAGGAAAACCCACATATTTAACAAGAAAAGATGTTAAAGTGTAAAGGAGACGAATAAATAATAAATTAACTAGCATAAACACTACACTATATTGCTGAAAATAAGCAAATCTACAAGAAATAAAAAAAGATTATTTACTAAATAAAATGTATAGTATGGTTCAAATGCGTATTAAAACAAAAAAAAATAAGGGTGTGAAATTTAAACAGAAATAAGACTTATTTTACTGTTTAGATCGTTAAAAAAAATCATATCTAAAGAAATTACTTATATTTAATGATAAATAAATAATTTTATGAATAACTTACAATTCAATTTAGAAGAATAAATGAAAAAAAACATGTAAATGAATATTATATGTACTAGAATATTATTTAAAAAAATCAAGAATTGTGTTGGATACGAGTATATAATCGAACTATTGCAATGTGTCTAAAAAAACAAATTTCACATTTATTCTTATTTAATAAAAAAAATTAAGTGATTTTCGCATATATTTAATGTAAAAAACTCGAAAATATACATAAAATTTTATTTGCATACATCAATCAAACCATAATCTAATTTATTGAATAGAACAGAAAAAAAAACATTTTATGTAAATTATTTGAATATTATTGTAAATGCTTTTAATCATTATATATGGTTTTTTTATATATTAATAAAGTTTGGCATATTATTAAAAAAAAAATCAATAAAGGTATTTTTATTAAATGGCATGTTATTTATTTTATTGTATTTGGCGTATCTAATGTTTAACAATATCTCTTATGCACTATTCATAATTATTTACACATTTTCTTTGTTGATTTTTACTGATGATATCTCTGTAAAAAAGAGCAATCACACCATATACATTTTACTTCATTTTTCGTTTTTGTTTTATTTTACATAATTTAACCTCCAATTTATCTGTTATTTTTATATTTATCTTAAACAGCAATTATTTTGATTTAAAGCACATTTTAATAATATTAAATATTGAATGATCTAATTGTAAGCTTTTCTTAAATTAATTTCTAACTTCGAACTAAATATGTTTTTTTGAATAAATTTACTTTTTACCCATATTACATCAATATTTTTCTTTTAATTCATATAAATAAATTATATTTTTACTTAAGATATTAGTTTATGTGCAACATTCCAAACGTGATTAAAGGCCCCTCAAATTTATTTTTCGTTTTTGATTTTAAACTGGCTTCTTTTAATTGTTCTTGATTTGATTCAATCCACCATATTAATATATTCTAGCTTTAAATAAAATTTTTATTGTTTAGATCTAATAAAAAAACCTTGTAAGTAATATTAAGAAAAGGAAAATCCATGTGTTAATATATTCAAACAGGGGTCAATTATATCAAAAGGAGAAATTAAAGTTTCTTAGACAATTTTCAAGTGAAAAACGGCTTCAAATAACATAAATTTATCCAATACACTAAAAAAAGATCCAAAAATCAAAAAATTGAAAAAAAAGTTTAGATATATAGGAATAAAGGTCGAGGAAACTATTTTAGCACAAATACACACAATATTTGCTTATTCACTAACGACAAAATTACATTTTCAATGCATTGAATCTTTACCAGACTTTGAAATTTGAAAAATATGCCTTCAACCCTTTGTTTATTTATGAAGGCTTGTATGAAAGTAAAACCACCGGAAGTATATAATATTTTTATAATGCTTTTTATCTTTTTTGATTTTATAGAACACATTCATTATTGGGTTATGACAACATTGCTTTTACACCATAAATTATATGGTCAAAAACCAATATTAAATATCTTTTTGAGCTTTACCATTTATATGAAAATCCCCAAATGTCTTTATATTTATTTTTATGTGAGTTTATAGATTAAATGAGAAGTTAGGCATAATTTAACATCTTATTACCTTTTGATGAAGAAAATTTTTTCGTGCACTGATTTAGTATATAAATGGGGACTTTGTGATGTTTTTTTTCGAATTTCAATGTTTTTTGCGCTATAATCTATTCCCTTGTGATCTGTTGATAAATATTCTTATAAGAAGGTTTGATTTCATTCAGAGTTTTATCTCTTTTTTTAATATAGTAGTTATTTTCATATTTAAATTTGAAAAGGTCAAATAATTGGCGATGGTTGTATGATTTTAAGTTTTGACATTTAATTTACAAATTTAAATAATCGATGATACGAATTCACTCACGCAAAAGCATTGATTAATTACCAAATTGTCAATTTATACCGCCTGATGTAAGAGGGATAATAAAACACCTTTATGCAGGCCCACAGAAAAAGAAAGCTCTAATTATTAAAAATACATTTGATGTGAACCATAAACGACTTTACTCAATTCTAGAACTCCAGTGCAAGTAATCCAAGCCTCTTTGGTATGATGAGGATATTTACCCGTAGCGGTGACCTGATTGACGTGGTTGATACCGTCAAACTTTTTCTAAAGATTTTTATTTATGTGTTATGTTTTTTTTATCAATTCAATCTATTAAGACGTGTTCAGCCCATTTCGAACATTGCACAACACCTTGATGCATCTTTCGACACCTTACCCTGATATATCTTGATCCACTGCTCTTCCCTTCTCAAATGAGGCGAGTTCAAGTGTCTCGCGAAGTGTGAGAGCTTGCATGTATGCTTCTACTTATACATGGATTTATAACACCTTAAAATTTTTTTGATGGTTTTCTGAATAAAAGTTTAATTTAATAACTATAGTCTAATCATTATAGCTTCACTTCTTTATCACAACACGAATAAAATACAAGTTTTTGCTGAAAATAGTAAAATTTTGATTTTTATAGACACACAAGGGGAAAACAAGTATTATTATAACGTTTATAGTGGAAAAAAAATTCTTAGTACAACTTTTGCATAAATCGAGGCAATATTTTATGATCATCAGATAAAAATACAAAATTTTAAATATTCTAGCTGTTCAATAGAAAATACGTGTAAATATGGTCTATTCCAGGAAATAAATAGATAGAGCCTTTGCATATATTCTGGTTCGCAGGGCATTAAATTCTCATATTTTTTTGATAACTTTATTGCTCATAACTTACTTATGCATGTTCTCTGAATATTTTATTAAAATTTTTTTGCTTAATTTTGAAATTTAAGCAATAATTACAATATTAGGAAAAGAAAATACAGCTATGTTCTGATCGCATAGGTTTATAATATTAAATCATTTTTTAATTATAAATAGGCGAAGAATTCGATTATGACCAAATAAATGTGACATAATGAATTCAATAGATAAATTTTCATTCATATTTTTATTTTCTATTCCACATAAGCTTATTATTTTATATCCAGAGTTGAAAATTTCATTAATGCTAAGTTTATACATTTAAATACAATATCTGCTCGAATATGCTTAATATAAAACACTAAAAATGCAGTAACTGCAAGATAAAGCCATTTTGATTTTTTTTAAAGTCAAAAAAGCTGTATGCCACAAAAAAAACTAATATTGAACAACATGTAATGATCTGTCGTTTTCTTTGATATGATGTTAGGGCATGACGTAGAAAAACATACGAATAATTTAATTTATATTAGATATTTAGAGAATATTTATGGAAAACTTATTTTTTTTAATATTAAAAAATTTAGAGAAAGATGATTAATTTGATTAATAAATATTTATAAAAATCAAGTTGAGTGCTATTTTAAATAAATATAAAAATTAATTTCAAATCATGATGCAAAAATAAATATACAATATCATAAAAACAAAACCAATTTTTTTATGAATTTCTGTTGAAAATAAGTTTATTAGCTCAAAATATATTGAAGGTCAGATTTCTGAATTATCTATTACAAAATACCTTTTTTGTTCGAATTGCATAGTATTTAAAAAACACCGCCAATTTTTTTTTATGAATTTCTGTTCTAGGAATTTTAATCGCTTGAAATATATTGAAGATCGGAGGTCTGATTTTATATATTACAAGATACGTTTTTTCTTCAAATCGTATAGTAGTTAAAAAAATATGGCAAATTTTATGGATTAATGGTGTATCAATATGGGATGGAGATAGTATTAAATTAAATAAGTTGTTCTAATTAATTCAGGCGTATATATTTAAATACTTTATTACTTTAATTTAATGTAAGCAAATTTGAAAATTATTGTCCAAACCGAGATGATTTATCAATCATTGGTCAATGCACTTTTAACGAAAAATAATGTGTATATAACAACCAAATTATTGCAAATATGCTGGTGAATAAACATATATTTGGTCATTAAAAATTAATGTATATAATAGAATAACTTCAGTTGAAATAAAAAAAATTCAATAAATTTGACAGCAATTTTTGTGATTTGGTTTTTAATGAATATATTATATATTATTATAATTATTATTAACTTCTAAAGAAAGAGTCTTTGATGTATGTTTTGAGCTCGTCTACGAACATAATGTCATCTATTATTTTGTGTCTTATAAGTCTGAATGGACTATCGTGCAAAGCACAGAATTCAGCTGCCATTTCTGCCGCTGTTTCTTTTGTAAACTCTAAATTGTTATTTTTCATGAATTTTTTTCTTTCCTCTTCTTTAAATTTGAGGTTGGCAATCGCATTGGGCTCCATTATTCCTATGCTGCTTCTTGGGTGACATATTATTCTTGTTTTTTTGCTTATGCTCTTGTCAAAAACGACCCATGAGCCACCTCTAACTTCACCGCCGGGTGGAATGTATATTAAAATATTTGTTTTACATTTTCCTATATTTTCTACAATCAAAGACCCATATTTTAAAATATTATTTTCCATTTCCGTCTTTCCTCCAGCAAAACCCTTAAAATTTGCAATTATTAAAATATCGAGTCCTTCTTTTTCGAAGTCGCTTATTCCCTGTGCTATCTTCTCTGATGAATCTGGAAATAGAACATTTTTGGTAATTTTATTTCCATTATATGAACTATTTGATTCTGTGGCCAGTATTCCAATACTTGTGTTGTTTATTTTTCCTCTAGCGAGTATTATATTTGGAGCAAAAACCTTTTTATATTCGGTAAATGTGTTTTCATCTAAAATAAACTCTAGAATCTCCCTTTCATTAAATATTTCAGAATGTTTAACATCTAAAATTTTTCCTTTAAAATAATTGGCTAAGTTAACAGGGTTTCTATTGGTAGTTATACTACTGTAATCACAAATCTTACTATTTACATATTTATCAATATCATAATCTTCGATAGGACTATTTTTAATTCTATAATTCATACAACCTTCCACGTTTATATTGGCCTTTATTTCGATTTCATTAAAATCTTTACAATCCACACTCATATCATCACGACTATTTTCCTTTCCAGTGCCTTTAGCAAGGTCATTATCACTAGAATTTTTATTGTAGTTATTATTGCTGCAATGCATTTTATTATCCGTACTATTGCATAAATTTCCGTTTCGATTTATATTTTCACTTCTACTGTAGTGGTAGTCGATCCATTTACATATTTCTTCAATACCTTCATAGTCGTTCATTACTTCTTTGTGATTATTCCCGTTTTCATTCATAATACTACATCCTCCGATTTCTTCGTTGTTTTTGTATATTTCAGATTGTAATATTCTATTTATTGATTGATACCCAGTTAAGAGTATCGAAGACTTTACTTTTTGAATTATTCTTTGTCCAAGTTTGTTTACATATGCACCTATTCCTACGCTTCTTCCCGTAACATAGCTTATGAAGAGGATTTCTTCATAAGCCATCCGTGTTTCACTTGCTATAAGCCCGGAAAATGAGAGATTCTCGGCACCTGAGTCTGAGTTTCCATAAATAGCTAATAATTCACCATTTTCGCCTGTAACTATACCCATTTCTTTACTATGGCTCACGTTCTTATTTTTAATGTTTTCATTATCTTTGTGTTGTAGAGCCTCATCTCCCGTCATTTTATCTTGATTTACGGTATCTTGTAGTTCCCTATTACCACGGGCTTCTTTTTCGCTTTGGAGCATTCCATTGTATGTGAATTTGTTATCCCTATATATTAATTTCTCTTTTAATTCGTTGTCTAGACCTATACGTGCCCCAGAATTACATGAAATAAATACAAATGGTGTTTTTTCTTTTCTTGCCTTACGTAGTGTTAAAGTATAAAATATATCCTCTAGAACAGCAAAAGATCCATTCTGAAAAGCAATATCATTTTGAATTATAATGAATTTTACATGATAGTAATGAATTATGAATGCTCTCATGCCAATTTCAATATCTTTTTGTTCTGACAATCCATATTTCTTATTGTCAAATTCAAATTCATTTCCGTTAGTTGAAAGAAATATTTCTTTTATCTTAATAGCGATCTTTCTTGCATAATAAAATATACGAATGAAGTAAATAAAATCATCTATGAGCATTGTGTTGTTTCTTCTAGCAATTTCCCGCGATTTTAGTGTTTTTTCGCTACAAACTAACGACATAAAATCATTCTTTACTAATTTGTCTGATTTTTCCCCAAAAATCTGTAAATTACAAAATTTATCTTCAATCTTTTTATCATTCTCTGGGGCATTTGATTTTATATTTTTATTATCTGATTTTCCGGTATCTGTGCATATTTTTTTATTGAAACTTTTGTTTGGGTATATTCTTGAATCTATAATACCGCCTTCATTCTTATATGCATAACTATTTTTATATAAATTCGTATTACCAATGATTTTTTTACCCCATTTATAGGGTTCTTCGTGTTTGTATATTTTTCTATTCTCGATATGGTATTCAATGAGCTGTGATCCTTTGAATATTTTTTTCTCTAGTATACCCTTTTCAACACTATACTGAAGCGTGTATTTGCTATCACTCCTGAAAATTACTTTGCAATCTACCACCCCATTAGTAATGTACCCTTTTGAGTGGTAAAAAACACAATCGTCTGTTATCATATTTACATTTTCAAGTGAAAGTTTTATCTTTCCTTCAACTTCAATGATGAAGGAGCTTTCTTTGATTTTGTATTTTAGATTGTTTATTTTAAGTGAACACAATATCTGTTTTATTGCATGTGAAAGATTACTCGCATCAAGGATCGAGTTTCCGCTATGTGTATCTATTTTATAAAGAACAACAAATCGTTTATCGACTAAAAATATACAAAGATTTCGGAATATATCCTTAAAGATAATTTTTTCATCTGTGAGATATTCAGAAATCCGATCACTTCTTTTAAGGGTGGCTTCTTCTGTATGATCATAATTATTAACTTTATTATTTTTTCCATGTTCAAAATGATCACTACTTTCAGAATATTCTTGATTTTCATTGCCTAATTTGGCATTAATACCAATAGAAAAGCAATCATTTTTTTTATAGTAAGCATATCTCTCTTTATAAGCGTCATCATTCGATATATTACTCTGTGTAAGCTTTTCTGTATATTTATTTCGGTGTGAGTGGATTTTCAAATATCTATCAAATTCTGTATTTAGGTTATTTTTATTGTCGTCTAAGCTGCCAATAGAATGCTCTGTAGTGTTTTGATTTATATTTAAGAGAATATTTCTTAAGGGAAGATCACTCGTCGAATAGATATTGTTACTAAAGTAGGATACAAATGGGGACGCATTATGTGTATAAATGTATATGTTTCTCTTTTCTCTTTCCTTTGTGCAGTTATAATGTATGAATATTTGTTCTTTTTTATGGAAATTAGAACTGGCATTCATTTCTTTTGTTGTAAAACAAATATCATCACAGTAAAAAAAAATTCCTTCTAAAACACAATATTCATTCTTCTGTAAACATTCAAAGTGTACACCACTCATGAAACATGGATGTTTATTGTTGTATTTCATGGTTCCATCATCTGAAATTCGTTTACCGTTATGTTTTTCGCGCTTTCTATCAGTAATTTGTTCTGTCGTATCATGTGAACTATTTTTATTGCAATATAATCCCCGTTCCTTTTTCTTATTATCGATTATTTCAATTTTACTGTGCGAAATATTATCGTTATGGGAATTTTTTCTTTCGTGATCAATTCTTAGATGGTCAAATATTGTACCTAATGTATTTTTCAAATATTTTTTTATCAATATATCTTTTCCATATTCTAATCTTTTTAATGCAAATAGTATTCCCTCCTTGTAGCAACAATTCTTATTGATGAACTCTTCCACATCTTTTTCACCTACGCCTTGGCTGTAATGAAAATTTGTTGTTTTAAACTTATATTCGCAGAGATGGGTTCGAAGAGTTACAAACAAAGTATATACTTCATTGTTCAAAATCTTTTCTAATATAATTCTATCTAGAAGGGAAAGAACTTCTATTAGAGAATCATGTATTTCTAGAACATTATCTGTTTTGAAAAAATTATTTGCCTTTTCAAGCACGATGTTTATAAATAATAATATTTCCCTTGTGATTTCCTTAGATCTATAAAATAAGTTCATTGTCTTGTATATATCATCAAATGATAGGTTTTCAATAGAACTAAACTGTGTATAGAAGAATTCAGGCAAACAGTAGCCATCGAAAATAGGAAAGAACCTTTCACAGTATATAAAACAATTTTTTTGACCATGTTCTATTCCTTTTCTATTTTTGTCATGAGATGCTTGGGTTATATTTTGTTCCACAATTTCAATTGATTTGAGATCAATGGTAAATATTTCACTAAATTTAAATCCTTTTTTATTTTCCTTTTGCTCCAATCCATCTTTGGTATGTACTATTGCTATTTTTTCTCCTTCCTTTACAATGCTATTCTCATTCTTGATTATTTCTATTACTCCATTGAGCGGGGATTCGATTGTCATCCGCATTTTCATAACCTCAATGTCGTAGAGCTTGGTTCCTTTTTCCACCACTTGGTTATTCATTATATACATCTTTATTAGTTTCCCATCTGTTGGTGCAGTTATAGAACATTCAATTGAGTTTAGGCTAAAATTATATATGTTATTAGCTGTGTGTAGCACGAAGTTTCCTTCCTTTTCAATAAGTTTCGCTGAATCAAAACCATATGAAGTAAAAACAAAATATTTTCCGCTTCTGTCTATAAATGTTACTTGTAGGAATGTGTTATTCATCTCAAGAATATACTTATTTTTATCTACCATATATGCAGCTATTTTGTATATATTTTCTTCAAATATAAATTCAAGATTATTATACGCCCCAGTCAACCTCAATGCATACAATACTGCATATGTAACAAAAGGCTCAATAATGTCCGAATAATTAGATGTCTTGGCAAATTTCGACATTTTACTTATTTTGGTGATTTTTTGTAAATTATCTTCCACGCCGTGCTCAAAATCATTCAAGCGATTTATTTGGGGAAAATTCCTAGAAGATTTGTTTTGGATGTGTGTATTTTTCTTATACTCTTTTATTCCGTTTTCAATTTGCGCGAAATCGGCCCCATGTCCTTTGGTGTGCCAAATTTCTTTGTTTGAGATACAATTATATAAAAAATCAAGAGATTTTATGTCCGTTTTCTTAAAAATCTGCATAATTTCTTCTATTGTTTTTATATTGTATTTGTTTTCTTTAAAGAAATTGCTTTGTATGAGATTTATGGTGAAATCTATATTTGTGTGGATTCCCTCGACATGTGTATCTTTTAGAATTTGAACCATCGATTTTATGCATTTTTTTCTTGTTCTTTCTTTGACAAAAATATGCCCAAACTGTGAATCATTATATTTTCCTATTTCACCTTGATGAAAGATAAAATATCCAAATGCATTAAGAAAACTGGTACTTCCAATATTTACAAATCCAGTGACTGGAAGGAAATCTTTCCATGGATTTTCTGCGTATATTCTGACTCCTAGTACATGAGATTTACTTTTATGTATTTTCAATTTAGTCAAATCCTTTCCCGTAGCGATTAAAACTTGTATTTTCGGGATGTTGACATTATATTTGATCTCTGTTACGGGATGTTCAACTTGGATTCGCGTATTAACTTCCAGAAAATAGTAATTCACTCTAGTACATAAGAATTCAACCGTGGCTACACCTTCATAATGGGATTCTTTTATAAGACTAACAGCATTTTCTTTCATTTGAGAATAGAATGGAATGTGAATTCCCTCGTCGCAGAGACTTTCTTCAATCAATTTCTGATGTCTTCGCTGAAGAGTACAATCTCTACCCCCCAAACAAATTACATTCCCGTGTTTATCTCCTGCTACCTGAATTTCAATATGACGTGCCTCAGAAATATGTTTACAAATCAATATTTCACCCCCACCTTCGAATCTTACTGATTCATAAGAATCAATTAAGTCCTTTGCAGTGTATATTATTCTTATTCCTTTTCCACCACCGGACTGTGAAGTCTTTAAAATAACTGGATACCCATTTTTATTAGCAAAAAATAACATTGAGTCTTTCATTTTATCTTTATGTATTGCATCTATCCCACAAATACTTTTCCCTGCATTTTCAGACTCACAGAAGTTTTTATTTATTATGTCTTTTACATTTTTATGTTCCACATTAGCGTTATCATGACTTTCACTGGTTTCATTTGTGTTTTTATGTTCAAAATTTATAGTATTTAAACTTTCATCTCGACTATTTTTGTCTTTTTGCTCATCCGATTTATTATTACCAAGATTTCTTTTACGCCTGTCATCGATAGTCACCTCTTTTTCTTTTTTGGGAACAAATATGATACTATGATCATAAATACCATTTGTGGTTTCACTCGTTTCAGATTTTATACTCCTCTTTTCTGGATCTTCATTATTAGCACCACCCCCAAATATAAATTTTCTGAATTTAAGAATAGATAATTCAACTTCTTTGAAGTCTTTACTCTTCATTCTTGATATGTAAAAATCAACAATTGAGTCTCCATATCGCTTCTTAGCCTCGGCTATCAGGTCTTTGTTTTTTTCCTGAAGGTCTAAAAATCGTTTGTCATTATTTTCGCTTTCTGTATTATCTTGTTTTATATATCGGAAAACCCTTTGAACATAATTTATGCTTTTCTCAATTCTATTTATAATTTTCGATTGTTCTGGTGCAGTCTTATTTTGAATATTTATGGAATTAATTGGATTTTCTTTTGATGAAAAAAAGGGGGAACTGTATGGGTCTTGTTTTTGAGGTACTAGTGGTGCATTGATAGTATCTAAATTTATCTCTTCGCCATTTTTGTTTCCAGAAAAAGAAATAAAATCATTATCTTCCACCTTATTCTCTGCACTGGGGTTATCAAATGATTTATTCGCACAAAAAGATGGTAAAACGCCATTCATTATCTTATCCTCTGTACCAGGGAACTCGATTGAATTGTCCCCATAAAAATTTGGCGAGAAGCCATCGGCCACCTTATACTTTGTACCGGGGGGCTCGAGTGGTTTAACATCATAAAAATGTGGTAACTTGTTGTCTTTTTCTCTATTAATTTCCCTTGAGCTCGTTATATTAGGCCGGCTTCCCAAAAATGATAACAAATCGACCTCGTTCAACTTATTATCTCCACTAAGCTTCTCAAATGGAACAACAGGAATCCCAATACGCTTACATAGAAGATTAGAAAAATACTTATCGCCTAAAACCATCATCGAACGATAACTTGGTCCAAGAAATCCAATGCCCTCCTTATCTAAAGCCTTTCGAAAATCACTATCCTCTGAAAGATAGCCCCAACCAGGCCACACAAAATCAACTTCATATTTCTTCGCGACACCAACTATAACATCAATGGAACTAAAATTATGCTGTGCCAGTCCACTATTAAGTAGTTCAAAATGAAGTAAGTAGCGGATGTAGTTCGAATTGAGATCTTCCTGTCTCGCCACTCCAATAAAATCTACTTTTAATCTTGTCTTACGCAAACTCATCATAAATTTGAGTGCTGGTAGACCATTATTTGCTACAAGAATTCGCATTCTCTGTTTTTTAAATTCCTTTTTAATCATTAAAGTTTAATTTCTGTCTCTTTAGTTTTAAATTGTCTTTTCACTTGCTTTTAATTTCTTTTAATGCCGATATTCGTCTAAAATATTTACTATTGCTACTTTTTTAGTCGATGTTTTCGTTTTTTTTTAAATTATATATGTTTCTTGTTTATTTCTATTTTATCTTTTTGTTTGCTTTTTATCTAATATTTTTTATTTGTTTCTATATTATCTTTTCTGTTTGTTTTATATATATATTCCTTACTTACTTGTTTTAATATGCTTTATTTTTGTTTATTGATCTTCTTCTATATGAATATATTGATTGTTCTAGTTCTTAATAAAATTATTTCTTGTCTTTTTTATATAAATATCTATGTTCTGGTTTCGCAAGTTTTATTTTAGTCTTATGAGCTCGTATCTAAAACTGGTATACTATTTATTCTATAAAATTAAATATACTTTTTCGTTAAATTTCTATAATTGCTCTTTTTATATACAATATTAAACTCCCTTCTAAATATCTGACCTATTGTATTATCTTCTTTCTAAACTTATGTAAGGGATAGTAAACAAGAAAAATTTCGTTTCTCGAATCAACAATAAACAAATAAAGATCAATCTTCATAAATAATTATTGGTGCACATTGAAACCAATGAAAGTCTCATCTTGCTTAAAACATTCAGTAGGATTCGATAAAAGATACCTATGATAATATATCTATCTATGATTTTATGTCATTTGTACCAAAATGGAATACGTGTAGAGATTAGGCCAGAACAATTATCGCAATTTAATTATGTTTTGAAGTTTTATTTGGAAATAAATTGATAATTCCATGTTTTGAAAAATATACATGAAACTTAAAAAGTTAATGAACAGCTGTAAATAAAGTATTAAGTCTTGTATAGCAAGTTAGTCAACTTTTTACGTTCTATAAATAAATATAGTACTTGTCTGATTATTTCTGGCGATTTTTATATTCTATTAGAAACAGATTTTTTATTTTTATCTTTCATGTGTATTTAGACCAATCAAAATAAAACAAAGTATTTGTGGGCTTATGATAGACTCTAAAAAGCTCTATTATTGGAAAAATTAACAAGATTTAAAAGATAAACTAACTATACTTAGCATTATAAAACACAAAAACTATATTTACCAATAAAATTATAACCGTTTAAGCTTAACTAGCCCTACACAATAACTTAAGAACTAGCACTGAAAAGAAAATTATAATGTTTTAAACTCAAATTAACTAACTATAATATCAGAAAACACAAAAATCATAATAATCCTTTTTTCATAAACCAATTAAATCAAAAAGTACCATAAAATAAATAATTTATACGTGATTGACAAGTAATATAAATTTGTGTTATTGATGAACTTTTCCACATAAATTTCTTCGAAATTATATTTTTTATTTACAGGGTCGGGGAGAGGTACCTAAAACATACATTTTCAAAAACTATGCGCCAATTATTTTGTCGAAAGAGCCTTAATATTTTGAAATATCTCTTGGATTTATGCTTGAGAATATAAATTTTTTTATTCTAGCAAATATTATATTACATTTCTTGTAATGGAATTTATTCTCAATAAAAACAATCAAAAATAATATGTTCTTTTGGTTATAAAATATTTATTAAATTTTGTAATTAAACAGTCTTGAAAACATAATGATCGAATAATAAAAATAAGAAAGTAATAATATTAATCCGAAATCGGAAGCAATAATTAAATTCGAAGAGTAATAATTATTAAATCAAAAATTATGATCAATTGATTCGAATGAAAATATATTAAATAAATGATCAAAATATTAAATCAACTAAATAATTTACAAAATTGATGGCTAATTCTGATTCTAAAACTACAAAATAATAATTAAAATAATTATCATATCTGATATGTGGCTAATAAGAAATACCATCAACTTTTTAAGTCTATTTGATTCTGTCATTAATATTACCACTAAACATCAAATGCATTTTGAGTAAATAATTTTGTACTTTTTAAAGTTTTAAAATTTGGATCGTTAGATATCAATAAAAAAAAATATATGTTTATCGCCAGAACATAAAAATAATATTAATGTCTGAAAAGCGCCTTCAATCTAATATTAAAATTATAGACTAAAATTTAGTTATTATATGCTTGTATTTAGTTGAAAATAACCATAGTATTGTAACTGTGACCACTTGTAATTATTTTAAATTTATAAAATTTATTCATAGGATCATAACAGAGCTCTAGACCCTTTAGAAATAAATTGGTATAGGGAGATTGGTTGTATAAATAAATTTATTAGAAATTTTTATAGATCATTACAAAAAAAAATTTGTTTTTTTGATAGCCCAGGAGTAATAATTTTTGCTAATTTTATATATGGATTAATTTCGGTACTGTAATTTTAACTTTTCTCTTCAAGCATAACCTGATTAATTTCTCGTAGTTACATCATATACATAATCTTGGCCACATCCTCTTTTTTAATATTTTTTTTGGTACCTCTTCTCTTCTTAAGACTTATTAGTTAAAAAAACTTCCTCGACTTTATAGTTTGCATATATGGGTCTATTTGGCTAGTGACTTCGAGTTCTTGGTAATAATCTATAATATCATTATTTTTTATTTATGGGTAAAGTTTCTTTTTATCAATTTTATCTATTGAGAAGGTGTCAGCCCATTGGGAACATTACACAGCTCCTTGATACATCTTTTGTCATTTTTCCCTGATCTATATTCATCAACTAATCTTCTTCTATATATAATATCATAAATTTATATACAGTAAATTGTATTTTTAAATTATTCAATAATTTTAATTAGATGAATATTACTGTACTTAGGTGTAATAATTTATTCGCGGCGAAATATTATAAATAGGGGCGAAAAGTATTTGATTATATCTGTGGACTTAAGAAGGTTGTGATTATCTGCAAAAATACGATATCTAAATTTATAAAAAAGGTGGAAATATAGATAGCCGCGTTTAACAGCTTGTTACTATAAATTTTTCCGATTTCATGAATATAATTTCTAGGTTAATTTTCTATTAAATATCAATAATCTGACGTTTATTGACTCGGATGCTAGAATTTTCTCAACATATCATAATTAACAATACCCTTTTAACATATGAATTGCAGCTTACCTGTAATTAATATCCTTAGATTAATAATCAAATTCGATATAGCTTGTGTTTTTTTGTAAAAAAACCGATTAAAATTCTCATAATTTGAACTAGCTTATTTTAAGGTCAAATAATCATTAAAACTAATTTATAAGTTTTTAGTATATTTATTCAAATATTTTTGTGAATGATAATGAGATTATACCTCTCGGCTATTCATTAAATTGCACACATATTTTCTTTACATGTTAAAATTATATTGAATATTTTTCTAGCTAGTTTGAAGAGACCATTTTTTTAACCTTAAATAGGAATAATATTTTTTATCTGCTTTTATTTTTTTTGATTTGTTTGTAGATGTAATTAGATTTTGCTTCTAATTTAAGTTTTTTGATTATTCCAAATCTATGCTTCTTGAATAGAAAAACTGCATAAATTTTGGACATAAAATAAAAACTCAATTTAAGATATAACAGTGTTCATTCAGAAATTTAGGTCCAAACCGATAATGCTTTTTAAAATATAAATTTATCTTTTTTTAAAAAAAGAAACGCCAATACTGTAGGCATTGTAATCGAAATTAATAAAATTAATTATGTCTTCTTAATAGTTTACTTAGAGCATTTATTTATATTATATAAGAAAACTATATGAATTTTTGATTTTTTCAATTTATTGTATTATAACAATAAAAGAAAATAACTGTGATTTTTTTAGCTAGTTTAAAAATAAAACTTAATTTTGTAAATAGATAAACTGTTCAAAGTCACAATAAAATAAGACATAGATCTGGTCTCTTTCGCCAAAAACGATTTTTTTGCTGGATTTAAATAAAATCCAAAAAAATGAATACAATATAAAAAAATAACTTATGATATATGAATCTGGTATATATTTTAAAATTGCAATTTGATTTTATCAATTTATTAAAAATTGTTGTGTTTTTTTACACATGGTCTTTTAGGTATATTTTATCATTTAAATATCATAAATTTTTAATTAAAAACTAAATGAACTGCTGATTTTTTATATATACTTAAGTCAATAAAATAATGGTTTTTTAGGCCTTTATTAAAACCCTATTTTAATTTTATATGCTTAATGTGAATAACCATTATATCTTATAAAATATAATCTTCCATTTATAAATTAAATTAAATTTTATAGTGCCAATTTTTATAATCTTCGAAAAATTTATGATGAATCTACACATAACTTGCTAAAAAAAATCAAAATAAAAAACAATAATTAAATCCTATGCAGCAAAAGGCATTAGATAAAATTTTAAACATAATTTATATTATATTTGTAGAATAAAAAAAGGTATTTGCACACATGATCAAGTTTATAGAAAGCAAACAACCTAAATAAAAATGTTAGCCGCATCTAACTCTTCAAAAATTAAATGAAAATATATTGTTGTCAAAATTTGTTTGCATATTATAAATAATTTTCTTTGTGAAAATTTTCCAATATTGAAATCATACAAATAATCATTTTTTGTAATTTTGTTTATTAATTTGCTTTAATATAAGAATACCCTTTTTGGTAACTATTTCAAATGAAAAAGCCAATTTTTTATTAACATTAAAAAAACGAGACAATTGTATTATATTTTAGTATTTTCCCGATAATTTAATTATCATAAATTATATTTAATAGATGCTTTTTTTAACCAAGTTATTCAAATTTCTAATATTAGGTATATTTGAATGCCTATAATCAGGTCTAAGGGCAAAACCTACCGATTTTTATCTATTATATGAAACAGAAAAAAATATTAGCACTTCCAAAATCAAGCACTAAATCTTTCTTCTTCTATTACCCTGATAGCAGGAAATTATATATTAATTTCTTATAATCCAAAATTATATCATTTATTATTGCATATAATACAAAGCTTATAAGAAGAATATTTTACTTTTAATTATTAATTCTGGTATAAAATCGAACTAGATTTGATTGGAATCATAACAAGTAATTTTTTTGTTATTTTACCTAAGTAAAAATGCTTTTTTCAGATGTCAATCGATTTATGTCTAATAGTATACTATCAGATATAAAATTATCAAAAAAAATTAAAAATTAAAACATCTGGATAAACCTCTTGTAAATTAGAAGCCCTCAAATCTTTATTTCTGAATTCAAAGTAAATTAAATGATTTTTCAATGAATTATTTTCGTATAAATCAAGCAACCATCTGTCATTATATAAAGGTTTGAATATACAAATTTTTTAGACCAAAAAGATTACGTTTCGTAAAAAATCTATTATATTTAGACAATTTTACACTTTGACGCAGTAGGATATTATACGTAGCAAAATTAGCAAGTTTAAAAACATATATCGCGCAAATATTAAAATATAAATTTATTATTCAAGCCGACAGATTCAACTTAAATATGAATAGGGATCATTTCTTATCACACCATTTATAAGGCAATGAAAATTGTATAAATCATGTCATAGAATTTCTGATTCTTGAGAAAATGATCATAACGAAAAAAACCCGCAAAAATTAAAAATCATGGGCCAACGGAGCTCTAGTTTCTTGGATTTTTACAGGCCAATTTTTTCTAATTACCCTGCTAAAAATTGATGAAAAGACGAGATGAATTTAAAACTACAACCATGTAACTTTGCATGTAGAGACTAGAAAAAAATGACACTTTTTTTTTTAAGAAATCTCGAATACTATCGTATAAAAAAAATTAAGATGTATATGTCATAAATATCGAAAAGTAGTACTAATATTTTCTAAAAAGCTTTGAATAAGTCATATTAATAAATTAATTTATGAAAATATTGATGCTCAAAAAGATAAATAAATAATATAAGATTTGGGTATTTCAAGAAAAACAATTTTTTATATAAAAATAAATACTTGAAAACTGAAAAAAAAATTGAGAAGTGTAAATAGCATATATGATAAAAATATTATTGCTAAAAAGATAAAAGTAAATTAAAAAACCGTAAATATAACCAAGTGCTTTCAGTAAATGAAATGCAGGTTTTAGGTATGGTGGAGAGAAGGGAAGGAAGTAAAATTATAATTTTCATGATTAGAAAGCCAAATAAGAAAACCTTTAAAGAACAAGACTAACAACAAAATTCTCCTGGACACACTAATATACACGCAATGATTAGAGGCTATATCGATTTTTCTGCATCTGGTTTTAAATTTGGAACAGTCAATCATAGTGTTGAGTTTGTTAACCATGTAAATGTTGTGCACAGATACACTATTCAAAGGTCTTAATGCAATTTAAAATCATTGATACCAAAATATATAAAACGCAAAAATATTGAATTGTATTTAATTTTGGAAATGATTTTCATTTATAAATAAATTAAACCATATTAACATTTAAATAGGTTAAAATTCTGTTTTCTCTTGTTTTTTGTTAGCTTTTATTTTTTACTTACCGCTCCAGAACTTGGTGATATATAAAAAATAGGGCTATAAAAAAATATTTTAGGACTGGGCAAAAAAATGACATGCCAAATTCCCACCTTCCGACCATGAATTCCCCTATTTTTTATTTTTAAAAACAAGTTGTTGCTAATTATTTTAAACATCGAAAATAAATATTAATTTAATATAATGAAGGGGTGGTATGGTTGAGAGGTTTACAAGTCGGACCCCAGTGAGGAGTCGCGGGTTCCACCCACCCCACTAATTTCCAAACGAATTTACTCTAAAGAAAAATACCAAAGGGGGCAGCCAGTGAACAAATAAGATAAACTATAAAGCATTGGCAAGCCATGAGAAATAGGAGGTTACGGTGTAAGCCGTTGAATTGTGCCTCCAGAATGAATCAGATCCCACACCGTTAGCAAGGACATAGGTAAATGTAGTGTGTGGTTGTAGCTTGTAACTCTTAGCGATGAACAGTAGATAGAATCTCATTCCCTCCACATGATGACTGTCGCCTATGAGAAAGGGCCCAATTCACGGTGATTACGGGTGACAACGAGTACTGGTGGAGTTCCACAGAGAGACGCTGCAGTTAAGAAATAGTTTCTGTTAGTATAAAGCGAACTTCCTAAAAAGTAATAGAAGGAAAACATAAATAAATAAAGTAAATTCGATCTTAATTTATTTAATATATTGAAAATTCAATTCATCTATTGGGAAAGACGCATAAATTATAAAATGATCAAGAAATTTCAAAATAAAAATTAGACTTTTCTGTAATTATAATTTATCTAGAAAATAAACTCGAATAAAAGTAAATTTAATACAGTAAAAAAACGTCGAAAAACCTATGAATTAAACAATTGAAAAGGTAAATAAACCTTTTCTCGGCATTTTATGGAAAAATATAAGGGTTATATGCGTTTACACAATCTATTGCGTCTAATACAATAATATAAAAGATCTAACCCGTGGAAAAATTATTAAAGATTTATTTTACTTAAAATATATAGAAAACCAATAAAGTATAACGGTTGAATATAAAAAGGCTTTTATAATAAAGGATTCAAATTTATAAAACAAAAAAATTAGCGATATCAAAACCCTAACTTTGAGAAGGCTAAAGAGAAAAGTACGGCTAAGAAATATATTTTTACTATTGAAGCTCATGCAAAAATTTCAATATTTTTTAGGTAAATGTATTATTTATGATAATTCGATCAAACATGAAAATATCCGCGAAAAAATTTGTATGGTTTTTAAAAACGCCTTCGGATTTAGATTCAAAAAGTCCATTCAAATTGTATATACATATACTCGCGTTGACTGTAAGTGTCTCCTGCAAAACGCTTTATGCATCATTAAAAACGTGCGGTTGTTAGATTTACATTTATCTATATCTATTTAACTATGTACGTCTCTAAATTTAAACAAGCTAATGTTAACACTTTTTGAATTTAAAATCAATGTTTCTAATGTCATAAAATTATTATTTATGCGTTGGATTGATCATGTTAGTTTTTATCCCTTTTTAACATCTAAAACTTGAGATATTTATTATAGCAGAAAACATTGCTACTGCTTTCAATCAAATCCGAAATAAAATTTTTAGTGCATATTCTTCTTGGAAGACTTATATATAAGAGTATCTTCCCAGGTCTAATTTCTGTGTATTCTCATCTTTTTGGAAATACCCCTCTAAAAAACGAGTTATAAGATTTTCTAAATACAACATCTTCATTCATACAATATAGGATGCTTCTTGTATCTAATTATATGTATGCATTTTTTTTTTAGGAAAGAACATTATTTTTTTAGCTTCAATATTTTTTGCTCTTTAAGTGCACTTTTAATTCAATAAATAAGTAAAGAGCAATTTTACATCTGGATTGATATACCTTATGATCTACGCGGAAGTAGAAATTCTGTTATGAATGTTATATCTATATCTATTCTGCATGCTATTTTCATTGATTTTCCAAATATATTCTTTACAGTTTTCTTATTTAATTTTTGAATTTACATTTCTAAAATCCAATATACAAACCACTTTATGATGCTTTTATGTGTATTAAAGACCCTTAGTTTTTTTTTCATCTCACAACATAATTGATCTGTTGCTTTAAAACTTCTTCACTAAATTAGCTTTGCTAAAAAATAACATACTTTCTAGAAGTAAATGAAATTTTGGCATATGATAAACTAATTATATACCTTAATTTATTACTGTTGATGCAGAAATTTGTTTATCGTCAGCTTTTACATTTAATTAAAATAAAAAAAATTGATTTATTTTTTTATATTGTTTCATGAATTTATTGTTAAAACTCATTCCTAATATATCAATCTTTTTAAAACATGTAATACCATTTTGTTTTAATGTTTTACTTACAGAGTGCTTAACAAGGTTGTCTTTTTCTTTTAATGATGAGCAATATTTTGTTGATTTTTTACAGCTATTTTTTCTTAAATTAAAGATGTATTTTCCATGTTTTAGTTTTATAGCTCATCAACCTTCATTAGATGATTTTATTCAACTGATTTTCCCAATAAAACACAATCAATATAATTACTATTGTAAAAAGTGATTTGGATCTCATATGAAAACACAAATAAAGTGGTGTATGAAAGATTTTATATAATATAAACTATATAAATTCACCTTTTTAGATGATTAAAATTTATTTTGGTTTTTTTAAAAATTGCGGAGCAAAGATGTTTTAAATTTATTCTGAAGAATTTGAGCAGTGCAACTTTTTTCTTTTGCGCAAGTTTTTGAATCTTTTTCATTAATAAGTTAAGCCTATATATTTTAGCTATTCATTTATGTACAGGCTATTTTTTTGGCTGAACAAATATTATAGGCATGAATGCATATGTATAAGGAAATTTATATCAAGCGATCGGCTAAATGGGTCGGTTAATAAAAAAAAATGGAAATATTTCATCAACATAGTAATTTTTATCTTCACAAAAAACATATTTATGATATTTTTATTTCCATGTATCAAATATTTTTGAATCAGCTTATGTCATATCAAAAATAAATGCAGTCGTTTCTAAAAAAATTCTAATTTTTTACGCCTACATAAATAGATTTTTTTTGTCAATTTATTCTATTCTTGACGTACATTTAAACCGTATTGTTCCTTTGGTTTTTTTACTGACATATTTACTGTAGCTTGTCTTTGGCGTCTCATACAAGGCGATGTGTTTACATTTAGTAACTTTTATTGCTATTATATACCAGTAATATTTTTTTTAATGGGGTTTAAAATAGAGTGAATGCATTTAATCAACCTGAATTCTTATCAGTTTGTAATATTAACATTTTAATTTTAAGTTCTTAAAGTAAAAAATTTTATTGTGCTAATTTATTTTATGATATTTCACTATTTTTCGTCCACGAATTTGGGGGGAAGGTCATTTTATATGTAATTAAAAACAAAATAACACTTTCTAATTAGAAAATATAGTATTTTTTATAAAAAAATAAATTTTAAATTTATTAAAACTCATCATTGAATTTTTTTTCGGAATCATCCTTCGCAAATTATTAGCAATTTCTGGACATCTCTGTTTTCATTTATCTTTGAAAAAAATTGTATTCATGCCATCAATAGCGCTATTTTGAAACTTTTATTTTCAGTAATCATGCAAAAATATTTTAATATTTTTGTTTTTTAAATTTATAGCTATTACATACCCTTTTCACGTTAAATTTTAGTCATTTTTTTTAATCCGATAACATGATTTATGGCTGATTTCTGTCTTAAATGGCGCATTTTTGATCATTTTATTTATTCTTACTTTTTGTTTGATGAAAAAAGGCGCGAACAAGTAGTCGGCTTCGTGAGACGACTCTATATTAGACTTAATATAATGTTCGCTTAACGCTTTGCCGTTTTTGAACTATTTTTAGGCTTTTTTTATCTTTAAAATCTGTAAGTGTATTTCGCAAAGGTGTAGAATGACTGGAAATATCTTTCGCTGTGTCAAATTAAATAAATCACAACCTTCAGTAAAGGAAAAAATTGATTTATTAATTTAGTATTTATGAAAATTGCATACTCCCAAATAAATAGCATAAAAAAAGTATCTTGAAGAAAGATCATCTTGTGTGGTATATCCTAAAAATTTAATAATTAAAAAATAACACACTCGGTTAAAAATATCAGAGGTGTAAGAATCATTTTCTTTATTGACGTAGCTAGATTTTGAAACATAAAAATCACAGAGAACACATTGAGCATGAATTTTAGGTATGCTGTATCGTAGAATGCACTGATTCACTAAGGTTCACTACTTTGTGATTAAAAAAAGAGCTTCTTAAACGTATTAAGTCTTATTAAACGTTATATTTTGCCTTGGGTATGATCTTTTCTGATATTTAGTGGGGTTATTCTAGAATAAATGAACTTTTTTATATATATTATGGCGTGACCTCGGTTGGAACTTTGTGATTTAATAGCAGACACACAGAAAAATACGCTAGAGCGAATCTGCTCCGTTTAAAATCAGATGTTCCTATGGATATCTATCAATCAAACGGATGGGATTTGCTGGGTATCTACATGCTTAGAAGAAGCAATAATTTTGACCCTCTTTAGAGTTTTATTAAAAATAAATGAAAAAAATTGGTCGATTTGATAGATGATACAGTATATTTTAATAAAAATTGGGTATTATGAATTTATTTCATTCATGTGTTTGTCGAAGATAATTAATCTATGAGAAATAATAGTTTTGCAAAAATACTCATTTTAAACGGTCCAGCACCTGATTTTCTATTTGTTCCTGAGGCTTTTGATTTGAAATTTACCTCATAGAATCTAATAGGGGCTTGCGTTATAGTATTTCTGTGAAGGATTATATGGGCTTTTGCAATCTTAATTTAATTTCTATTCTTTTATTTTTATTAAATTTTAATTCTTTCTAAATTTTTACTAATTTTTTTATGGGACAAGATAGCGACTTATGCGATTCCTGTCATATTTGAAAGCTTGTAATAATATTTTTTGTCTATCAAACAAGATTATAAACTTTCAAATTTTTCTTGTTTACTTATAGGAATATCATTTTGTTTGATCTTATCAAGATTTAATCGTTTTTTGGCTTCTAAATCAATATTTATTGTGCTTTAGTTATAATTAACCGAAATTTCGATTTGTTTTATGTTTAGAAAATAATTTACAAAACATTATTTTTATTTAATTTTATTTAACAAGAATTTTAGTTGCATTTTATTTCTTTTGCTTTGAAAAAGGTTGAAGATCTACCTTTATGCTATAAAATATCGCTTGTATTACATAGCTAAAAAATAAGCATACGGCTTGATGTTAAAGGACTATTTCCCATATTTAAAAATTTTAGGTCTTTAAATGAATGCAATTTTTTGAAATTTAGTTCCTAGATAAGCAACTCGGTTCGTCATATCCTTTTAAAAAGAAACCTATATATTTTACAGCTTTTTGTACTCATAAAATGATTGAAAGATGTTTTTAACACTATATTTCTATTTCCATGATATTTTTGGCAACATATTTTATTTAAATTTTCTCATATTTTTAGTTTAACAATTTTTTCAGATGATTTTTTTGTTTTCTAATTGAATATTACACCTTTTATATACCGAGTAGACTATAACTTCCATCTTTTTCGGCATACTTTAAATTACATTATGTATTTTATGCATACAGGTTTTTTTGGATTCTGTTTATGATCCTAATATCAATATTTATAATTCCTGGAATTGTGTTTATATCATATTAAAAACTCGTGTAATTTCTGTGAACTTTAGTGATAAAATAATAGGAATCATCTAAATAGGATTTATTGAGGGTCCTTAATTTAAAAGAAATCTATTATCTGGCATCCAATGACACGTTATTTCGCATATAGTTTAAATATCCTGTATCAGAATTATTTACTATATTTTTAACTTAAAAAACGATTTTAGAGCGTCTATTTCCATGATATCTGTTATTTTATCACACACAATCTTTTTTATATAAATAAATAAGCAAAAAAATTGTTAGATCTAAATTCTTATTTTATTAAGCTGCGAAGTTAAGATGAATTTTTAAGCCTCTGTTGCAGGATATTATAACCTTATATGGTATTTATTTATAAAAATTGGTTTTTCTTATTTTTTGAGCTATGTAAGTATGATTAATTCTATATAACGGTATGTTAGCTATCATAAATATTAACGTATTTTATTTATTTTAAAAATGACATTGAGCTTAGCATAAATTTTAAAAATTACCTGTCAGGCAAATTAATGTTTTTAACTTGAGATGCTGCTTGTTTTAATATTTTTTGGAATTTTATTTGTTGATAAAACTTATTAACCTGGGTAGAAAAATAAGAAGTATTCATTTTTTATGATATAATAATAATAAAATTTTGGTGAAAAATTGCATATGATAATTTTGGCCATTTAAAATAATTTTTATCACTTTATTCTTTTAAAAAAAATGCAGAAATATTTTTTTCACATTTTCTCATGATACAGAAAGAATATAAAAGGTTTTTTAAGGGTTGGAAAATTAACATTCAAATTTAATTTTTAGTTATTCTGTAAATCACTCTTTTCTTCGAAACAAAAGTCATCAATCGATTCCAGAATAGTCTTATACTCTTCCTCATATATATCCAAATCTTCATCATTTAATTCACCTAAACAGAACTCGACCAATTCATCAGTAGAAAGTTCATAAACCTCAGTTTTAGGCATTTTATTTTCGGTGTCTACGTTTAAATCCACTTTGGAAATAGAAGGTTTTGTTGTTATGGGGTTTATTTCCTTTTTTTCTGAACAAGTATGCATTGTTTCATTATCTTTAAGATCTAAACATGAATTTTGATGGTTCGTATCTACGATTTCATTTTCACGCGATATAATTTGGAAATCAGTGTCATCTTTTTGCCCCTCTTCATTTGTTAGCGGAGTGTGAGCAAAATTATTTTTAGATGCTGCAATTAAAAAAATATATTCACAAAAACCCCAGAAAATCATACTCTTGGTTATTTAAAAAGTTATTTAAATATATATTTTTTTAGTAAATTTCTTTTTTAGGCAATTAATTATGTTTCTTAAATGGGATAAATATCTTTAAATAATATAATGCTAATTTTTACTATTATTTTTTTAGTTTTCCCAAATATTCGTTAAATAAAACAAAAATAAATCATTTGATATGTTTTTATAAGTTATTGTATCTTTAATTTTCCTGAAATTATGTATTTAATCCTCTCATTGAAAAATGAATCAATGTTGACAGCAAGATTTTATTGATCTTTTTCAATAATTAAAATACTTAAATGATCTATTATTTAATTTTATATCATAATTAAAAATTGGAAGCGATCAATTCCCATTTATATAATGGATATTCTCAATTGTCCGCTTTATAGGATATTTAAGATCATACAACATTTTTGCAAAGAAAATATTATTATTTTAATTAAGAAAATCATTTGAAAGAAAAAATTCAATATTTTTGGCAAGATGAAGTCATTGAGAATATATAATTCTGATTTTTAGTTAACAAAAAGCGAATATGTTTGAGGGTAAATTTTCTGATATAGACTTTTTATTAAAAAATATATAATTATATTTGGAAGCTTTCCACTCTGGTGGTACGAATTCTAGGCTAGTGTAAAATTTATTTATTTATCCCTTCTTTTTTGCCATGCCACATGATCAGAGAAGGTTAGCGACAAGTAAAATAATATTTAAATGTTTAATAAAATGGTCATAAGAATTAATATTTTTGTTTCTTATAATTTTAAACGGTATCAGATAAAAACCAGCCTGTTTCCTTGCTCTATGTCTTTTTAGTATCGTTATATTTATACCACACCAGTTGCCTTTAATAGTAATGGCATGAACCTTTCGTTCTTGATTAAAAAACTCTATACTATGATTAAGATTTATATTACAAAATCTAATGTTTTTCAAATTGTTGTATCCTTTCGACTTATCAGTATAAATTATAGAATCATTACATGTAAATTTTTTAGAATTAACCTTTTAGTGTTTTTAATTTTCTATTTTAGACCAGAAACATAAGAATTTGCTCTCCAGTTCTCTCAACAGCTCTATTTACCAGAACCCCTCCTATTCTGTATCCACATGTGTTTTTCGTCGACCATATTTACTTATATCAGCCTCTACTATTATTACTTTTCCACCAATTGCATTATTTCCCCGGAATATTCTTCTTGTTTCTTTGCATATTTAACTTTTAATCAGCCTATACTATTATTGCTTTTCCACCAATTATATTATTTCACCAGTGGATCCTTCTTATTTACATCTTTATTTAACTTTTAATCATTCTTATTGTTTCCGTATGAATTACCAGTTCCGCTAATATTCTTGGGTTTTTGTTGCAGAAAAGATCATTTTCCATAGCTTAAGTGTCTCTTCAATTTTTATTGAACTTTATTGAGAGAAGCGAGCTACGTATATAAATTTGCCTACTATTTCTCCCACTATTCACTTTCTTGGAGAACGTTTTTGGGAAGATTGCCTTAATAGCAAATCATATATTTAATAGCTTATGTGACCCCTTTTAAAATATATTAAACAAACCCTGAAAAATGTCAAATTTTTAAATAATCAAGGTTAATAAATGCTAATAATTTCAATATCCTATTTCAAAAATACGAACCTGCAACATGAATATAACCGGTGTTTTTTTACGCAACCAAGTTTACCAATAGCATATAAAGGAACAAAAGATAGATGTAATGGTAATAACTATAGGTTTATGAATTACATCTGTGATGAATACCAAACATATATTTCTATTAGAAAGTATACGGGCTTGTATCAATTTGAATCGACATTAGGGCATTACTAAAATATCTGTTCTTCTATTAAATATGCTTACCACAAAGAACTATACGCAAAGATGTTAGCATGGATCAAAGATCCGCTAGCAGGTTAATAAGTGAGGTTAAGAAACTAATAACAGAACATTATAGAAAAAAATATGGTTAGAATAGTGATTTTAGCTGGATAATTAAAGCCGATGAAATAATGCTTAACTATAAACTTAAGTCTCATCAATAAGTAGAGCAAAAGATCAGAAATGATACTTGATTATTTCAGACACTCGTGAATCACCTGGCAAATAATTTTCTATAGTAATTCTAAATAGAACTAAATCATCACTAATAATTACATTAAGTGAGTAGTCAGAGAAGGTTCAGTAATGTATATGAATGAATGGAAAGGTTATATCTATATGTAATTAAATTACTATGAATACCATAAGTCACGATAAGTATAATTTTCTTGATAAATTTCTAAAATCTATACTTAAAATGTTGAGTGTATAGCAACAAGCAGGGGTACAGCATTAAAAAGGACAAAATTGTGGAAAAGAAACATGGAGACAAATTTTTTGAGGTCTTTATGGTTTTTGAAATAATAATTAAGGCAAAGTAGATGAAGCACTACTGGACTTACTTAAAACTCAATAATAAAGTCATCCAAGATATATCTTATGATAGAATCATTTTCTTAATATTTTTAAATATTAACCTATTTTTATCATGCATTCTGTTAAATTTAGTTGATGTTAAAAGCATTCAATCTATAATCGGGTTTGTTGATTTATACGATTACAGAGATAATCGTTAATTAATCCGGAAGTTTTTACATTATTTATATTTATTCTAGATAAAATCTCCGAATAGAGTTAGAAAATAAAATTGTAAGCCTCCCTGTAAATGCGTTTAATTTTTTGGGGCTAATATTACACCTTAGCACTTGAATTTATCCTTTTTTTCTAATCTATTATAAAATTACAGAAGTTTTCATCTAGGTTTTCTATGTGTAATTATGTAATAAAGTGGGAAAGACACAAAATTTCTCTAAAAAAACACTTATTTTTAAAGAAGCATAGCCTTTATATAAAAATGTAAATATATCTTAATGGTATGATAGCTTGAACTAGTATCTCGCTAAAATTTCTTTCAAGTAATCTCCATTAAAAAAAAATAGCGTATATATTTTGTATTTCAAAACAGTTTATTGTATTTATTGATGACTAAAACAATTAGGTCATAGTATATGGATTTTTCAATGATATTCTGGGATACATACTTTTTCAAACTTATCACAATGATTTTAGCTTTCATAATTTTTATTGATTTTTTAGTGTGATGAAATTTATTTTTAATTTTTTTTTTGTGCGAACACGAATTCTTGCATATTTATATGCTGTTCTAATCTATTAGGGCTTTTTTAAAATCGAAATATTAAATGTATTAAGAAGGTATGCACAGATTAATAAAAAAATAGAATGCTTCAATGGTACATGTTCTATAAAGCCAAATCAAGTGCTACTATAGTGCTTTTATGTAAATATTAGAAAGGGATGTCTTTTATAAAGGCCATACGCTTCCAGCCATCTTTTATCATTCCAAACCTCTATTAAAAAAATATAATAACTTTTGAACATAAATTTAAGTTACAAAGCCGCTTGTTTTTATCATAAATTTGGTTTTAATGCATTTATTATAGAAAATTTACATGTATAAAGTATTTAATTTCTGATATATTGACATTTAAAATCGAATTTTATCAATATAACTTGATGATTAAAATTACGTATTTTATTTACATTTTTGTACTTTGGTGCACAAAAAAAAAACTTATGGTCACATAAATTTTGATTCAACGGCTTTGACAGCTACCTGCACAGAAAAATTAATTTTTTTTTTAAATAACATTGTGGAAATGAAGTTCACTTTTGGCCTTTTTTTGATATTTGAGCTCTATTACATGTGTAAAATAATGTAATAGTGTTATCAAATTCTAACGGCAAAAGACCACATAAAAATAAATATATTGTGTTATATTTAGTAAAGATGCTATCAAATATAATAAATACTGCTAAATAATTCAATGCGATTCAATTTTTTTATGCATCACATGTTTTTATTTCATAATTTTGTAAGAACTGTCATCTTTGCAAAAAGTAAAGCATATAAGGCTGAAAAAAATGTAAAGTATATGTATTATAGGTTGATATCGGAAAATTTTGCCTACATTATTTTTCAAAATATACTTTCGTAATATAATAGGATCAAATACTTCATTTATGATTTCGGGTTCTAACATATAAGATGTTCAAAAATAAAAAAATTACTTATGCGTTGTTTTTTAGAGGCCCAAGTATAAAATATCTCGAATCCTAGATTTTAATTTGATGATAGGAAAAAATGTATAATACCTATGCGTAAAATATGTGTGAATTTTTTTTTGTATTAAAAATTTATGTTTATCGGCATTGTTTGCTTAAGTGTTATGTAACTTTAGAAAGTCTACATAAAATTTGAAAATATTATTGATTTTATCACAACATAGGTAATTACAACTAAATGGTGTTAATTTTTTATTCCTGGTGTAGCAATATTAAAAATATCATCAATCTCAAATATCATACTTACTCTTTAAGTTTACTAGCTCTCAAAATTACAAATTGTTTTAAATATTGCTTACAGTAAATTTATATTTGTTCGTATTTTTGATTTTATCACATGAATTAAGCAAGAATTATTTTTGCAACCAATACTTTTTTTTACAAAAATAATTCTTACAGCAGTATTCTTGTCGATTTAAATTTTTTTCAGCTAATTTTTGTGTCATGATCGTAAGTTTTTAGTGTAAAATGGATATTTTATGCATATAAAGATCTGCTACTAAGGTTTTATATAAATTAAAATTTTATAGGAAATTTATATATTTGGATATGAGGTGTCATTTTTTATTGGTATATATCCATTAATTTTAAACAAAAAAAATATAGAATCATGAATATTGGAATAAATTATATGTAATATTAGAACCACATATTCTTTCAAAAATATAGTTATATTCTAAAAGTTTTGGTTATGTTTACTTTTGAATTTTCAGAATTTGTAATCAATCAACTATATTGGCAAAAGCATTATTATAAAAGTTGGCTACAAATATTTATACATTATAAAAAATTTTGTCGTTGACATATCTTCAAATGAGTTTTATAAAGAAAAGTAAAAAATAGCATATAATGATTGCTAGTAAACAATATTATGGCTACAAAAATTATAGATAAAGCATGATCCAGTCAAAGAATCTATTAAAAACGTTGATATCAAGACAAAAATGAAGAGAAAGGTGATTTATTTGGTTATTAAAAGATTTTTTTTATGTTGAAATACATACCTTAAATTTTATTTTGTTACATTAAGTTTTTATATTGAAAATAAACTATTTATATATCTTTAAGGCTGATTTGCTGCAAAGTTGGGTTTACATACGCAAGATTGGCAATATTAAATTTGTTTTTATGTATTTATATCTATATTTAATGTGCTTATTTGTGATTATAAGGTTATATAAAAGTAATATGGATTTAAGAGCTTATATATCTAGTTTTATATTTCTTTTTGTAAAGCTATGATTTTTATCTATAGATCAGTAAGCTTCATCAATTATATTTGTTTTTTCTGTTATTATTTGTGTTTTTAGAACCAGTTTGCATAATATTCTGGCTGTTTACTATTTCATCAGCTCTAAATTAAATAATAAGATCTTTAAAGTGTATTTTTTAGCAATAGTTTGGTTTTCTATTATTTAACTATTTTAACCAAATTATTTTGTATATAAGACTTTTACATCTTGAAATCATACTATTAACAGGGAAAGAATTTTTATGAATGTATACAAGAATAAACGCAAATTAAATAGCAAGCGAAACTTAAAAGGCTTGAATATTGGTGCAAAAAAAAATTAAGTGCTGAAAACATCAATCTAATTTGTATTTTATATATTTAGCCTTTGTCGGTAGATTGCGAAGAAAAAAAAGCTCTTTTATTTACTAGATAAAATCTGGATATAGTATTTTTTATAATTAATAATTTGGCTCTATTTTGTGAAAGATATCTTAGACGCGAAACTTGATGATAATTTTGAAACTATCTGAAACTTGAAAAAAAATTATTCATAAATGGTTTTTAAATATCTAAACAGAATGATAAATCACAGTATATATATCTTTTGACAATTTCAAAGAAACAAAAACCGTAATTGTATCAATATACAGTTGTTTACATGCTGAATAAAAACTTTAATTGCCATTTCAGTAATATAATATTTTTTTAAGATAAAGTTATTGTATATTTTATTGTAAATAATGCACAAAATACACGCATTACAATGATGTAGGTAGTAATTAGCATAAGTTCTAGATCTTTGAGCTAGTTAAGTATATAATTGATAGATGAATCCTTCGAAACAAATTTTAGCGATTTATAAAATGTATAATCTATATTGTTACACGAGAATACTTTCTTTGTGAATCAGCCATTTTCATTGATTTTGCTGGGAATACGAGACTAAATTCACTAAGTAGATTACAAAAAGGTTTTTCAGAAATAGTATAATCATAAAATAAAGCACACCAATATTTATGAACTTTTATACTGAGATTTCAACTATTTGAAAGATATTTCTACTACCAATATCTAATATTTATGCTATATATGTATATTTTTTGTGTGATTATATACATCGATGCATGTAAAATTTGTTTTCCAAAATAATATACCGACCATTATACTATTAAAATTAGATTTGACCTTTAGCCAAAATTTTAAAATAAATAAATTATCAAAAAGTTGGTTTTATCCTTTATGATCATAATATGTTCTTCAAATCAAGTTACATAAAATAAAAAAAACTTACCAAGTTGGGATAGTTTTGTTTAGTAATTCTTAAGTAAATTTGTATTTTTTTTTATATATATCTTAAGCTCGAGCCAAAAACATAATTCGCATATTATTTTTGGAATTCTCGCATTCGTACCCGGAAAAATTGCTGTTATTATGCCCCATTATTCTCATAAAATGAATTATATATAGATGTGAAGACCAGCAAACATTATAATCATAAAAAAACAATTCTTATTGTAGTATATTCGAAATATATTATATTTGATATGAATTTTCGAAGTAAATATCTTTATACTAATTTCGTCATGTCTTTAGAATTGGATTTTTTTTCATGTGTCATAAGATTAGCATTTTATTATCTTACCATTGGTTCATACACAAAAATTCAAAGAAAGAAAATTATATAGAATTTAACCTTCTGTGAGCTATTTCTGGAAAATAATATTATATATCAAAAAAACCAAATATTTTTTTATTTAGGGCTTTAAATTGACCCATTTGGATTATTTTTTCCAATATCGCTATTTCAACTTGAAAAAATCATAATCAAATTCAAGAAAATGCCATTTCATGGGTTAAAATCATAATCAAATTCAAGAAAATTGAAAATCATATTTTAAATAATATAATAATGGCCCTTTGTGCTAATAATGCCTCAAAAAAACACAAGTCTAGTAATTAAATTATAAAAACATACCTATATTAAATAATATGTACACTTTTTATATATGTATTTGAGGAGCAAAAATTCATCTAAAGAATCGAAAAATAATATATAGACGCCTTCCTATGAATTGAAAAAAAGAAAAAGTGATTTTTGTTGTAATAAAACACGAAATTAATTATTAAAAACAATAAAATACTGAAAACATATAATATACATCATCATGGATTTTAGAATATATTATTAATACATGATAACAGGTTTATTGATTTTTAAAAATAAAAATAGATTGATTAATACATGGGTGTACAAGGGTAATCAAAAAAACTATTATAATTTCTTACCCTGCATTTAAATATTGCGCAGATAGAAGAATGAATTGATATTCAGTGAATATAATATACTCGGTGATAATCGATTAAGAATAGAGATATTTTTATATGTTCGGGTTCATAATTTTATACTGTTGTGTCATTTATTTTACCAAAATTCGTTAAAATATAAAAAAAATGTATGGGATGAAACAAGTCATAAATATTCGATCATTTATATTCGTTAAAATGTTAAAAAACCTATGTGATAAAAACAGTCATAAATATTCTATTATGTATATTCGTTAAAATATAAAAAAAATTGTTTGATAAAAACAGTCATAAATATTCTATCATGTATATTCGTGAAAATATAAAAAAATGTGCTAACAACTGTTTTAAATATTCCATTGTGGATATTTGTTAAAATATAAAAAAATGTGCTAAAAACTGTCATAAATATTTCATTATGGATATTCGTTAAAATATAAAAAAAAGCATGTGATAAAAATTTTAGATTATAAATTTCTCTGTTATTATTTGTAGAATAGATAGATTTTTTCAATTAGTTAAATTTGATAGAAGTAAAATTTTATTGTCAGAATAATTATGTGAATTTACAAGGCCCTCTATAAATGGCAGACGTACCTTCGAACACAGACCCGATTTCCGATAATGATATAAGTCTTTTACTAGCATATTCAAGGCCCTACCATCATGAAGCGATTCAAGACATTGAGTCACAGATATCACAAGTATTTGATTCTATACAACTCAGGCTCGGCCTGCGAGAAGTTGAAACAGGACTAGCACCACCGACACTCTGGGATTTAGCTGGTGATCGAAAATCAATGAATGAAGAAAGTATATTGATAGTTGCTCGTCTAAATAAGGTACTTCCGCCAGAGGAAACCGTGGAGAAAGCACCAACAACGAGTAAAAGCAATGAAACACGATTTATGATAAGTCTCAAGCAAATGGCGAAGTTTATTGTTGGCAAGAGTTCTAAAGTTAATTTAGAAGATCTTTCAGAAGGAATACGGGTTGGTGTTGATAGAACAAAATACCAAATCAGATTGCCATTGCCAAGAAAGATAGATTCATCCGTCACCGCTATGCAAGTCGAAGAGAGGCCTGATGTGACATATCAAGACATTGGTGGTTGTAAAGAAGAGATCGAGAAAATAAAGGAAGTGGTGGAAATACCATTACTTAATCCAGAAAAATATATTCGATTAGGAATTGATCCACCGAAAGGAGTATTACTTTTTGGACCACCTGGAACAGGAAAGACACTTCTTGCACGAGCAGTCGCAAACAGAACTGATGCATGTTTTATTCGAGTAATAGGATCAGAGCTTGTACAAAAATACGTCGGTGAAGGTGCAAGGATGGTTCGTGAAATATTTGCTCTAGCAAGATCTAAAAAGGCAGCCATTATATTTTTTGATGAGGTGGATGCTTTTGGTGGCACAAGATTTGAGTCTGGAAATGATAATGAGGTTCAGAGAACTATGCTCGAGCTTATTAATCAATTGGATGGTTTTGACAGTCGTGGAAATGTTAAGGTTATTATGGCTACAAATAGACCTGATACTCTTGATCCTGCTCTTTTAAGGCCGGGAAGACTTGATAGAAAAGTCGAATTTGGGCTGCCTGATCTTGAAGGAAGAGTCCGAATACTAAATATTCATTCGGGTAAAATGTGTGTCGAAAAGGGTATTAGGTTCGAATTGGTTGCAAGACTTTGCATAAATGCAACAGGGGCGGAATTAAGAAGCGTGTGCACTGAGGCGGGAATGTTCGCTATACGTGAAAGAAGGCGCGTAGCTACTGAAAAGGATTTCTTAAATGCTGTTGATAAAGTCATCAAAGGCTATGCTAAATTTAGTGCTACCCCAAGATATATGACATACAATTAAAAAATACTTGGTGTATCCTAATTATATTGTTTTTGCTGACTTCACAATTACTTAACCCTTTTAAATTTCTATTCATGGGTTATATTTTTATGCTTTTTTCATCTTGCACTGGTTGATTCATTTCTTATGAAGCCAGCGTACCAATATCTCATCTATTGAATACATTAATTTATTTATAAATAATCTTTACCCTTTTATCTTCCTTCTCATAGAAATATACATACATATCATAGTTTTTCGTATATTTCGCTGTATTGAATATTTATTGAAGGTGGAGCCTGCTCACAAACAATGGGTTTTCAGAACACAATTGAGTAAATAACTCTTGAAAGAAGAAAATTATAAATATGATAAGATGGAAAGTGATTTCTGCTAAATCTGTTCTAAATAGTAATCTAAAGTTATCCTTTAACAACAATAAATAGCCAAAAATCAAATTAACCCATAAATAAAATAAAAATATACCACGGTTTTGAATCATGAAACTCATATTATTTGAGAGAAAATTGGCATGTTATATGAATTTATCAAGGTTGACATAAAAAAATGTATCAAGGATTTTGCAATATTCCAAATTTGCTAGCTATAATTTAGTAAAGCAAATTGATCAATGAAAGAAATATAGCCCATAAATAAAATAAATCGCGTATCGCGGTTTTTATCATTATGAGCTTTAAATAATATATTTTGTATGAAGAAGAGCAGCAAATGAGAACTGATCAAGGTAAGATGTGAAAAAATGCATTAAGGGGTTTTAAATTTTCCATTTGGCTAACTATATCTTAGCAGGGGGAAAATCATTGATTCAAAAACTCTTAACCCATATGATAAACGGCATATAATAGTTTTTTCTTGGTATAAATAAATCAAAAAATGGAAAATGTTTTTTATTATTATCTGTGATACGGATCTGACTCAAAATATCATGATAAAATCCTATTTATTTACTCTATTAAATATCTTTTGCGGGTTTATAATATAGCTTTTTTATATCAAAAATAATATTTAGAATGCATTTGTTGGTAAGCTTAAATTTATTAATGAATTAATTTGTGTTTTAGCTTTCCATTTTCGTTCAAGCAAATCTTAAAATGGCTCTAATGAAATGATTTTGTTTATACTTCTTTCAGCCAAAATCTTTACAATCTTCTTCTTTCATGGCTTGAAATTCGAGTGTTTTCACAATCTTGTTGTTTGTACGTACCCTTATAACGACTAGCAGTCCTAAATATTTATACGACTTATATTATTTTGTGACCATATCATTCCATTTTACGAAAAATGGTACTATGGACCGGATTATAAATTATTATTTAATTATACCTACCTTTGTCTGCCCATTATTCCTGTCAATAAAATTGCATAGCGGCTGTTGAAAAGCAATATAATGTTTATATCGGTAAAAATATAAACAATTGATAAAAAAAAATACCATAAGTCTGTAAATTCTTGCGATTCTATTTTCAATAAAACTCTTCTAATAATCTGACCCTCAGCTCCCTCATTAGCCTTTTATGAGATTAATAATCGATTAAGTTCATATTTAAATAGCTCAATCTCTTGTGCATGCTTACATATATATCTGTCAATAAAGCTATATGCAAGACTCATTTTATCATGTCAATAACCTTTGACTCCATAGATTTGTAACTTATATGTTCATCTGTGTAAACCATAGAAGATCTCGACCCTTTCAAAGATTACTAAATTCTAAGCATATGTTCGTTTATTTTTGATAAAATCGGTCCAAAAACGGTGATTCTTTTGCTGTGATTCCATTCTACCAAATAAAATATTTGCTTTTTGTAAGGAAGCTAACATCATCTGTTTTTGGCGAATTTTTTGTTAAGAATCGTCTTATTCATCTGTAGAGGCCCTCTGAACTTTTTAATTTCTCGCATAATCATTTTAAATGATCTTGAGACCCTCAAATCTAGGTATTAAATTTAATAAAGTAAACCTGCGTTTAATTTTTAAAAGGTCAAATATACGGGTATTTTGTGCCATAAAAACGAAAAATTATTATTTTTATTCGGATAAAACATTATAAAATAACGTAATCTTCTTTTATGAGGTCAACTTATTGTTTTAGAATACACAATCTATATTTTAACCTCGTCAGAAAAGCGGTTTGCGTAATTTTTCGATTTTTATACCTCTTAAATACTAAATGAACGGCATTAACGTGTTTATTCATTTGTTTTTTATTCGTGCCAAATAAAAACTCAAAATTATTCATCATTATTATTTTCACAACAATCTCCCCTTAGATCCCAAAATTTGTGATTCTTATGACACAAAATATCAATAGATAACTTAGAAAGATCGCGCTAATAATGTTTATAGGATCTGTCTGCCGAGGAGACATTTCATTCAGCCATATTAGCCCCACGGAAAAGGTAATAAATCTCGTGACATTAAATTCACGGGCAATTTTTTTATTCTTTTTATTTTAAAGGTGCAAAAGTATGAATATTTACATCATAATGGGTGATGATATCAAGATTTATATGAGTTTAGCGGAAACATGCACTAGTGAGTCGAATCGTTAAAAAAATGTGGCGAAAAATCTACTATGGTTTTTATACCTTTAAAAATGGTTTTTTATAAAATATTAAATGACACGAACAAATCATTTTTGCTTATATGTAGAATGAAGCTCTAACTTAAAATGAATCTAGAAATGTTTCCGAAAGTATGTTTGTGTTGTATTTTAAGAAATATGTATGATTTAGATACACGAAAGAAAAATCAGATGCCGTGAATTGGGATAATAATTACAATAGAATAAAGTCGAAATCAAGTCATTTATATAGAAAATTAAGCCACTGTACTAACCAAAATGAATATACAAAACCTTTTCTGATTTAAAGATAAAAAGAAACCTATAAATATGATAAAAGAATACCCTTTGTAATTCTAATTGTACATAAAGTGCACGAAGAATCAAAATATTCTTTTACGGTAGCTTGGCAATAGTTAAGCGTATTTTCAGTCATTAATAAAACGGATATCTTCGTGCAAACCAACAAATGTTTATTTTTTTAGCGTAAAGTTAACAATACATACGTCATTATATTTAAAACAGAAGTTGAAATATCTTTGTTGATGAAACAGCTATTGGAACATGTTCTAAGAGAAAATTTGAATAAAATAATAAATTACGGCTAATTCATTATTTAAATAAAACGCAGACAAAACTAGGTAAAATTGAAAGTTTTCATGCTGCAAATATGGTTTACTAAACATAAAGCTTATAAATGATTCCGTTTATCGGGATGTGGCTTTATAAAAGAAGCTGAAATAATGCATCTTAGACTGACTAAGCATCTAAAACGGTAAAATGAAAGTAGAAAGGAACATGAAAAGAAAGTAACTATAAATGTTTAGAAATGAAATATTTGAAAGAAAAATAACTGTTAAAAAAAACCATAACATAATTCTTATTTAAAATTCCTATACTATATAATCTTCAAAAAAAGAAAACAATTGCAGAAAAAATTCGATTTACATACTTTAAAACTTGCATAAAATTGAAGAAACGGGTCACGAATAGATTAAAATCAATTTTTCTGTCTATTAATAGCACATAAACTTCAATTTGATTCTACAATAATTACATTATTCAAAATTACGATCGCTTGTAAATCATATCCGAACTTAACAAGTTTACACATAAATATCAAATTTTCTTTGTTAAAATAGTAAAATCTCAGATATACTTGCTTCTATTGAAAAAATTTTAAGTTTGATTCAATCTCAAGATACCTTCTGTATATGCTAATAAAAAAAAACAGCAAGAAACAGCAATTCGATGTGATGGGTCTTTTAAATTCTTGTGATTTCTATTTGATAAAATTATTATACGTCGATATTTCAAAAAGAATTGAAATTATGTCGCAGAGTCATAATTAAAAAATTGCAAAACGAATTAAGAAATAATATCATTTTTTTATGATATCGTAAAAAGAGTACTTTAAAAATCTAAAATACTAATATAAATAAAAGAATATATAATAAAACTAAATACAGTAAAGGTTTAATTATACAAATTTAAAGAAAAATTTATAATATCATTGCACAAATAAGGCCGTAAAACCTACACAGTCGACAGTCGCTGCAATTGAAAACGCGCGCGACCATTAAAAATTAAAAAAAATTGATGAAATCTTTGAATTATAGATTTTTAAAAAAACGCCTCTAAGTTAATAATAATGGCTAGATAGCTATATGATTCAATATAAGGTACAAGTTAAATATCTATTTAAAATTCGATATTGCGAAATAGAGACTTTGAGCAACCTTGGAATCTTATAAACAATCTTTCTAGCAGAAAAATAAGATAAAGACCTATCATATATATGAACAAAATTGTAAAACTGAATCTTTTCTATTTGGAATGGACATATTATCATGGTGAGTTGGTTGAAAAGAGACTACCGATTAATATACGTATATTTGAAGGTGCTCAATATACGGTAAAAAATTACCAATCAAATAATAAATGATTACTGTGTATAATTAAATCGGTGGATTACTTCCGTTGTACCTTGGTAGAACAGTTTTGTCATAAAATAATTCAAGGGCATATCATTATTGAATTTTTGCCTATATTAGACATAAAAAAATGCTCAGATGGCCCCTTTAATTACTGGAATATGATCCTAAAATTAAAAATATCAACTGTAAGAACAAAGAAGCGGAATTATGCAGTCTTTTTTCGTAAAAAAATCACCAATGGTAAGGTTTTTTTTAATTTTGAATCTGCAGTAGTCAACCCAAATAAATAATTTATCTTTATATTAGGCCATTAAATTAAAGGAATATGAATTTTTCAGGGCTTTGTGAAATGTAAAAAATCAATTTGCTGAGTATATTTTTAATATGCATAAAAAAAGCTTCATATGTGCAGAAATCTGGATATAAAATTTAACAACGAAAACGTTCATGCACTATAACAATAATATTTGCCATAAAATGGGAATTTAACATCATGAGAAAATAAAAGAACTCAAAAAATATGCCTATATATGTCAGTATAAACTTTTATATATTTACAGATGGAATCGACCTTAAAAATAAATCAGCCGATTGTTTAAATATATTGATAATCTGATAATTCAAAAAAATGGAGCCCCTGAATAAACATACATGGATAATGATAAGGTGTGTATACATGATAATTTGAACAATTTCTAATGAAACCAGGGAATCACTTGATCATCCTCTCGTTTTTATCGAGACATTGGGGGATAGAAAAAGCAAGTTGGTCAAGTCTATCAATATAAAAATACTATTCAAGGTGAATAAATAGCAGGGTTGGTAAAATAAAGAAAGCAACACATTCTTTTGTTATATAATCTAACCGAAGTATGCGAATTTTCCTTTGTATATTAGTTAATTAGTCGTTCTTACGGTTTTAAATTTAAGATAAGAAGAGAGGCCTATTTGAATTAAGAGACAAATGATGTTAAAAATCTTGAGAAGAAATTAATTTGGAATGGAAGGCTGATAACAAAGAAAAAGATATTATAAAAAGTCTACAAGTAGACACAAATGTCTGTACATATAAGCGTTAATACGAAACCCGTATAAATGACGCTAAGAAGATGATCTTGAAGTTTTTTGGGGAAAAGGAACATGATTTCATGTTATCTTATGAATAAGTCGGATTATTAAAGGGCTTCTAATAGAATAAAGAAATTTAACTTGGAGTTGGATTAAGAGGTTTTTAGGTGAATATTTGGGGTTTGTTTTGCACTAAAATGAATTTTTTTTATAAATTACAACATGTGTATGCTATAGAGTGTTAATTCTCATATGAATAAACGATTATATTCTAAATTGTTTTATTTTAAAGATATCTTGAACCCATCTCATTGAGGTAAAAGAGCTGTTGACGAAGATAGATCAAGGGAAGGTGTCAAAAGATGTATTAACGAGTTTTGCAGCGTTATCAGTGGGCTGACTACGTCTCAATAGATGGAATTCATAAAAAGAAACTTAACCCATAAATAGAAAATTGTATTTTTAATGAATCATTCTTGTAATTTACTTCTATGAATATTATGTGATCAATTTATTGTCTTTATATAACTATGCTTTAATCTCTTCTAATTAATGATTTTTTTGTTTTTGTATTATAAAAATTTTTAAAATAAACCTTTTTTCGGCAATGTTCTTAAATATAGATTATGTATCGTTTTAAAGTATAAGATCATATTTTTAAGCTTAATAAATTTTAAATGTGTACCACAAATAAGGATTTTGGATTTAAAAATAGTCTAAATATGCTTTGAAATCACATTATCTCATTACATATGTGTTTGAATCTTTTAACGTTGTTTTAATATGCTTATAATGTATTTAAATTATTTTCTTATATCCGAATGTTATGCTGAGCTATGGGATAAAAAAAAGCAAGAAAGTTACTCTGTAAAGCCATCTAGTGCCACACAGTGTTGGGATAGATATAAAAACAATATTATAGAACTAACCCTAAAATCAATACTTTATCTTCTAATTTATAAATATAAATAAATTTTTTAATAAAAATCTTCTTTAGTTTTACTTAATCATATTAAATAAACTTTTTTTTTCTGTAATATATGTAAACTAGCTGATCTTCTATAAATGACATTTCAAAAATATAATTTGGTAGCCAGTAAACGCATCCTCAATTAATTATGACGAATACAAGTAGAATAATACGTCATAGCATAGAATATAGTGTTAAAAATACCATAAGTGATACATAAAAGAGTTATGAATTAGAACAAAAGCAGAAGCACGCATATAAACAATATTATTGTGATAAAAAAAATTGAATTAATGAGTTTTAAAGGATGAGTATACAATTTATAAGACTGTAAATATGATGAGTATATAAAATTATTAAGAAACCTGTTGGACAGAGTGATCTAAACCTTTTCTTGTACAAAATTAAATAGCTAAAAATCAAAAAAGCCAATTAATTGTTTACTTTTCTTTCATTTTTTGTGTTGTAGCCATTTTAGGGTATGCCATTGTGTGTGTGATATAATAACACATATATAAAGAAATCCATATGTTTATAAAGAGAATTCTATATAAATAAAATTGAATGTAGAGCTTCAATATAAAGTAACGTGGATTTTGGTACTATAGAATATTTTTATGTGCTCAAATATTTAGAAATACTACCTTAATTAGTTTTAATACCAAGGAAGCAACACAACAGTTAAAATTGAATAGACATACCATCTATTGATAAAATTAAGTAAGATTTCTATATTAGAATTTTTCTAAATCCAAAAACCCAATAGAATATAGTTCTCAAAAGCATCTTAATTTATAAACAAAGGTTCTTTTTGTTGTATAATAATAAATTTTTGTAATACATACATATTTTTTTACATCTGGGTTAAATTATAAGTGGTTATAGCAACGCTAAACATTTTTAATATTTTAAATTGATCATCAATATATTTGTGAGATTAAAAAGAATTGATACTATACATTTTGGTTTCCTTTATCAAGATAAACGCAATTTTTAGATGCGTGTGTTTTCATATTGTCCTTTCTGGAAAAAATTTTAGGACAATTAAAATTTATGCACCTATGGGTCTTTACATTGAAATGTGACAAAAAATGTCGTTTTGCAAGGCTTAAGGTTTTGTAGGTTATTCGGCATTCATCTGCTGGACATAAATATTCTGATGATATTCCTTGTTTCTTAACCGTAAAAATTTTAGATGGAAAGCTACTAAATCCGCGGAAATTTTCAAACAAGCTACTTAAATCATTGGTTACATCTGTTTTTAGTTTTGTTCTGCGGGGTTTTTTAAAATCATTATGTAATGATTCTCTGCAGCTTTCATCTGCTGATTTTTCATTGTAATCACAATCACCTCTCGAATTTATCTTCTTTTTAGACATCAAAAAATCATCTTGATTTTGAAAGTCTATTGGTTTTTTATGAACTGGTTCTTGATTGTATATTCCATGTGGAACGATAGAATTGTTAAACAAATCTTGATCAGAATCATAAATATAGCCACCGTCATATATATTTGTATATGACTCTGCTGGCATGGATTTAACATTTTCTAATAGGGAATTTACACGAATGTGTGTTTCATTATAATTTTTTTTTATTTTAATGCTTTTTTCGCATAGTGAGCTAATAAAATTTATTTTTTTATTAATACCTTTCCTTTCCTCATGGTAAAAGTTACTTCCAAAAATACTTCTTTTGTGTTCCATATTCCTTTGAACATGATCATGAGACTCCATAGAATTCTTTTTTAAATTACAATCATCGTAAATATTTAATTTATCGGCAGAAAAACTACGTTTTTTTTTCAATTCATTTTTATTATCGCCAATATATTTACTATTTTGGTGCAGATGCTGTTTTTCAATTACGATTTGTTGTGGAATATTTAAGCCACATCGTTTATCTAATCTTTTACAATTATCAAGCATAGGTTTCGAATCGAGACTCAAACTTCTAACATGATCTTTTTTACTGCGTTCAAGTATTATTCTTTGACGCTGAAGATCAATATTCTTCAAAATTTCATATTCTTTTGAGCATTCTTCAACTAAATAATAAAATAACGATTTTTCACTTACGGGTTGATTACTATTGAGTCTATTTTTACACTGATTGTCATTTAAATGAGAATTTTGTTTTCTCAAGGAATTATTGTGATGATATTGCTTCGATTTTTTACATTTATGCTTTAAAATTAGTGAAATAAAACTATCATATTCTGTACCTTTGTTCCTTTCTTCCATGAAATTTTTTTTGCGGATTAATTTAAATAGATACCGTCATCTTTAAAGAAGATTTCAATGCATGGATATAGTCATAATATAATTTTTTCGTATCATTGATAACTTGTAAAACTAATTTTACGTTTGCCACAAATGGAATTATCCGATACACAACTTTCAAAGATGGTGAAATATCTAGCTTTATGCATAATTTTTCGACTGTTACCATATATCCATGTGTTACAGTTTGAATAATAACTGTTGTTATGGTGATGAATCATATATACAAATGATTTAAAATAATATTTTTAATTATTACTCACTATTAGTTTGCATTTTCTTAATAAACTAACAAATTGTAGATATAGAATAAAGAATTGTACCTTAATGCACGAAAAATTTACTTTCAAACATTTATTTTTGGATGAGTTTTTAATGGCTTTCTTTGCCAATTCCTACATAAAAAACTTTCTTTGTGCATTTGATCACCTTTTAAATTAGATCAGATAATTGTGAATAAAAATTTTAAAAATTTATGGTTGACAATTTAGTTCACTTTAGGTTATAAATTATTTAAATTGGATTTTAATGTAAACAATAATTGAATCAAAAAAAAATTAGCTAAAAATATAAGATTTACGAAGATATGTATTAAAATGGAAATGGGGGGGTGAAAATCAAATGATCACAATATACTTTTATATTATATTCTATACGTTAAAAAAGTATAATGTGGTTTTGATCATTGTTTGAAATTTATTTTTTCGATTCTTGTAACCGCATATTATCTACATTATTTTAAAATATTGATATTTTTAAAAAATAGCTAGTTTTTAAACTTCCACAGCAATTCATTTTCTAATTAATTACTTTATTTATTATTTTAAAATACCAATATTCATTATTTTATTTCATCTTTATATGATTCTGTGTTTTTTTTTGCTTGATGTTTCAAAAAAATATATTTGATGATAATGCGTTTCAATTATTTCCTAATGATACTTAATTTAATTAATCAGCATGATATAATTGAATTTTATTTTTAGTACATCATTTAATTTAAAAATATGAATTGATCTTTAGACATATTCAATTATCATTATGATGGAATTTAAAGTTGCACTTCTTGTTATTTGAACCACATAACTAGAAATAACTAAGTACAATGGTTATGCATTACCTCTATGTTTCTTTCGTTAATCAAAGGGGGATATACTAAACTGTTTTTGATCAACATATGATGGCAGCGGAAATGACAATATATTCTAAAATGGCGCATCTTCTTGCAAACAATATACAAAAATTTTTAAAATATATGCTTATTCTGTATATAAATGCAAAAAAACCAAAAAAATATAACAATATAAAAACTATGCATCACATATTAGAATTCTAGTAAAAAAAAGGTTGATATAGAAGACCTAGCCATAATTAAAATTCAAAGTTTTAGAATACAAAGAAAACTTCTAATAAATTCAATGGTGATATAAATTACATTCTTTTGTATTAGATGTCAGAATAATCATTATACTTTTTTTGAATTTAATTTTCTTTCATGGATTATAATATTCGAGAAGATTTATGATTACAAAATTACCAACAATCAGAACCTATTAAATATTTTTATTTAACCTTTTAGTCTTGAAATCGATGCCATGCAAAAAGTAAACCTTTTTCCTTTTTTATTCGGCAAAATCCACTTCTGTCTCGACTTAGAAGTAGCTCGACATCACTTCTGAAATTAATAAAAAATCATGATATGCTATAATAAATTACAACTAATTTTGATGGAAAAATTTTTCAATTTGCTAGAGCACAGTGCATTTTCTTTAAACATTTCCATTGCGTAGAAAAGTGTTTATATGCAATCCAATCTTTTTACGGTTTTTTATTTAATTTCTAATATTGTAAATAGTTTCTGAATGATCAATTATGTTAATTTTTTCATATTTATGCCAATGTAAGTTTCACAAATAAAAAAAAATAAAAGTTTGTATTTTTTTACGATTAGCATTAATCATACATCAAAAAGAATATGGTTTCTATCCTAATCGAAGCCCTATGAAGATCCACAATTTTTTTTTAAACACACATGCTTAAAAAAATTTATTATTATTTTTCGTTTGTTTTTAGATTTTCAAACACGAAACCACAATTATTCTTATAATCTAAAAAAAATTATACGTGTTATTATTTTTTATACGATACGCACTCGTGGTCATTACGCACTACTTTAATTTCGAAACCTCTTGATTCAATCAATGCGAAAATTTTCCTGTATTTTAATCCAAACTAAAACAAATCAACTGGTTAACAACATATATATGAAATTTTTTCCCTAATAAAAATTATCTTATCGTGAAAATGGAACATTTAATATTCTATTTCAATTATATTGTGGTTCGTGGTAAGATAAATTCATATTATGGTTTCTATAAAATAGAACTTTAAGAGAAGAAAGTCAATCAAATCGCTCTTTCACAGAAAAGAAAAATATACCAAAAGAGATAGAAGAAATCGAAGTAATAAAAAAGATGCAAAATTACATATTTATATGCTAATATTTTTTTCTGTGATAAAAAATTATATTTCATCAATAGAAATAGGAATAACAAGTGGACCAATCTGTCTATGTATTATAGAAAATAATAAAAAGTGAAAAAACCATCACCTGGAAAATATAAATCACCTTAGATTGCAAATGTTGAAGATCATCAGTACCTTATGTCATAACATGGAACAATATGGTTCCAAATACCATGATCCGCGAACTAAGGAGTGATGAATACTGTTATAAGCAGAAGAATAGTCAATAAATAGGATCGGGAAATACATCAGAATCAATAAGTCTCGAAAGGAGATGATTTAATGAAAGTTTCAAATTTAAAGATATTTTGAGAAGTATTATACAAATCAAATCTAAAAAGCAAAATGAATTTTCTTAGGATCAAAACCAAGTTAACAGAAAATAATATAAAGGTATTTTTTATTATAATTTAAATCTTATCTTGTGTGTGGAAGCCATAGATATTCAAAACAAAATCTCATAATATCAAACGTTTAAAAATTTATAATATGATAGAAATACAAATTTATAAAATCCAAAAATTTGAAATTATTCACTTACTAAACAATAGAAAAAAAAATTTCTTGGGTTTTTATGTAATAAGAATATTATAAAACAAACCTTGAATTCTTGATTGGTCGCTTCTGGACTCTGTAATACAAGGGATAAAGTTTCAATAAAGATCTCTGCACACTATTCAATATATAAATCCATTTAATTTTTTTTAACTTTAATATTTATAACATGAATGGAATAAAGCCCTGTATAGCTTAATTTCCAGGGGTAATTAAAAATTCGTTGAATTTTACAAGATAATTTTAGTGAATAATTAATCCTTCTCATCTTCCATATGTAATAATGTATTAAAGGTACATTAAAAGCCATATTTTTAAAAAAACCAAACTTATGACTTAATATTATATAGCGTAAATTTTTTTTATAAAATGTGAATATTTATATTTAATAAAATATGAATCATAGTTCATAACCATTTATATTTAAGAATATCTTCATAATTTAGTTTCATATCTTTGGTGCCTGCTAAACCTTTTAATAGATACATTTATTTAATTTTTATGATTTTAATGCCTCTTTAAAGTTTAAAAACACCAATAAATATAAATAACCAGTATATACAATCTTAAAACCTTTTTTATATATTCGTAGAATATAAAGATAATATATCAATTTTTGTTCATTTAACCCTATAAATTCCAATAATTTAATTTATTTCTTGTTAATTTGGCATGAAGCGAATCTTTCTACCTTCCTTAATTTACAAAAGTTTGATAAATTTAAAAAATTTTATCGTAAAAATTTCTTAATTGCATTTATTTATGTTGCGCGAGTTATTTTCGGCTAAATAAACGAATCATTAGTTTATATGGTTAATATTATACTTTAAAATCTAGAATGCATATTTTTCTTAACTTCTCTAATATATAAAATTTAGCTAATAAATCTAAAGGTTCAAATTATTTTTATATGCATTTTATATGCATTTTATAGCCAAAATACCTTTCTGTGTATTAGTAGACAAAAGCATATCCTTTTATTTAACAAAAAGGCTTATGGTTATGAACTCCAGATCACAAAAATGGAACATATAAATCAAAATAAAAAGAATATAGTCTATATACACCTAGAAGCAAGTAAAAAAACATAAAAATAACGTTGTATAGGCCAATAAATATGGTAATTTGTCTTTAAATAATAGAACCAAGAGTTATACCACATTAAACAACTATATTTCGAAGATAATTAGTAATTCTAATGGGTTTAAGCTTACTTCTTTATAAATGTTAAGAGTCTACCATATGAAAAATGTGTTATTTTATTTTTTCTAGAGTAAAACGGTGAAATTGAAATTTAGTTTTTGTGAAAATATGCGCACATAATATCATCTAAATTTTATGTACGCTTTGTGTATAACTCTTATATTTAGAATATATAAAATTCCATTTTTATGCTAGTTTTATCGTATTACTTTTTACCCTTTTTTAACTCAAACAAACTTTAAAGTCATACTGTGCAGGCCACAGATACTTTTTTTCTATTAAATTACCAGATTTATCCCAATGCTTTAGAACTTTTTCAACCAAGAAAATTTCTGGTGTTTCTATAGGCTAATGATTATTATTTTTGCATCAAATGGTTGATTCGAATTTTTTAGGGGTATTTTTGTCAAATTAGTTTTTACTATTTTCCACCAAAAAAAATTTGGTGCCTCCATAAACAGGTCAATCATGTGTGTTTGTGCATAAACATTATCTTGAATTTATTTATAGTTTAACTTTATCTTATTCTTTTAAGTTTTTAAGACCACGAAAAACTTTAATCGATAATAGAGCAGGCCATATTTATACTTGTTTTAATCTTATCAACTTTAAAATTTCCCCAATTTATAGTCTTTTTACAAGAATTCTTATTCCAAGTATCTTTCTCAACCTATTATATTTCTTCTTGACCCATCTTCCCACAATTTTTTTTAAAAAACCTATTTTTGGTCGCCAATATAAACCCTATTTTTGTGCGAATGCTTTTCTTGGAAATTGCAAGCTCTTTTCTTACGACATGTGATTTTTTGTGGCTATATAAAAACAATTCATGACCGACATGAAGCATATATATATTTTTTATACGAGTAATATTCAGTCAATTACAGGTTCTCGGCATCTAATGCTATATTTTGCATTTTAAAAACGAATATGTGTATTTTACCGATGGGTAAAAATATTGGTAATAAATTGCATGAATACTTGTTATAATTTTTTATTTAGCAAGATAATAAATAGGATAGAGATTATAAAAACATTCACTAATAAAATCTTAAAGTTAGTGAAATAAAAAATTACATACTTTTCTTGATAATATCGAACTTTGATGTCGGTATATTATCCATATAATATTCTGCATCTTTCGGGTTTTTACTGATTCAAAGAGATACATTATGCATGAAATAGTATAATTTTAAATTTATTTTTGTATTATGAAGTCGGCATATTATCCATATAATATAATATTCTACAGCTTTAAGGTTTTACTGATTCAAAGAGATACATTATGCATGAAATAGTACAATTTTAAATTTATTTTTGCATTTTGAAGTATATCTTCTGGCGAAAAAATTTCATAAAATACTTAAGAGAAGTGTTCTACTATTATTTTGAAAACATAATAATTATAAATTCGGAATGCGATAAAATATTTCGAATTGAATTAAGATTTTTTCTCGCATCTAATGTTTGAATCTTTGTTATTTACCGCATAATGATTTGATTTGGATATATTAATGAACTTAATTTGTTTTACTTGAAAAATATAGCCTGAAAATGTGCAAGAAGAAGAATTTATATTATAGATGTAAATATTATTAAAAAACATAGATGGGTCCCCGTTATAATTGAAAATTAGCTAAAAATTTAATATTTCCTTTAAATAAAAGCTGCCGACTATGAATCTTCAATTTAATAGGGAAAGCGATTAATATTTTTCTTCTCCTTCCCTTTATAAAACAATAAACATTTTTTTTTGCTTCTTACTTAATTAGTGGTGTACCCTTTTACGTTTAAATATTATTGATTCCCCACAAAAATATTGTTTTTATTTTCAACCAGCTCGTTATCATAATTATCTTGTTTAGGGGCATTTAAATTTTTGTTTTTTCTTGGCTTGCTATTGTTTCTTTTTTTCAAATAAAAATAAGAAGCTAAGAAAATATGATTTACTGAGCAAATGAACTTAGATTACTTTATAAATGCTGAATAAGAATAGTAAAATACATCATAAAATGGTGAAAAAATACTATAAGTCGTATTTTAAGGTGTTGGGAATGCCAACTGAAGCGTACGCACAAACAATAGAATTAAGGTAAAACTTGAAATAATAAGTGCTGAAATAGGAAGATGCATTCGGGAAGTCTGTAAAGATTATGTGGGTCAAAGAAACATTAAGAAGTATGTTCTATAGAATAATCTAAAGTTTTCCATCAACAAATACAAATTACTAAATAAAAAATTATACATAAATAAATTATAATTGCTTTTTTTCTGTATTATAACAATTATGTGTGTTAATAAGCATTGAGAAACTCGTTCTATAGTCGATATAAAATTTCGCTTGGCAAATGTCTCTGAATCGAATGTAAATAAATTATAATTGCTTTTTTTCAAAATTATAACAAAGATGTGAGTTAATAAGCATTGAGCAACTCTTTCTATGGTCGATATAAAGTCTTTCTTGGCAAATGTATTTGAATCGAATGTAAATAAATTATATATTGCTTTTTTTCAAAATTAAACAAAGATGTGAGTTAATAATATTGAGCAACTCGTTCTATGGTCGATATAAAGTTTAGTTTGGAAAATATAAGATTGAACATCATAAAATATTATAAAAAAATAAGTTACTTTCTTTCCGTTAATTTTACTTTGAATTGCTCTTAGTATTTTAAGATATTGAATTTTATGTTTTTGCTCTAAATTTTTGATGATTGCGTTTAAAAATATAAATTTTTGAATTTCTAAATCTTGTGTATATAAACTGAACGAGTGATTTTATATGTCCCCAAAATAGATAGAATGAAAACCACAGCAATGGATAATTATCACATAGCATGCACTGAAATATCCGCAGAAATAGTAGAATCACATAAAAAGAAAAATAAAATAAATATAAGTGCTCTTCAAAATAGGATTTCGCAAAAATACAAACTTAAAAGGATACCGACAATGGTAGATGTGCTTGGTGCACTTCCACCAGAGCATCGGCATTTGCGAGAAATATTTAAGACAAAACCAGTTAGAACTGCATCTGGTGTAGCAGTCGTGGCAGTAATGTGTAAGCCACACAGATGTCCACATATTGCACTTACGGGAAATATCTGTGTATATTGTCCGGGAGGTCCGGATTCTGACTTTGAATATAGCACACAGAGCTATACGGGATATGAACCAACATCCATGCGAGCGATAAGGCATCGGTATGATCCATACCAGCAAGCAAGAACACGAATAATTCAACTCGAAGCTCTTGGCCACACAGTAGATAAAGTAGAGTATATAATAATGGGTGGTACATTTATGTCATTGAGTGATCATTACAAAGAGTGGTTTGTTAGAAATTTGCATGATGCTTTGTCTGGAAGTAATTCTTCTTCGCTTGACGAATCAGTAAAACGAAGTGAGAAGTCAAAAGTAAAATGTGTTGGAATGACAATAGAGACCCGTCCCGATTTTTGTAACCGAACGCATATATCTAAAATGCTTTCATACGGATGTACCAGAATAGAAATGGGGGTTCAAAGTGTCTATGAAGATGTTGCTTTTGATACAAATCGGGGTCATACCGTTCAAGCTGTTTGTGATGCTTTTTGCTTGACGAAAGATGCTGGATATAAGATTGTAAGCCATATGATGCCGAACCTTCCAAATGTTCCTATGAAAAGAGATTATGCCCAATTTATTGAATTCTTTGAGAGTCATCGATTCAGAAGCGATGGACTCAAAGTATATCCTACACTTGTTATTCGGGGGACTGGATTGTACGAGTTGTGGAAAAACAAGAAGTATAAAAATTATAGCCCTGATGAACTTGTTGATTTTTTGGCGAGAATACTTGCTTTAGTGCCTCCATGGACACGTATCTACAGAATTCAAAGGGATATACCGATGCCTTTGGTTAGCAGTGGTGTGGAACACGGAAATATAAGAGAAGTTGCCTTGCTTAGAATGAAAGATTATGGTACTCGGTGTAGGGATGTGCGCACAAGAGAAGTTGGAATTAAAAATATACATGAAGGTATACTTCCTCAAAAAATTGAGCTTGTGAGACGTGATTATGCCGCTAATAATGGGTGGGAAACTTTTTTGGCATATGAAGATATAAATCAAGATATATTAGTCGGCATGTTAAGGCTGCGAAAATGTAGCTCGGACACATTCAGAGCCGAGTTAAAAGAAAATAAACCTATTACTGGTGAGGCGACAAAAAATGTTGGTCAAAATTGTTGTTTAAATTTAGAAGAGCCCCAAAGTAAATGCTGTAGCATAAAAAATAAAAACTTGGAGGCTGTTGAAATGAAGTTGAATTCAAGGGAAAGTGAAATTGTAAAGAGCATACGAAATGGAGAAAGACTCCATAAATTAGATGAAAATGAAAACATTTTTGAAAATGATTTCTTTAAGATAATAAGACCTAGAGCTATCCGTAACAATTATGTAAGTGTAATTAGAGAACTTCATGTTTATGGGAGCTCTGTCCCTGTTCATCAAAATGATAGTTTGAAGTTTCAACATCAAGGGTTTGGTAAGTTGCTTATTGATGAGGCGGAAAAAATAGCTAAGAAAGAGCACAAGAGCAAAAAAATAGCCATCATCTCAGGTGTAGGAACACGAACATACTATAAAAAATTTGGATATTTTCTAGAAGGCCCGTATATGGTAAAATATATTTAAAAAAATAAAATAATAATCTTTATTTTACACCTTTTTGCCTTTAAAAACTATTTAATTTACACTGGCTTTCTTATTTAAAACATTATTTGCATATATATTCCAGTTAAATCTACATTCCATTAAGAAACATTAATTTACCCTTAAAACTTTGTTCTTGTATTCAATAAAAACAATTTTTTTTCAATTATACTTCTTGCTGAAGTTAAATGTTGCTTTTGTTCGAATGTAAACTAATTTATAACTGAATATGCTCATATTAAAAGAAAATAAAATTGTAACTTATTTTTAATAAGCAAGGGCTGTTTTTTATTTCACCTGGTTTATCTTTCGAGGAACAAGCTATATCAAAGGTGACCCCTATAATCGTTTCGCATTTGATTTATATTATTTTGATGGGTATTATTAATTATTCACAAATTTTTACCATGATAACGTCTATATTTTTGCCTAAAATAATGGATATTACCGATCGTGTTATATTAATTTTAACTTCTTCGTGATCATACCATATTATCAGGTGAAAATATTGGAGGATTTCATTATAGTTTAGTATTCTGAAGGAAATGTTGATTTTAGTTTGATAGTAAAGCCGATTACTTGCATCCCTTATCATATTCTGTCCAGTTAATTTGACTTCTATCGCAATATAAGCTTAACTTATGATATTCGTTTCAATACCATCTACAAATTTTCGTTTAGTTCTTATGTGGCTGCTAGATATCTTAGATTGGTTATTTTATTTTTATGATGCCCTCACTTATGCATTATATTATAAACCAAAAAAATTCGGTCATATATTGAATTTCAAACTCTGTGCACTACCCAAAAAACTTGTTTGTATATTTCATTAATATAGCTATTTTGAATTTAAAACGACATATTTTCTCTTTTTTCAATATGTTATGTGTTTGTTTTTAATATAAATTCGTTGCTCTATATTGACTAATCCTATAAAATTTGGCTAGAATTTCAGCTTGTCTTGTATAGTAAAATAAAAATTATATTTTATAAATTTTTCGATTAATATTATTATTCCACATATGCATAAAAATTATGTTTTTTTGCTTAAAATTATGTTAATCCAACTTTTATAGATTAGTTTGACCCGAAAACCTCTTCCTTTCGCTATTAAACTTATTAAAACATTTTTGCAACTAAAAAAAATCGTTTTTGTATGTGTGATTGGATTTTATCGAAATTTTTAATTCTATAAAATATTTTTTTTAGTATCTATTTTCTATTCTTCACTTTTTAGTTTATAATGGAAAGTTTTACTGCCTATAAAAAATAGATGTTCATCGAAAGAAAAAGTCTTAAATGTACAGAATTTTTACTCACATAAAAGTTTTAAATAATTTCTTATTCAATTTCAGAATTCGCTGTTGTATAAATGATTTTATTATTATTTTTATTTGGTATAAATCAGTAGGACTCGACCATATAAGAATAATATTTTATATCTGAACATCATTATAGTAATTCTTCCAGTTTGAATATATAAAATCTTACATTATTAAGTTTAAACCATTTATAAAAATAAAATAATATTCATATTCGTGAATTTTCGAAATAAATACAATAAGATAACTTATATTTGCAATTTTACTGCTTTATTTTAGGGTTAAGAATCATAAACCTTTTTTATATTGGCTTTCTGCTAGAATTGTATATAATACAAATAAATTTCTTAAAATGACGGTTGTTATACAATTAAGTTGCCATATAGATTATCCAACTTTGTAAATTATAAATTATGGTGATAACTAAGAATTTTTAGATACAATTATTAATTTACTAAACCTTAATACCAAAAAATGATATGTATTTTGCATTTGTAGTTGATATATACGACAAGAAAATCAATTATAACCTCGAATAATTAAAGTTAAAAGTATGATTTCTTGAAATAAGATTCTTCTCGTGTGATAAACTGTATATAGATTTACATTTTGTGTCGTCATAAAAAAATTTTACGCAGAAATCGGGATTGAAAATATGCAGAAAAAAATTTTAATACTGTAATTGGGAATAAAGATTTGAACATAAAAAATGGCATTTTATTTGATTTTTTAAAATTAAAATTACTATAATTAAAGCTTCAAATAAAATTTTTATGGGCAAGATGATCGTTTTTATGCATTTGCTCCGTAATAGTCCTCTTATTTTCTTCTATTGGGTTATATCAAAAATTACATCATATTTGAACTCAATATTATGTATTTTTTGTAAAAATATACAATAAAAACTATATTATATGTCAGATTTGATGTGAAATTTTCAAAAGTTTGGCAATTTAATATATCCATTATTTTTAGTGTAAATTCTTTTTATTATAAACTTTGCTCCATAAAATGATATTTCTATATTTTTTATATTTATACATCACTATAGAAAATTTAGATTGTATTATTCTTTTATATTCATCATGCGAAATCAGTGATTTACTTGCTTTTTAAAAACCGATATTAAATTTAAATAATTTATATTTCTCTAAATTTCCATATTCGTTTATCTCATCTAGCTTAATTCAATGAGTAAAATCTTTAATTCTCATTTGTTTATAATTTTAATTACTATTTTTTATGTATTTAGATTTCATTGTACTTTGTTAGATCAAATACATTTAATTGGAAATTTTAAATAAATACGCGCTGAATATAATATATAGCATGTTTAAGTAATTTAGAGGGTTTCTTCTTGTGCTATCGCACTCTATTAATCTTCTAGCAAATTATTATATCAAATTTATTAACTTTTAGTAACTTATATGTATTTCAATGTATTACTCTGGAATTTGCATTGTATATGTTTGATTCTATCAATTTTATTAACAGCGGTGAAAAATAGAATCAAGTTTTTTTGCGCGAATCTTCTTTTCTAAAATAATTATATTTTTAAATTTGATTTTTTATTATTTTTTTTAATATTTAAGTGTGATTGGTTGAAATAATTATAGGCGTCTTGTGTTGCATTTTTGGAGCTAGGGTTTTTTTTAATAATACAAAAAAATATTTCGAGGCTCGTTTTATTTATTTTCTTATGTTTTAAACAACAATTTTAATCTTTCAAAGTGTATTTCATTGGATAAACTCACGGAAATTGTATAAAAATTAAATAATATTGCATCTAACTATTTATTTTATTTATAAATCCAATAATATAAGGAAACATTTTCTTGTTTTAAAGAGATTTTGTGCATATACACAATCTAAAAAATTCGTTTTTTGCATGTGATTTATCTTTATAAAATTTTAGGTTCTTAAAATAGAGATTTCTATAATAAAAGATGAATTACAAACTTTATTCATATAATTTCGACTTCTTTTATGACTTTGATTCTAATATACAAATATTGCCTAAAATTTATTTTTCTATGAACGCATATTTTTGTCAATAAAAAGTAAAACAATAAGATGGAACGGGTTTTCTATATTAACTAATAAAATGAACCCTAAAGTTTTTATAACTTTTAATAGGCTTTACACAATTACGCTTATAGTTAATATAGGGCATAATTTTTCCTATTTAAATCACTTAAGAGTGTAAAAAATCTGTCGAATTGAGGTTGAATATCTAAGTTTGTAAAATAGATACAATATATTTATCTGACATACAATTTATTCTTTTATAATTAATAATAGGCGAAAAACAAATATATTGTTTAAATTATAAAAAAGTGATAAATCACAAAAAAATTTAAAAAAGGTATAGTATCGATTGATTTTTTTTAGAATAGATTTTTCACAATTTTGGGCTTTAAAATATATTATAATTCATTGAGCCGCTAGTTAAAATTAAAATATTTAAAAAAGTATGAATATTAATGAATAATATTGAAAATTTAATTTGTAATGAGTTAAAAATGTGGTTTTAATGTAAAAAAACGCTCAAAAAATGGATACTAGCATTGTAAAAGGCATTATAAGGCCAGAGTTTTAATTTCTGTATAAGAACCAAGTTTTTTCATGCATAAACTAAAAACATATTTCCTTCAAGACTTATGCTGTATAATGGAACTATTTTACGTGTAACTAAACTAGAAAAAAAGATATAAAATGCTGTTATATTTAATCATTGTGGTTCGTTTTACTTATTGAGTTATGATCGAAACAGGGCAATATTGATTTATATTTTATTTTAATAGCATCATAAGCATATTTTTGTTATTAATATCCAGTAATTTTATATTTACAAGTATAAATGTAGAAAACCATCTTGTATTTCTAAATAGGTGTTTTGTCTATAGAAATTGAATTTGATTAAACTTTAAGATATATTTTTATGAAAAATATTCATTATATAATAAATCATCTCTCTGTTCTTGGCATAAAAGAAATTATCATGTATCTTTTCATATTTTTTGGTTTTTTTAAAACTTATAAATGATAAATTTTAATTAAAATATGATTATATGTACTTAGATAGTATGTTAAAATACATTTTTATTCATATATCTGTTTTTAAATGTATTTTTATTTCTGAATACACTAAAAGTATTCTTATCATATTTACTTGAAATCTTTTTTTAATCGACAATATTTCAATAAATTTGCAAAAAAATTTCAGTCATTTTAATGATGATATTTTGTGGCTGTGTCAAAATATTTGTGTATTTTGGGCCACCCCATTCCATCTTAGTATTTTCAAATGACTTTTAAATGTTCTGAATAATCTTTATTTCTCTGATAATAACAAAAAAAATAACAGACTGGTTTTTATAAAGTTTATTAACGAAAAAATAGCTCTAATTACATTAAAAAAAATTTCCTTAATACTCTAACAAAACATATTTTTCTCAAATAACCCTTATTAAATTTTCATAAACACCAGATTAAATTATATATAAACATGATTACATAGTTTTACATAAAGTTAATTTGTTTAAAATAGACATCAGCAAAGCCTCAAACTTAACATATGATATTTCATCTGAAGATAATAAAAAATGAAAATACAAATATATATTATTAGATAAATTCTGTGGTTTATTATTGCAAAATTAAAATGGGTATAATATAATTCTAAAATTTCTTCTAAGCTTTTTTACCTGATGAATACTGTGGTTACTGGTTTTCAATTAATTTGATTTTTTGAAAAATCCAATCAAAATAAACACACATTAAAAAAATTATATTTTAGATGATTTGTATGTGATTTTTAAAGGTTTAAACCGATTGAGTAACGTTTTTTTATAAATCTATAGTTTTTTATTTTGTTAAATTATTTAAAATATAATGTTTTGCAGATTAAATGTTATAAAAATGGCAGGGAAATGATTTTTATTATGCTAACAGTTGTTTAAAAACAAAATACAGATGAAAACTATAATATTATATACAATTTACTAGGTAATGATTTAAAAATTCTCTGCATAGATTCCATACATTGAAAACGAAAAAATGTTCATTTTTGGTAAATAAAACACATATTTTAATACAAAATTTAAGCGTTAAAAATTTTCTTTTTATATATTGTAAATGATTGAACTACATCCAGGGATATTAAGCCGTGTTTTTTTACCTTTATGTTTAATTATAATATAGTATCAATAGTGTATAGTACTTAAAGGTAATTTTAATAGCACCTTTCTTATAAAAAAATATATAAGGGTATCATGGCAATCAAATCTCGATGATCATCACTTATAGAACAATGTATGTTATAAAATCAACTAATTTATTTTTATCATATTTATGACTTGCAAAGACATCATTTTGATTTTATTAAATCATGCTATTGATCAACATTGGAATACCAAATTAATCATTCTATGAAAAAAATGCTGTTTATATAGAGTATATTAAAAATATATGGTGATTAATGTCTATTTTAACACAAAAAGCACGATTTCTACATTGTGTCATCATTCTAATAAGTTATACCAAAAAAAACACCATAATTTCTTGAAATTATTAGAATTAAAAATATTCAACAAATTTATCATATCCATTCTAAAATTAAAATTCTTAGCATATTCTTAAGATATATGTTCGGTGATGGTTATTTGATATCTAATTTATATTGTATATGAAAGAAGCTTTTTACAAGAAAATAAATAAACTAAATATAATATTTTCGAATATGAAAAAATTATTTGTTCATTGTAAAATTTGTGCGCTATTATTGAAAAATCCAATTCATTTTTATTTTAAATAAACTATCACATTTGTTATTTTGTTCAAGTGATTCATTTTAGTGTTAATTTATTATATATAAATACATCTACTTTTTTTGATTATTTATAAGGCATCTAAACATTTACAAGTTTTATTTTTAAATTTGTGTGATATTTTTAGTTTATTTTTTGTAATCTTATAATTATTCGTTAGATTTAATATTAATTCCAAAATTAGAGCCAAATTATGTTAAAATTAATATTTTGACATTTCACCTAATATATCTCATTTTTAGCCTAAGTTTTATTGTCTTTCCCAGATTTATATTATTATATGCTTAAGCAACTATTGATCGTTATTTTATTTTTCACTCTAAATTGTTTCATTATATTAAAAATGAGATTATCTATTCAAAAGGTGAAACGAATGTTATAAAATTTAGTATAGTCTTTCTTTCAATCTCTTTGTCTCTAAATACATAATAAAAATTATTTTATCTGAAATTTTAATTCATTAAAGCTCAAAAAATAGTTTTAGTTTTTCAATAACAATATTAAAAATATAACGAGGAAGGGTCAATAAAAGGGATATATTATAAGAATATGTTTTTTAATTTCAAAAACATATACATCGATTTATTTAAGCGATTTATATTCTAATTGAATAACGGGATAATTGCAACCAACCCAAACGAAAAATTTCAAACTACCCCTTATTTACAAATCTTCCTCAAAAATCAAAACAATGATATTTAATACATTTATATATTTTTTTTTGATATTGTATTACTTATTTTAATTTTTCACGCATTTTTGCAAAAAAAATATTGAAAAAACAAAACTGTAGCAGTGAATATTTTCTCATAATCCAAAATTTTTATCAAGTTTAATCTACTTACCTTTCCATTCCTGTCTTTAAAGTAGAAAATATAATGACATAAATATATATGATTTGAATATAAAAAAATATAATCTGATTTGTGGGTTAAATGAACAAGGGTCAACACCTGATAAAAGCACATCTATGTGAAAATAAATTATGTATCAATTCATACAAAATTTTACTTTGATTTTACAGTAATTTTGAGTAACCGTGTACAAATAAACAATTTATAGCCACAATTTCTCTTGTATGCTCGTAAAAAGAGCAAATATTTGAAATGATTTTAAAATTTATAATAAAAATAAAAGACACAATAATCATTAAGGTATCGTTAAATAAATAAATAGAACAATTTAAATGTTTATTATTATATAAAATGATACAGCAAACTATATTTAAAAGGATACACTACAATTTAATAGTATATAATATAAGTTATTGCATAATACCCATAGATTTGCGATCATAAAGTTGTATAAGGAGGCTAGAAAATTTTCGGGATCTTGATCAAAAGTAAATTATAAAAGGCGGTTCATACATACATTTTAATTTAATAAATCTATAAAAGGTGCTATTTTCGTACAATATATGTCATTCTTGTGGTTATTGACTTTTTAAATACAAATTTTTGCTGTTTTTTCATCCTATTGAAATAATGTAAGCTTAATTTTTAGGCTTTCTTCAAATCGAATCTTTATATTTTAATTATATTTTGCAATTAATGTATATTTTATATTTCAACGATTATTCATTTTCTAATCAAGCCTATAGTGATCTTATATGATCATAAATACCGGATATTCGATCATATTGCTAATATGAATAATATAAATGAATAAAGTAATTTTTTTTCTTTATTTGACATTTATAAACGATATTAATATGCTCATGGATTACAAAAATTATTTCGCAAAAAAAAATTTCGGTTACGGAATAATATTTAGCAGCTGTTGAAAATGCTGTATATCATATAATCAAACCAAGGCATAAAATAGCAAAAAAAAACATATAAATGATTCTTTTTATTTATATGGATCAAAGATATTTCAATATTTTTGAGGAAGTTTCATGTGATAAAAAAACGAATATATGATTATATTAAAAAAATATGGTATTTTAAAGAATAATTGTATATATTATAGTGTCAAAAAGCATTTTTATATTCTATAGTATTTTCAGTCTTGCCGGTTTAGTTTATAAGCAAAAAAAAATTGTAGAACATATAATTATTTGTCAAAAAAATACCAAATCTTCTATAACTTATTATAAATGACGATAATTTCTTTTTTTTTGAAATATTTATCATATTCCTGATCTAGCAGCTGTTTTTTTCTCTGTAAATCATAATATCAGTTCTAGTGGTTCTCTGGATCAAGAAAGAGTTTTTCACGTAGGGTGGAACACAATTAATAATATGTGTCTAAAATTCTGTTGATTTTATTTTCAAATATCATCGTTATTCTTTTCTTTGAAGATATTGCCAAATTCAATTAGTTATGGTTTTTTTAAATATCAAATATAACTATTATGTACATGAACACGGATCAAATATTATGTTTGTGCAATAGAAACATATTGAATATTTAAATTTTTCTGCTAATATTCTTTTTATATTATCTAAATTAGAATGAGATTTTTTCGTGGTTAAATCGTGCAAGATTATCTTTTGTTGTGTTTGTAACAATAAAAAACAATATTTTCATTTTAAAATTATCACTAATACCTTTCAGATTTTATTAATTCTTATAAAAAGGTTTTTAAACTATTATTCAGCAAATTTATTTAAGAAAAAATCCGAATCTTTAAGGTAATTTTTTTGTAAAATGTTAATCTTTAACACGTCAAAAATATAGATTTCAGAGTATTAAACCCAAAATTCTTTATACATTATTATCACATATAAACAATTTAAATTCTTTAAAAACCTATAATTTGCACGTGCATTGTTTTATCTCAGTATAAGGCTCTAATATATGCGTTATAGGCTAAAAAATTCCAACATAAATATTTATTGCAATAGTATTTTTACGAATATTTTCAATTGAAAAAACCATAGAATATCAGAAAAAGAATAATATTTTTTAACATTTTTGATCGATTTTTTAAGCAAAAAAGGTATTGAATATGTCGAAATATCAAAAAAAAGAAAAATTTTACCTGTAATCATATGGGTCAGGAATTGCAGCTGAAGCAAAAATACAAAACTATAAGATTTAAGAAGACATTTGAGTTAATATTTCTTGTGAGAATAAGGTGTTATGGAATATTGTAAAGATATTCGTTTGAATAAGTATCACATCTATTAATTTTTTAGATCTATCAAAAATTTTGCTTCCTAGACTATAAATAGCTAAAAATATAATCAACCCACAATAAATATTTTTATTAGATACAATAATTCAAGTTTTTAAATTTGAAAAATAATATAAATTATTTCAAAAATTTCAAGAATTCAAGATGAATGATTTTATTTCTTGTATCTTTGATGTTTTATATAAAAAAATATGCTATCAAAATACCTTTTATTTTTTAAAGTATTGAGAAAAATAATAATTTTATCCTACTGTGCAATATATCTTCGATTTTTTACATCAAAATATTTTTTTAAACATATAAAAATCTTAAACGCACATGAAAATATAATATTTTGCGAATTTAGATTGCTGTTATCAAAATAAGCATGTAACATATTTTTATCTGAATTTCTTGTTGATAAATCATGGATATCGTAATAATAAATTAGTAATTTTTATTTTTTTGCTCTAAAAAAAAGCATTTATATGTTTTACTTGATTATCAAAATTTCAGTATGATATTTATAAATTAATAACATATAAAGTTTACAGGAACACTTATTGTTGCAGGAAAAACATTATATTTTGATAATAAAAGTGTGTGTTACGATTAAAAGTTATATTTATCACATATTTTATTTATATGCAACAAAATATGTTCAGCATGAACTCTAAACCTCTTCAAATTTTTTTTATTCTTTTAACCTAATTGGTGAAATCCGGGTTAATCAATCAAATTTATTTCGGATGTTATTTTTTATATACAAAAAAGCATTATTTTAAAATAATGATTTACATTCCTTCGCGTTATCTATTATTAAATTTTTTCGTTCTTTTTAAAACCTTTTTTAAGTGCTCTAATATATTATTTTTGATATCTTTTAGTGTCTTTTTTTTGTCTCCTTTTAGAACCTTTATTTTAAATATATCATGATATTTTATTTATTGTGATCTTTTAGTGTGTTTTTTTTGTCTCCTTTTAGAACCTTTATTTTAAATATCATGATAGTTTATTATTGTGATCTTTTAGTGTGTTTTTTTTGTCTCCTTTTAGAACCTTTATTTTAAATATATCATGATATTTCATTTATTGTGATCTTTTAGTGTGTTTTTTTCGTCTCCTTTTAAAACCTTTATTTTAAAAGTATCATGATATTTTATATATTGTGATTTTGATGTAACTCTATTTTGCCATAGTTTTAAATTTTTATATAAAAATCTCATAATATTTTATTTATTGAGATTTTTGTCTGATTCTATTTTGTCATCCTTTTCGAACTTTTATTTTAATATCTCATAAAGTTTTATTTATTTAGATCTTTAAGTAATTATATTTTCTTTGTAATGATAAAAATATTTTTTCACTCTTTCCGTAATTGAAATTTGTTCATTCTCCTTGTAAATTATTTTTAATGCCTTAAAATTTATTTATTTATTTATTCGTTCTTTCTTGCATTCAAATTTTTCTGCGATATAAATTTTTTTCTTGGTATATATAAATTTTTCATTGATTATGCATGAATAAGAGAAAACTAGAAACCCCACCAACACCAAAATTATCTAAATATATGAAAACCCGAAGAGCGTTAAAATACGAGTCATTGTCTTTACATAATTTCATAACAATACTCAGTTGTGATAATTTAGAACAAGCTGACAAAATCCGATGCTTACTTTTTCTTGAAGAATATGATCTATCTGCTGTATTTAAGACCGAGAGTAGTATGGTTATAAATGAAGAATTTGATATGTGTGAGTATTTTAAGAATTTAATAGCCCAGAAACGGAATATTCTTTTTAGTCTATATTCACTTTTTATGCATTCATTACAAAATATAGACTACATTCTCGACACTATTAAAAATATATCAGACGTTTCTTGTAAAGTTGAAACGGAGATACTCATAAGAATTATTAAGAAAATATCAAAAATAGTCGAGGGTGATCATGAAAATACATATTATACAAATAGAATATTTTATGTCTTTTTTGATTTTGTGACAGTCAGAAAAAAAGTCGATAAATCTGTAAAAATCATTGTAGCTGATCTTTTGTCTTTAATTTCGAGGAAAGATTTGTGTTATTTTAGAGATATTTGGAATGATATTGAAATGGTTGATTCATTTAGATATTGTAAAGTTGGATTTGACGTGTATTTAATATCAAAAATATTTATCCAATCTTTTATCACACATGAACTAGAAACATCTGCTAATAATTCTCCTACTGATAATAGTCTATATAAAAATATAGATTGCGGTGCTGATTCTTTTACTACTGATATACATGATAGTATTAATATATATTATGACAAAACAAACAATATCAATAATGATGCAAATAGAGATGTAAAAAACAAAAGAGCTAATAATAAGGTCATTACCAATGGTAATATTCTGTTAAAAATATTTGATATTGTTTTTAATAGGCAAAATACACTTCTAAATATTCTCGGTAGTGCTACAGATTCCTATTTGAGCGATAACGTAAGGTTTTTTTATGACACTATGATATTTTTATTTGTGATGCATAGTTCATCCGATTTATCAAAAACCAATACCAAAAAAATAACATTAGATGAATTTAATTTCATAAGCTCGGTTGGAGTTGTTCTAAAACACAATTCCAATGAAAATAAAAACATCGAATATCTCTATAAAAGTGTTTTGGGTTTAGACAAGTCAAAGCTTATAAAAATGATCTATACACGACTCATATCAACTATATCACAGAACGGAACTGGTAGATATGATGCTTATAAAGCCTTGGTGCATTTAAATATTGCTGACATCGAAACGAATGATAGAACTATACTTATAAACTACATTTTGAATGTTTTTTACAAAGAAAGAATGTCTAAGATCAAAGAAATGATGATTGATATTCTTGATAATTTGAAATTCAACTCATTAAATGTTCTTGTGCAACACTGTATAGAAGAAGACGGTGTTCTTCTTAAAAGAAAAATATTTGAAAAGATTTTGAAATCTTTACACAATGAATCAAATATAAAAAGCTTTGTTAACGTGTACCTAAATTATCTAAATGATAAAGAGATGTGCGAATATGCATCTTTTATTTTCGATAGCAAAAAAATATTCACTCTTGACCAAGACATAAGCAATGACACAAATCGTGATCTAGGAAACTCTGTTCTTCCTAATAATAATAATGCTTTTGAAGATGAAAAAAGTCATAAATTAAGCGGGTATTATCTCGAAAGAGTCTTTATAGATTGTCTCTCCAAATATTTTTACTTTCAATTCGATAAATCAATAGCTAAATATATGCGAATTGATATAGAAAACCTAATCCCAAAAACGCAGAACACATATACATCACATTTATTTAAGTTTTTCGTAAAGAACAGTGAAAAAACATTTAAAAAATATCAGGAAAAAATAATTGATACAATGGAAGAAAATCTAGAAAATGTCAAATTTACAAATGACATGCTTTCGATATTCACATACATAATAAAACGATCTGGCTTGGATTTATGTTTAAAACAAAGACTGATAGATATCTGCAAGAAATTAATATACATAGAAAATTATGCCAAAAAAAGTGGTACTGTTCTCAAACTGTTATTAAAAGAACATATCGAAATAAACACTGCATCTGAATATGGAATGATGGTAGCGGGTATAATTGATCATCCTGAATTCGAATTCCATGAAACAGAGCAATTATACACGGAAAGGGGCGTCATTTTTTTACTGGCAAATTCACCCGAAAAAATACAAAGGTATCAAGGGGCTATCGTTGAATTGATAAAAAGATTATCAACCAAAATTGATAAGATATCATATAATGTTAAAAAAGAGAGTGATGATTATCAAGAGGATGAGTATTCTAGTGTATATAACACAAACAATGATTCATATTGCGAATCTTTAAATCTAAAAGAAGAACTAACTACTGTTGAGCTCATAAAACTTTTGACGAGAAACATTAAGACAAACACAAAAGATTCTCTAAAATACTTTTCAATCATCACAAACCATCAACTAGACCTATTGAAGTACACAAGAGCAAAAAGTAAGGCAATACAGACAGAAATATTTAAATTACTTTATCATTCGACTTTAAACGGAGCGATTCTTTCACAAATAACAATAAAACATATGATATTCTATTTAACCTTTAACTATAGCTCAATAGTTAAAAACATCGTAGTTCTTTATGAAAATGAAATCATAAATACAATAAACCTATCACTAGAAATAATAAACGAACACATAGAATCAGAAAAAATCGAAATTAAAAATAACCACATGGTCCTTGCAATCATCTACAAACACATAAAAACTGAAAAAAATAGAAAATCATTCATCAAAAAACTTTTGAAGTGCATTGAAGAAACAACACCATTATCAACTTACTTCATACTCCTCAATTTGAAATACATGAAAACTGAAAAAAAGGAAATTATCAAAATTAACCAAATAATAGACGAAAATATAATTGAAAAAAATATGGAAACTGCTACTCCAAAAGATATAATCAAAATGTACATATGCGTAGCTTTTAGAGACGGAAAAGATCTCGGAAAGGAAATTACCTGTACTTGGAAAAGAAACTTATCCGAAAATACTTTGGGGGAAATGAAAAAATATATTGTAAAACATACACAGGCAATATAAAAAATATATCTTAAAACAAATACAGGCAATATAAAAATATAACCTAAAAAATCACAAGAAATACATCCTAAATAAATAAACAAAATACATTGCGGATATAGCATAGGCAATATTTAAAATTATCTAAATAAAAAAAATATATACTAGGATGAAATATATATTTATTTATTTAAGGGCCAATTTTTCTTTTAACTTTTCGTATTTGCTCGCGCAAAACTTTAGATTGCTCTATATTACAGATTTGCTGCATACTCTTTTCAACCACATAATCCCTACAGCCTTCCTCAATGCATCTTCTAAGCTAAATACTTATTCATTCTGGTTTTTTTGTCAATACTTGTTAGTGCATATTTTTCCTTTTATAAGGGTGGTGAAATACATACTTTTTAATATGCTTTGTTGCATAAAACATAAAAAAGTGGTAAATAAATACCTATATTTATTTTTATGTTTTACTCTTTTTCATCGGAGGATTACTATATATTGGTCTAAAGAATAGATTTTCTAATTCTTTTTAGGGCACATTCTCTTTAAAATCTTGCACAATGCATCTTTTATTTTCAAGGCTTTTTAATTCAAGTATTTTCCTAAATACCATTGTTTTTGTATATATATAGGCTTTCTTTAACATTCCTAAATCCTAAAATAAGGTATATAAATGACATTTGGGTTTAAAGGATTCACAAATGTGCAACAAATAAATATTTATGTATTAAAAAAATACAAAATGTCATCTTCTATTTTCAAGACCTAATTATTTCAAGTATTTTCCTAAATACTATTGTTTTTGTATATATATATACGCTTTCTTTAACATTTCTAAATCCTAAAATCAGGTATATAAAATACATTTAGCATGGAAGAATTCACAAATGTGCAACAATATTTTTTATTTATATACTACAAAAACAAAATATGTTTATTATATGGAAAAAAACATATAAATACCAGAATATAAAATGCTTTAAAATAGTTAGAATTAAAATAAAGCAAAATAAAAAAATTATTAAAATATTCTAAATTAAAAGGGGCATATAAAAAGTGCGATTTAATATTTATCTTGGGGAATAAAAGCTTGATAATGTTTATATAAATGAAAATACATATCTTTAGAGGTACAATAATGCACTGAAAATACTGCGAACGAAAAATTATATTAGTTAAAAAAAGAAGCGTTCAAATTGTATCATAAAAAAGAACTATATTTCTATAGAGATGCAATAATATATAGAAAATATTCAGAATAAAAAGCAGCATATAAATATGTGTGATTAAAAATTATATTGGATTAAAAAAAGATAGTCCCAAAATTTATTGTAAAAAAAAATTAATTTCTTACAAATACGTAATGTAAACATAATTTCATTAAATTTTAACAAGAAAATGTTGCTTCTTTGGGCAAAACAGGATGTAAAAAAAGTTTGTGTGCATAAATATTAGGTTATTTTCAAAAAAAAATTATATTAAATAGAAGTGATAATTTCTTGGAAACTAAGATACCGAATCTGTTTTTTCCTACATAAATAAACATATATATTTATTGAACGATAATAAATGTAATTATAACTGAAATAAAAATTTACAAAATATAATTATAAATTATGCAAAAATTTTATAATGTATTCAACTCATTCAATAGGATCCCTTACATAAAAAACATTTAATAATTATATTTTTCAGATTTAAAATTACATTCTTCCTTTTTTTCTTGTTTAAGTCATAATTTTACCAAAAACTAGAGTCTTATTTAGACGATACGAATTGATATTGATAGAACTATTTGCTTTTTTAAATAATAAATTATGGGCTCATTCAAATTTTAAATTAGAAACTAAGATTATGTAGCTTTTGTCTATTTTTCTCATTTATTTCGCACTAATATTAAAAATATTCTAAAAATATTATAAAAAGAGTAAAATGAATGAAAAATTTTGAAAAACTATATCTTATAAAACATCAATTTTCCTATAGTTTGGACGAATAAGTCAACTATATGCCATATTATTATGCATAATATAAAGAACCATCAAATAATATGCATCTTGGGTTTGCTCTTAAGTAATTTTTTCATGTAAAATACACATTTTATTCTAAAAAAATGCAAACCAAGAAAAAATGCTAATTATAAGGGGCATGAAGTCATTCTTCTTAAAGAAAAACATGGCAATAAATTTACAAAGCCTTCATTTTTCAGATTAAATCTAAATGAATCTTCAAATAATTAAAATTATAGCATGTTTGTTTAGATTTAAATTTATACTTTGATTTTTTCAAAATAAATAATTTGAAGAAACAAGTGAAATAATGGAGTTCTGCATAAATTAAGAGCAGTAAATATTTTTTTTTATAAACTGTTCAAATTTGATTCGATGATGTTTATATATAGTAGACTAGAGTAATATAACAGACATCATCTGTATAATTCATTTAAATTCTTGATTTATAGCCTCAAAATTTTGTATTTTAGAAGTTGTATTATTATTTGTTCAGTAATAATCCTAAAGGTGCCTCTTTTTTATATTGCACAACAAAAGAGCTATAATCTATTGTATTCCAAATCAATCTTCAATAGCGGATATTTGACGTTTAAAATAATCATGGTTAAGGAATAGAAAAAATTTTCAGTAAATTCTAAAATTTAATTATAATTTGAACTTTATTTTTTTTTACTTCGTTTCGGTTTTTTTATTCTTTGTAAAGTTGCCTCACAGTAAAATCTTTCAAGGTATTTTATTATATTGTTTCAAAACCTTCATAATTTAAATGAAGAATAACATCGGTTTCAATCTTATTTCTTATAAGAATTCATAAAAAAATATTCACATAAGTATTTTTATATCACAATTTATAATTTCAATTTTTTAAATATTTTAGTGATACTTATGCTATCTTAATTCTATAAATTTTAGAATGCCAAAATACCACACACAATAATTTTTTATTGTTAAAAAATAAAACTAGTAAAACTTACAAAGTAATGTCCCTTAAGATTAATTTTATTTCAAAGTTATAGGAAATTTCTTATAAATTCTGAGCATATAACCACATAGTTTCATAGATAAAAGCAATAAAATGTTGTATTAGTTATTTTTTAAAATTTATTTTTCTCTTTTTAGCTTGTAAACAGCAATATAAATGAATTATACCGTAATTCTATGTAAGTAGCTTTTATATATAATTCAAGATTTTATATAATTATTTCCTTTTATTTTTCTTTTCTTGCTAAAACATCTACCATATTTGATATATCCCAATGCTTTTTAGGTTTATTTACGCATGTTATATTAAACACCCCTTTATATTTTTTAGAATTTTTTTGATTGACCAGTGATAGTGGTTACTTTTTCTATGTCAAATTTTACAATATTTTTTTAATATTCGCTTTTGAAACCATATCCGACAATTTTTGAGCTTTGCTTTTGTCTTTTTAAATTTTCTTTATATAGTAAAGATTCAAATTTCTGTTTTCTATCTATTTATGTTCGGAGACATAATATTTTTCAAAGAAATTTCTGTGTAATCAATTTTACGAAATCTAATAGATCGTACACAGATATACTTAAAAAACCAATATTTAATTTTTGAGATACCATGAAAAGTACCCAGAATTTTTTTTATATTACCAATGAACATGGCAAAATTATGGGCAATATTAAATAAGCTGTGTATATAAAAAAAAGTACAAGCGGTCTCCATAGAATAAAAATTTTAGCAGTGGTGTATTTTCTCTTAATTAGCTATTTGTAATTATTGTCAAAAAAGATTCCCTAAGTAGCAAATTTTGCAACAATATAAACAAATAGTAACGATTTTCTAATTTTTTTATTGACATGCTTATGTTTTTTATGTAAATTGATTCAAACCACCAATTAACTTATGTTATATAAATTTATGTCAATTCTAATTGTAATGTATGGAGATCAATAAAATTCCTCATGATTTTTTGATAGTGTATAATTTTTTAAGAAAAAAAATGTACACAAGTCTATATACAATATTTTAATTATTGTTTTTAGCTAGAAGATATCTTAGTCATATAAAGCTAAAATATATTATGAAATACATTTTTGTTCCTAAATTTTCTTAAGTAAATATATATTATGTGTTGTTTATGTTTATGACTTCCTTTTTAGAAATTGGGTTAACTTAATTAACACATTTAGTCATTGTATTCCACTATGAATTATCAATATGGTCTTTTAAATTTTTTAACCAACCAAAATACCTTCGAATGCGATATTTTTGGTGATTTTGAATTTCCCCAAATATACTTCTAAATGATTTCAAATCTTGTATTATAGATTTATAGTTTACTATGAAAGATTTTATAGCGAATTACGCTTTTCGTATATATTTACTCGAAAAGATCACTTTGTTTATTTTCTTAAAATAGAAAATTAAACCATTCATATATATTAAATCGAGTGGCTCTTATATTTATGATGTTTATTTTTAATTTAATGCACTTATCAAACATACAAGGATCTATGGAAACATATACTCAAAATAAAAGAAGTGATAGTCCAGACGTCGATCCTAGTATTTTAAAACGTGATATAAGCAAACTAAATTACACGTTGTATTCATGCAAAATTATAGAATACTTAAAGCTAGGCCGTTTCGATCATAAAAAACATAGCCTTCTGCCTTTAACGACATTAAATGAGAATAAGGATCATTTGCAATGTGAGTTTTTTTATGATGAGTTCATTAACTTTGTTTTGGGTTTTATTCAACATTTAAAAAATAGTGTGAATATACATTTAAATGGAGAACCACATAACTTTAGATATATTTTTTTTCTTTTTCCACAGATATTTAGTTTTGAAACCTTTTTAAAGGAAAGAAATGATTTTTATTATTGTGAAGCCGATCATTTAGAGAATGCGATATGCAATTTTCATGTTTTTTTATACTTGATTTTTGATTTTGGCATTATGCAAGATAGTTACGAATGGGGAAGAGGCATTGGATTCGATAATTCAGCCTATATAACTAGATTATTGGATATTCAAGTCTATTTTAAGTCTTTTCTAATGAATATCTATCCATGTTCAATATTATGTGAAATTATAGACTATTACGAGGGAAATGAGAATAAAATCTATAATAATATTGATGGCGTAATTGAGAAAAGAAAGTTTTATGCATTGTTTTGGGCTGTTTTTTTCACAACCAAGGATCATGAATTTATTTGTGAAAGCGAAAATCTAAAAAAGAGAAAACTGAAATATTTTAGATCAAAATGTGTTATATCAAATGGTGAGGAAAACCCGTTTCTTATATTTTTAGCCAGGAACATGTACTCAAAGATTGAGGATTTTATTTTCAATGATATTTATTTGTTTTCTTCTTTTACTACTGGAATAAATAGAACGGCTGTTGAGACGAAATATAGGCACGAGTTAGTGGCATTAGAAGGCAAAGACAATGAGTTTGAAGGAAAAATCAGTATTTATGCAGGTATATTGGAAGATTTTTATAATGAATTCTATAAAAAGCTACCATATGATACTAACACTCCTTTTCCTTATATATCAGAACAGGATAATGACTGTTTTTGAATATTATTCGACCAAAAAAAAATATTATTTTATTACACGCTTTTCTATCCGAAAAAGAGGCCAAATTAGATACAAAGATTTTAAATAAAATAAACACTAAAATTGATATTATATTTATCTGGTATTTTCTAGTATTCAAATAAATAGTCGGATTTTAGATATTAGGAATTTTAGTATTACTTATATTTTTAATATTCTAGCGGGCAAATATTTATAAGAAAATTAAACTTTTTATTCTATATCTATAGGCATAAAATTTAAGATAAATCCAAAAACGTGATAGAAATCACGTTACAAAGCACAAAAAATAATATGTTATAAAGATTTAGAATCCTAACTACAGTATAAATTTTGAATCAAAAGTATTCGAGAAAAGTATAAAATCAATTTTATTTATGATCACTGGCTAATAATCTATTTTAGGAACGATACTCGTGTTTTAAATTTATTATTTAACCTTTAAAATTCGCCTCTAAGGTTTAAAATTGGTCATTTATCATCAAGCCAACAAAAAATCCGAATGAAAGTGTAATATATTTGGTTAATATGACTTTCTGACGAATCATATATAATATTGCATCTAGATATTCTTATAGAGTACAAACTACCTTGTGTGGGATCGTAGATTCCAATCCCTTATATTGAAGTATATTTTTAATAGCTTGGCAGAGATAATATTATACAAATAAATTGGAGTTTGTTTAGTTCCACTGAATAATTGTCGGGCCATAAAATATCCATCTATCATTGGAATTTAATTCCCCGTACGGCTGGTTATTATAAAAATTTATGGGTGGTTTTTTTTATAACTATGCGGCTTTTTTTTACATATAGGGAGCTTTTAATTTTTATATCCTAAAACAATACTTTTTTATGATTTATAACTACAGAATGTATGCTTTTCTTTTTTTAGATTCTTCCTGCTTACAGTTTATTTGCTTATATCAAATGACTTTAAAAATAACTATCTTGTCTAAAGAAATAATTTAATTTTTTTCGGCTGATTCTTCAACTGAATACACTAAATGTATATTTTATATTACTGGTTTCACAAATAAAAGTATGCTGATCAAATATAATTATTCTAAATCAGCAGAAAGATCTATAATACTGTATATCATGCACATGTGTATATGATGAATGTTAAGAGGGGCAAAAATATAGTGATATTGTAATTGAATTTTTTTTTATTTTTTCTATCATTTTATGTACAATTTAATAGATTTTATATTGCACAATTCTATTTGACAGAATAATTTTGATATTGTAATTTTATAATTTCTTTCAATCTTAACCTATTTGATTTTCCATGGGCACATCTATCTATACTCCAGACTATATACTCTTCACTTGCATTTTCTTTTTTACTTTTTCTCTTTTCAAGCTTAACTTGATTAATTTTCCATGGGCACATCTATCTATATTCCTGACTATATACTCTTCACTCGCATTTTCTTTGATACCTCTTCTCTTTTCAAGATCTATTAAAGTAATATTTTCCCTCAATCCTATAGTTTAAGCATATAACATAATATTTTTTAAGGATATTTCGTTTGCATGTTAAATTATCATATGTAACTCTATTATTCCTGTAATTTTTTGATCATATATTCATGGAACTATAATTTCATAATATACATTAAAAAGAAAAAATAAATTTGATAAAAATTTACATTTCGTTGTTTTCCATATTCTTTACCTATGATTTCACTTTCCTTTTTTTATTTAACAAGCGGATTTTTATATCTTGTACATTCGATTTTCTGATTCTTCTAAGAGTTATCATTCATTAACTATGTGTTGATTTTAATTATATTATATTACCAGATTTTTATGATTCTTCTAAATTTATCATTTATTATCATGTGTTTATTTTAATTATATTATATTTACTGAATTTTATGATTCTTCTAAATTTATCATTTATTATCATGTGTTTATTTTAATTATATTATATTTACTGAATTTTATGATTCTTCTAATATTTATCGTTTATTGACTACGTATTGCTTTAATTATATTATATTTACTGAAATTAAAAAAATTAAATTTGCTATAAGTTTTCCATAGGATATTTTTGAAGTGTATTTTTTATTTATGGTCTAAATTTATAGTTATAATTTTAATTTTTGTTCTCGAGCACAATTTGCTTGATTCCCTGGGTGCACAGCGTATTTATACTTTCAATTATCTTCTCCTCTCCAAAGTCTTCTTCAATACCTCACCTCCTTTCGAGACCTATTAATTCAAGAACTTTTCTCAATTCCTTATGCATTAAGAAAAATAATTTAACTTCCAGGGTAAAACCACATTCAATTAATATTTTTTTTGTTTACATCGATGATATAAGAGTCTTAATTTATAAATTTTATTATTCAATAAGAATAGATTGATTAGCCCTACTCAGAATGAAGAATAAAAAAAGTAGAATAAACATTCCACGCCACAATGTAATATTTCCAGAAACAGGTTCAGAGGTTACGACAGCAATCAACACATTAATCAACCAGACCGAGCGAATTTTAGTTGTAATTGAAGAGCAGAGTTGTACAAATGCAAGTTATTGTATAGAAACGCTAGAAAAGACATGTTTATATAAAATAGTATCAGAAGGCAAGCTAATCAATTCAAAGAAAATAATATTACCATTCAGGAAGTTTTTGATGTTATTAAGACAGGCGTATATCAAGAAAGATGATTTTGATGTGGTTGTATTTAGATTAAAGAGCAATGGAAAAGAATTAATAGATGCGTTCAGAATATTTTACTACAATAATTTTGATTTAAAGAAACTGACACCGCATTTAATATTTTTTCTTGGAGCTATTTCTACAGAAGATTCTGTTGCTTTACATAGTACAATAGATGGAAAAGGAGACTCGCAAATGTATTTAAAGCGTTCAGAAGGAAATTGTGGATCGTATTATGAAAGTAGATTTAAAAGCAACGTAATTAATATATTTGTGGAGCATATTTCTGATGTATCGCTTGATGAGTATCTTTTTTATAAGAAAAAGTTGTTTTCTATGATTGATAGTCAGGCTGATAATCGAAAGCTTCTTGTTTTAAAAGAAAAGATTTTGAATCTTGAGGCAGTAACATTTAAATATTCACTTTATTGTCTTAAAAAGGTTTTGAAAGGAATTAAATATGTTCGACCGGATTTTATTGAAATTAGAAAGGAAAAGTTTGTTGATTGTGGGCATTTAACTATTAATGATTATAAATTTAACCGCACTTTAAAAATTATAAAAAACAATCCTGGATTTTCATTTTATATTTCGACACAGTCTGGAAGTGTGTTGGATTATTTAAGGGCCCAGTCTCAGGAAAATGAATGTATTTTTTCTTATGACCATTCGGACGATATATGCATGGAAAAATCCATTGCTATTTTTTACGATTCGAGTTTTATTGATGGTTTTACTGATTCGTATAAACGTGTTTATGTTTTTCATAGCTCGTTTACTCAGAATAAAGATATTTTATTCAAAAACATTCATAAAATCTGTGTTTCTATGGTCAATGAAGAAAAAGTAAATTATATTTATGATAAAGAAAATAGCATTAATGATAAAGAAAATAGTATTAATGATAAAGCAAATGATACTTATGATAAAGAAAATGGTATTCATGATAAAAGCATTGATTATTCAGAAATCCATACAGGTATTGTTAGTGAAAGCATGGTTTTAGAAGGGCCTAATCTCAATGAAGAACTACAAATGAATGTTGATGAAACACAAAAGATAAAAGAAAAAACAATTTTAGATAAATATATTGATGGGGAGAAAAGAAATCCAACAAAGAAAGATAAATACTATTGCACTGAAATGAAAAACAAGAAAGGTACAAATTCATTTTTTTTAGGCAAACAAAATTTTAAGTCTTTAGATCTCATGGAACTTAAAAAATATATATCAACAAAAACACAAAAAGAGTTCAAAATACAAAAATCTGGGGCATGTGTAGATTTCGATTACAGTTTTACAGTGATTCTTAACTTTTTTTACCTTCTAAAAAACATGTTTAAAGATGAAGATCTTCTTCTAAAGCAAGTTCTTGTTGATTCTGAATACAACGAACGTGAATCGTTATTTAGTTGTCGGTTGATTCTTCCCCGATTACACGATGATTTCGAAATTTTAAATTCACAGTTCAGCGAATTCCGCGTTACAAAAAACGATGCGCGAAAATCGATTTCGATGTTTGTTCTTGACTTTTTTTACCAAAATGGATTTATGAATGATAATTTATGTCCCGTGTATGATAAATTCATTCCAAAAAACAAAATTTACTATAATTTAATGCTTTGTGCCTATAAATTATGTGTCGTTCGGAAATCATCAGAAAATTTAAACGCTAGCGAAAATTCTTATTATTTCAAAGAGAAAAGTAAAATAACAAGTTCTGATACATTAGTGCTCAACGAAACCTTGTTTATGCATGTAGAAACGTTTGGAACTTCTAACACAGAAATAAAAAAACAAGTTATGGAGATCAAAGAACAGTTTTTCGATGATAAGATCATTGGAAAAGATATGTTATACAATAAAGCCAAGCAACTTTTCGTAAAAGAGTACAGTACAGATATCGTTTGTGCACAAAATGATGATTCAGAAGAAACAAATTTTTTTGTTGAAAGAAAACAACCAGAAGCCCTTTCGAGATTTCCAACTACGTTTTATTTGTACAGGTTTGGATCTAATGACAACAATACAGTAAACGAGCTGGGATTATGTGCCGGAAAATCTTTTATAGGAAAGTTGAAGTATCAAGATATTGACATTCAGTTTATCGGAATTCGTACCTTTACAGATACCGAAATACGAGGGCTTCTATTTTTTCAAATTATTTTATTTACTATAAATTTTAAAAAAATTAAGGAAAGGGGGTCAGGGACAAAGGATTATTGCTACTTCTTTATACCTATTAAAAATAACGATATTGATATGGAATATGTTATGAAATTTAGCCCCGATAAGTTTTTAGTGGGAAATGTATTCGAATCTATGAAATTTGGAACTAGAAAAAATCATTTTTATAGTCCACACGGTAAAATTATACAATCGAAAAATTGTGGTCTAAATAAGCCTTATAATTTGTTAAAAGAAAACATTTTATATAATCCTTTTAACAAAAGGTTCTACACCTTCTCAAAAATGTCAGAAAAGAAAATAACGGACAAAGATATCTTCTCTAAAAAGGAAAAATCTTACCTAAACTACTTCGAAGAAAAATATGCAACAGAGCTTCTACTAAAAGAAGGCGATAACCTTCTATTCGAAGGCAATATTTTCGAAGGAAAAGAAACTAAAGTATCAAACATCCTTAGCTCAGAAATAATGCAGATAACAAACATCAAAAAAGGGTTTAGTGATAACTTCAATAAAGCTAAAAAGTATTTATATGCATTTGAATGCGCTTCGATTTCCTACGAACTAAACCAAAAGTTAAATCTAGGACTTGATAACCAGATCGTTTTACAATGTCTTTCTGCAAAAGACGAAAATTTTGACAACTATGAAAGACTCGAGTTTTTGGGCGATAGCGTTCTTAAATTCGTTGCATCGAAATTTCTTTTTTTGACTATAGTTGATCCGCTTGGCGTTTGTGTTGCTCGAAAAGATAACTTAATCAGCAATAACGCTCTATTTGAGATTGCAAAGAAACTGGGAATCACAGAGTACTTCACTTTTCTTAAATGGAATGAAAATCTTTTCCAACCCCCTAATGTCTTAAGCTATATCGAAAATATGGATAATGATAACCTGAAAAATAGTTTTAAAAGTTATGTTGATTATTTTAGCTGTGCCAAAGTCTTTTTGAGCTGCAATGTAGAGGCTCAAAAGAAAAAATCAAGAAAAGAAAAGGGCTATATTACTGGAATTAAAGCTTATGCTGATGTAATCGAGGCTATTGTTGGGGCTATATACATTAGAAAGGGTCTGGAGTGCAGCGAAGATTTTATTCATGAAAGTGGAATAACAAAAATTGATGAAAACTATAATCAAACTGATAATATAAACGATGAAAATGACAACAAAAAATCGATAAAACGTAATAATATAGCTGACCACTGTAATTCAGATAAAACGAAAATGAGTCGAACGAATGACATACTAAAGTGTAAAAATAATGGCGATACCAAACAAATGGAGCATATTAACGATATTCTCAAAGGAAAAGACAGCAAATTCGAGAGCGACCTCATATTTGAAATAAAAAGCAAAAAATTACAAAAAGAAATCAACAACGCTCAAAAAAACATGCAAGAAATTTCTAGCCCTTCGACAGAAAAAGAAAATCTAACAGACATCAAAAAAATGACTGAAAGCTATTCAAAATGTATAGATAACGATGAAAACGAATTTGACTACATTTACACAAACATAAAACCTTCGAATACCGCTAATTTTAGCAAATTTGATTTTTATCTCGCTCAAAGAGAAAATAAAACGGTAGCTGAAATGAAGGTTTACAGAGGAGTCATAAGTAAAAAAGAAATAAGCGGCATTGAAAATAAAATTGGATATAGTTTTAATTTTGCTGGTCTTATCGAAAAAGCAATGGTTCATCCTTCATCACACCTCAATCTTCTTGGATCTGTACACTTTAATAAACTCGAACTTTTAGGTGACTGTGCCCTCGATCTCGTAGTCACTGAGAATATTTACCACAAATATGTCTCGGCTGATCCCGAAGAAATGCATTGCAAACGAAAAAGTCGCGTTAATAATTTCAGTCTCGCTAGAATTCTTTTTGAAATGAAACTTGATCAGTATCTGCATATTGGTTTTAACCTCGAACACATGAAAAAGGTTAGGGAATCTTTGGCTGTTGATGGAAGCACCGTCAATAAAGCCTTTGGGGACGTTCTCGAAAGTATTTGTGGTGCCGTCCTTGTTGACTGCGATTTTAACTACCAAAAATTTGAAAAATTTGTCATGGAAAATTTATTTAAATACATCGAAAATTGCAGGGATGAAACTAGATAATTAAAATATTATTCTCGGAAATACGATGGGCATAACTATATATTATAAAAATAATTATTCATGGCTGTTATTATGAAACTTTCTGATAATTCTTTATATTCTGCGCTAAAAAAATTAATATTTTTTTATTGCGTTGTGGCGCAAATCGTTTATATTAATTAATATCTTATGTCCAATATACTTCTACTCACACACTTACTATCATATCACATATAATGATTCAAAAATAACCCTTGTTAAAAATTAATACTCGCTGAATATCTAGTTTATCAGAGAAAATTTCCCGCGTTTTTGGCTTTATTTTAGGATTATGTTGTATTTTAATAATAAACTATCAATACTATCGTATCACTGTGCTTTATGCCTTTTTCGTAACTATTTTCGTTGTATATAATAGTAACTTTATTTTTTAAAATGGATGATCGCTTTTTATTGTCTAGCTTTTGAAACCATGATCCCTTTATTATATCTTGAAAGAATGTTAAGTCCACAAAAATGGCTTAATTTTTAATGTGGGTTTATTATACTTGTCAATTTTCATTATTTAGTAAAATAAAAATGACAAAAATAATCGAAATTTCGTGAAATGAATCACACAAACAGTAAATAAATAAAATTTAAAATGGTTTTTTCATCATGTTTATCACATTTCAAATATAATATATTCTTGAAATATCACAAAACTGCTTGATTTACGTAGAATGGGAAGGGTGAAGACACAAAAGAAACCATATTATTTCACATAAAAAATTGAAATTAATACTTTATTTAGATAGACTATTAAGGATTCAATCCACAATAAAAGTCTAAAGTGGGTTAAGATTTTTCTCAACTATTTCTTATGCAGCCTTGATTTTTATCTATAAATCTTTCATGTATTTTATTTTTTCGTTTATTAATAAAATATAAAATGCCGTATCTTTTTCAACGATTCCACCAGGTTCATATTTTTTTTTAATTATCTTCAAAAAAGACGCTATCAATAGATTTTCAAAAACTATAAAATCAAGTGTCTTTTATAATACTTAATGTGTGAATTTTTTTATTTTAGCATCAACCAATACAAAATTAAAATTTCACTTAAATTTATTTTTCATTTAGCTAATCTATTGCACATCTTACCCTAATATAGCCCAAATAATAATATATACACAAGACATGTATAAATATATTTAACGATAACAAAGGTTTTTATGTATTGAAACGCTTAATTTTTTCTTTTAAAAAATAGAAAAATGAAGCAATAATCAAAAAATGAAAATAAAACATATGAAAAATTTTCCCGATACCTAACTATGAGATCATATCTCAATGAAATAAATTTAAATAGATATTTGTAAAGACTTATATCATTAAATAGTCACACATAAAATTATTATGCTGGATATGCTCAATAAAATAATTCTATCATCGTAAAAGTTTAAGACACAAGCTTAGCAACCACAAAAATAAACTAAGGAACAAAAAACCAAAAAAATACACAGGCTCATGCACTATTCTACTACATATTAGCCATATAAAACACATAAACTTCGTTTCTTTTAAAATTTATGCCTTGGTAATTACTTACTATGTGTATAGTTCAATAAGTAATATATAAATAACAATTTATTTGTGCAAATGTGTGTTTGATTTGTTGGTGATATAAAAAAATCGCCCATATATCTTAAATATTTATTCAACGGCGTAAATCTGTATTTTTTTTTGATAATAATCCTTTATGGAAACATATGAAATATAAAAGCCGTATAATACCATTATAAGCAAAAAAGCACATCTGAAAGTTTTGTTGCGCTATTTTAATCCTTATTCAATTGTTTTGATGTTTTGATTCACTAATATATTATTTTATATATTTTGCCTGTAGTATTTCTTGTAATATTTAATTTTTGCTTCAATTATATTGAGATACATACATTTTAATATCTAGATTGATGTTATTAAATGATTTTTACTTTTTATATATCTACGTAGATTTATGGTCAGTATAATAATTTATATTAAAGAATTTTAACTAAAGAAACAAAATTACTTACCGGAATAGATATAATATAGCATCTTTATCATCTCTTAAGAAATTTCATAGCTTTTTGTCAATTTTTCTGCGGCTTTTTTGTTTCAAGACCACTAGATTTTTGTAGTAATTTTTACTTGTATTGTTTCTAGAAATTCATAATAAAAACATTGATTTTATTCTGTATTTATGTCTATAATTGAGCTGTTTGCTCTTTTTACTTCTATATTATAAATAATGATATTATTAATGCCATTTAGATTAAACTGATAGGCGCATTATGAATAATTTGTAATTATAAGGTATTAATTAGATTTTACAAGAAATTATGTGTTTATAATTTGTAGATATAATATATTATTCTACCTGCAGCCAACCAGGGATTTAGAAGAAAATAACGATATTCTAATTTTCATAATATATTATATTATTCTGCCTATGACTCACAACGGTTATTACATTAATTTCCATTATATTGTCTATTAATTAGTTTACGTCTTCTTTTTTAGAATATAAGACGTACTTATTTACATTAATTTATCAATAACTTTTTGTAAGCAAGTTTAAATCGTTTTGAGTTATCTTAATTTACATATTTCTTAGTGTTCCGACGAATTAAATATTTTCATATAAAAAATATTATAAATTTTTTTTTAAGCTAAGTTAAACTGAAATACGAAATAAAAACGAATACGAATCATTAAAATTCGAGTTTTAGCTATTTTCTACTGTCTTAACCTCACAATCCCACCAAACTTTAGTTTAAAGGATTTTCGAAATTAAAAGAACAATAAAACTGCACGATATGAGTTTTTCATTTATACAGTTCAAAACTTAATTTAATTCTTTTTATACTTATTTTTATCCATAAAATTTACTACATCTATGAAATTTTACGGTAATATATCCGATATAAATAATTCAATAACAGAAAAATAATTTAAAAAAAATAATTAAGGTAGATATAAAGAGGTGATAACTATATCATAATTGATCTGCTGGTAATAGCTCCAAGAATTATCTCTTCGAATATTAACTTACATAGAAATATGGTGAAGTTGTAGAAATTCCTGAAAACGGTTAAGGGTTGACTTCTGAAACAATCCAACTCATATCTAATAAATATCAGTATGTTTATTCACTAAGACATGTGAGTCATCGAATATCAGTGTCTGTGAACCCAGATGATAAACTATTTGATATAACACATATAATATTTATTAAAAGGGTATCGTTCGCTAAATTGCAAATTTTTTCTTTCGGATTTTTTTGATAATGGTGACATACTTTTCTTGAATAATTTTATAATCAGCATGTCTTCGACACAAAAAAAGGCAGAGTTTCTTATAGTATACTCTAATATTAATTTTAAAGCTCAATATTTTAATATCTTGATATGATCGCGCTGTGTAAAAATAATATCGATCATAGATAGAGAAATTTGCGTTCGATCAAAAAAAGTTAAAAGGCTTCCCCAATAAAATTTAAAGCATTAAGTCGGGTAATATATATCATATAATTAAATTTAGTATAGTATAGTACATCGATACATAAAGAAATGCTGGAATAGATTTAATAGAAGAATCAGGACATCAATCGGTTTTCTTGTCTTCATTTAGCCTACATTTCGAGAGCTTTTAAATATATTTAATATCAAAAAAAAATTAGACTACCCAGATAAAATACGTATCGAAAGAAATTTAAAATTATTCAGCTAAAGAATATATTTTTGTCGGAAATTTTAGCGCTTCCTGATAATTTTTAAAGGAATTCGAAACAAATAACGAAGGTAATTTTATGTAATTTTTCCACATTAACAAAGCCTAAAAAAACGTTTATGTCCTTCTTTTGGATGATTTTTACGAAGTTTAAATATAAATTATTTATATGATAAAAAAAATTTACTCGATTTCTATAAAAAAAATTATGTAAAGTAATATTTGATTATTACATCTTTTAAGAGAATTTTATTGGTGTTTTAATCTGATTTAAAATTCCATGATTGGCCCACAATATTTTTTTAATAATATATTATTGGTAAATTAAGGGTATATTATATTATTTTTTGCTCGATAATACATCACCTAGAATCTACATTTGAGGTTAATAAATTGTTTAAACCTTTTTTACACAATGTAAGAAAATACCGATCGTATATTTAAAAAGACTTTTGTTTTCAAATTAATGATGATTTTTTGGCACATAATCAGTCGATTTCCCAAATATATTTCTTACTAGATAAAATTGAATTTCCTCATTGCGTATTTTTTGCGTCTATTTTATACAACTATTGTTATATTCAAAATATACATCTCTTCAAATATAATAAAAATGACATGATTATCAATAAAAGTAGTTAATTTTTTCTTACAAAATTCTTTGAATAGCTTCGATTAACTAAAAAAATTATTCTCAAATCAATATTAACGCATCCGGAAGTTTTAAAATTACGCTTAAATAAATCAAAAATAAATATAAGTATTTTTTAAATTTCTGATTTGAAGCTCATTTTGTTTCTATTACTAGATAACTATAAAAACGGCTTATTTATAATAAATTATAATTCAAAAAATAATTCACGCCATAATTTATTTATGGTCTTAAATAGAAATGATTATATTGTTGATGACGATCCCACGCATTTTTCATTTCCTCATCTCTAATAAGAATCTCTTTAGTCTGCTTATTTGGATGCCTTAAATCCTTGACCCTTTTTATTTCGTTATTATCCATCAAAATAAAGTATTCCTCATCTTCTGATTCCTTGCATTCTCTTTTTGCAAGCAAAAACATTATTAAAGATTCTTTTATACACAATAAAAACAATAACATTCTTGATTTAAAATATGTGATCATTTATATATCCTAGTTACTAGAATAGATTTATTAAATTATCAAGACTATTTTGTCTGTTCTGTTTCATATGATTTAATTTGGAAGTAATTTGGTGTATATTTTTTATTTAAATTATTTTAGAGCAAGCCATTTCATATAATTGGAATAATTAACGTTCTCGCAACTATTTTCGCCTTATTCATTTGTCTACAATTGATTTTTAATATTATAAGAAGCAGATTTTTGTAAAATTTCATTTTTTTGGTTCATGAAGGTTATATATGTGAGTTTCCCCCCTCATATATAGCCTATAAATGATCTGATTTTGGGGGATTCAATAAGTATCAGACTTATTTTTTTCGATCATTTTTTACACGTCGAATTCCATCTTATGTGATTATTAAACAGTATCATTTGAGGTATGATACCATCTAAAAAGAATTCATAGTGTTTAAATTTATCCGAAACATAACCACAACTGTAAATACAATTCAGTTACTTAATCAAAATGTTACTTATGGTATTATTGGATAGTATCATTTGAGTCATGATACTATTTAAAAAGAATTCATAGTGTTTAAAGTCATCCGAAACATAACCACAACTGTAAATACAATTTAGTTATTTGATCAAAATGTTGCTTGAAACTAAAAATAAAATCTGGGGTTTTCACTGGATAAACTATCTATGAAAAAAAAGTAATAATTCATATATAATAATTAAAAAACAATTTCCAGCAAAAGTATGATCAAAAACGATGTAAGTTTATATTTTATATTGTTCTAATATACATATAAAAATCGTATTTCTACTTCGTGAGATGTCTATTTGTTCTTAACATGAATTAAAAATATAAAAATTAAATTACAACAAAAAGTTGAACATGTAAAAAATGGTGATTTGTTGCGGGTTTTATTTGAAACAAATACCAAATTATGTCTCGGTCTTCCTCCACTTTCCAGATATAAATATTTTTGGAATAAAAACTAATAGATAGTATAAATAGGGGAATTATATATGTATTTATATAATTATCTAAAAAAATATGTGTAATTAGGATTTAATTTTTTTTCTCATCTAGCCTTATGTGTCCATTTAATACTTAATAAATATTAAAAACTAACAATCTGGTTTAATATGACCCGAATAGATGTTATTATATAAGACGGCTACTTTTAGAAAGGGCAATGGAGCCAAAGATCTACAAAATTAAAAAAAATTAACTCTAACAAAACCATATCTATAAATACAGAATCAAAAATAAATTCTTATTAAATGGCTTTTAAAAGGAAATTTGCTTTTTTATATTTTATATTATATTAAAAACTATAAGATAAAATTCATATTAAAAATATTTCTTATGTCACGAATGAAAAAAAATAAAAGATTTTAACTTTTTTTCAAGGTATATATACAAGAACGCATTCAGAAGGTTGTTTAACATCTATAACATATCGGGTATAATTTTTCCGACATTTTTAGAATCCATTGCATTCTTATATAGTCAAAAATATTTAATTCAAGCCCGAAAAATAAATTTATTTGCATTTTATGCTTCCGAAATAAAAAAATATAATGATTTCCCTCAGACCATAAAAATAAAGATTTTACGGTAGTTTTAAAATATATATTAACTGTTTGGGTAGTCATTAAACAACACAAGCATTTTATTTTAAAAATATTTTTTTGCTTCATAATAAATGTTCTCAAGATTTATATTTGGCATTCGATACTTTATTAGTAATTTATTTGTGTTGCACCAATACTTATTAATTACTTAAATTACCTAAAAACAATCTTTAATGAAATATAACAAATAAATTTTTAATTTGATGTGAATCTTGAATAAAATATATTTAAATTCATATTTCATATTTTTTAAAGCACTTTTAATTCATTTAATTTTATAATAAAAATTGCCCTAGATTTTCCCATTGTATTTCCCATGAAATCAGCAAATTAAACTTTGATGAATTAAAGAATTTTAAATAAAAGACTGGTGATTTTGATGTTTTTTATTCTAAACATTTTTTTATTGAATTATTATTACATTTTAAAGAAAAAAAAATATTTATTAAACAGATTTTATTTTGATACTGGTTTTAAAAAGGGGATAGGCGTAGTAAAAGATGTAAGTATATAAGAGATAGCTAAAGGTGTATATAATATGTGTATATGCGAAACCAAACAGTTTAAAATTCAAGAAAAAATGATATAGAGCTATTTAAAAAAATTAAAACCAAATATAATTCTGATTCGAGACGTTTCTGACATTATTTAACATTGTAACAAATTAAATCATATATCGAATTAATTACGGTCATAGTTTTTAATTTTATCTGACAAATATTATTTTAAAGCTAGAAAAAGCATCTTATTCTAATTAATTACGGTCATGTTTTTAATTTTATCTGACAAATATTATTTTAAAGCTAGAAAAAGCATCTTATGAAATATTAACACAAATTTATTTATTTTATCAATATGGTATCATTTTGTTACAAATAGCTATAAGATCAAATTTATTGATAATATAAGATGGGGTTTCTAATATATTGTGAATAAATGTAGCTGTGATAATATTCATTCACCAAGCGTAATTATTGAAATATTGGTTCTATTTTTTAAATTTTCTCTACATCTATTACCCGAAAATCCTTTTCATGTCCCAATAAAAAAATATATTTTAATTTTCTATCGCTTTTCAGGGGTTGGTGTAAGTTGAACAAATTATTGATTGTAACATTTTCTATATAAACTAGTTGGTTACAAAAACTTCAAACCTTCAATTACTGAGTTGGTATCTTCTAAATTACCGATAATCATGACTTTTAATTGAACTAAAAGTTATCTCTCGAGACGGATTCGAACCGCCGACAACACGATCTACAGTCATATGCTCTACCAACTGAGCTATCGAGAGTTAAAAGAATTATTGAAGGATAATTTGTAGTCGTATTACTAGTGCTGATATAGTTTAAATTTGAACGCTTCGAAAACAATTGTCTAAATTTTTATATATAATTATTGAATTTCTTACCAATAAATAATACCATATGTGATGATTTGTGATGGGGTGGTCACAAAATATCATAAAAAATATGTTAAGCAGTTAAAAATCCCGAAAGAAATAGAAGCATACATGCAAGCTCTCAAACTCCGCAAGACACTCGAACTCATCTAATTTGAGAAAAGAAGAGCAGTTGATGAAGATAGATCAGGTGAAGGTGTCAAAAGATGCATCAAGGAGTTGTGCAATATTCCCAATGGGCTGACCGCGTCTAAAGAGATAAAATCGATGTAAGAAAATTAACCCATAAATAAATAAAGTCTTATCAATAGATTATAAATACAATATGGGAGAGTTTATATGATTATCTAAAATTATAAGTTTAAAATTTATATAGTTCACATTTTCATGTATATCATAAATTAATTGCTTTAAGATATTCAAAAAAAATTATTGTGATCTATGTCTTGAATACAATTCTAATATAATTCGCATATAATATATTTGAAAAAAAATATACTGTAAACAATGAAAATTTTTAAATTCAATAGTAATATAATTGAAAGAAATTTGCTGAAATAAATTGTGGTCTGATTGATGGTATGAATATATCAATGCCAATAATAAATAACTCTTATAGTATTTTGTAGTTATATACACAAACCTTGGGATTAAATAAAACCCTTGAATATATATGTCTTGAACGAGTGAGGGGTATTGAAGAATACTTCAGAGAGGAGAAAATAGCCAAAAGTAATAATACGCTTTGCGCACGAGAGATCATGACAGTTGTGCTTGAGAACAAAAACTAAAATTATAACCAATAATTTAGCCCTAAATAAATAAATCGATATGCTGATTGCTCAATATATCATTATCTTGTTCGTTCTAAATGGTGTGTAAATTTTTTTGAAAAAAAACATAAAATTATTATTATTTATAAATTTATTCGATAATATTCTAAAATTATATTTACTGCTCGATGAATACTTAAAAAAAATTAGCTTTATCATGATGATTATAAGTTTTTTAAGAGTATTCGTAATGTGATGTTATTTTGTTATAAAAACGAAGCTACTCTTTTAATAATTTCTAGAGACTCCTGTTTGCATATAATTTATTTAAATGATGGTTTTTAAGGGAAATCGTATTCGTAATGCGATGTACCTATGTTTTTGAATATAGTCACTGTTTATATAATTTAATATAACTCAGCTTTAGCTAAAATTTTTTATGAAGAAATAATTTTTCTTTTTAAATTTTTTCAAAGCTGAATCTTGGTTTTAAATTCTATCATACTGATTTTAGAATTGCATGCAGATCCCAAAATATAAAAATATCAGAAAATACTAACAGTTTTACATTTCAATACAGGTAAATCTTGAATTTTTTTTATGCTAAAGATGAAAATTTGATCAATTTATATTATATTTCTTTGATATATTTTCAATGCAGAAGGTTTAAAATAAAAATCATTATTAAATTATATTGATTATCTTGGTTTTTAATTATAGAACTGAGTATTCTAATCTTTTTTTAACATGGATGGCCGTTATTCATAGTAATTTTTATAAATCTTTATCGGCATGCAACAATTATGCAGTATTCCCGATTCTGTTCACCCAATATAACATGTAATTTAACAGATGATCTAATATTTTAAATGAACTTGCTATAGCTGCTTTTGTAATAAAGTCGTTCAATGTTTGTGATTATTACACTCTCCATATATACAAATTTATATCAATAATTCTTTTAAACGAAAGTAAATGCAGACTAATAGGTGTGGAATTCACATGTAAGGGCATAACCTTTTTTATCACATAAACAGCTGGTTTATTTGTTAAAAACATATAGTAAATTTGAATGAATGTTATAATGAATAATTCTTTAAAAAAAAAGTATATATTCAATATTTTTGTGACTCTAATAAGTTTCAACTTGTTTAAATGCTTTTTTTGCAAACATTTAACTGATTTATTGTCTAACATTTATGATCACGTCATATATCTATTTTTTTCTACTGACACCTCAGAAAAGAGTAAAACGGTAGCTTTATTGGTGTTTTAAGAACTTAGCATGTTTTTAAAATCAAATTCATTAGATTCGCACGGTGTATATTTTTTAACGGCACGGATTATAAGCGCTAAATTTTATAAATTTCGAAGATTTTATCCATGATTTTCATTTTTTAAATCTATTTAAGAGAAATAAACATGCCAATTTTATACAATAGATCAAATAAAAAGAACTTATTTTTACAAAATAACTTGAAGTTCTCCACTATTTTTAATCAAGAACTCCGATTTTACAAAACAAATTTAAGTCCTCTACCAGGTTTAATCACGAAATCCGAGCCAATAAGCTCCTCAGTCATGGTTACTAAGCAAAAATCTGATTACCAAATCTTAAAATTTCTATTTTGCCGTTTTAGTTCAAACCATGCTTCTCGACTTTATTTGGTATGTGCTTATTTTCACTTTGCATCTTGGGGAAAATAATTTCTTTTAATAATTTAAATTATTTCTCTAAGTGTTTTATATTAAGCATTTTATGCTCTAATTCTGCCTATAATACGATGACTATTTTTTTATTTTAAATGCAAATTTCTTAAAACCCTATATGTAGTCGCAAACAATATGAATGAAGTGTTTTTAATGTTTTAAAATGATATATATACTAATTAAATATGTATAATTATACGAATATCTATATTGAATGTATATATATCACATTTTTTTGTGAGTAGATACCATATCATAATAAGCGAGAATTCGTCAAAACATCTGTTTTTATTAAATGTATATAATGCATGTATTGATTAAAAAAAACGAATAAAATATTTTAAACGTATAAAATTACATATTTTTAGAAATTAATACAATAGAAATATCAGGAAAATATTTTTTAAAAGACTTAATAGATATAGCTCTGAAGTATGCAAAAAACCTGCAATAAACTTAGAAACCGCAATATTTTGAAATACAAAAATTATCGCAAGAATAATGGGTTACAGGCACAGAAAAAGATTTTTTTTTAAAGATCGAAATAAACTAAAATATATGGATATAAAAGCCAAAAAAAATATTTTGAAATAAGAATTTAATCTGGTGAAATAAATGTTTGAATTATATATATAAAATGCCCGTAATTTAATAAATATTATCATAGAATCGAATGTAAGTGACTAAAGTGCCCAAAACCTTTGTTTCAAAAATGCAATAAATTACCAATACCATATTGGATAATTCTTTAAATTTACAAATTATACACTTTGACCAATTTAATTTTAGCACTGTTTCCAATATTTTTTTATTGTTTAAAATAAAGAGATTTTTTTTTTGACATATTAAAAAATCAACGAAAAGATTAGATTTACAGATAATTTAAGATAAATTTGAGCGTGTGTTCTAATTTTTGTTCAAATCTGATGGAAAATTTATTCTAACCTTTTATTAGTTAAAAATAAATTTTAATCTTTTGAGCTAATTTAGTTACGAGAAATATATTTACCCTATGATGTATTAGGGGCTTTTCTTATCTCTCCTTTTTTATAATAGAGGCTATTTCTTTTCACCCTTTTATACATTAGAGATAATTTCTTTCTCACTTTTTATATAAGAGAGGCTTTTTTATTCTCTTAATATATAGTATTGGTTATTTCTTTTCTCCCTTTTTAAGCATTGGATCAATTTCTTTTTTCACTTATTATAGTTTAGAGATAATTTCTTTCTTACTTTTTATATAAGAGAGGCTTTTTTATTCTCTCAATATATAGTATTGGTTATTTCTTTTCGCCCTTTTTATGCATTGGATCAATTTCTTTCTTCACTTATTATAATTTAGAGATAATTTCTTTCTCCCTTTTTATATAAGAGAGGCTTTTTTATTCTCTTAATATATAGTATTGGTTATTTCTTTTCTCCCTTTTTATGCATTGGATCAATTTCTTTCTTCACTTATCATAATTTAGAGATAATTTCTTTCTCGCTAATTATATGAGAGAGGCTTTTTTATTCGTTTTATAAATAGTATTGGTGATTTCTTTTCACCCTTTTTATATCAGAGGCGATTTCCTTTTATTAATTTTAATAATTAAAGCGAATTCGTTCCACTAATTTTAATCTTTAGAGGCAGTTTCTTTCCTCACCTTTAATAGATAAGAGGAAATTACTTTCTTACCTTTTATATATTAGAAGCCATTTTTCCTTTCACTTTTTAATAATTTGAGGCAATTTCTTTCCACGCTTTTTATATGTTAGATCAATTTCTTTTTGACTTATTTTTAATTAGAGATGATTTCTTTCCACGCCTTTTATAGATTAGAGATAATTTCTTTCCTCTCCTTTTAGAAATAAAAAAAAATACTCTCTTTATAGATTATCGACAATTTATTATTTCTACTTAGATATATTATTGGAAATTTTTTCCCTCTCTTTAAATATTAGAGGCGATTCATCCACTAATTTTAATAATTAGATGCAATTTCTTTGCTCTTTTTTTAAAATGAAAAAAAATTCTTTTTATAGATTTTAAGAGATTATGATAAATTCAAAAAAAAAGAAACACCCCTTTATGACTCAAGATAATTTCGGAACAATTCCACAGCAATCATCAAAACCAAAATTATTTTCTAAATATTTACCCGACAGAACCGACAACAATATATTTGCACATGATCAATACCGAATTTTAAACATGATACGTGACAACAAAGCAGAACAAATACTAAATAAATATGCCGATATATTGCAAACACAGATGGCCACATCGAGTGATTTTACGATAAAGAGTCGAATAAATATATTGACACGTGTACTTGAAGAAAATAATTACGAGAACACGACATTGTTGGATGATTTATTAGTTTTAAAAAAGATGTACTTATACGAGAAGCAAAAAATAATGAGAGAAAGAGTAGTTTTAGCTTTACAAGATAGTTTGATGGTTGATCAGTATTTCAATTCGGCTGAGTATGTGACAGAGCCACTTACGAGTCTTGAAGATATTATGTTGATAGAAGAGATGGAGAAATCGTTTGTTGTTGAGCAGATGCGCAAGACAAGACAGGTAAGGCTTGATTTCTGTAAGGAAGTGGTTAGTACCCATAAGAATCTTTTTGTTAATTTGGATGTTTTGTTTAATGAAAGGATGGATACTTTGTACCGAAGTGTTTCTGGATTTAATTTGGGTTTGGAGAGGGAAGAAGCCAAAAGGAAGGAGAAGATTGTAAGGGATAAGATACGTCTATTGAAAAGTACCGATGAACAGGGGTACTTGAAATATGTTAGGGAGGTCAAAGAGAATAGAATGCAGCTTATTTTTAAGAAGTCGGAGGAATGTGTTAAAGAAATATCTAGGCGTATTCAAATACACAATGATCACAATTGTGATAATGTTGATGTTATAAGAAATAACGATACCTTAAATAACACCAATAATAATATTGAGGTAAAGATTAATGGCATGGATATTGGCAGTAGTAGTGCTAAAATCAATAATAATAATTTAAATGATCAATGCTTTTTTGTTGGGGAGTATGAAAGAATGCACCATCAGCCTTCCAATCTACAATTACCATTAAAGGATTACCAAAGAAAGGGGGTGGAATGGTTAATAAACCTCCACAACAACAAACTAAATGGAATATTAGCCGATGAAATGGGTTTGGGAAAATCAATACAAATAATAGGTTTCCTTTCATATTTACAAGAATCAAAGGGTTTTAAAGGACCATACCTTGTAGTAGTCCCACTTATAACACTTTCTGGTTGGACTGCAGAACTGGCCAAATGGAATCCAAATTTAACTTTTATCGAATACAGAGGCACTCCTGATGCAAGAAAAATCTTACATGGCTTAATCAAAGATACAAATCCAAATATAGTTATAACGACCTATGAATATATCATTAAAGACAAAGGATTCCTACAAAAAATCGAATGGACATACTTGATTGTCAATGAAGGCTCTCAACTAAAAAGTAGGGAATCAAAGCTTGGTTTAATATTTAATTCGAAGTATAAAACTAGGTATAGACTTGTTTTAACATCCACCCCGGTACAAAATTCTCTGTCTGAGTTGTGGTCTATCCTTAATTTTATTGTGCCACATGTTTTTAATTCGCTTGGGTCGTTTGAGGATTGGTTTAATGGCCCGCTTGGTTTGGGAAATGAGAAAATTGAATTGGATGAGAGCGAAAAACTCTTGATTATTCAAAAACTAGATGCTATTTTGCGCCCTTTTTTGCTCAGAAGGCTTAAAAAAGATGTGGCATCCGAATTACCAGAAAAAATTGAAAGAGTTATCAAAGTTAAAATGAGTAAAGTTCAAAGACTAATATACGATGAAATAAAGCGAAAAGCTAGGCCAAGTTCTATGGCACAAAATGAGCACATGAAAGAAGATCCAAAAGTTAATAAATCAAATAAACAAACTGCTATCTCAACAAGCTATGATAAAGGTAAGAAAAGACCTATATCCGAAGAGAATTTAAATGTTTCTGAAGTTGTAAACGGTGTAATGCAACTCCGAAAAGCATGCAACCATCCCTTCATATTCGAACAAATGGAGCAAAAAATAAACCCACAAGGTATAAACAACATTTTATTGTACACATTAAGCGGAAAATTTGAGCTTCTAAACAGAATACTCCCGAAACTAAAAGCAACAAGTCACAGAATACTTATTTTTTTCGAAATGACTGAAATCATGAACATAATGGAAGACTTTTTAACAATGCAAGACTACAAGTATCTCAGACTCGATTCAAATAAAAGAGCCGAAGAAAGAAACGAACTGGTCGAAATATTTAACCAGGAATGCGATTACTTTATTTTTCTTTTGTCAACACGCGCAGGTGCCATTGGCATAGACATGAATTCAGCAGATACCGTTATTATCTTCGATACCGATTGGAATCCACATGCTGATCTCCAAGCTCAAGATAGAGTTCTAAGGATCAGCCAAAAAAAAGAGGTTAGGATTTTACGACTGGTTGCGTCTAACTCTATTGAAGAGTATATGATGAGAAAGACGCTGATGAAACTTGACCAAGATACCAAAATTATTCAGGTGGGAAAATCAGATAAAAAATATGATTATAAAGGCGAAAAGGAACTAATATCATTAAAATCAAATAGTGAAAATGTGTGTAGAGAAGATGACATTGAATTAAAAGACGAAATTAAAAATCAAATTGAAGTAAAAGAAGAAGTAAAAACACTAAACCTTGAAAACGATTTCGAGGATAAAGAAGATCAAATTAACAAAATTTATCCGAATCAAATAACAAGCATCGAGGCTAACGAGAACGATGAAATAAATATAATTCTGGCAAGAACAAAAAAAGAACTAAATTTTTTTAGAAAAATAGACAAAGAAAACCAACACAAAGAATCTTTCGACAGTCTAGACTTGGAAAATGATTTCGGAATTAACGAAGTATTCGCTGAAAACATAAAAAATAAAATATGTCCTCTAGTAGACACCCCTAAAAAATTAAAAATGTCAAACACCGCTGAAATTAAAGCGAAAAAAGAATATATTATCCAATATTTGATGGATTTAAAGGATGGTAAAAGACAACGAATCAAGATATTCATGGATTTACCCCCCAAGAATCATTACCCTGACTACTACGCTTCTATTAAACACCCCATATCTATTAATTGCATAAAAAAGAAACTGAACAATAATAATTATCGGATAAATAACGTGAGAAATGATCTTAATACTATATTTAGAAACGCTATGGAATATAACGTTGAGGAATCAGAAGTCTATCAAGATGCTAAATTTTTTGTCGAGGTGGTTAAAAAACTATTTGAAACATTGTGAATTCATCTACTAATTAAAAAAAATACTTGAAAATAATTTTTTAAATTCGATTTTTGAGTTAAAAGCTAATATTTATCATTATTATTTTTTAAATTAACTGACATGGTTATGGTTGATGAAAAAATTTTTAAAATTTTATAATCAATAAATTGGAATTCTATACTTGGAATGCTTATTAAAAAATTTTTATATGAGATGATCTAGTTTTTATTGAACTAATTTCTATTTAACAGTATATATCAATTTCTAAATATATTAATCTATTGTTAAGGAGTTATAAATCCCATATGAAGTAGAAGTATACATGGAAGCACTCACACTCCGCAAGACACTTAAACTCATCTTATTTAAGATAAGAAGAGCAGTTGATGAAGATAGATCAGGGGTCGTTGTCAAAAGATGCATCAAGGTGTGTGCAATATTCCCAATATGCTGACCACGTCTAAATAGATAAAATAGATAATAAAAAAATTAACCCATGAATAAATAAAAATATTAATTTATTGTATATACACAAAATTCCTGCATACTATTATTTGCTAATCAATAAATTCAACCATCCTTGTCTTTAATTAGATCAGAACAATTTGTATTTAGACATTATTCGTTTTAACTTTCTTTAAAATTTATGCCATTTCATAAATTATAAGAGCATCGATTTAATATAAATTGATTTTTTTATTATTCATTTACTTATTATGGCAAGAAAATATTTGTTTCCACCACAATGTAATTTTATCTTCAAATATTAGATATAAAAGTGATACAATTTAAACCAAGAAATAAAAATTTGACTGCAACTTTGTCAAAACATTTTAAACTTTGAAAATTTAAATTTTATTGGTTCTTAATTTGAGGAATAGCCCAATTATTTCTGTATGTTGCTGATCAACAGCTTCGACAGCAGAAAAACCTATACTTGGTAATTTATATGCAGATATCAAAAAATAGCTTTATTTATGCTTAAATTATGTTTTTTTTTCAAGCATAGCGTGATTGATTTCTCATGGGCGCATCACATCTATACTATGGGCCATTCCTTCTTCTTTTATATCTTCTTCAATACCTATTCTCTTCTAAAGATTTTTGGTTTTAGGGCTTTCCTCAATCCTATAGTTTGAATATGTACCTCGATTTGTTTGTGACTTTGCGCCCTTTCAAATACCTTTTATGATATTGTGTTACCACTCTATCCCATGTTACGATTTAATAGAAAATTTTTGTCTTATACTTGTAAATTAATGACAATTCTGATGCTAGTAAATCATATTTTCTTAGTTTCTCGTTTTCGACAATGTTTATATTATCTATACTTGTAAAAACTATTTCTATCATGGTAAAACATTTTTTTTTGACTTATACAAATAATCAAGCATGTCACAAGAAATTTAATGACAGTATTAATTCTCGTATCTACCTTTATCTCAGCATATTCATTTTCCGTAATCTCTTATACTGTGTGACAGGGATTTTCTTTGCTTTTTTAAAGCTGTATTTTCTTGGTAGCATCAAGAAAAGGCATCTAGCTATCACATTGTGCCTTCTTGTGTGATTGTGCAATAAAGTTTTATATATCTATTTGCCAGGTGACCAACTATTTTAAAAGATTCACTACAGTGTGCGAAAAATGATTTTTTCCTAAAAAAAATATGACACTAACTGTAATAAAGCAGATATCTGGCAACCTGCGATCGTATCATATTCCCATACTGCTGTCACTTTGAATAGCTTTCAATAATTAGCGTTAAATTCTTATTAGTGCTCATTTTTGATTTCATATTATACAACAAACACTCTTTTTTTTTTGACATAGTATGATAATATCCACTTTTTAAGGGTGTATTTTGGCTTAAAATACTCGTTGATCAAGGCTAACTGTACCGCTTTTTCATTTTCAATTTTCTATATACCAGATTTTCTAGGTGATCTTAAATCTAATAGTGATCATGAATTTTTTAAGCTACAGCAGATTCTTTGGATTCCAACTCTATGTTTTCTAATTCACGTCCAAATACATTATTTTGAAATCCAATCTATCTTATCTGATAATTAGTGAATTATGTTGTTTTTAATAAATAAATTCATGTGTCATCATCCAATTTTTTAAAATAATCTGGTTCCAATTTCAGTAACCCTAAATCTCCTAATCGGTATTTTTTATTTATGGGTAAAGTTTCTTTTTATCAATTCTATCTATTGTGACCTAGTAAGCCCATTGGGAACATTACAGAACACCTTGATACATGTTTTGACAACTTCCCCCTATCTATCTTCATCAACTCCTCTTCTTCTCTCAAATGAGATGAGTTCAAGTGTCTTTCCGAATATCCCAATATAGAGTTTTGTATTTAAATAAATATTCAAATAAAGTATCGAATTTGTATATCCAAAGGTCCGAAAATATATAAAAATAGCATCATAAATTTTGTTTTATGATTAGCATATCAAAAATAATAAAAAACTATTTTCATGTGTATGATTCTTGAAACCAAAAATAACTAATCATTTGTTTTTATTGTCTATAAATTGTATATTAAAGGGTTCGTGTATTTACATTAAGTAGAAGCATAAGATTCGATGTACTCGAAATTTATCAACCGTATGTTTATATTCTCAATGCGTATCTTAAGGAGTAGGCTATCCAATTTAAGCATACACACGAACATAAAATAAGAAAACAACGTAAATTAAGGGCTCTCGAGAGGAATAATTTATTAAGGATGATTATGAAGCAAATATATTGAAAGAGGCACCAAACAAATATGCCCTATAAAGCATTCGAAGGTTTTGTTTGACTGATAAAAAATAAATCGCTTAATAATTCATTATTAAAAACCAATTCAAAAATTATATAAAATAATTAAATAAATATAAAAAAGGCAAAGGTATTTTTTTAAATATTGTTTATAATTTAGGTATAAAATGAAAATATTTTTTAAACTTAGATAAATTTTCAAATGCGCATGCGAATTCTAGCTATATTTAGAATATGATTTCGAATTATTATATTGGATGAATTCAAGTTTTTATAAATTTAATTAAATATCTTTTATATATTTTCATTCACTATATAGTAAGGCATAAACTTCTGTCATCTCAAATTTTTAGGAAGGGATCGAATACGATTAATTTCTAAAATATGGTATTTCAACATTTTTTTCTAGGTCAAAGCTCAATATATTAAAATAATAAATCTAGCATATTAGAGCATTATGTCTAGGATTTCATATATTTATCAGATTAAATATGTGTTTTCCATATTTCTTGGCCATTTATCAATTCAAGAACGAAAGTTATTCTGTTTTGATCGAGCTTAAAGCTTATTATGACAACTGTCAAAAAAAATAGATGATTTTTATTCTTTCATAGTAAATATATCCGTCAAAACATATTATTTTTTGTATATAGTATAATTATGTGTTTTAATTGTTGAATTTTATTTCCGAAATGGCTTTAATAAAACAATGAGGCATTATCACTGTGTATTTTTAAGTATATTAATAATTAGCGGAAACAACAAAGCGAAAAAATAATATTATAAAATATTATGCTTTTATTTTTTTCTATACAAATATGGTTGTTCTAAAGGGGCACGTATTTTAAAAATACTAATATGTGCGTATTCTCCCTGTAAAAGGTTTAAAAATTGAAATTTTCAAAGCTAAATTATTCCATTTTTCTATCTATTATAAATCAATACTTATTGGTCTATTTCATAAAATCAGGCTATTTAAAAAAAACAAAACTATGCATCGAAGAGAAATTTTATTAACTTACCCAAGACAAATAAATATATAACATCAGTGCTCAAAATTTTTTATATAGGCCGAAATAGTATTGGTTTCATTTATTGTAATTTTTTTTTGAATTTAATGATGCTTTAAAGCAAAGTTAAAAAAACATAAAAAATTATATACCCTGAATAAAATGGTTTTTAATTCTTTTAAGCCTCTTTTAATTCATATTTTTTTTATTATATCATCATTTTCTATGTTATTCCCACATTTAAAAGTTTATAGAAAAAAAATAGGTTTGGTTTATATATTTTAAAGCGTAATTTGTATTTTTTTTATAAGAAAATGCTATTCTATTCTAAATAATTGATATGTGAAATCAAATTTAAAACTGTTGATTTAAATTTATTCAATTTCATTACTAGCAATAAAATACTTCCCACCATGTATATAATTATGTTATTTGCTAAATATGTGCATTATCTTTGATATTTTTGTAAGATACAACAGTAAATTTTTGTTTTTTTTTTCATTATTGACCCCCAAATATTAACTTTGCACAAATAGAAACATTATTAGCACGCTTAAAATATTTACCTTAATTGATAGCTCTTTGATTGTATGACATATTCCTTTACCTTTAAAGTTAATGACACCTATATATAACCATAAATTTAAATTTGATTTTTATATTTGTTCTAGAGATTTAAAACATTTTTTTGTTTTATGGCCATTTAACAATAAAAATTCTTAAGAGCTGAATATATATATATATATATATGGTCAAAAAGTCGGTCAAACTATTTAAATTATACATTATTTGATTTATAGTATTTTTTATTGTGGTCCAAAAACACATTTCCACGTTTTTTGCTCTTAAAAGAATTTTTTTCTAAAAATTTTAATAATTACAGCTAAAAATCTATATTGTTGATAAAAAAATATCATTGCCTTGAAATTATTGTCATAATTAAAACTTTGGTACCGATGGAGTTTTATCATATTATCTTTTTAAATCTTTATAGTAAACTTACTTACACACCAGAACACTAAAAAAGACGATAAATCAAATAGAAATAAATTCAATACATATTTTATAAATATATTTTTTTTATAGATACAATTAAAAGCTTAGAGAATACGTGTGAATGTTTTATAAATGAAAATAAAAAAAATTTAGGATGATGAAGTTTTTTTTTCTATTCATAAAAAACTAAACAGATTTAGAGCTTTTATACTTTCCCCCTGCTGTTATTTGATTATGATGTTCAATTTACTTTTTTTAATTGGTAAATTTTGAAAATTAATTATATTTTTTAAAGGGTGAATATAGCTTACTTTAAAATGTTGTATGAATAATGAAATTATCGTTTTTGATGCAAGGATTCATAATAGATTTTTAAATTTTTTTATAATTACATAAACCTTTATTAATTTTTATGGCATAAACTTACAACTTCATTTCGTAAATAACTCTTTAGCAATGAAATTTTTTCTATAATTTTAAATACCTATCTATTTTTCTCGAACATTATTATCAAATATTTTTTTGAAATTATTAATTATATACTTTAGTCCCTTATTTTGTTATTTATTATAATTATAGGTAACTTAGGACGGTGTGGAACACAATATCATAAAAGTATCTGAAAGAACTAAAAATAACTGACCAGCTTGAGGCATATATACAAATTCCAGGATTTAGAAAAGCCCTTGAATTAATAAGTCTTGAACGGAGTAGAGGTATTGAAGAAGACTCTGTGAAGAGAAAATACCTAAAGGTATTAATAAGCTGTGCGCACGAGAGATCAAGCAAGTTGTGCTTAAGGGCAAAAACTAAAATAGTAACGAATAATTAGTGCTAAAATAAATAAATTTAATTATAGGTAATATAAAAATTATTATTTATTCTAACTTGCTATAATCTTAAAGGGTGAATTACTTTTTTATTTTTTTATGAGTAAAAAATTGAAGTTCTGTTTGAAAAAACTATAACAATTTCTGATATAAAAATTCAAATAATGTATATATTGGTCAATAAAAAGGATTTAAATAAAACATGGTTAAATATCACTTTCAAAGTATTTATAAAGATAGATTTAGTCTAATAAAATTTCAATAATATTAAAAAAGATCGCCTTTTTATATGCACTGAAAGGATATAATTTTTTGACTGAGGATATAAATTTATTCGGATATTTTATATATTCCTACTTATTACAAAAATACACTCTTAATATAATTAAAACTCTGTTATTATGATTATATGCATTTTTTCATATTAGCATAAAAACAAGAATATAGCTGTATTTTTCTTTTTTTTTATGGTTATTCACTTAATATACGAATAAATGACTAATTATTGGTGATTTTGACTGAAAAGGTAAGGATTTTAGATCAAAAAATTGAAATATCTGTATGCAAAGATTGCTATTTAACTAAATGAAAAGTACTAGCGTTGATGTAATTTATCAAAAGAAATAATCTGCGTGTGAAAGATTGCTGTTTAACTAAATCAACTAGTACTAGCCTTCAGTAATTTAATCGAAAAATTGAAATAATCTGCATATGAAAGATTACTATTTAACTAAATGAAATAGTACTGGATTTTCAATATAATAAAAAAAAATCTGCTCATGCAAGATTTCTATTTGGCTTAAATGAACAAGTTCTTTTCTTTCAATATTTTATAAAGAGAAATAATATGTGCATGCAATTTAAGATAAAAATTTATCATGGATATTTATACGAGAAAAAGCGGAATCAAAAAATAAATTGTGAGTGATAACTTATATAATAAACATTTATACTTAAAAAGAAAAATTACACCAGAAAAGAAAGAAACTTCATTTATACTACAAAATATAAAAGAAATTTACATGTATAACATATATATTGGAGTGTTTGAAGCATAAATTAAAATATATATACTTATCAGTATTTTTTAGCCTCTTTCGTGGAATTTTTGAATCAAAGAAATGGTTATTATTACAATTTCTAACCAAATGTCTATTTTTAGCGTTTAATTTTTTTAAAGAAATTATCACTTTAAATTAAGAATATTATATGTTCAAAATACGATCTTAACCCTCTATAATGAAAAAATCAAAAAACGCTAGATCAAATAATAAAAAAGTACAAATTAAAATTGTGGATGATAAAAAAAAGATTACTGTTTCGAAAAAAATCGTAACGAAATTGAAACCGGTGAGATTAAGTAAAGCTGAATCTGTTTCCGATAAAATAATTGTTAATGAACCAAAAAATGATATTATTGCAGATTCTAAAAATAATGAGTATTGTGATCCAATAATATTTTGCAATTCTAATATTTCTTTTAGCACGATTAAATCATCATCTAAAAAAGCAAAAATAAGAAAACAATCAAAAGTGTATGTATCGAAGCCGAATAATGAAGACTTAATGGAAGAAAGATATGAAATTCTTGAACAACAAGAAAAAAATCTTGATAAAGATTATTTCATAGGAGAAGAAAGAATTGAAATTCGCAATGAAGTCAAATTGACAAAAAATCATTCTGATGCTGAAAAAACAAACGAAGAGATAAATTATTCGATAATTAGAGATTTTATTGATGTTAGAGATGATGATTCAAGGACAAAAAAAAATTATGATATTATTAAGATGAGAGAGCTTAATCTAGAAGATATTAGAAAAATAAAGAGACACGATAAAGAAGAAAAGACTATTCTTTCGGTACATAGAGATTTAAAAGAACAAGAGGAAATTTTTCTGGATGCGCTTCCTAAGACATTTACAATATATGGACAATCAAAAAAATTGATCACAAAATTGATGGATTTTCAATTATATGGAGTTTCGTGGATGATCAGTCGTGAAAATTCAATCGTACGTGGGGGCATATTAGCTGATGAAATGGGAATGGGAAAAACTTTACAGGCACTCGGTCTTATTCTTTCAAGCCAAAACCATGAAGAAACTACTTTGATTGTGACACCAGCAATATCATTGAATCAGTGGATATCGGAAATCGAAAAACATGCACCGGGTGCATTTGACATAGTTTCACATCATGGAAGAAAAAAAATTGACATTGATTTTTTCAATAAAAAGATAAAAGAAGCTAAGTTATCTAATTCTAATAAATTTCTAGTCATTCTGACTACATATGGAACATTAGAAAGCGATTATAGAAGAAAAGGAGGATTTTTGTGCAATAATGAGTATTATCGAATTATAATAGACGAGGCTCATACAATAAAGGATTCAGCTTCTTCGACATGCACGGCTGTATCGTCTATAAAAGCAAAAATGAGATGGGGTCTCACAGGAACCCCTGTTCAAAATCGAATAGGTGATCTATTTTCTCTCGTTAAATATCTTAGACTTGATCCCCATTCATATTACTTTTGTAAAAAATGTCCTTGCAAATCGATAAAATGGCTTAATTATGATAAAAATAGGGTGGTTTCTGCAAATAGTGAACCGATAAGAAGAGGATTTTGTACTTGTGGACATTTCGGCGCACTTCATTTTAGCTGGTGGAATAGGCGAATATCAACACAAATAAAAAATTATGGTTATACAGAACATGGTGACGCTGTATTTTCGAGATTGAGCAAGATAACATCCCATATTATTCTTAGAAGAACAAAAAATGATCTTGAAGACGAATTAGGTCTTCCCCCAAAAATAGTAATTCTACATCGCCAATATTTTTCTGAACAAGAAAAAGATTTCTACACTAGTCTATATACAAGAACACAAACAAAATTTATGTCATATGCGGTTTCGGGTCAAGTAAATACACATTATATGCACATTTTTGAGTTACTTCAAAAGATGAGGCTTGCAGTGAACCATCCATTTCTCGCTTTAAAAGATGTGAATGAAGGTATTCCGATTTGTGGATTTTGTAACGAAGAAGCAGATGATCCAGTCATATCGAAATGTAAACACATTTTCTGTCGAGAAGAAGCACGTGAATTTTTAGGATCAAGTAATATTTGTCCCGTTTGTAAAGTTAAAATGACGATCGATTTGAATCAAGAAGCAGATTTTACTGTAAAAAGTAGTAAGATTTACACAGAAAACTGGACTAGTTCGACAAAGATCGAATTTCTTTTGGAAGAGCTAACAAATTTAAAATCAGATACAGAATGTATAAAAAGTATTGTATTTTCACAGTTCGTGAATTTTCTTGAACTTTTAAGATGGAGATTGGAAAGAGCGGGATTCAGATGTGTGACTATTTATGGATCAATGTCAATAACACAAAGAAAGGCTGCGATAGAAAAGTTCAACACTGATGAACGAATAACCATTTTTTTAATTTCATTAAAAGCAGGAGGGGTGGCTTTAAATTTAACTGAGGCCAGTAGTGTTTTCTTGATGGATCTTTGGTGGAATCCAGCCGTTGAGGAACAAGCCATGGATAGAATACATCGGATAGGACAATATAGACCAATTACAATTAATAGAATAATTATTCAGGATAGCATCGAAAGCAGAATTTTAAAGCTACAAGAAAAGAAGAAAGCTCTTTTCGATAGTGCGATAGATAACGATAAAACGGCCCTCGGAAGGCTATCGGAAGACGATCTTTTTTTCTTGTTTGCAAATTAATTAGAATATTCAAATAAAAGCGCCTTTTCTATTACACAAACACCCCTCGGGTGATAATTAGAAGAAAATCCTTTAGCATTTTTAAATCAATAAAATCAATGCTTAGACACGAAATCCTTTTTAAAACATAAAAACACCACAGGTTTAGATCTGATTAAAATTCTCAAAAATATTTTCAAATCAATAAAAACAATGCCTAGACGTGAGTATTTTTAAACAACAAAAAAACACTTTGTCTGATAACAGATAAAAATTATTTTTAATACTTTCAATGTATCATAACAAATTTTGTGATAAAGACTGTTATTTTTTATTGATATAGCATCCCATAGGTGATAATATGACGATAAGTCATTTTTATTATATATAGATAAAAAAATACCTTGATAACCAGGGGCTAATTTATAGCGATATAAATTTACGCGAGATGTTCTGTGATAAAACATTTTATAGCTTCGAAATTAATTTCAAAAAAGGTATTTTCAAAGGATCCTTTTATTGCTACCCAATAATATCGAAATTTATTCGTGGAGACCATTCTTAAAATAAAATGCCTTGATTTTAAAGGGTTTTAAAATGCTAATGATGTAATGAAGCTAAAAATACATGTGAATTTTGATAAAAAAAACCTAGATTACTATATTATTAAAAGGTATATGGTTTTATTCTTCAATGGAGTCAATGTTTCGGATTACATTCCAATAATGTCTTTTATTACTTTCATTTACATTTTGCAATCAATCCAAGTTGTTTCAGCCCCACAAGGAAGTGTATTTTTAAATAGAAAACCTTATTTTTTCTTGGTGCAGCCTACCAGTTATTTATGTATAGCTTTCAGTTAGGTTGCTTATTTAACTTTTTTGTAATTTAAAAAATCCCTTGTGTGGTCAATTCGACGTTTCGTACACATAAATTTGTGTTCTTATGTCAAATATTTGCACAACTTAAAAAAAAAAATAAAAAAAACCTTTTAAATTCATAATTTTTTAAATGAGAAATTATAATTATGGTGTCCTCTCTAAATGCAGCGGGCTTATATGATGGGCTCTCTGGATATAATCAAACATATGAAGAAAAATAAGAGATATTATACTTTATATATTAAGAGGCTTTACTATTTAACACATTCAATTAAATTTACATCACATTAATCATTCCAGATTTATTACTTTTCTCTCTAATAAATTACTTCTTTTATAAATCGTGCCTAAGCTTACAGACAACCTTAATATCTGATCTCCTGGGTTTTGGAGGTCTGGAAATCTGGATGTTCGTTTTTAAATATATTCTTTCTATTTTTAAATATCAACTATAAAGATTTTGAGTATAAGAAGAAACTGTAAGATCGTTTCGATCGTTTTTTTTAATAAAATTGACCCACTTTAATGTTTAATTGTAAATTCTTGAAAATTTAAACAACATATGGACATAAAAGTATATATATCATAAGTTTTTAACATAATTCAAACGTTTTATTTTATTTTAAGTCAGAATCTTCGCGCGAAATTATAAAAGAATTGAAATTTGCCTTTCCAATGAAAACTTGAAGTTAAAGTTTATTTTAGGCAGTAAAGACATAATCATCGCATAAATAAATATAATTTGTTGCTAAATTGGCTTGATTGGAAAATTTGTCACATTAATATTGACTATAAATAATTTTGGGACACCTAAACAGATAAGTCTATGACCACATATTAAAATGTATAAGTCAGTTTTATTTCGAATAATAAAATTAAAATACAAGACCTGTCTGACACGTAAAAATTAAGCGTTTTATGAAAAATTTTAGCCGATTGGAATTTTAAAAAACTAAATTCATAAAAATATTAAATATATGCAACAGTAAAGAAATAACCGCTGATTTGTAGTGAATTTAAAGAATAAACAAAGAAAATTTTGTAAATTTATTTCATAAAATAATAAAATTTTGATAAAGGTGTGTATATTATATTTAAAAACTGAAAGTATATTATTTTTTTATAAATTAATTGAGGAATTTTTATTATACATTTTTTCTTCAAGCTTAAGTTATTGATTTCCCATGGGCTCATCATATCTAATCTTTAGCTATATTCATTTCTCTTACATCTTCTTCGATACATCTCCTTTTTTAAAGGCCTATTCTTAAATGGGATTTCCTTAGTCCTATAGTTTTTATATGCCTCGACTTGGTTTGCGACTTTGTGATGATCAAATACTAACTATGATATATCGTTGAAACTCCTCTTATGTTACACAATGAAAGTATATAAAATTCAATATTCTTATATTAGGTGTTCAATAAAGAAAGACCAGTTTAAAGCTATTTTTGTTTGAATTGATTCATATTAAAGTGTATACCATGATGATTACTAAAATAAAATATATCTATTTATAAAATTCAAAGTCATTGATGCATATAAAAATACACAATACAATATTTTTTTGAGGTGGATCATAAAATATACTTTAAAAGATACCAAAAAATTATAAAAAGGGTATAAGAAAAACATTATTGGCAATATAATTTTAAATGTAGAAGCTAATATACCTTTTTATAGCATCAATTTCTAGGTTCAGTTTCTATTCTCTTTTACAAATTACATTTTATATCAATAATAGATTAAATATAAAAATACATAACCTGTCACTATTTTTGGATTACAAATTATTAAAATCGAATAATCTATTTGCTAAATTTTTCTAATTTTATTGACAGAAATGTCTTCAAATGGGTTTAAAAGATAACAAAAATTATGTTTTTTTCTATCATAAATTTTTAATGAACTCTATAATTTTTATTTTTATTCTATTTTATTAAAATGATACCAATGTATTTATTTTAGACTATAAACAGGTATCGAATATTTTTTCAATCCACAATCCTGTTAAAACGATAGTCTAACACCTTTCAGAGGAAATAATCGTAATTACAAATCCTCTGATTATTGTTTTCAGAGGTGTTTTTTGTTGAGAATTTATAATAAGTCACCTTTATTCTGATTTACGAGACGTCTAGTTGAGGGATTTTATAGCTAAACACGGGTTCTACTTTCTTGCACACTCTATAATTCGAAACTTATCTAGTAACATTACCTAAAAATAGCGGTTAAGGACATAAAAAATGCGATATTATGGCTTTTTTCTGTGACATTCTTCAAACTGTGTCAACTGGATTAAAAGGTTTTCTACATTATTATGCAAGGCAGGGCTTAATAGAGAATGGAATTTTAGTTTATTATCAAGCAATAAAAAGTAGATAAGAATTGCATAATAATTATGTTCAGCAACATCGTATGAAAGATCTTATAAAGGAATATAAGTTTAAAAATTATTTAGTAAGCTATGCTGGAAATTTCTGTTGCTTAAAAGGCGGTTACTATTTAATAGTTGAGAAATTTAAAAAGTAGAAGATAGAAATATAAATAAATCGTCAATTTATATAATGTTTTCTAATTAAAATTATAATTTTTTGGTGTTTATGCACGATTGTCATTCCATAATGAATCAATTTATTCGGTTCACGAAAATAAATCTAAGTTGAGGCATACTTTTCGCGTAAATTTTCTAAATACATGTGTAGTATTTAACCCGTCTGTTATATATATAATCGATGTATATTAGGACATATTTTTAGAATAAAACATTTTTAATCTATTTTAATTGAGTAAATATTGATTATTTGCGCTAATAAAATGTATTTTACTTTGTTTACCATTCTTATACTACCAAATGAATTATTTTTATGTGTATTTACCATAATAATTTTTACTCAAATGGATATATGTTGCAACGAGAATATTTTTTTATTTTTTTTTCATAAAATCAGAACCATATGAAATAAAGGTAATGGGGTTTCTTTTCCATATATTATACCCAAATTAGTAATTAAATTTGAAAGATATAATAAAAAATGCAGAACCTATAATTATCAGCATCAAAGTAAAAAATTTATGGTATTTACATTTATTGTTTATTTTTTAAACAGGAATTTAGATAAGATTTTTCTGTGCAAATAAGCTTTTTTTCTGTGTATTTTAAGTTCAAACGTGGTTTAAATTAATTTTATAACGTCAATTAGTGGTTTATAAGCATATTAAAATCATAATTCAAATACTTCTATAAGTCTATAAAACGATATTATAATTATTATATATTCATATCCATTATACAGTTTTCTGTAGGAATCAGATTGTATATTTTATGTATTTACAGGATCTATGGATAATCAATAAATTTTTTACAAAAGAAATAAGTAATTTTAGCCATAATTGACGAAATTTGACAAAGAAATCGCTCTTTTAAAATTGTAAATCCAACTTTTGATATAATAAATCACAGATTCAGCTTTTGATCAGCAAAAAAATAAATTAAAATTTTTTTATATTTATGGGTATAAATTGCTTTTCATGCCTTTGAAGTCAATATTCAAATTTTTTTATAGTTATTTATTAATAGAAAAAAATACCTACATTTTATTCATTTAAATTTATGTCAATTGTATTTCCTATACAAACAATAATAATATTCATGGCTTTTTTATATTCAGAAGTTGTGAAATGGAAGATGAAAAATAAAAAAAATTTAATTGATAGGTTTTTTCTCATTAAGACGTCGAAAGACTTTCTTCAGCCTTATAAAAATAATTTAAAATCACATTGCTTATAATATAATGTTTTTCTCTGTGATTAAGGAGGCTGGGGATAAATTTACGCTTCGTTTTCGGAAATATTAATTTGGAATACAAAAAAAAATTACTTACAGCTTAGTAAATCATTATTTATATTTTGTCGGTGCTTGTTAGATTCATTTCCGATATGGGGGTAATTACATATTAGTATTTATATAGATGGATTTAAATACGATAATTTTTAAATATTTCCATTATTCGATCTACAATATTTTTATAATGCATTAAAATATATATTACTAAAAAGATCCAAAAGTTGTTTGTATTAGAAAAAAATGTTCAAGACTATTAAATACTAAATTGATTTACCTTGAAAAAATTTAACTTGAAATAGCTCCAAATATTAATCCGATAATATTCTTGAATATATTTTTACAAAACCTCATTATATACAAAACTCTGCATATCTAAAGTATAAATTATATGTTTTCTATAATTTATCTAATCCTTTATTTACAGCATCTATATGGGGAATTGCATTGCATAGTTCAATAGGATTTTAAGTTTTAACTTTTAACAATTAAAAAACCAAAACACTTAATGGACCATGAATAATCACACTATTTCGGAAAGAACCAGCTTATTTTAATCCAAAAAAAAAGGTTTTAGTCACAGTTTTAAGGCTATAAAAAACAATTCTTGAACCATTATGACTGTTATTATAAGCACACGAAAGTATTTTTATGTGTAATTTTTATTTAATTATAGACAATAATTTCTTCTTCTTGAGTAGATTTCTATAAACGGCGAATTAAATTCAATATAAATCTAAGAACTTGAGGTTTATCATAAAAATGTTCTTTTTTGTCAATTTATGTTCAAAAACATGTAATTATGCTCTTTGTGCAGCCTTTATAAGATATCTTTTTATAGTTGTATCTTGAACACAAAATATATTTACCAAGACTAAACGTATTTTTTGGTAACTTAGGAATTCAATTACTTGTATTACCATAAAAAACTAGTTCAGGAGTAGTTTATATAAGGTCTGAAACTTATAACGGCTTTTAATATATATTTTCTTGCATAAACATTTTTTATTATTGTGCTAGGGATTGAAGTGGTTATTTAATGGATGAAAATGAAAAATAAAATCGTAGAATTAAAATTTTATTATTTTTATAGGACATCAAGAATTTCTAGAAATAAAGATTTCGAAGATATAGATACCAATAACATAAGACTATTCGGCTAAATATAAAAATAACCATTTTAAAAGATAATTTGTTATGTTATACAAAACGTGTTCAGCCTTGGTACTTTTTCTGAAAGTTAAATTTTATAGTCACCTCACTGGGCCTAGCTTTACAAAAATTTTGAGAAGAAATGTATATTAATAAATTTTTTATAACTTAAAATTATCATGACTGTATTTCAATAAAGACAAAAAATATATATAAAAAATTTTTTCATTCGTAAGAATAAAATAAACCAAGGATAAAAATATTCTCAACATAAATAAAATAATATTTCTCTTTAAAAGGTTTTTTTGATGAAAATATGCTGCAATCAGAAAAAAATCATATTTCAACTAAATATGTAACTTTTTATTCTCTAATTTCAGAGATACAGAATAAATTTTTAGTTGTGATTACAAATTTATAGCTTAATTTTAAAAATTTATTATAGACCCATTTTTTTATGATCCCAATTTATTATATCAATAAATTTTTTATGTTCATGTGCCCATCAAAAAATTTGAATGAAAGACGTATGTCAAATCCTCGAAAATCTGACCAATATGTTTACTGTAACACCAAAATCCTTATCAGAAATTTCATCAGCCTATACTTCTAAAATACAAGAATTAAAAAAGGAGCTTGCTGATATAAAAGAATCATTAGTAATTCTAAATCGAATGAATGAACAAATTATAAATGAAGCTAAAATAGCAGAAATTTCTCGAAGTTCTCTTTCCAATAATTTTGCTTCATATTCACAAGAATCTCTTAAATTATCAAAAGATCTCATTGTGGCAGAATCAAATCTTGAGACTCTTCAGCGTAAGATTTCTGAAATAGAGAGTGTTGTTGAAAAATCAAGAATGATAGAGAAATATGTTAATTATCCATCACAGGATAAGTTGTTTATCGAAGTTGTTCGTGGATTGGGTGTTGATTGTGTACATTTTGAAAAAGATTGTGTTTTTACTGTTAAGGGATCGGAAAATGCCTACACTTTAAATGAAAAGGAAGCCGGCTTAAGCGAAAAGATTTGGTCGTATCTTGACCAATAAAACCAATTTGTGCTTATGCATCACAATTTATCGTGCTTTATCTTTAAAACCAAAAAAATATTGAGTAATAAAATTCCAGCATCAATGATTTAATGAAACTTTAGATTTATTTCTTAGAAGAAAAAACACCTACATCGATAAATTGTATAAACACAATCATGTTATTCAAATTTATATACTGTGCCTACACTTCTTGATTTAAATTATTTATTAAGCCTAAAAATAGAATAACTTCACTGAAAATCCCTTCTATTCTATTAATTTCATGTTTTTTATAACTATTATACACGAATTTTTCTATACCAATTATCCATTTTCGTGTTCTAGAATTCCAAAGAAAACCTTGTTAAATTATAAATAAAACACAGTTAACAACAAAAAATATAATGGGGTGTTATATTTATCAGTTAATTCGAACTTTACGGGATGTTTATGTCCTAAATTGGCAGTAGTATACATATGTAACCTATATTAATAGAACCTATATCTTGCAACTAATCTTAAAATGATTTATTTGCATATTTGAATAAATTTAGGGTAAATGTACCCGATGAGAGCCTTATAATAATTACAATCAAACTGTATAAATATAAAACATCCAAGCCTAGAAATATAAATTTAATTACATTACAAACAAGAATTTAAAATGTTTTAAAAATAGTGAATTGATATTAACATGATTTTTATTTGCATATCAGAAAATTTCTGCAAGTGCCTTCCTAATAAGCTTTGTTTAAGACCTTAAATAATTATATTTTCTTATTTTTATCAATATTAGTTAGACTAAACTAGATATCATGGTATATATTATATTTGATGGTTCAAAAATTTTAGTAGGAAACATTAATATACTCGAAATGTGAAAGAAGAATGAAAAAAAAGGTTTTTTGTGCTAAAAATAAAACCATGGGTTACTTTATATAAAATAATATTCCTATTATGTTTCTTAATCTATTAGATTAATCTAATGAGCTAGAAATATATAACTTTCATAATTTTAATTTCTCATTAAAGCGACATTATAATATTTATGGGGTTTTCTTTGGTTGGTCTGAATTGTTATGGCATCTTAATGCCCTTTACTTGTTTTTTATGACTTACTTCAATCACTAAGTATTAATTAAACTGTTATGCGACCTTTAGAAAATAGCGTGATTTATTTTTCAATATCTAAATTATTTTCAAAAAAACTTGAATTGATAAGTTTTAAAAGGAGAAGATGTGTAATGGAAGGTTATATAGATGTAAGTTTGAAATAAGTGCCAGCAAATTTGCTTTATAAAGCAAACTAAAGTTTTTTGGAAACAAAATTTATGATAATAACCCAAATTAACACATAAATATCTTTGGTGTGTTAGAAGATCATTTAATATCTTAAACTAGCGATATCTTCAAAATAATTTTTTTTTTCGGCTAATTTGATTGTTAGTAAATGATATTACATATCTATTATAGCTCTTTTTTTGTCTTATATGAATTAGCCATCACACGGAAAATTATAAGCGAGAAGAGCTATTATCACCCATAAAAAAACCGCAATAGCATTCATTTTTTTATATAAAATCAAAAAACAATACATATAAATTTGGAAACTAATTAAATGGTGTAATTTTACAAATATTAGATTATATCGAATTTACAATGAAAAGACTTTTTAAGGATATAACAACTACAAAAAAATACTTTAATTGCAACGCAAAATAGTTAACTTTATTTTAGACCTGGCTTAATTATATTGACTTTATCAATTTTTGAACGCAGCAAAGTTTTAGATAGATTATAAGAAGGCCATATTTATATTCTTAGAATCTCATCGCTCTTCAAAATCTTAAACTATATATTTTCTTCTTCAAATCTTACATATTCAGAGTCTTTCTCATAAAAATCGTTAGCGCTCATGAATTCACTTATTTTAGTATTCCAACTTTTTAATATGCGACTTATGATATTTTTTGACTATACATTCCTCTTATCACGTATGATATAATTTTGTTTCTATTTAGTGACAATAGATTTTTAATGCTGTTCATAAATTACTTTTTTGTTGATTAGATTGTAGTAGAGTTACAATATAACTAGCCTTTTTTATACCTTGACTTCCACTTCGTTTTTTTTCATAAAATAAATTGGTAAAGAAGAGAAGATGGCAATAAATATTTTAGTGTAAAGTTGCCATTTTTATTACTTTAAAATATAAATAGGTGGTTTCGGTTTTATTACTGTGGTTTCTTTTTTTTTTATAGATAAGAAGTGGGCTCATAAATTTTGATTTTCTTCCTTTTTTATTTCACGCATGTTTAAAAAAAGCCTTTTACAAAAATTTCTTCATGTATTACGGTATAAAAAAATGATTAAACTATAAATACGCAAATAAATACTTAAATAATTAAAAAGAGAGAAATTCAACAAACTTCTGTATAAAAAAAGATGAATAAAAATGCACTTAGATCCCTCTAAAGGGTTAAAATTAAACAAACATGAATGAAGAGATCTGAAGACGGATACTCTGCAAAAATATACTTACATTATGCACAATTTTATGGAATTGAACAAAAAAATGAATAAAAACAGTAAATTTGCACTTATGGAACTTTAGCATCTTAAAGGTAAATCAAAAAACTTCGAAATTTAGATGTTCGAAAATGTGAACAGCAAAAAAATAATTAATGTCATTTGAAATGATATAATTTGAATAAAATCCTGAATATAAGAGATCTCAGAGGCGAAAAATTCGCATATACATACATTTATTGCCTGAAAAGTAAATAAATTTAACAAAACTCGAATAACAAAGATGAATAAAAACAGATGAATTCGCAAAAATCATTAAAATTAATTGGAAAACAAACAAAATAAAAAGCGCAGTGGTCATGACTATCGTGGAAACTTCAATTTACCTAATCTAATTATTAAAATGATTATAAAAGAATTACTACCCACTTATAGAATATTGTAATTATTTTATAAACAAAAAAGGGGATCTTAAATACTGAAATTTTATATAGAATAATTATCTGCTGTCGATGGGGTTTAAAGGACTAATTTTCTTTCTATTATAATTTACCGCTTATTTTGTAAATAAATGCCAATCGGATATTTAAAATCGTATAAATTTTCTAGAATAGGTTTTATTTTGTGTAAAAAAAAACAAAGGGGTATGTTAAAATCCCAGGTCATTTGAAGATATATAAAATACTGGATTTAAGCACTGGATTAGAGAATAAAAAATTTTGTTTATACTATTTCACTTTAAATTAGAAATTATACTATTTAAAAAAATAAAATATCAACCTTGGATTCGTTTTAATTGATTATATATATAGTGCTAGCATATTTTAAAAAAATATTTTTCTTTATTATATATGCTGCTTACATAAATTTTACGAAGATAAGCTTAAAAAATTTATAATATATTCAAAGTATATTAAAATGAATTTTATTAATTTGAACAATAGGGATCTAGAATTTACCATAAATAATTAACAAAATCAAATAAAAAAATCTCTTGCGTTGTTTCAAAGGTTTTGAAATTTTATTTTAAATTTTTTTATATACGATTTAAATCTTTGTGTGGGGAAATCAACTTTCATATCCCCTTAATTTATATTAAAAATCGAATGAAGAATAAAATCACAAAAAAACTTTCTTGTGCTATTGAATCGATTTTTTTATAATTTTATCAATTTTTAAAACTAAGTATATATTTTTTGAATTTTTAAAGTTATAAAACAAATATTTTTTTTATTGAATCATTCTGATTAACATGCTAAATGAACAAAAAAAATTCATGCTGAAATATAAAGAATACATTTTTTGAGTATTAGATTTTAAAATAAATGTTTTTTTTTGATAATAATAATACAAAACAAAAAATTGAATATTTATAGCATAAAACAGATTAATTAATCCCATTTTAAAATCATCGATTTTTGATCTAGTTGATACCCCGTAGAAGATTTAATTTCTTTTAAGACTTTCATATTGTAAAATAATCATCAATAAATTATGCTCTATGTTCACTCTTTATCTATAAAAACCTTTCTTGCTTTAGATAAACCGTGCAATACCCCCAGTGTATGGTTCTTGTGTGAATAAAGGTTTATTTAATTAAGTAAAATTCAGAACTTCAAAACTATAAAAATTGAAAAGTATGAATTTAAATATAAATTAAAACACGATATTGTGTGTCTAAAGTGCGAAAATAAGATTTATTTACATGCATGATATATATAAATTTATTTTTATAAATAAAACTATACTTTACATGTTTATGTAGTTTTACTATATTAAAAAACATTCCCTTAAATAATAACATAAGCTTTTACAGAGACTAAATATGGCGACATGAATAATTATAAACCATTGTTTTATGGGGGATGTCTAGAACTATTGGATCTAATAGAAGAATATAGTTTATACACCAGTATTTTATATGAAAAGAAAAAACTTAAATACGAGTCTTGGGTTTTGAAACAGTATTAGTATTTGCTTCGTGATCTATACGTTACTATGATACAGTATATGAAATTCTTCGTTGTTTAGTTTAACAAATATTTTTCTATTTTTTGTTGATTTAAGTAGAATAATGCAGCATACACTATTAAATTTAAGATGCTTTATATTCTCAATCATATAACTAGCAAAATAAATACCAAAGGCATTTTATGTGTTTTTCACGTTACAAATTTTTTATTTGCAGATTTTATTTTATATGAATTATAATGATAGCAAATTTTTATATAATTTAAGAAAACAAAAAAAATTACAAAAATAAGAACTAACAGAAGTTTTTTCTTGAAAATTTTTATTATATTATTTTATAAATTATATTAAAATTTGGAGTATATCTTTTAGAAAGAATTTAAAACTATACATAACATGATTTTTTAAGAATATTACGGTTATTTAAGGATTGTTAAAGCCCAAATTTAGCAAAAAACTAAAGATACTCTAATCAAATTTTTTAATTAGAATTTTCACCCTTTATCCCACTTTCTTAAGTACGTGTATCCTCTAATTTTTTGCATATTTAAGATCACATAAAAAATAAAAAAACATGTAATGTTCTAAAGCCATCATATTAAAGGATATAGGAAACCTAGAGGTCAGCGGAAAGCGAAAAAGCCGCTATATACGATTTTTTTTTCTTTGTGCTTACTGGATCCATTCACATAATACGTTCAGCTTCGATTACTATAAAAATAACATGAAACACATTTTTTTTCCGATTACAATTTTTAAAAATAAAGCCTTACAAATTACAGATTTTGTCATAGAATTTGAATTTCTAAAATTCTAATATTATTTCTGAAGATTTAATTAATATTTTTTTGATATAATTATAACTAATTTAAAGGGATTAAGACATGTTTTCTCCGCTTTTATAGCTAAAAATTTCACGTTTCTATATGATTATAAGATAATATATGGAAAATATATCATTATATGTCAAATATAATATAAAATTTTTAAGTTAATACAAGAAAATTTTTTGGACAGAACCAAGTTGGCATCTTCTCAAATATTGGTATAACAGGATTTACATGATTTTGTATTATAGACTATTAGTAACGATGAAAAATAATATTATTTATTAAATACAATAATACTATATTAATTTGAGTAGATGGAATCTTTTGTCAAAATTTCAGTACAAATAATATCTTATAAAACGAAATCATGTTTTTTATTAAAATATATATTACAGTAGGTGGTAAAACAACAAGATAAATATGAATACCAAATTTTTTTAAGGTACGTGAAACAAATCATATACAAATTTATATGTAGTTCATTTTTGATTTTAACTATTTATAGACAAGAAATATAAATTTAACAAGTTAAACATTTTAAACTCGATTTGTTCATAAAATAGCCCCCGAATAGTTTTCAAAATATCAATTCTGGAATCTGAAATAAAAAAATCTTATGATTTTAGTAAATCTAAAAAAAAATTACCATTTAGAACACCACATTTAATTTAGGTATGTATATTAAATATATAATCGCTTGGTTTTTTCTTAAATTTGCATATTTAACAACATACTAATAACCAATGTGCAGGAATGGGCTTACAAGACATATATTTATATGAGAAAAATACATATAATTTATTTGTCAAAAGTCCATCCATCAATAGATACTTTATATTTATATTTATAGCATAATAAAATCTAGAATCGTGACTTTTTATTGATTTTATGTTTTACAGCCTCTTCGATATATATTTGTCTCAATAAAATCCTTTTTTATTATATGCAAATAAAATATGAATTTAGTTCGTATTTATTCTTTAAATAAATCCTAGATGGCAAAATGATATCTGTTATTGTAGTTTAGAGGGCAAACATAATTTTTTTTTTATTTTACAAGGCCGATAATTAAAAGTTTATAGTGAATTTTCTAAATTCAATATAAAACGATAATAAAATATTATATTTTTTTCTTTATATATAATCACATTTTATAACGAAATTTCGATATTAAAATTTTAATCCTGTAGTTCTTGTAAATAACATAATTAGAAAGTTTGAATTTTTTTTCATTTATGTATATCTAGGTAAAATTCAGTACGATTATACAAAACTTAATATTTGTTACATTGACAGAAATAATGAATTTTAGATTTTTGTTATTTTTTAAGGTTGTGAACATAAAAAAAATATTTTTTTTAGAAAAACACCGAACACGTCAAAATTATAATAAATAAAATTTTCGGTTTATTTTATTATCTCGGCAGTCAAAAAAATTTGATTTTATCATTTATAATCATAAAACATCGGAATATAAAACTAAAATAAAAAGGATTTTTGAAAAAATTATCTGTCAATGATGACGGTTTTTAGAAAAAATTAACCAAAAAGAATACATTTACAAGGTTTTTATCCCATTTAAAAAATCCACAGCAAAAAGTTTGATTGTGGATAGAAATAAACCACAAAATTATTGAACAATTTTTTTTATACTTTTTAATATTAAATAAAAATTTCAAATGTTTAGTGCCGATTTCATTGACCAATTTAAAAACATATTCATTAAATAAGCAATAAATAATTAAAAAAAATTCATACAACTCAGAATATAATTCAGAAATTAGGAAATATATAGTAATAAAAATCTAAACAAGCGACAATACAAATGGTATTAGATGTATTTTTGCAAAAACTTTGACCAAATAATGTATAAAATTGCATAACAATAAAAATTTTAATAAGTTTAATATTATTTTTAATGAACAAAAAAAACATGGCCGTAAAATTATTAGAATATAAAGGGTACCTTTTAAGTTAGAATTACATAAAAAGATGATAATTTGTACTTGTTATGATTTAAAGTGAAAAAAAAAACAAAATTTTAGATGCTATTGAAAAGAAATATCCAACGAATAATAATACATAAATTATGAAGTATATTTTTTTATGCAAGTACGCTATTTCACAAAGTATAAAAAATAAAAAAAGTAATTTTATAGGTTTTAACAAAATAAATACGCACATATATACGTAAAGTATACAAAAAAATATGTTTATAAAATCATTATATGACCAGAAAGACAAAAAAAAATAATTTAAGAAAGCTATAGCATGTAAAAACAGATAAAAATAAATATTTGTTTCGTATAAACCAATATAGAAATTTTTTTATACGAAAAACCATACAATTAGATTTTTTTACTTTATTTGAACAAAACAGAATAAAACTTTATCTGAAAAATTCCTACCATGTAACCTGATAATCTATAAGCAAAAAAATTGAAAACATTCTTCAAAGAATATTATAATATTGTATAATAACATAAAACTACAAAAAAAATTAAAAAGTTTATATGTATTGTCATGATAATTTTCGGAATCGTCAATCTTTGTGTTATATGTCTAAACATTTACATGCGGAGATGATTTTCATGATTATTTATGAAAAAGAATCAGTATCTGTGATTTTCTATTTTTTTTAATTGATCAATTTATGGACAAGAATTAAAAAAATGTATGTCAGTAATTTTCAAATCTTCTTTCTATATTTATTATATAGGCTTTTTTCTGTTGATACAATTATTTTGAATATAGTAATTATTTCATAAGAATAGTATACGTATTTTATTTGGATATTTTCACTGCAAATTTATATTTATCGAATTAAAAATTTATTGATAATATTTAGAACTAAATGAAAAAATAAAAGACCATTAATTCAAAAACAAAAATTTGAACAAAATTTATTTTCTAAATGTGTATATATAAAAAGGTTTTTGATGTTCTTGGAACATAAAAAATCATGTAAAAAAATTCTAATGATACTGTACATAAGATAGCATAATAAAAACCTTTAACACATTCTAAGAAACAATTTTTATATTTAAAACGATTTTATAATTTTGTGATTAATTAAAAAATAAATTTACCATTTATATGTATTTATTTAAAGAGACATATTTAATTTTATTGGTTTATATATTCGAGACACATAAATATACACAAAAAAAATCATTTATATCTTTTACTCATCTTGTTTGATATATATCAATGTAGTTTTCTCAATGATATTAAATTTCATATAAATATTTTATTGCATTTTAAATATATTCTAATAATATCTAAATACAGTACCCTTTATCAAAAAAAATTTCGCAATGTTGAAATGATATGCTTTTTTATTGACTTAATTTATTTACGTAATTTTAAAAGACTTCGCCATATTCAAACACTTTTAAGAAATATCAAAACAAAAATCAAAATGATTAATTATACGTGTTTCGATACCACTAAAACAAAATATAAGATATAGAAATTTTTTTTAGCAATATCAAAATTATATACCGCCCTATTTATATAATTTGTTTCAACATGAATCCAGAATATTCCACATCTTTGCATCCAAATACTTTACCACTTAAATCATGTGTTTTCTAGAAATAATATTTGAGCATTAATATTTGATTCATATTTTTACCTCCATAAATTATATTGAAGATACATTACATTATAAATCAAAAGATCCTAAAAGTTTCAGGATGATCAAAGAAAATTACTAAAATACAAATTCGATTCATTATTAATAAAATATATAACATTGTGTTAAAATTCTGTGTCATTTAGAGCATTCTTTTTCTCAAACTTTGCAATAAATTAAATATTATTAGAAACATAAAATATTTACTTCCAATAAATTTCATGCATACTTCATAAAAAAAATGAATAGTACCATAAATCGAAATTAAAAAAAATCTATAAAACAAGACTTAAACCATACCCATAATAAAATGTTTAGTCGAATGATAAACCAAATAAAAAGCATATACAGCAGAATAAAAGAAAACTTTGCAAAAAACAATGATGAGAAGAAAGAAACACATCAGAAACAGACAAGATTGAACAGTAAGATTAATAAGCTAGTGAACCTATTGGACCCGCAGAAAAATATAAGAGCCGAGAAAATAAGAAATATTTTGGATAATATTGTTGAGGATAAAAATTATTTTCGAAAGGTGAAAAAGGATTTTAAAAGAAATTTTATGAAACTTGTTAAGTCTGATTATTTAAAAAAACGGGATAATTTTGCGGTTCCTGTTTTTGGTAATATAAATGATAATAGTACGAATATTGATTTTAGTGCTTATATATGTCGAGCGATTAGAGATTCTGAAATTAAAGATAATGATAAAGAAATTTATAGCGGTAGTAATGAGAAAGGGAAATTAATGGTGATTGATGACGAATATATAAATAGAATCAAGAATAGACTTCGAGATAAGCATAAAAAAGGCATTTTAAATAATTTGATTGCCGATAATATAAATGGTGGTCCGAATATAGATAATATAAATGAAGGACTGAAGATAGTAGTGGATAATATTAGTAATGATATAATTGTAGATAATATAAATGATGAACTGAAAATAGTGGCAGAGAATACGAATTGTGTAGGTGATGATTTAACTGTAGATAATAGAAATGATGGGCATAAATATAAGGTAGATAATATAGATACTAGCTTAATTGCTGATGATGGTCTGGATTCCAAGGCTATAAGTGAAGTTCAAAATCATTTAGAACTATCTACCGATAACAAAATTAAGCAAACGGGAGATACGATAAACAAAAAAAATAAAAAATATTTTAGCAAACTAAAAAGGAATGTAAAAGACCTTCCCAATTCACAAGATATAAAAAGGCGAAGCATAGGTCTTTGTTCTGCCGAAAAGCAAAGACATGATGAGCTAAGATTATCCAAAATAAGGAAATCAATGGACAAAGGTAGCAAAAGGAAGCAAAGGAAAAAGATTCAGGAAGACAGCACAGAATTCTTTAGTTGCGAAGAAGAAATGATATTCTTCGACAACGATCTTATATTCGCTGATGTCCCTGAAAATATGCATGAGGTGAAACCATTTCCCACAAAGGAGGAAAGTTTATTGCGTAAATTTCTATTTCCATGTGTAGAAGGTATCACATACTCCAAAACTTCGGATGTTCCAGCTCATTTAGAAGAAAAGTATTATTCACCTTCAAATATAAAGAAGGTTATTGCACATCTTGAGGCCAAGAGAGAAAAAAAAATAAATTATGAAAATGAATGTAAAGAAAGAGCTGAAAAAGCACAAAGAGAAAGGCTGGAAAGACAGTCTTCCTCTTGCAATCAGCCATGGAATGAAAATTGCTATGGCCCAGCTGACATAAAATGGGTGGCAGAACAGAATAGAAAATATAAACTCTGGACTGAAACACATCCCATACAAAATTTGAGTAGGTTAAACGAAAGACCACCAAATTACTACACCTTTTATGATGAAGATGATTATCAAAGGAGGGCCAAAATATTAAAGGAAAAAGAAGAGAGAGAAAAATTGAAGGAATATAGAAGGAAAAGATCCATGGTTACTTCGGATCAAATTAAAAAACAAAGGCTCGAGGAAGAAAAACAATTAGACCTAATTATAAAGGAAAAAAACTTGTCTGATGTTGTTGTATATGATAATAAAATAGAGTGCTCTTCTAACGATCACAAAAAGAACGAAATATCTAGTAATAAAATTGAAAATTCGTCTTACGGTGATATTAAGAATGCGGATTTTACTTTAATTGATCCTTCAAGTAATTCAAATCTTCTCAATTTCAATAATACATGTAAAAATGATGGACAAGAAAATACTAAAAGTATAGTTAATAATGAAGAATTTAAAGATGATAATAAAACGGGTATCTGTGATTCATCCCAAAATATGGAAACGCATCTCAACCGATCATTAATAAACAATGTTTCGCATGCATTAGTTGCAAATAACAATCATGAGAATATTGATAAAGGCCAAAACAAACTTAATGAATTATTATCAAACAATATTGCTGATGTTTTAATTAAAAATAACAATCAAGAGAATATCAATATAGGGTGTAAGAATGAAATAAATGATATACAAACAAATAAACTTAAAGAAGAAGAAAATGAAAACGAAGGGAATAAACAAAAAAATGACGACCAAAAATCACAAAAGGAATTAAATAGTAACAGCGAAAATAAAATCTTGATTGATGATAAATTAAATAAAGAAAACCAGGATGAAAGCAAAAGAGTTATATTCAAAGACCCTATTGCAGAAACATATAAAATCGAAAATAATAAAAATGAAAACGAAAATATTGAAGCCCTACTAGAAGACAATGACGACTATTTTTACTCTGTATCGCCATTCGTAAACCCAAACGTAACTAAATTCGACGATATAGATATTCGACCGAAAAAAATGGATCAAAAAGAAGAAGAGCTCCAAGTCAAAAACACATTTGAAACCACTGGCGAATCTAATAATAATTTGAAAAGCGTAAATACCACTGACATTTCTCAAACTCCAAATAATTTTGTATTCCCATTCAATAACATCAATTACGATAATACTTCCACAAATGTATTTTCATTGGGTACGAATCCCCAACAATCAACATTAACAGATTTTAATCAAAATAAAAATATTTTCATGAATAATCCAGAAAACAACGCTTTTAAGGTGAATAATCAAGATAGTAATGCTTCCAAGATGAATAATTCTGATAACAACATTTTTAAGATGAATACTCCAGATAATAAAGCTTTTTCTAATAACAACATTTTCAAGATGAATACTCCAGATAAAAACGAATTTAATATGAATATTTCTGACAATAATGCCTCAAATAATAACAATAAGGATAATAATGCTATCAATATCAATAATTCTGAAAATAACGCTTTTAAGATGAATATTATAGACAACAAAGCTTATAAGATGAATAACTCTGAAAATGTGCAAACAAACAATCCATTTATTCAAAACCAAAATACTCAACAATGGAACAACCAAAATTTTCCATATCAATTTAACCAAGAACAAGCCAAAAACAAACCATACCAATACAACCAGCAGCTTTTTTCACCACAACAACCACAACCGAAAGACCCCTTCGTATTCCAACTAATAACACCAAAAGATCTAATTAAAAACGATACAAAATACAACGAAACAGAAAACAATAGCTTTCAAAAAAATAATGCACATATCACCAACCCATTCCAATCTCGTATCTCATGGGAATCATTCGGAAATCAAAACAATTTCGGTACTAACCATCCCTCTGATATGAGTAACGCGCGGAGATCTGTTTTTGACCCGCAAAATAATATGGAAAGTATCGAAAAACAACAACCAAGTGGTAAAAGAAAAAGAGCACAGGCTGATCTCTCTAATCGCCCCAATCATAAAAATAATACTCAAAATCAAGGGCAATGGAATAATGATCAGGGACAGAATCAATGGCCTTTCTAAATATTATGATTAATATATATAGATCTTACCTATGAATGTTCTAGATATGATTCATAAAAAATTATTATTAATTAAATTTTCACTAACTTTAATGTTCTTGTCCATAGCCGTTTTAAATCTGTCTATATAAAAAAATACCCCAAATATAGAGTTTTTATCTGAGGAGACAAATTATTCGGTAAAAATTTCAGACCCTGAAAAAAATTTAATTAAATTCAAAATATTATCAATCTTAAATCCTAAAATCGCTTTTACATAAGAACACACTAAAAATATACCATTATCTCAGTTTATGCGTCGCTTATTAATTTAATCATCATCTTAATTCATCATTGAATATCTTAATGATTTTTTTTTCGACCCACGGTGATCTGTCAACAAAAATTTATTTGTGATAGAATTTGTAATATATAACGTTGATTCATATGCTAATTAACACATATACTCATCCGTATAAATACTGTGCTATTTTCAACCCTTGTAAGATTTCAGGCAATAAATTATCTCTTCTTGGATTTTTAATTATTTCGACTACATTCGCGTGATTTCTCCGTATCAATTGCATTCTACTAGTCGCAGCGCATTCATTCTCTATTAAGATGTCCTTTGCATAATTTTCAATTATAGTTATGTATTCTCTCATCTATTGACACAATGCACTTTGGCGACATGATTTCAAATCTAAATCAATTAAAGATAAAATACCAATCATTTGGACATTTTATTTTCGGTGGGTAGGCTTATATAAATTTTTATCATAAAGTCTAAAATAAAGTTGAATAGAGCTATAAAATTATAAAATGTCAATTATTTTTTTTAAGTTAAACACAAAACGTATAAAAAATGGAAAAATAAATTTTGGAAAACCACATTTTCTTGAATGTATGATCTAAATTGTTGCCCCGATAGAAAAATCGATCTGGGGAGTTTTCGGGCATATTTTTTTAAAAAAACATTTTGTTCTTTCGTTTCAATTAGGGTTTAAAAATTTCTAAATATTTCTTCGTGCTCTTTTGAGTTTCTCATAAAAGACCCATTTACATGCCAATTTTATCATAAGGATTTGGGGTCATTTAGGTGGAAAGCATTAGCAAAAATAATTTTTATTTTTTTATCAATCCAAAAAGCATATAAATGTGTTTTAGATGTAAATTTATTGTGATACATTCGAATTAATAAGTATCAAGACCTGTAACAAGACCATTACCACTATGGGCTCTTATTAAAAATACATTTATCGACCCAATAAAGATTATATAATAAAATACAATTTTTTTATGTAGCATTTTATTAAGAAATTATATGCGCATAATTTGCTTTTGTTATTAGTATGTGATGAATAACATCACCAATATTCATCGAACATACATTTGATGCAAAAAAATAAAACAAAGCAATATAAGATCATAAATTAACAGGCATTATTTTATTTTTATATGATAAACCACCTTTAGACTTTTATTCACGTGTTTTTTTGATTTGATGATAAACAAAAATGCTTTATATATGAATGAAATTTAAAATTTTATAAACTTCGATAAATTTATAAAAATACAAAAAAGGGTAGACTCGACATTCAAAACTACAAAGTAAGTTGTTTTATTCCACCCAAATGCTATTATAGAGATGTCCCGATCTGGCTGAGTTTTTTAATATTTTGCTGAATATCTAGATTCGAAAAAGCTAGAAAGGATATTAAATAATATAAATATTATTTTTATGCTATTTCTCTTATAAAAATAATTTGAAACTGAGTGTATTACTTTATTACCTTTTTTATTTTAAAAATCACGCACATTAAGTTAAAATATTTTTCTTAAAAAAATAAAAAACGAAAATATTTACCCGTTTTATAATATTGAAGACAGCGTCATTTTTTACTTTGAATCCAACATACTTTCTATTGCTGCGATTCTCCCTTCAAATTTCCACCAATTTAAATTCTGCACGAAGATCAAAATACTAATATTGTGGCTTTATACAGTATATGACCATAAATTAGTGTTTGTAATTTAAAATATACGGATTTTATATTATTTTATTGGTGCTATTAAAATATAGACATATATTTTCTAAGCTTAAAATTTATATAAAATATATAGCACGGAAGAATAATATCTTAAAAAATATTTGATGTAAAATATAGATAATCTAGGTAATAGTAAAAAAAAATATACAAATATATTTATTTTTGAAATAAAATGCACTTAGATTTCTAAAACCCGTTCAATCTTCGATATCGGTGTTTTTATTATTATTTTCTGTATGACCTAAAATTAAAGAATAAATTTATGAATTGAACATTACAGATGGGGCGCAGCTTAAAAATCCAAAAACAATAAATATAATATGGTTATAGAATATAAGTTTAAGTACCCTTTAAAGGTTTTTATTACACTTCGTTCAACTGTTTTAAGATAAAATACCATTATTTCCTAGACATAAGCTAAATTATTAAAAAAAACACATCATATTATCACGGACATTAAATCTTCTTTTCTATCGATGGCAATATAAAAATCATAATAAATTTGTCAGGATACTTAAAATATCTATTTATGTGATTATAGTCGAAGTCCGACTAAAATTATGATATTGGCAGATATATACAGATTTGTACTCTTTAGAGATAAATACCAACTTTATAAAATAGATGATAAAAGATTTTATATAATGAAGATCAAAACATCTAAATAGTAAGTGTATTTTAAAAACTATAAGATTTTATCTACATGAATCTGATTCAAAGCTGTTTAATAGATTTTACTTTGTGTTTTATAAAACGAATTAATATTTTATTAGTATTTACTTTAAATATCTATTTTTATTACCAGAAAAATAATTAAAAGGTTTTTTTTACTTGTCTGTTTTATGGGTACATATTTATTTTGTTTCACACTGATTTTACAATTTATATACTGAATATTAAAGGCACGTTACGCAATATAAATTAAAAAAAACAACCCCATAATTAAAATAAACACAAAAAAATTAGAGTAAAAGGCTTTACTATATTTAGATTTTCAATGAATTTATATTTGGAGCTGGTTTGTTTGATGTGATCTAATTTTGGGACAATTTTTTTTATTACCCCAGTTTTTATGTGCACGTGGAGACAAGAGCTTGACTTAATAAATTCATATTTATTATATAAACGCTTTGGATCAACAAAAATGTAATAGTTTATGTTTATTTAATTTTTATGAATAAGTCAAAAGGTTCACAGTTAAAATACATTCTTATCATCGAAAATGTTTAATAGAGATAAATCAATTTTATTACCTTTTTTCGCTTAGGAACATCATATTTCAACGCTGAACAGTTCCCTTCAAAATTGTTGGTGCGCTGATGCGTAACTAGATCGAAAAAATTATGGGGATGGTTAACTGTATCATGTACATAACCAATACTTTCAAATTTATTGCATATTTTAGTTTCGAACCATTATAATGTGGCACACAGAGCATGTATTTAAAATGACATATATTTTTCTTGTGCTTTAACAATCAGTAACCCCAAGAATACATAGTTTTAGAATTACTTTTTAGATCTTTTGCTTCCTTTTTCGAATTCGGATTCATCTAACTCAACTAATTTGGATATACAGCACATTTTTCGTTTTCCCCCTAAATATTTCTTTTATTTCGATTTAAAGTTTTCCTGATACGATGAAAGGGTTGATTATGATATGCCAGTTAGCTATTTAACTGCCTTGTTCGTATATTCTTGCCAACTAATTGTTGATATTCAAGTTTCATCTATCTCTAGGTGTTATAATTTTAAATGGTTTTTGTGTCGATCAGCACGCTTTATTTCGAGCAGAGAAATTTGCTTTTTCTTTTTTACCAATCCTTTTTTGCAGCAAAAATTTTTGATAAAAATCCTGCGCATTCTTTTCTACTATATCGTCGTATATCCTCATTATTTTTTCATCGCTGGTTTGTATTCTTACAAAGATTTTTAAAAAGTATTAAAAAAAGTAGCACAAGAATTAAGTCACTTTAGACATACTTCAACGATCTATGCCTATTCCTGCTATTTGATATTTGAAAAAATATTTTTGGGAATAGCTATTTATAAAAATCTTAGAATGTTTTGAATCCACGCATATTTTGTAAAGAAAGTATTTTTGTAACAAATCTCACAAGACACTTGAACTCATCATATTTGAGAGAAGAAGAGTATTTGATGAAGATAGATCAGGTGAAAGTGTCAAAATATGTATCAAGGAGTTGTGAAATATTCCCAATGGGCTGACTACGTCTCAATAGATGGAATTGATAAAAAGAAATGTTAATCTATAAATAAAAAATATTTTAATCGCAACAAATCGCATAAATTATGATAGCTGTAATTTTATATCTCGAGTTTCTCATCTTTTTGTAGTTAATTAGGCATTTATACGATTTAAATTTAACTTTTAGATTTTTATCATATATTTATTATGAGCTAAAAGATTTTGTTTCAATTAAAAATAAATAAATTGAGGTATTAGGCAATAATGCTTCACTGGGTGGGCTTTTTTACATAAAAAACGTTGAATTAAATTAGCTTAAAATATTAAATAAAGAAAATGAAAACTTTATATGAAAATTGGATTTAAAAATTATAGAAAAAATATCGAATAATCTTATAGAACAGAATACGTCAAATATTTCACAATATATTTACTTTGAATCTATATATGAATAGTATAACCAATCAACAAAATCTATTAATGATTTTAGCAACCATAAAAATTGATTGTATAAGATATTTTGTTAAAAATATCAATAATTTTTAAAGATAGTTTTAAAACACATAATATTATAAAAATTAATCTGAAATATTAATAAAAACACATATAAATGCAGCATATTATAAAATTCATAAAATAGATAATATTTATGAATGGAGGCTTTGAAATGTTCATTTATTCTTTTTGAAATTTGAAATATCTAATAAAATATGTTTTCGTAAAAAAATCATAGTTTGTATTCAACAGGATACTTTTTAAGATTTTTTAAGCACAATTTGCGATTTAACAATGGAACTATAGTAATTTTGTTTTTTTGTGCACAATTTGCGATTTTACAATGAAATTATTGTAATTTTATTTTTTAGATCGTTTTTCATATGTGTAAATTGCGAGGATCTTATTGTCAGATCTTAAGCCTTTCTATTTTTCACTTCATTTTTTAATACCACATTTACAGAAAAATTTTAAGTAACAATTTTAAGGTCTTCATTCTTTTTGAAATTTGAAATATCTATAAAAATATGTTTTCGTAAAAAAATCATAGTTTGTATTCAACAGGATACTTTTTAAGATTTTTTAAGCACAATTTGCGATTTTACAATGGAATTATAGTTAGTTTGTTTTTTAAGCACAATTTGCGATTTTACAATGAAATTATTGTAATTTTATTTTTTAGATCGTTTTTCATATGTGTAAATTGCGAGGATCTTATTGTCAGATCTTAAGCCTTTCTACTTTTCACTTCATTTTTTAATACCACATTTACAGAAAAATTTTAAGTAACAATTTTAAGGTCTTCAATTCTTTATAGGGGAAAGAGCCAGTGTATAGAAGCTTTATATCTTATGTTTCAGTAAGAACACACTAAATAATTTAAAAAAAATTCACAGATATGATAAAAATTTACCATTTTGATATCTAGGGTTAATCCAAATAATTCCTAAAATCCATGTACCGATTAAAATTGTGATTTATTTTCTTTTTTTTTCTATCAAAAGGATAAAAAGAAGTATGATTGATGGCCCAGCATTAAAAATAAAAACTCATATATTTTATGTGTGACTTAGTATAAAAGATTTATTAGCGAGCAGGGGCTAATTAAATCTTTTAGAAGCAAAGAATTGAATATTATTTTGAAAATTAAATGTTTAACCTTTTAGCGGACTTTAGATCAACCAATATTTTTTTTTGAAAATAAAAATAAATATCAGCGGTATTTGATAATAAATATAATTGAATATGTATGAAATCGCATTATATAAACAGCTTTTGCAGAAAAAAACCTTTGTATTAATAATGAAGTGGTTTGAACCATAAATATTAAAAGACAGATTATTATGGTTTCAATTTTTAGTTACATGGGGAAGGTTTCCCATATATAAAAATAAAAATAAGAATTTCTGATAATTTAAAACGAAAATTTATAGGAAATATAGTTTTTATATAAAAGAATAAAAATAGTAGGAATATTTATTTTCTAGCGGCTGGGTACACAAAATATTTAAATCATAAGACATCAATTTTTCGATATAGAATTAATCATTATTTGAAAAAACTAGACGAGTCTTACAGACATATGATATGCGAGTAAGTAGACTGTTCAAGTCAAGATATTGTAGGTTTTTATAATTAATGTGAAAGAATAGATTTAAGCACAATTAGTGTTTTGGATTAGGTCTGCCTAGTGGTATGTTAAAAAAGGGAATAATAGATTTATGCATTAAAAATATTTTTTTTAACTGGTTATACAAATATGGTATCTACAAAGCACAGAATATATTTTTCTTTTTAGGAAATAGAATCAAAAAGTCACGAAGAAAAAGGCATGATGAAATTGAAAGTTTTTATCAAAAATTAGAAAAATATGCGCAAAATTGCAATAAAAATGGAAATCTGAGGATTTTATTGTGAAAAATATTTTAAGAAAAATTAACCTGATTTTTCTGAAGAATCTTATGATATATTCCGATAAATTTATACATGAATATATAAGAACGCAATAAAAAAAAATTCATAGAATTGTTTGAACTCAGCCTTTCGAATTAAGAAAAATATCTTAGAATAAATAAAATGATTGCAGTACTACCTGAGGAAAAGACGAAAAATCTGCACAAGAAAGAATTATCGATTCTTATAATAAATAAGGAATTTTCGTTTTATTTATTTTATGCTTGTAAAGGTATTTTATTGAACCTCTTAATTATGAGGGTGTCTTTAAATCGGGGCTCTAATGAAAACAAGGGCCCTGATTCTAGTGATTAGACAGTATTTACAGCTTAAACTATTAATTCGAGCTCAAATCAAAATTTATGTAGAATTTTTACTTAAAATATATAAATAAAATCCAAATATCTGTAAAATCTTTTGGTCATTATATAAATTAGATAAAATATATGAAATAATTAAATAAACCTCTATAAAATGTGACATATCATATTATAAAATTCATGAAAGAATGCAACAAAAAAATTTATATATCTAAAAAGTAATTGTATAATTTCAGAATTAATAAATATATTAAATGCCAGTTTAAATCTGTATTAAATGAAAAAAAAACAAGCAATTTAGGTGTAAAATAGCTAACAGCAGGTCATGAACTGTAATAAGAAGTTTTATGATCATAGAAAGATGCGCTAAAAAATCTATAGGTTTCTTTTAATAATTTGAACATATATTTTAAAGATGTTAGTTACAGGAATTATGAGTGGGTTTGAATTTAATCAATATACTATTTTAAATAGACTAAGAGAATGCGAAGAATGTGCGTTAGAAAACCAAAACGAGAGAAAAATGTTATTTGAGCAGCATATATGCTACTTGAAGTTGATGAAACTAAAATGGGTGAAATAAAATACATCGGGGACATCGAGTTGAAGGCATATATGTGATTTTAGTTATAGAAAGACAGATGGTAAAAAAAATATAAGCAATTGATGTTTAGAAAAGAGAAAACGAGAGTATAAATATGATATTCTACAATGTTTATTAATTAATTAAGGTGATTCTTTTCTACACTTTATATTGTTTTTCTTCGTTAAGGACGACAACTTCAGCCTTTTCACGTTCTTTGTATATTTTATCAATTGTTTCATCAACTCTTACCATCCGGATTTCGTTACCTGCAAGATTATACCTTCTGAAGTCCAAGGAGATGCTCTATAATGTTCGTTTAAAAACTACAGAGCTTATTTAAGCTTTTGTATTGCGCTCGATGATATTCTATTATATATAAACATTGTTCAAATACTTATATTGATCTTTGGAAGCCATAATGAAAATACGAATTAAGTTTAAGTTTTAACATAAATTTTTTTAATATTGTAAAATTTCATGGTCTTAGCTATTGGTGTTAATACAAACATTAGAAACTAAAATAACGGGCTAAAAATGGGGATATTAGTACAAAATCGAAATAAGAAGATTTTAAAAGGATTTTTACAACATATAATATTTTTGAAAACTTGATAAAGAAGATTTATGGCGAATATTTTGAAATGCATTAAAAAATAACACATAGTATTTTTTACCTAAAATTTGTACATTATTATTTTGTTAGAAAATAAACAATACAAAAAATAGCTATAAATTGGTTTCCGGAAAAATAAAATAAAAATATATAAAATGTATAATTTAAGAAATTTTAGTTTTTTACCTTCTTATTTAGGCTCAAAATAGAATTTTACATATTTACAGATGCAAGTATAATTAATATTTAAAGTTTTTAATCATTTTTATCAAAATTTACGTAAATTATATAAAGATTAATCTTCAATGGAATTGTTTGTGGATAATTTTAGATCTTAAGTAATTTTCGCGCATTAAAAATATGCAACATATTAAAAAATCCAAAAACTATTTTTAAAAATCCAGAATGAAATTTTAATTAATCAAGGAATATTTTGTATATTATATTCTGTATGTCTATTTTTATATTACATTTTAGCATTTAGATTGAAGTTATAATATAAATAACCATGTTCAAGTTGATATTTTGGATTATATATCATCGATGTTTATTTTTTAATTACATTTTAGTATTTAGATTGAAGCTATAATATAAATAACAGTGTTCAAGAGGATATTTTGTATATTATATTATTGATGTTCATTTTTTATTATATTTTAGTATTTATATTGAAGTTATAATAGTGATTTTCGAGATCAAAGGATTCTTTTCTTATATAATATCGGGGCCTGATTCTTTTTTATATAATTTTGTTTTATATAATCTAAAAATAATTTTTCGATTTTCATGCCTAAATTTATTTTTGTAGCCCAATAAAGTGAATTATGATTTATAGTTTTTATATCTAAGTTCAAACCCGTAGGGCGCATTTAAATTAAATAACAATTCTTTAACGTAATACTCGATATAAAAGAAGTTATAATTACGCGTTAGATAAAATTATGAATATATCAAACATTAAGCAGTAATATTTTTTTCTGAAGAGGTGGTGGCCATCAAATTCTGGTATTTGACTTCTTTAATAATTTTCTATTAATTAACAACAATACTCAATTGAAATTCATCAAATTTTTCAAATGGAATTTATTATGAATTTTCAAAATAAATGAAGTAGATCAGATTAAAGCATTAAATAAACTATGACCCATTCAAATAATGAAATAGCTAATTGTTTTTATAGTTTTAAATTTAAATTTGTGATTTATATAAATAGAATATGGTGTTAATCCCATTATTTATAATAAAATAATAATAAAATTTTCATGGTATACAATTATTTTTTGTATACATAACTTCAAAAGAAATATTTACCAAATTCAGATTATAAAAGCTACGATTTTCATGGTAAATATGAAAATCAGCACCATATAAGAACCATTTTTTAATTATCAGAATTATAATTTTTATTTAAAAATTTCTTCTTGATGTCAAATTTCCGAATTTTAAACTACTAAATTAATTTTTTTTTCATATTTAAAGATTAAATTATGAACCCTCAGATGAATACATTTTTTGACAATTCCGAGACAATAGATGTGCGGCTTCGCAATCTTGATGCGTGGTTGAAGACTTCAGAGTCATTTTACAATATAACAAAGAATGTACTATTTCAAGAGCGTTTTATACTTTTTTCGATTGAAGTTTTAGATACGGTTAAGCCTGATAATTTTGTGCTTAGTGGTGGTCGACATTTAGTTTTTAAGATACTTTATAGGCTTTCTTATAAGGAGAGTTCTAATATACGACTTCTTTTCAATAAGTTGATAGAGACATTGAAGCATGATCATTTTTCGAATGTGGTTCTTGCAGCTAAGGTGATAACAATTTACAATTCCAAGTATAGACTTGATGAGTTTCAGTTATCAGAGTTTGCATCTTCTTATAGCATGATTTTAGAAAATGTGGGAAGGGTTCTTTATCATGGGGGTGATAATTTGGTGCAATATTCGTTGTTTGTGCTAGGCGAAATAATAACTTATCTTACACAGTTTGTTAAGATACACAAAACTAGTCTTGATGTTTTTGATAAGTTAACAGTTGAACTACATAGTTTTACATCGCATTTGATGGTGAATTCGGGTATCCAGAACAGAGTGGGTTTACGAGAATCGCTTGGGCTTGAAGTAGTTAGTGTTGTTCATAGAATACTTAAGTATTTTATAGAATATATCATGATAACTAACAAGAGTGTTGAGATACGGAACAGCATACCCAACACATGTGCCTTTCTTCTCAATTTCTGTCCGATAACAGCTGATATATTACGGAGAGATGTTATGCAGAGTGTTGCTACATATTGTATTCAACATAAAGATATTTTCTATTCGAATATAGATGTGATGTTATCTCCAGATCTTCTTCTTGTGCGTAATACACGGAGTCTTAGAGTATTTGGGGTACATTTGTGTGGTGAAGTAGTTATTCACTACAAGGATAGAGTGGTATCAAAAGATGTTTTGCATGTGATGATGGGTGAGGTTGTTGGGCTCATTGATCGGGAGTTAGGGAATACAGATTTTTTGTATGATACTGTATCTAATGTTTTTGGAGAACAAGGTGGCAAAAGAGATGGATTTGACTTTAATGCGAGCGTATATGACTCCTTAAAGTTTTTAGTCACAGCTATGATTAAGATAAATGATGTTTTTTCCATACAAAAGTATCCTTTAAATGAGAAACATCATTTTTTTATGAAAAGTTTTAATTCGATATTAAAAGTATTTCTTTGCCTCGCTAATTATGTTGAAAATGGTTGTGGTAATAATATCGAGGGGAATACTTGTAATAGTAATTGCGATAATGAAGATGATAGTAATATTGGTGGAGGCTCTAATAATAATAATCTTAACAGTAATAATAATCTTAACAGTAATAATGATGGTAATGTAAGTAGTGAAGGTAAATATAATGCTCTTAATGGTAATATTAATAGTAGTAATAATAATTCTAGTAGCTTTAACAATCCTAATGATAATAATGAAGGCAATGTAAATGGTGGAGTTAATAATAACAACCTTAATAGTAACAGCAATAGAAACTCTAGCAGTAATGATAGCCTTATTAAGAATAAAAATAACCCTGATGATGGTAATAAGTTTGGTAGTAGCAACAATAATACCAACGCTAATAATAATGTTTCAGGGGCCAAAAATAATATGACAGCAGTCAAAAATTATTTAAGCAATGGAAATAATAATGAAAACAGAGATAAGGGTATAAAGATCAATAGTAATCTAAATAAAGCAAATGAAGTTAAATATTTGCTGAAGGGGTGTCTGCGGGTATTCAAAAACATAGTACACTACTTTACCCAAATGAAAGAAACGACAACAGGGGTTGCATTTTCCCTGAAATGCTTCTCTCAAGAAGAGATTTTCCGTTTCGACCATCTTTTTTCTGTATCGCTCCGACTTCTGAATTCACCGATATTCACCCAAGAAGACAAAATCATTTTTGACGAACTATACTCGATTTTTGTTTTTCTTGAAGAATCAGCATTCCACGACATTCTTTCAAAAAACTCTACACTTCTTTTTGAACTATCAAAAAATAATCCAAACATGTTTCTTATATGGAGATTTTACCTTGGAATCAAAGCAATTTCACCCACATTTTCAAATTTATTTATCACATATTTCAGTCTAACACCATCAGAATCTAAAGATGGGATGTTCTACATCAATGCCTTTGATCATATATTCAAGACCCTTGTTGTTTTCCCAAAAGAACTTGACCAAGCCCTTGCCATGCGTCTTGAGCCCCTTATTAACACGTTGCTGATGGGAGAAACCGAAAAGTTTTTCTTTTATGATATATTGAAAATACTTTTCGGATACCTCAAAGACTGCGAAATGAATTATACGTCAATTTACTCTCTCATAACAATAAAACTAGACCAAATGATCAAAACCATTGGCAAACTGTACAAGGAATACCCCGAACGTGATATTTTTATCGAACTGATTCTTACTATGCCATTGAATTTCAAATTTGCTCTTGCCTGTGTTAAAGTGTTTGGCGATCCTTTGTTACGCGCACTCAAAATCAAAAGGCTGAAAAAAATAGCCCTTGACTTTTTAGAAGTATTCATTAAGAACTGTAAAGCTGATGTCATCATTGAACATCTTGAAGATATTTGGCACGAAATAAATGTTGAGATTGTTAGATGCACTCAAGATGAAGAATTATGTGATCAGGCTTTACATATTTTGCATATATTTCGTGGTAAAAATTTTTTGACCCAGTTTAAGGTTCCTATAAAGAAGCAGACAATAAGAAATACTGTAATTATTGGAGGAAAGGACGTCAAATTCACAGTCAATAAAATTGTATATAAGTGCATTGAAATGATACGAGGTGAGTTTATAAGTGAGCATTTTTATGATCTGATTGCTAATAACATATCCATCGTGGATTTTAAAAAGGTATACAACACTAAGAAAGGAAGCTTTTCAAGCATTCACTCACAGTCTTCAAATAAAAATATTTTGGGAGGTCGTAAAAATTTAGGCAACAGTAACAATGAAGAACGTGGTTTGGGTCAAAGTAGAGATAACAATGAAGAAGGTTTTTTGCCATTGACTAGTACAGATGCTGGGTCGTGCGACGATGTAGAATACTGTGCCTTTAGGTTTCTTGCATATTTTATATACACAACACTCGGTTGGGAAATGTACGAGACAGATGTAATAATTAGAAAAGTTCGCCAACATCTTTACGATATAGAAACAACTGGATTTTCAACTGTCAGCAACACAATTCTGATAACAACTTCAGACACAGTAAAGTTTTCTCATTTTATCAGAATAAAAAACGTAAGTATAAACGAAGTAATTCAAGCAAAACAGTATATCTACGACGCTGCTCTAGCACTATTCTACTGTGCAAACCTTCCGTTCAGAGAAGAAGCTATCGAAGTCCTCAAACTAATATTTCTCGAAGTATCAGTATACAAAGTCATCGAGAGATTTAAGTTAGTGGGTATAAAAACAAAAGTTCATTTCGATTACTCCTCGTTTGTTGACCCACTCCTCGAATCTTTTTGTGATAACGAAGTTCTTGATATTGGAAAAGAAATCGTAAAGTACATGTACGAAAAAATGCTACATATGTGTGGTTCAAAAAAGGTTTTAGCGGAAACATACTTCTTTCAGGATATCTTATCGAAGTTTTTACTGTTTTGTTACTTCAAAGACGTTAAGAAAAGAAAAGCGGGTATTAATGGAATAACATATATCATTAGACATATTGATATTGGGGCTGAGTTTATTGCAAGGCAAAGATGTCAAATTATTAAAGCGCTTTTCTTTTATATAGGAAACGGAGCAACCAAAGACGTTTCCGAAGTAAAAGAGCTGCTTTACTTTATATTTAGAAAGACATTTACTTTGCCTAATAATGATTTTGATTCCGCGAAAAAGAATGATGATGTTTGTAATGACCAGGAAAATGATGTTAGCATCAATGAATACTACGAGTTTAAAAATACTTATGCTGAGAATAGCATTCAAAATATAAACAGCAATAACAATTTAAACGGATACTCTAATATGAACAACAATAATATCGATAGTTATAACAATAACAATATAAATAGTTATAGTAGTAACAATGAAGGCTGCAGTATCAATAATAATGGGTATAATAGTGAAATCAACAATCAAAATACGAGTAACATTAACAGTAACAATCATAATACGGGTAACAATAATAACTTTAATTGCAATAATGCGAGTAACATCAACAGCAACAATCATAATACGAGTAACAATAATAACTTTAACTGTAATAATAATTTTACAAATTCTACCAGTAATAAATTTACCGACGAAAACACTATTAACTATAAGCAAATTACAGGAAACCCGGGTAATAATGAAACTATAGCAAATCTAATGCCAGATGACTTCGTATATGATAGCAAAAGCCTCAAAGAAATGAAAATGGGATTCTTCACGCTTAACCCCGACATCATATACCATCTCATCCTCGGTCTCATTGCCACATGCGAAAAAACAAAGGCCCTATCGCAATCATGCCTTGAGTATCTCGCAGAACTGAAATCATCAGACGTAACTGAACTTCTTGCTCCATACGGCGAAATAATATACACCCGAATCATTAAAGCCGCCCTTAACGCATCCGACTCACTCCTAATGACCTCATACATCGACTCTCTAACATATCTACTATCTCTTCGCCCGCCATTATTACCATTAGATAAAAATCTAATATCTCTTTCAGAACTCGTTCTCAACAAAATCGAGACTATAAAGGAACAAAAAAACATATCAAGCTTTACTAAATACGCTCCATGCTATCTTCGCTTCCTTTCTGCCTTCATGAGCCTTATTTCTCGTCCACATTTTCTCGAACTTGTCCTTGCACTATTCATAAAAAGCATTTTTGTAGGCGGCGAAATCGGTGAAATTGCATCAAAAGGTTTAAAACATGCCCTTCTTGTCCACGGTGACTTTGCTAAAGAATATATTATAAAAAACTTTATCCCAACAATGCGGGTATTTTTAAAAGAAAAACTCGACATGAGCATCCTAAACTCCATGATAATGATTCTCGACGTAATAAACTCTATTAACAGGCAAGAAATTATCGATAGACTCAGCGAAATATTCAAAACCCGCGAAGAATCAATTCTAGGAAAAGCATTGGAAATAACATCCCTCCTTCCCCCACAATTCAGTGACACCTTTACCAACGAAATTATTGACGTAATATACTTTCTCGAACAAAAAAACAGAATCCAAAATAGTAAAAAGCTACAGATGATCATAAAAGAAATTGCAGAAAAAAATCATAAAATGGTTAAAATGTGCATGCGAAGAATAAACGATTTCTGTATATATAAAATCATTGTGAAACTATGTAAAGACTCCAACATCATTTTGAACTACGTCAAAGAAAACATATACATCGAAAATACCATGTACGCTATTATGCTTCACAAAAAAATAGGTGTTGAAATCGATAAAAGTATGATGAAACACGTCGTAGCTATTTATAGAGAAAATTTACAACGAGGAAGAGAAGTTGGAATGCTCAAATCATATATTAGAAAATCCAAATTAAACGCCGAATGTGTTAATATGATTTATGAGGTTGATAAGGAGTTTATATTTTATGAAAATTTGGAGGAAATGATTATTTTGCCGGGACTCGCATATTCTAGCAAGAAAAAATTGGTCGAAAATTATGTTAACAATCTTAATTTAGAGGATATTAAAAAAAATGCACAAAATAAAAGCAATACCGCGAATGTTCAAGGGACGGTTAATATCAACAATATGAGTAACAACAATGTTCATAATATAGGAAGCATCCGAAATCCTCAAGATGGTGGAAACAACATTTTCCATAATAATATTCAAAATTTACCCAATAATGCTCAAGGTATGGGAAACAACATTTTCCATAATAATATTCAAAATTTACCCAATATTGCTCAAGGTATAGGAAATAACATGTTAAATCATAATATTCACAACATGCCCAATAATGTTCAAGGCATACATATAATTGAAAATATGAATAGAAACTATGTAGTAACTGAGAATAATATTAACGGAGATATATTCCTAGTAGAGCTAGAAAACATTTTTGACTCAGGTATCGACAGAGACTTCAGATCAGATATAATCTATATTTTCTACACCCGAAAAATAAAATCAGAAAAAATTTTAAGGGCCCTTAGAAAACCAGATCCTCTTTGTGATTTTGCTACATTCAGGAATATGCAGTACACATGTTTATATGAACCAAAAAAAGAGAATTTCGAAAATATCATTTCGGCCCATTACGAGTATCACGAGGTCATTATAAATTCATTAACTCATGTTGTTGATCATTTTGTCTCTGAAAATTCATTCAACAACTACAGTATCAATTTCAGTGGAAACAACTATAACGTTAACATTCCCAACAATGGTAGTTACTACTCCATTAAGGAAGAAAATTCACATATTTTTGAATCTATAATTCTAGAAAACTTAAAGAACCAATCATTTTATCGCAACCATCTCTACGTCGTATACCCATTAATAATAAAAAGACCCATTCTCATCACTAACAGAATATGCCACGAACTTATCGACGTTATTGGGCGCCTATTTTCAACACATCACATCCAACATCTAAAATACGGCATAGGCCTTCTCGAACAGGTACAAAAAAGATATATTGATGCCATAAGGCAAGATCGTACGAATAGATATAAAAGTATTGGGGAAGGAATATCAACGGGATTTACTTTACTGTTTAATGCTTGTTGTCACTCCAGAGATGAGAAACTTGCAAGCAAAATCAATCTTTTTGAATTTCCGCTTATTTTTAAATTTTTGGTCTTGAAAGATGAAAATTTAAATTTATCTATAATTTCAGATGGTCTTGAAAGAGAACTTTTAAAAGAAGATATTTTTAAATACTATTCAAAAAATGAAGTTATATTAAACACGAATACCACATCCAATATCGAGAATATGGGTCTAATAATGCATGGTAATAACATTGTGGACACTAACCAAATAACACAAGAGACTATAAAAGGTAATTTGACACACGATGATGAAATACATGTAGTCTATAGCGAGTCATTCATCACAGAAACAACACAAGAATCACCGTACCATCATCGGGTCGCTGCTACTCTAGGCTCATATATAAAATCATGTATAAACGATGCTACAATGAAGAAAGTATTTCTAAAATATCTTGATATACCCTTTATAATGGATTATATTCGAAAATTCATTGAAACAGGTGAAAACCAAATAACATCATCAATGATGATCAACCATCTTTACTGTATTGTTTCAAAAAAACCTTCAAAAGCAATGATAAACGACAACACTCTCTACGAAATAGTTTCCAAATCAGCCTTAATATTGGATTCAAAAGGAATTGATGTCATCGAAACTCTATTCAAAACAGCAAAAATAACAAATAACTATCCACAGCTTATAAAATTATGTGAAGAAGCTTTAAAAAGTAACACCTTCATTCACAAAAAAACAATTTTAAAAAATAGTTCTGTTCTTCTTGAAGAGTTAACGATACCGATTTCTGATAAAATAAAGTACATCCATGCATTCAAAAACACAGAACATCTAAAGCCAGATCTCTCCTTTATCATTCCATTTATAAAAGAAAATAACAAGCTTAGAACATGCCTCCAAAAACCTTTCCTGATGGCTTTACACACCGAAAATTTAAACGTTCGCGATGAATTATATGCATGCTTTGATTCTAGCATATCAAAAAACACCTTCTCAAGGCTTAAATATCTCATGAATTTCAATTGGAGTATGTACGGCGAAAAGTGGGTCTTTCCATTTTTTAAAATGTGCATGTATATGTTTGATGATCTACTTTTATCCTCTTTTAAGATTTATGTATTCGGTGATGATTCTTTTTTTGAAAACATTTATAATGATCCAAAGAATGAAAATAACGACACATTAAAAGATTTTGAAGATAAAGACAATGATAACATTGAATCTAAAGACAATTCGGTGTCTTTAAAAGGTAATCTTATCAATGTTCCTGCAGAAGAAGATGACATACACATTATTAACAAAAATACGAAAAAAGAAAAAATTCAAAATATCACCAAAGAAAACGGTATTGATGATAACGATATGGTGGATAGTATTCCCATAAATAGTTCTAAAAAACAGATCCTCCGTGGATTTCTTCATAGCGATATATACCCATTCATTGAAAAAACCAAAAAGTATAAAGGAAAAGATGTTACTAACGTACTCGGGAATCTCCTATTTAACGACTATGACACTCTATTAGAACTATTTCCTTATATCCTCTGCGAAATTCTCAAAACACTAACAAAAAATGAAATTATTCTAATAATAAAAGACACCTTTAAACTTATCCAAAACATAAACGATAAATACGGCATAAAATGTATTGTTGAAGGATTTTCAAGATTAACAACAAGCACCGATAGAAATGAGGAAATCGTAGAAACTGTAATTTCAGTCTTTTCAGAATGCAACTTTATGAACATTGCACGAAAATCGAACTCCTATTTAAATCTTCTTGATCTAGTCAACAAAGAGGGGAAAAAGAAGATATATCATGAACTAAAGGAATCAGAATTGTACCATGGTCTAATAAAAGGATCAGCAAAACATCCAGAAACTTTGCACGCCCTCACTTTAAAAGAAAGAAGGAAATACAAAGAAGCACAAAATATCTTTGAAAATTTACAGGTTATGGCCCAAGAAGAAGAAATTTATATTGAAACATCGGAATATCATATTCTCGAAAAGGAATGGATTGAATGTGCTAAAGCTCTCCAGCAATGGGATATTTTATATGACCTGGGAAATATGACAGGTGATCTTGCATTGACAACGGAAGCTGCAATGAGAAATACCTGCTTTTTGAATGATAATGAAAGAAATAGTGTGGCGTCAATGTTGAAACTAAGAAATAACACCCTCGATAGAAAATTTATGGAAGTTTTTGTTGAGTATATCGATTATAATGTCAAGTCTAAAGATGATGATAGAGGAAATTCTGGCGAGAACAGAGTAAAGCGAAGTAGAGTTAATGAAGCCAATTCTTTTTATACACCAAACCCTTCAAACAATATTAACTCGGGTGAGTATAATTCGACTAACCCTAATACCCCTTTTCTCAACAATAATCAATATATGAATACACCTAACCCCAATGCTGGATTATCCAACTTAACGAATGCTAATTCTTCCGTAACGCACAACACTCCACTGCTTAACACTAACCCTAATGTTTTAAATAATACAAATCAGATGAACACCTTAAGCAGTATCAATTCTAATATAAATAACTACAATGGTGTAGCGGGCAGTTTTGGGATGAATAACATGAAGAAACTATTTTCCACTGATATTTTCGACAAGATTAAATCAGTTAAAAAAGATTTTATCAACAACCTCCACTCATTTCCCTACTCAATAGCAAAAACAGACGAAAATATTACATACCTTAAAATGATAAACGAAATGCTCAAAACACCACGAGAATTCGAATCCATACCGTCGATCGAAAACATCCAAACATGGGATATTTTCTGCGCATTCAGATGCAATATCTTCGACATCCTCTCAAAAAACGATAGCGTAAAAAAATACTACCATGAAAAGGCTAAAATGTACAATAAATTTGCAGAAAAACTTCGAAAAGAAAAATTGTTTAATCTAGCCCTGTACACTACCCAAAAAATTTTCATTCTTCCTAGCATTGAAATCGAAGACGCCTATAAAAAAATAATCACAGAAATAAAAACTTATTACGATATGGAATTATACGATAATGCCCTTGAAATATCCTGCTCTGCTAATCTAAATTTCTTCGAAAATGATAGAAAGGCTGATTTGTTCGCATGGAAGGCTCGTGTATATGACAGAAAAGGCGAATGGGAATCTGCTAATACGTATTTCTTGAATTCACTACAGATCGAACCAAACAATTACGCAAATTGGTACGCATGGGGAATTTTTCTTGATAAAAAATTTGAAAAGTGTTTGGAAGAAATTGAATCTATACGAAATCAAAACCAAAATTTTAATGTGAGTCAAAATGTTTTTGATAATACTAATCGAAACTTATTCGATAGCAACCAAAATATTATTAATAATGACCAAAATGGATTTGAAAACAATCAAAGTGCAAGAAATAATCGAGATATCATTAACAATAGCCTAAATACTGGCATCGAGATTCTTGGGAATGGCAGGGATTATAACAATAATTTCAATAGAAATACAACTAATGATGATAGGATAGGAAACACTGTCGATTTGGGCCATAATAAGAACGAAAATATCAATCTTAGCGGAGTTAATAATATTCCAAATGATCACAACATAAATTTAAACAAAAACTATGGTTCACATGTGAATGATATCACCAATAATCAAAATAATGGTATTGGTAGTGTAAACAATTTTAGTTCAGGCAGTTCAAAAAAAATAATGGAAGATTATCATACAACCCTCAAGAATGCCTTTTCCGCTTTTTTACAGGCCACAGCAACTAAAGACGGATCAATATCAAGAAAAAGTTTTTTAAAACTCGTCAAATACTTTAAATACGAAACACAAGACCTTAAAAAAATACTAAGTGAAAATCTTGGAAATCTCGACATGTCACAATACTTCTTCTTCATTCCAAAACTAATTGACCTTCTAGAAACCGAAAGTTACAAATGTGCACAAATGATTCTTTTTAAAATGATTGAAAAACACCCTCAAAGTGTCTTTCTTAACTTAAGAACCGCAATAGAGCGTAAGGGTAAGAATAATCAGAAAATCCCTTCAAAAGACCACCAAAGTATATTTTCAAATGAAAACCAAAGAATATCTGACCTGTTCGGCCCATGCCCCCTACCACTCGTCAGCACACTTTTCAACCTCGAGAAAATAGTAATGGATTTAATCACCAGAATGTGCTTTTCAGCTGAAGAAGACTGCTATAAAATGAGTGAAGCCATGTTTACAGAATCAATCAACAAAATTTTTAACGAAACTCCTTACTCTGAAGAAGATCTCGCCTCCCTCATCGACAGAATGAATAACGGCCTCAATTCAATCAGAATAGGTGCTAAATATAAAATAGAATTCAAAAAAGATTTCTACACTAAATCATGTCTTTCAATCCTCGAAGTCGCAAGAAAAGCAATGAAATGGAAAATGATTCTTGAGAATATCTTGAAAAGTGTACCTGTAGTAATAAATCTAGGAATGATTCGCACTGTAAATGACTACGGATCGTATAATTCAGGCGAAGCACATGTTTTTGGACAATACACACAGATTAAAAGTTGGCATTCGGGATTCGTAACAATCGAAGGATTCGAACCTGCTGCTTTCAATACGTGGAAAAATGGAAATAGCTTTAAAAGAGTCGAAATTCGCGGAAACGACGGCAGAAAATATGTGTTCTCTTTCTGTGAACCTGTTTCTAATGTATATAGAAGGGAAGATAGGTGTATACAGATTTCAGAATTTATACACAGTGAATCTGATTTCGATTTTAGGCTTAAAGGATATGTTAATCTCAGTGGAAATTCCAGATTGATCGAAATTTGTGAAATTTATACTTTTCTCGACGAAATATTAGACGAAAAAGAAATTTCTAAGGGCTCAGGCTACTGCGATCTTGTATTTAAATATCTAAAATACTGCGAAGATGCAAAATCCGAAAAAAACTCGAAAAGTTATAAAACCGGGAAAGTGCAGGAAGAAAAGATCGTTCAAACTAATGTCGAAGAAATAAAGAATACCGAGGATCAACAGAAAATAAATTTTGATAAAAATAACCAGAAAGTTGAAGAAGTAAAAACTGAAGGGGTTGATGATATTGTTCTTGTTGATAAAAATGAACCAGTTGATTTCTTTATCAATAAGTTAGGCGGAGAGCTCATGAGAATAAATCTTAAAGGGTACAAGAATCAAAGTGCCCGGGAAGTGGAATGCATCAAAAATCTTCAGGGAAGAAAAATTTCAATAAAATCTAGCAACTACTCTTTCACAAAAAAAATAAAACTCGAGGTCTTCAACAAAATGCGAAAAAATATAGGGGACAACCTTCTTTCTGAACATCTAAGAGCAATATACAATGATAACGACACATACCATCTTTACAGAAGAATGGCAACAAAATCATTTGCTGCAAGATCAGTTTTCCTCTACCTATTCTCTGTGAGCTCACGCAGCCCAAGCAGACTCGCATTCGGAAGAGATACTGGAACACTATACAATTATGATGTTTTCCCCTACCTCGATGACAGATTCAGATACAAATCAAAAGAACATGTCTCAATAAGACTCACCCCTAATATACAAAAATTTATAGGGCAGGAAGGCATCGACGGTGTTTTTAGCTCAACCAGCTACAGAATATGTGAAACTTTAAAAGAATGCGATTATTTCAAAGACCTTTTCTATGAATGTCTAAGTGAAGAAATCGGTCTCACTAAAGAACGATCTCTTGCCGACCAGAATTTTTCGCTTGTATTTGAAAGACTCGAAAGAATGATGACTGGATTTAACGATATCATAAATGAAAGTACAGATCCTGAGCATTTATGTGAAATGAACCCACTTTGGCAACCATGGTTCTAAAAAATCTTGTAAGAGAAATATGTATTATTAAAATACTATATAAGTTTACTTCTTCCTATAATTATTTCTAGAACTTTATAATTTAGTGTATATAAATTCATGCTTAATTTCGGTAGTACGATTTTAGATTTTATCTTAATGCAAAAGTTTAGTTTATTATATAGGGCTGATTTAGAAATCACTTCTTTCAATCTATACTCATCTTAGAAACCTTTCATATGTTTTTTGCCTTTGCAGTGTTTTACTCAAACATGTTTTTTTTGCGCGATTACTTATGCTTCAGTTGCATGCGTAAACCCTTAAACTACGAAAATTGTTAGAGCTTCACAATAAATGTGCTTAAATTTGCTTTTATTAACAAATTATATATTTTTTTTGTTCCTATTTTCTATATTAATACATCCCCATAGACATTAGGCTTGATAAAAAAAGACACTTAAATAAAAATATAAACGTATAAAAGTTAAAAGAAAAGATTAAAAAACGGCTTTATCATTGAAACATACGTTATACATTCATTTTGATGCAAAAAAATTTTGAAATAAAATAGACACTTAAAGAAAATAAAACAGAGCTGTAATCTGATTCTCTGGGATTTATATACGTATCATTATATTCAAATCAATATATGAATGAAATTTAACGTTTTTGCTATGGGTTACGTTAGCACGTTCAACAGCGACAAGAGTTCTTCTAACCTCATCGTAAAATACACAGTAAATAATATAGATAAGTTTAAAATTTTCATAATATAGATTGTTAGACTATATTATATATATTTTTTTGGCAGTGAATGCATACATCGAGATTTTCAATTATAATACAAAAGTTTTCTTCTGTTCAAATATCCGATACAAATACATTTAAAGAATAAACAATAAAAATACTATAGTATAAGAAATACCAAAAAAACGTTGTTTTACAAAAGTAATATATAATAATGCCTTTATTTAAGCTACAAATATCATCACAAAATCTTTATAACATACTGACAAAAATAAAACAAAAATAATTGCATAGCTTCTTAAAAAAGAAAGGCATTTGGGAAAAAAATCCAAAATTTTATATGATAAATTAATTGGAAACAAAAAAAAAGGATATGCGGTTGTTGATTTGGCCCTGCGAATCGATTAGTCGTTCTGGGGAAAGTGAATATGATGCCAATTTTGATTTTATATATTTAATTCTTATTCTGAAATCGGATCAATACATTCGGCGCCTAGAATAAATGTATGTTTAAAATTGAAGCTTTATTTTATCTGCCGAGTCAATCTAACTATTTTTTTCTGTAATAATTGAAGCAACACACAGTAAATTACTTGCTTTATATGTAAAAATACCATTTATTTTATGTAAATTAAACCCTTTTTTTATTCAAATTAAAGATTTTAGGCCATATTCTCACCATATAACAATGCCCCTTCTCAAGAAAAAAAACTCAATTTTTTTTCGATAATTTAAATATATTCATACATGAGAAATTCCGTATATTATTAGAATTTTCTTTTGATTCTTTTAAGGCATCTATAGACCATTAGAGCTAATGTCATAAATGAAAATATGATTTTTACTGCTTTTTGGTAATAATTTAGATATTTTTAAAGTATTGAGACTTGATATGCACTGAAAGCCACATTAAATGATGCCATTACATTAATGTAACTAAAATTTAAATTCAAATCTGATTAGATCGTTCTGTAAATGAATAAATCTTTCCATTGCTAAGAAATGAACATGATAAGCCAAATTATAAAAAGGTCAAAATAAGTATTATGGTAGCATTATTTTTGAGGTCATCATGAATAAACAACAAGGAGGAATTTGTGTATATTGCTTTCTTTTGCAAAAAATACCTGCATATAGTTTTTATAAATTAAAAAATCAAAATAGATAAAAAGACGATGAGTTTCTTTAAAATATTGCACTAGAAGTAAGAACTGATAAAATACAATTTATTGATTTCTGACAAGTTTAATAATAATAGCAACCATCGATGTTTATAGCCTAAGAACTGTCTATAAATACCATCATTTAAATAATTTGCATCTAATATTATTTTTTGAATAACTTACACTTTGAAATAGAAAATATTTAGATCATTTTATCTAACATTAATACATGTTCAAATTTTTCTATTCGATCAACATTTTTTTCCCCATGATTAGTGTCATACTTGAATTATATTTGAAAATTAATGGTAGCATCGTCTAAGATAGGTAATACCAAACAATTTTTTTTTGATAATATAGGGACATTATTAAGTTTGAAAACTAAGTATTCAGAGACATATTATATACATTCGAGCCATTTAAATATGTTAAAATTATCCATCATACCCATGAAAATGATGTTAGAATTAAAATATTATGCAATTTCAAGTTGAACAGATCAAAAATTTCCTCTGTAATACTTTAAAACATTTAAAAAACCCTAGAAAATTATGATCTCAAAGGTTAAGGTTACCCTAATGTGACTGCATGTTATATCTAAAGTTATAAAAAAGCAGATTACACATAAAAAAAGCATAAAATTGTGTTCGAAATACCAATAATGAAGTAATTATTTACATTTTATAGAAATTCTTGAAGCCACTTATTATTTATTATTTAAAAAATGGTTAAAATAAAAACACTATGCCACAATTTAATCTTTTTTACATGATTATATTTATGATCTTTAAAACTCATCTCAATATATATGTATAATATATCCACATCTAGGCCTAAAACTATATATTTTTAAGAATATAGGAAAGCAAAAACAACGATCTCTAAAAAAAATCATCCAAAACGGAACTGAAATTGTAAATTAAACTCGCTTCTATATTATTATATAGCTTAACTCTGATAATTTAACTACAAAACTAAACTTGGAATAACGCATCGTGACACCTAATATAATACAAAGAAAAAAGATTAAAACGTGATATATATAATTTAAAATACAAATCCACATTTTTTTGAAATTTTGCTCTCAAATCATCGTACAAACATTAATTATTTTTTTTATAAGAACTCAAAATGTATAAAAAAAAATAAATATTAAAGCACGGAGAAGTTTACACAAAATTATGCAAAAAGGCGAAATTAGAATAAAATCTTGCGAAATAAAATCCGAAATAGTGTGTATTCAATTTTAAACCATACGGTGAAATCTGATTTTATAGTTATAATTAACAACTTGTTTGTAGATATATGATTTAAAAAAAAATAGCATAATCAAAATTTTGTGCTCTGATAAATTTGATAAATCGTAAAAAACCATGTTTTGTCATCGTATTTTCCAAAAAAAAATAGTATGGTAACTTGTTTTTTACATAATAATTATTCTAAAACATCGAATATAAGCTAAAGATAATTGTAAAGTTTTCTTTTCATAAAATTAATTATTATATATAAGCAAAAAAATTTTAATAAAACGATCTAATAAAAAATAAATGTATTTACACGGGGTAAAAAATTACATTTTTATTATGATTATTGATAATTTTCACTCACAATTAGATTTTTGTGGTTCATCAAGCAAATAAACATGCCTTGAAAAATATATGACTAAAACTGTTGATTGAAATTTTTTTAAGGCATAGATTTGCGATTTCATGTATACCCAGGCGAGGTAAAATAAATTGATCAAAAATGCAAAAAATATAGAAAAAATAAATATTAAAAATATTAGAACTGAACCTTAATTATGTCAAAGAAGTTGTTTTATTTTGCATAATTGACAAAAATATATTATGATTATTTCCAAAAAAAACCAGTGAATTAAGTTGGATAATCGGATGTGTAGAAATTAAAAAAATATAATTAAGGTTATTGGTAATAACCAAATGACATTTTTAATACTATATGTATTTTCCAATGATAAAAATCAAATATATATTCACATAAAATGTTTTACACTAGATTTGTTTCTAAGCTAATCCGTCTATATAATTTTTATTACTATAATTTATGAATTTATAAGGCATTATAAATAGCTATAAGACTGGAGCAGAAATTTTTTTTTCACAAAAAAAATATGTGTTTTATGAACATATACGAGGATTATATACATTTTCTTCTATTTCATGGGTATAATTATTGATCATGTTATAATAAAAAAATGATTTCATGATAATGCAGCCCATAAAAATTCAGCTGCTAAATAATTCAATATAACTAGATATAAGGCTATTTTGAAATGTAAAAATAAAATGAAATAAATTACGAGATAAAATGGGTGGAATTAAAATTTTTTTTTTTTAATTTTATCATTAGGATTAGATTACAATTTAGCATAAAACTAAATTATAAAAAATATTATGTTTATACAAAACTGCTTTTACATCAAATAAACCATATTTTATCTTATCTATCATATTTATGGAACATTAAACAACACGTGTTAATTTTTACAGCAACAAAATCTAAAATCTATTGAATTAGCATATTATTGAAAATAATTGGTTTTATAAAATATTTTTACAAGTAAAGCTGCATATTAGATCATGCATACTATATCATTCTGTAAATTTTTTTTTAAAGAATATCAGCAGAATCACATGCGATTTTTTTAAGAAAGAAGCAATGTATAAGTTGCAATAAGTATAATAATTTTTCAAGTGATTCATTTATCATATAGAAAATATGCTTAATTTTTATTCCTTTAAGATTGAATCAAAAACATGATGAGCATTTTAAAACTAAATATGGGCTATAAGCGGCTTTTAGCACTTATTTAGGCATTTTAATGTTCAGAACCTCTAGAAGCAGATAGCCATGTTATGCTAAAATATGATAATTTCATTTTTCATCTGAAATTTTAAAAATAAAAAAAAACATAAAGTTACATATATTATGGGGAAGGACTGTGTATATGTAATAGCAGAATTATAATCGTTTTTAATATCCTTTTACTTGATTTTTTAAGGGATGCTATTTGAATTTTTCCTCAGGTCTTCAAAAACATCTTTCAAAATATTAATGCTCATAGCGGCAAGATAACTTTAAACATTAAATAATACAAAATATAAGTTTTAATACGATATAGAATGTAAAAATGCAATAGTAAATATAGATTTATCCATATAATTTACTTTTTAAATTAAATTTATTTATCACTGAAAATGTATGCATTTTTTTGTATCTCAATATCTTGAAAAAAATAATCAAAAAAATATTTTTTCATTTTATTATCAAAGTATATAAAAAATCAGGATTCGAGTAAAATAAAATATTTTTCCCATCATAATTCGATCTTACCTAATATGATCTATGCTTCTTTTTTATTATAGTTCTACTCATGAATATAAATATTTCATGATTTTGTATAAATTTTATTTTTTGAATATTTACTTTATGATCTGCTGAGGATATTTATCTGAATATACACGCGAGCTTAGAAAAGATCTTTTTAAAAATTGATATTATGATTTATTATTCTCGTTTTATATGTTTATTCGATTGGTTTAGAAATAATGGTATATGGGTATTTAGCCTAAAAAAACTATTTCTTCTAATTCGAAACAAGAAATCTTCTATATAATCTTCCATTTGTATCATTTTTGATCATAAGATATATTAGAAACACATTTGATCTGCGATTTATTTTAATTATTAGAATATTATCATTAATTGCGAAAAATATGTAACATTCCTCGAATTTAAAAATTAGCAAGTGCAATAGTTTTCTTATAAAAATTTTTCTGTGTTGTGTAAAATAATTTAATTGGAAAATAAATCATTTGAAAATATTTTTGCCGCACAAAAAAAATATTGTATTTATTATATGTTTTAGAAGGTTTTTTTATGCTTCTAAACTTTATTAATTCTTTATTTCGGTAAAGATACAAATAAGCAAAAAAAATTAAACACTAAAATCAGTTTCTCGATCCTTGTTTATAGAAACTTACAGAAAAACCTGTCTTATTTTTCAGGTAATTTCTTTTTGTTTTATCTAAGTATAAAAATTCATAAAAAAATGACAGAATAAAGCAAAAAAATGTAGCTATTTCTTAAATTATTAAAAAATTCCGATACTGAATATTTCACGGGTAATATAAATAAAAATTAAAAAAAAAGTAAAAAAGTGGATAAAAACTTATTTAGATATCATATAAAAAGACTGCTGATGAAATAACAAAAAAATCTGATAAAAAAACAAAAATAAAATCAAAACAGATATCTAGTTAGATTTAAGATTTGAAAAGTTCCATGCAGAGTTTCGATTATTACCTTTTAAAATAATAAAAAAGATACTATTATTGCGTAGTATATTTTGCTCACAAGTACCTATAAATTATCGAAAAAAATGTGTATGATAAACATAAAATCGTAAAATTCTAAAATAAGTAGCAAAAAATCAAGAAAAAATCATTTATGAGAAAAACTAAAATACAAGAGGGATACAGAGTAGATGTTTTTGGAAAATTTTTGGAATAGAATGAAGTTCAGAGATTAAAAACTTTCTGATGCATGTGACTAAAAAAATTTATGAATCTATAAGATATATCCCTAAAATATGTTTGAAAATTTTTTATACATAAAAACATAAACGTGGCTGATATTTTAAAAGGCCAGAAACAGATTTTTATACATACACGAATAAAGCCCTCAAATAGAATAAATTTTTAATTTAATCTACAACCTGAATTAAAAGTAAATGAAGGATAGTTTTATTTTTATATATAAAAAACAAGCAAATTTAAATTCATAGGATGTACTTCTTCTTGGCAAAACATCAATAAATCTTAAATGCTTTTTAAAAATATATGCAACAATTTTCATTTTTTGATAAGTTTCTAAATAGAAAGGTGAGAAAAAAATTATGTTTTAATGTAAATGATGCAATTTATTATATCATTTACGCCTTTTCTGGATTTTATGTGTTACAATATCCTTTAAAAGAAAAGAGGGTTTTTATTTTTTAACTTCTTAACATTTAGAGATTTATTTATTAAATAACTTTTTTTCAAGCTCAATTCGGCAGAGATTGCACTTTTAAAGATCATATTACTGTATAAGTGTTGAATTTTTGTATGATATTAACTACGAAAAATTCTAAATATGATGCTTTGGATTCCATAATTTTTACATTTCGTTATACAGCTGTCTATAAATTGAATTTTTGTGTTTGGGATTGGATTTTTGGTCGTGTAAGTCAAATCGTAATATAAGACAGAAGAAACTTAACAAATATATTTTTTTTTGTTACGATTTATATAACACATTGGAACCAGATATATATTTAATTTCTAATTGGTTTTACTTGCTTATCTATTTTTCGCACTGTAATTGTGTTAAATAAAATTTTATTTCATTAATATTAGAATAAGACAAATTTATTGTAAAATATTTTATTCAGATATCATTAACCTTTTTATTTCCAGATCAAAAAAAATTGCACAGATATAAATGATAAATTTTAAATCATTTTACCATGATACACGTTTATTATTTATTAATCGATAATCGAGTTTTTTTTAAATTGTTTACAAATAGTAAAAATGTTCGAACAATACTAGGACTTTATTCCTGTTTTATATCAGAAATAAAAATAGGGATATAAAAAAATCATATGGAAATTATTTTGAAATTCTAAAATCTAAGAGTATCTTACCGTCGAAATCATGTTGGAGAATCAATCTAAAAAGAGGTGGATTATATCAACTATTAACTTAATATATCAAGATCTTTTATAGAAAACATACATATTCAGATCAAATTATAAGTGGTTTGATATAAAATTCCATGTGTTTAAAATACAAATTATGCTATAGTTCAAACAGAATTATTCAAAAAATATTATTTAAACTGAAAAATACGTTTTTATTTATATAAAAAACACATTTTCGCTATTATACAGCTATAATACAGCAAAATATGATAATATATAATAATCCCATATAATTTATCTTTGTATTGAGGAGTTATGATATTTGTGATCGGTACTATTTCACTTTCAATAGGATAAAATCTTTCGATAAAAATTCAATATTAATAGAGTATTTGTAGAAAACTTAGATTCTAACTAATTTTTTAGATACAAACTTTTATGAATTTATATTTTTAATTGCAAAAAAAGCATTTAAAGGGTTTTGATTTTTGTGTGAAAACACCCCAAAACCACTTGTTTTTAAACAGTTAGTCAATATATCTATTCAATCGCATGAAAATTAAAGAATTAAAATATATTTGATTTATTATAAAGTAAATAAATATTGATTCCATGTCAAAAATATTCAAACATGAATAATTTACACATCAGTGTCAAATTACCTACGCTCGAAAAATTAAAGTAACAATCAGATGTTTTTTTGTGTTTAATAAATAATTGTATAATGATAAAAATCCAGATATACAAAATCAGCAGTACTTTGTATATTTCTTTTTGAAGTGTAATTTTTTTTATCGGAAAATTTAAAACTATAGATCGGATTTTTTTTCATAATAATATAGACAGTGAAAGATGTTAATAAGAATAGAGTTGCCCATCGTTTATAAAATACAGAATATTATAGAGAATTAAAAAAAATTGTATTTTTTTCTGAATAAACTAGAAAACAATGTTTTAATAATGATTTTAAAAACGGAAAGCCCTTGGAACGTTATTTCAAGTTTTTTTCTTGCTGAAAAAACCAAAATTTGCAAATACTCGAAGCTGAACCATGACTTATTTCAGCCAATATTTTGTTTATAATAGGCAATTATTGCGTATCAAGTATTTTAATAAATATTAACACTATTTGGCTATAAAAGAAATAAAAACTTTATTTTTAGCAATATTTTTTATTGATCTTATTTAAGATGTTTCTAGGTATTATTAATTCATAAATTCTTGTAATATATATGTATTAACTATCATAAAATTTTTTTCAACGTTTAATTGATATATTTTTAAAAAATAGCCTAAAAGCATAGAGATATAAGAGATCGAAATAATAAATTATAATCACCAACTAATTATTTGCGTAAAACTATATATTTAAACAGTGAATTTTTATATATATTTTATTTATTATAATTTTAAGTCTTGAAAATTTTGTATTCACTATAAAACCTATATTAATAAATTTCATATTAGATAGTTATTTTTTTTTGACCCGAAATTAGAATATCATGTACGGCCAGATTTAAAAATAAGGCAAAATTTTAATAAATTTTTGAAAGTTATAATACTAGACTCTTACTTAAAAATAGCAGAATTTTTTTTTGATCATTTTGAACCATTTAAATTGGATATTAACTATCAAAGGATGAAATTTTAGGTATTATATTAAAAATCAAAAATCTATGAGGCTTTTTGAACAATAATATTATAAATAAAAACGAAAGCAAATATTCATCATGTCGATACTTGCAATAATAATGTATTTTTGATTTGTTCAAGTAAAAATATATCAAAAAGCACATAATACAATAAAATGAGGCCGTTTTTTCGTATTAAGTTAGTTCTTATAGGCTATACTATTTTTTTTAGAATTATATTAGAAATTGTTAGCAAAGATGCACCATAGTCAGGTATTTGCATCAATTTTTATGATTTTTACTATGTTAGACATCTGAGGATTCTAAAAATCAAGAGGGTATTTTTTAAAATATAATCACAGTGATAAACTATATATTTTTTGAGCATAAAAGACCAATTAACTATTATAAGTAAGTGTTTTTTAAACTAAGTAGAACAAATATTTATTTAATACATTTTTATTCGTCAATGTTCAACAAAATTCCATCTTATTTTCTAAAACATGACTAAATCGAATTCAACCATTACTTTTAGAGCTCAATGGTAAAATTAATTTTTTTCACAAAAATAAATTTTAAATTTTAAATTGAGATATTTCAATATTTAATTTTACAGTCTTCTGATGATAATATTCACCCGAAAATTCACTAGAATAGGATAATAATCAAATTCACATATGATACTTTATTTAACAATATACGCAAAATAATAAACATCCTAGCTAAATATGTATATATATTTTAGATTTAAAGTCGGTAACATAATGATAAAAAATCATATTCTTATAGGTACAACTATAAATAAGAGATAGAAAATATAAATACATTTAAATTATTATACAAGATCAAGCGAGCTAAGACAAATAACACTTATAAAAATGAGTTATTTAAGAATAAATTTATATTTTATCAATATTTTTTTTCTATAATATAGACAAAGATAAAATTTTCTCTGCTATTAAACCAAAATCTTAACAGCCCAATGGAAATAAGTAAAATTTGCTATTTTATGACAAAAAAATTAGAAGTCTCGGTACAACAGTTTATATTATTTTTTAATTATAATTAGTTCTTTTTAAAACCTTCTTTTATACATTTTATCCAGCAAAACCAATTAATTCAATTGTCTTTCTAAATTATATTTTTGTGTGTAGTTTCCTGTTCAAATAGTATTTCTGACGTTTTAAACCCAACAAAAGCATATAAATATGTTTTTAATAGATAATAGTTGACAAAATAACTTTATATTGAATTTATTGAACTTTCCAGAAAGATTTATATGAAAGTGCAAATTTACAATTCATAGAATTATTAATTACAAAAAAGCAGATTTCAACAAAGAGCTATTGGTTATTTAACTCAAATAACATGGGGAAATAGAAAAAATACATATTAAAATATTCCGTATTTCTGCTTAATTGTTTTTTATGGCTTATAGAGATTTAAAGGGGAAATTAGTTATTCTGATTATGGATTGGTTTCGAACGTAAATGAAAAATAAATATTTATTTTCGATTATTTCCGGCGGAATAAATTTGTAAAGTTTACTTTGAAGCGCTATTCGAATAAGTAAAGATCGATTAAAATTTTCAAGTAAATACAGAGTGAATTGATTTTTTTTCAGGTTTGGATGTTCAAGTTTATATGGAGTAATTAATTTACGCAGCTTCTTAGGCCTGAATATCATTTTCTGTTAATTATGATCATAAAAAAAAGGAAAATTACATAAATGTGTATATTCGAATGACAGTAGTAAAAATTTAAAATACACATTTTAGTAAATAATTTATTTGAATGGATTCTAACAATTTAGATCAATTTATTTGAATGGATTCTAACAATTTAGATCAATTTATTTAAATTTTAGCCAATATAAAAAATTAAGAAACTTACGCCATTTGGTATTTTTCACTTGTCAGCTAAATGTGACATTGTTTTTTTGATCATTTATATATAGCTGGGTTTTTTATTGTTCTTATCCTATTATAAGAATAAATATACATATTTCGTATGAAAAATTTTTTTAATACATTTTTTAAATTTAACATATATCATCTAAATTCTGTTTTCTCCATATTATATAATCTATTAAGACCTTTATATCCTTCTTATTTCGATAAGCATATTTATCCCCCTTTTAACCTATTCTTTTTGCCTTCAAAATTGGTCGTATGAACACCACCAACTGGATCTTATAAAAATTTACTATAGTATGGGGTTTTATATTCATAATTATATTTTTGAATACGTTATATATGATTTTCGGTCATCTGTATGATGATTAAAGCAGTATTTATGTATTTACGAAATATAATATTTCTAGTTTTGCAATAACTTTCCTTAAAATCAATTACAAACATTTTTTTATCATTTTCTCTTTCTATGTAAGAATGTCACATAAATATTCGACTCGATGTCTTTTATTGTATTTTATTTCACCCATTATTGTTTCATAAACTTCAAATATTATATCAGAACCTCCAATTACATCTATAACTTGTTTTACTTGCCTTCTAAATATTCTTCGCATTCTCTTAGTCAATCTACTTACAATTTTGGACTACATCCAACCTCACTCATAACTTCTGTTACTGGCTTGCAGAAAAAATATGGTAAAAAAAAAAGAGAAGCCTAGTAAATTTTTAAGTGCATTTTATGTAAATCATACCACTTCCTATTATTTTACGTAGGCTGCAGGTCGCTTTTCTGCACCCATATTGCTTATTTTTCGCATCTAATATTGAATTGGACTGATATTGTGCACATTTGATTGATTTTGGAGTTATATAAATACCTTTTAGCCATATATGCTTCTGTTGCATTCGTCCATGCTTTCTTATATATTTCATTCATAATTTCATCAGAGCTTTTTATAATTATTTAATATAATTTATATAAGTTTCTAAAATCATTTTCAGGAAAATTTAAGAGCGGATTTGATCTCATTATTAGTTTTAAGCATAATATCAATATCAATATCGAATTTCTTTTTTATTTGTGCGAAAATTTATATTTTAACCTAATACATGCAGAAAGTGAAACACAATTATTTTCACCTATAGTCACGGTTTGTTATTTATGTGCAAGACACGCAAAATCAAATTCTTTACACGTACTTACGATGAACTTTATAATCTATTAGGCGATTTATATCCTCGCTCGTCAAAACCCATATGATCATAATTTTTTTTCCAATCATCGTATTCTTCCGTTACATAGTATTAGTATTTTAAAAATTTAGGCTAATTATTTAATTTAAATAATAAATCTTAAAATTAACAGCATGTTTAAAAACCCAAGAAATTCATGATAATTTGATTGTTTTATAAATAATGCCACGAATCATACAAATTAATATAAAAAATATCAACGGTGCTAACAACATAAATCGGGAAACAGCTAAAGGAAACATTGCCATCATACCAATACTGGCTTCAATTACTTGCACTTGTGTTCGAGAATCGAGCCAAGTTTTTTTTAGCCCCACAATAAAATTTATGCTTGAAGTTGAGAGTTTTATTTTACTATGGGCTGGCCTAGCAGCGTTTTCTATATCCTTTGTACAGCAGCAATAATTACCAGTTTGGTGATTTATCAATGCCCTTGCGCAAGGAGGAATCTATCCAAAAATCATTTAAATAAAGATTATGTAGAATATTTACACTAATAAATAATCGCCACACCATAATTAATAATTTTATTTATTTGTGTCTTTTAATTGGATTTTTGATGAACATTTATTTAATCGTAATTTTTTTTAGTTTTTTCACCTTGGTTGGAAAAACTTTAGATCGCTTATAAACAGATTTGATCTGTGCTTATTTCAAAATGTTCATCTTTGATGCCATCCTTTGTGTATATCCACCCTTCAAGATATTTAATTCGTGTTTTTTTCCTCAATCATCTTGTTCTTGGAATGCTTCTGCTAGCATTCCTTGCTCCTTAATAATGACTAATGACATTTCAGTAAAACAACATTTCACTTTATGATTCATGAAACTATAGACAACGTAAATTTATTTTCAAATATTTAAAATTGTGTAAGAAAAACTTAGTTTGCTTAATATGACATACTATCCTAGTGCTTTTTTAACTCTTGATCATGATAACTTTTCTCTGTACATATTGTACATTGAAGACTTTCCTCAATTCAATGTTTTGTGCTTATGCTTCTACTCTGCATGGCAATCCAAATCTTTATTATAATATTTATGGATAAAAAATTCAAATATTATGTGTATTTAATGGTGAATGCAAAACATAAAATCATAAGCTGGAAATATAGCCCCAGATAATTGCACAAATATATAATGAATATTATCATAAGAAAAAAACACGTCGGATTTTTTAGATGTAATACTATAATATGCAGATTAACAAATTAAATCAACAAAAAAATCATGATAATTTATACAACAGAATTAAAAAATTTGATTGACAAATAAAAAAAAATTTCGCAGTTTATTTATTAAATTTAATTTTGATCATAATTTCAAATTTTTTTCCAAATATGAAAAATATAATTAGTTTTAAATTTGATGATTGTGGTTTGGTTGACATTATCAAAAAATATATTACCCCTTTAAAAGAATTTTCTGTAGAATTTTAACGATTAAAGTAAGATGAAAGAAAAATATAATTTTATATCAGAATATGAAGAATGTGATGATGATATTGGATCATCTTCGGATGATGAAACGAAATATTTAAGAAATAAATTCATGACAACTTCAGCTGATATGTTTAAGAAAACGAGTGCTATAGATTTAAATTTTCTAGAATTATATAACAAATACACAGATCTAATTTCGCTCTCGAATAGATTATATGCAGAAAATAATATTGAGCTTTGTATATCAGCATGTATCAAAACAATAACACTATATCCAACAAAGCCAGATTCATATTCCCTTTTAGCGCTCATTTTTGAAGAAAGTGGAGAAGTAGAGAAGTGTTATGAATGCCTCGCAACTTGCGCATCCTTAAGAAAACATGATCTTTCTCTTTGGAGGAGGTGTTATTTGATGTCAAAAACACTTAATAGACCCGAAGATACGTTAAAAATAATTAAAAGAATTAACTCATATCATAAAGATTTCTACACGAGAGATCTTGCATGGGAAAAGTTCACGATACTCAATGAAATTGATCCAAGAAAGGACAGAGCTATACCAGCACTTTTTGAAATGATACGGTTTGATGGATACATCTACAATCTACGCGATTACATTCAAATGCTTAAAGTTTCGAGTGTACGAAGAGTTATAAGAATTGTATATAACTACTTGCGAGTAAATAAAGCAGATGACCAGTATATCGAAGATTTCTTAGACAAAGTCTTTTTATATGGAGAGCATAAAATCTTTAAAGATTTAGTGGATAGATTTGTTGATTTGAAGGATTTAAAAAGAAAAATGCAATATGTAATAAGCGTAGAAGATCTTAAAATAAATGAAAAGAAACCGGAAAAGACTAAACTGAAATGTTCGCTAATTCAAGAACGTTTTGATTCCAATGCATCAGTATCAAGCGAGGATCACTTTAATGACGAAATACAAAAGAAATATGAGTACGATCCTATTCTTGATAAATCATTGAGGAAATTTTATTCCTTAGACGATTTATTAAATGAAAAGCCAGATAAATTTTTAAAATTTATTGATCTTGTATATCATCTTCTAGATGTTATAATAAAGACTACTAGAAAAGCTGAATATATTCAATTTACACTCATGTTAATACTTCCAAAAAATAATTTTACTCAAATTTTTGACGAAAAAATCGTGATAGGTGAATATGCTGATCTCGTATTCAGAAATAGTTCATATTTCTATTCTGAAGTACAGAAAAATAGAATTTTATACTTTCTTGGTTTTTATTTTTTAAAGAAGGATTTAACCGACAAATCAATACAAATTTTTGTTGAATTAATAAAAAGGGATGAAAGTAACGAAGAAGTCCGTGAAAAACTCCATGAAATATTTATTAAAACGAATAATAATGTATTGGCAAAAGAATATGAACCAAGCGAAGAGTATAAGGCTCTAAAGAAAATAACATCCGAGGAAGTCGTATTGATGAGAAGGAAATATACAGAAGTTATTGACATTATAACAAATACAGGAGTTCCATTAACAAATGATCATTACCGTTTTTTCGTAAAACAATCATCGAATCTTTTAAAAGACTTTTTCAACAACACAGTAGTATTCGGCGAATACCTCGATAGATACGGTAAAGCCGATAGAAAAAGGGTTGATTATATCGGAGACGATGATTCTATATGTATATCAAAAGTCGAAAAGCGGAAATTAAATTTAGTATACAAGCGCTTTCACGGCCTTCATTTTGAAGAATGGTTTTATCTATTAAAAATGAATATTCTAGCATGCATTGAAATCGAAGAATATAAAAAAGCTATACAGATTGTCTTACTTTCAATGGAAGCCTCTTTTAGGGACAAGATAATGCGAGATTATTTAAAGTACTTCTACGGGATAGCGGCGTTAGGATTGAAATATTCACTTTTATACGATGATCCAGTGAGTTTTGTAGATATAATAAAACGGATAACATATAATAATCAAAAAATTATATACTTTTTCTCGAGATTTTTCTCCGATTATAGAAAAAATAGATGCTATGATCTGGTCCAACGAAATATTGAAAGAATAATACTAAGGCATGCTTTTAATAAAGATCATCTTGGAAAATATTTTAAGGAAGAAATGACGCGAGAACTATATAAAATGAGTCGAGATGTTGATGAATGTATCGACAGTGATTCAGAAGAAAATACAGAAACCTATAAGACAAAAAGATGCAAAACTGAATATGTACAAAACGAGTATTCCGAAAGTTCTTTTGATTGTGAACTAAGTTTAAACCCAACAAAAAGGAAAAAAAGACGATCAAAAAGGTACATTAAAAAACTATTTATAAATGAGCATGGGAAACCATCAAATAATAGAGAAAAGGACTCATATATAATAACCAACGCAAAACACCTCGATTCTCTATCCGCTATTCACAAAGAAAATAAAATTGAAAAACTAGCGAATGAATTCAAAAATACAACAGAGGATATACGTATTTTATTCCTCTCATCTTTCTTTCCAAGAAAATTGTTCAAGAAATCAATATATTTAATCATGAATATTCTTAGCATTGATGTTTTATCGCTCCGAGAAACTATATTAATTTCATCATTACTCATAAACCATACATATTCTAAGAGAGAAAAGGATGTAATGAAATATATGGAAGCTGGATTCAAGATTCTTTTCAGCTATGAAAAGAAGATTCAAAATAAAATCAAGGCAGCTAATTCTGATAAACTAGGAGCCAATAGAAACAGATCTCAATCAAACGCTGATTTAATGTCTGAACTATACTGTATCTGGTATAATATTGCAAGAGCATACCATATGAATGGGGCTTTAGGATGGGCTGAAGTATTTTATAAAAAGTCAATAGCCTGTGGAGGTGAAATAGGCTATTTTTCACTGTTTAATTTATCGCAGGTATATATAAAAAATCGAAATCGTGAGTTTTATAATAGATTATATCCAAATCAAAGAAATTTTAATCATTAGTTTTGAAATAAAAATATTTGTTATAATATTACAGATTTATTTATGCTGCATACTGCACCCAAATCTTCGTAAAGCTTCTATAATATAATATTCAAATGTATCTTTTTTAAAATAAATGGATAATTTGTTCAATAATCGCCAAAAATTTAAAAAATAAACATTATACCACCCCAAATTTATTTTTAATATTGAAAAAATACCAAGTTTATGGCTGATTTCTTTCATCATATTAAATAAAAGGCAATAAATGCTTAAAATTGAAAAGTGCGGTGACGCTGTTGGCTTTTAATATCTTTAATAAGTAGTGGTATTAGTTCATGTGAGGCGTACATCCGCAATCAATGAATTGACTCAAAACGAGAAATACATCAAGGGGGGGAGTCTGTCGAAACTAGAATTAAAACCATAAAAAGACAGATAGCTCGAATAAATTAGGAGGTTGCAGTAAATGCGCCAAAAATGCCCAAACATCGAATGTAGATTGCTCCATTTAACAAAAATATGGGTAAATATGGAGTGGTGGTGGTATATTGTTGAACAACATGGAAAGAGATAGAAATCATCTACCCTACTTATTGATTACCGCATAAAAATAGGTATAATCCACGTAGATCTCACTAGTTACAGGAAATATGAAAGACATATGCGTGGGCGCATCAAATAAGCTTTAGTTGCTAATAGTCATGAGCGGACTTCACAGAAAAAAATATTTGCGTGTAAATAAATTAAAAATAGGTAAATTTGTCTCGATTTTTACATTCGAAAATAAATATTTGGTTTTAAAATCCCAGTTGCGTGCATAAGATTTTTTCTTAATTATTTGCTTTTAGCATAATGAAGAAGGAAATATAATAAGCATAGAGAAAAAATATATCATCAAACAATAAAATATAAAGAATGGAGCTTAAAATAACTAGTATAAATTATATTTTTAGCACACAAATCCAAATAATTTTTTATCCATATAAAGGTAATATTCTTTAAACCAAGCATTAGTTATTTCTAATAGGCCCGAAAACAAGACCTTTTAGAATACATTCATTCACAATGCATAATTTTCGCAATGCCATTTCCCTATTTTTTTGCAAAATGTTCAATATAAATTTATTTTTTATGATTTGATGGATAATTTTATTGATATTTCCTCGCAAATAAAGATAAAATATCGTAAATTAATGCATCATACGGGAAATTATTATTTTATCCTTATATTTGAAAAGTTTCTCAAAGTATTCTCTAAATATGATTAAATTTTTTGCATCAAATACATATAGCGGAAAAAAATAAAAATCTTAAAATTTGTATAAAAGTATAAATTCATATCAAGTCTAGAAAATTTCCTGACAAAAAAACCTTTGTGTATACTAATATATATGATAAGACGAAAGAATCATATTCTAAAAGTATAAAAAAACTTTAAGATAGATTTCGGGCGATTTTTAAGAAAAAAAGAAAGTTTTATGATGAATTTCTTATTATCTAAAAGAGTATATATGAGTTGTAATTATAAAATATGAGACACATTTTATCAAACTAGTATTTCATAAAAGATTTTCTGAGATAAAATATTAGTTTTATATATAACAAAAATAAATTTCTTTTTTTTGTGTATTTATGATTTAATGTCTCTTTTTATATAAAATCTTACAAACTTGATTTTTTTATGATTTATAATGAAATTACAATTTATTTTTGAACTTCAACTTATTATCTAAATATTAAATACATTTAAGCTCTTGATAATTGTAATACTTTTGCTTTCTTATTTTTTAAAATTATTGTTTAGTACATATTTTCTTACATTCTTTCACAGAATGTTGAGTTTTGCTGATGTTTTTAATGTAAACAAATTATCACCTTTTCATCATTTCTGAAGATTCAGAGAAACTATAAATTGAATTTTGTTATGCTATAAAAAAAATGAAATTTATCTTATTGACCGTTAAAAAAATTAGTTAACACCTCTAATTTTTGGGCTATACAAAATAAAAATAGAATTGGTGTATGCCTATATAAAAATTTTCGCAACAAATACGCGAACAATTAGTATGATATTAACTACTGAATAATTATATTGATTAAAATAAAAAATTTTGATCATTTCATTTTTATGCAAATAGAAATCAATCTTAAAGTTTCGATTCTTGTAATATATATTTCTCTAAACCGTATTTTTTACCCTTGAAAAAATCATAGAGAGAAAACTACAAATAGAAAAATGTAATGAAAAAATTAGATATATAGATGAGATAAGTTATATTAAACTGATATATAATTTCTGTCATCAAGTGGTTTTGAGTGGAAATAATAATAGAAAATGTAATATTTTTTTACTCGATTATTATTTTATTCGACTTCTTGAGCCTGTCAAATATTGCTCTTTTGTATTTATTGGACGAATCACAAACAAACACAGCGCTTAAACCTCGGCTAAATACATATTACAATTAAACCTAATACATCTTAAATATCAAAATATACATTTAACAACCCATGCAATCACATTGTTCGATAAAACATAGGAACTACTTATTTGTGCTTCATCGCATTAAAAAATGATAAATTATCGATACAAAATCACTTTAATCGAAAAAAAATACCCACGATCGTTAGTTATTTAACATTTATAATGTAACTTATATTTTTTTTTCTTCTTTAGAACTAGAATTTTTTTATTATTCATCTACATATTCTTTATGAAATTTTAATGCCAAAAAATAAATTAATAAATATAATAGTTTCTAACTGTTTTGATTATCGAAAAAAATAATAGAATAACAGGACGCTATAAATTTAATAAAAATGATTTTAAGTGCTTTAAGTCTATATCTATTGTAGTATGAAACAATTTTTTGAACATAAATTGTGTGAATAAAATATACGCTATTACAAAATTTGACTCTCAATATATAGAATCATTTTCGTAAAATTAAATTTTTGATTTATTATAAGTACATTACTTTGTTTGCACATATGTCAGCATATTTTATAAGGAAAATACCATTAAATTGGCTTGTGAAAAAGAAGGCGCATTATTTTTATATGATTAAAATTTTTAATCAATATTTTCAAAGGTTTATTGCTTTTTTTGCGTCAAAATAATTTTTCCAATAGAAAATCTATTCTTTGTTTTGGTCAAAAATAGGCAAGCGGAATATATAAAGAAAAACGTTTTTACGAGAATCAAAAAATATAGAAAAAAATGTAGTCAATGCAAAATTATTTATATAATAAAAAGATACATTCGTGTAAAATTGTTTTATCACAATATCTTACATACATTGAAAAAATTCAGCAGTCTCTTAGAACTAGCAAATTCACGAAAAGCAAATTTTTTAGTGAATTGAAATCTTTAGATTTTAAAAAAACAAAAATATTTAACAGAATATAGTAGGCTATAAATAAGATTATATCATATTACGACTTTTTATGATTAAATAATGAACACACATTTAGTGAAAATTTTAGATTAAAAGAAACAGCCATTTTTCTTATAAAAACATTCTTTATACGCACATTTAGCTATATTTTGAAAAAGAAATTAAGCAGAGGACACACAAACATATAATTATTATCAGGGAAAGCGTTTTTTTTTAATTTAAGTGCTACAAATCACAGACAAGGTAGTAGTGCAAAGACGGGTTTCAATTTATAAGATAGAGAAAGATAAGAAAACACATTTATCACCGAAAAAAGATTTTATTATGAACAAATATAATAATGTGAGTCCATCTTGGAAGTAATGCAACCAAAAAAAATAAAGTATAGAGAAAAATTACCTCTGAAACCTTTCTGCATAAAAAATAACTGACCGATTGATGTAGCAGGCACCTTTAAATAGAAATGATTCAATAATTTATAAGCAGAAATTATAAGCAAGATTCAGATTTATAGAGGAAAGAAACATGTTCTTCGGTGAAAAGGTAAATTGTCAGCACTGAGGATAGTTCTTTAATTAGTAGATCTTTTAGGAACTAAACTGGATTGAAAAGACACTTGACTATGAATACATATAAAGAAATAGCCAGATGCGGACACTTTTTGTTATCTTAGAAACTTAACACAAAATGACGCGAAAATTTTGGAATACCTAGTTCAAGAAATTATAGAAAATGAGCTAGCAGGTATAAAGTGATACGAGAAAAAAACAGATAATAAACGATTGAATGATAGATCAGACAATTTGTATAGGATAGGAAGAAAAATATAATAACATTAACGGAAATATAAAAAATTTATCTTTGAAATTACATACATTGATAATATTATCGGATGGATAATGCAGATTCTCTAATTTTCAGTGACAAAAAAATGATAGTACTAAACATCAAAACATGGCATGATATGGTCACAAATATCGCGAGTCGTATATAAGGGGTTGAGATACGTACAGAAACTTTAAAATAAACTTAAACAATAAAATTGAGAAAAAAGATGAATGTATAAGTTTCGAGCGTAGAAGATATATTGAAGAAAATTTCAAAGATACTAAATTGAAAGAAGTCTACATTAAAAATGTTTTTTTAGATAAATCTTAAGTGTTGTACAAGGAAACATGAAAGGCAAATAAAAACCACATTAAAATAATATGTACAAATAAGACAGAATGAAAAAAAGTGTATCTGCTTGAATTAAATCTGTAAATAGTAATGATAACAATAACATAATCAAAAAAAAGGATTTACTAGCGTCTCTATTTTCATTAGTCTAGCAGTGTAAGACGAATAAAATATCTTAAGCATTTAAATGGGATGGTGTGGTAACATAATATTGCAAAAGGTACCAGAATAACTCGAATTAACAAACCAAATAGAGACATATATATATAAACTATATAATTGATAAAAAAACATTAGACGAATAAGTCTTGAAAGAAAATGGGTATCGAAGAAGATATATCCATGAGTATATTTGATGTGCTCACGAAAAAAAATTAAGTTAAGCTTTAAGAGAAATCTAAAATTAAAATACCAAAATTAACCCAAAGAAAACGATATATATATGGATATATGTATTTTAAAAAATATATAATAAATTTTACTGTGAATAATTGTTGTTTTAATAAATACTTGACCTTCTTAAAAAAAATTTTAAAGCACGCTAAAATATTTATCGTCGTATTTATTTTATGCGCATTTTCGTTGATATGTTAAAAAATAGCCTTAATTATAATGTAAAGTTATTGAGAATCAAACATGGAATAGAATCTACTATATAACTTATATTGGAATTAAATTCTATCAGATTTATCCAAAAAAATTTCTCAATGCGTAAATTTTTAATCACGGTATAAAATTCTTAATAGGTAGTATTCCTCGCACAGAAATCACTATATTATGAAACAGTATTTTAATGCGCCAGAAACTATAAACGGCATTTTAACTTAATTTAAATATATTTTAATCACATTGTGATCGATTATGAGGCTCAAATATGCCCATCATTTTTTGAACTTATATTGTTCAAAAATAAACTATTCTTTGTATCATTAGGACTAATAAGCACCAAATACCCATGAGATTAATTCATGGGAATTTCAATTCTAATTACACAGAAAGATAAGATCTATCTAGGTGTTTTTGATATTAGATTTAAATCGTATAGTATATACCATCATATCACATATTAGCTTTTTTTTTAAAAAAATACACTAGTTTAATTTTAAATATTATTGTGTTGAATTTTTGAATTTTACCATAAAATAAATCAATAGCAGCTAATTAGAAATTAAAATATTGAGCCTAATTGATTAAAGCATATAAAGTTTAAAATTTTTAGTCAATGTATAGTTTATAAAATTTTACATAATAATTTTTATTTATTTTCATCGAAATTTGTAGCTTTCTATGTAGCGAAATTCTACAATATAAACATGTTTTTTAAAATTTTTGTGCAAAATTGTTTATAAAGATGTAAATCTTTTATATAAAAGAGCCACATTCGAAAAATCAGCATAAACAAATACCAGGTTGAAATTAAATAATAAATAAAATTTTAAATTGAAAATTATATTGTATTCTACACCACAATTCTTAAATACATAAAATTCAAAGATTAAAAAAAATCATTTAGAAATGCTAGACAAGCTCTATAAAAAATATAGTTTATGCAAGAAATGTGTTTTCTCTTCTTTTAAGCTATATTTTATGGCACAATAATTTATTCTAAAGATTAAAATCAGCAATATTTGATAAGTAAGATATGAATGTAATTAAATACCTCCGAATTTTAATATTTTAAATGTGAATAAATGTAGTTCAGACATACTTGTGCATAGTTTAGCACCTGTATCATTATTATTTATATTAGCAGATGTGAGGTTTCCATCTTTGTTTGAAGCCACTTAGGATAAGCTAGTGTTTATTTTTCTATATTAAATAGATTATAGCAGTTACTTACACATTGGATTTATTATGCGATAATCATTATGATCATGATCTAAAAACTTCATATATTTCGCGTTTTAGATAGTAATTTGCTCTGCTTTATTAATATCATGAATAAATTCTTTACCATAGGACTTTTAAGCTTCTTAAATGACGCTGAATATATTTTTTGTTTATAAATCATAATATGCGAAAATAATAATGTTTTCTGTTGAACCAAAATAAATTCATGCTCATATTATAATATTTAAAAAAAATTTAGACTCTAATTTTTGAATTTTATGATAAACTGATTACAATATGGATTTATATGTGTTCTTCATTTATTTTTAATGCCTTTATTATATTATAGTAGATATATTTATTTGAAAGATGCCAATTTATGACCGTTCCCACGTGTTTATTATTTAATATAATATAGATGGCACCTCGTAAAAATATATGGGGTCTAGATTGTAGTCTATAATTATGGAAGTGTTTTTATACTATTTTATCTATAAATTCGTATATATTAAATAAAAATTGATCACAAAAATTTTCTAAGATTAGGATATATCTGGTGGAAGATTTTTTTACTGGATTCAAAACTTATGATAAAATCCTTCTGCAATATTTATATGTCCTCGGATAGATAATTCTATTCAAAAAATATTTCGAATATCTAGATTCATTAAATTATAGAAAGCGATGATCAGTTCGAGTTCTTCAAAATTTTATACTTATTCAAATTTATTTCTATAAAATACGAAAAAAAAGAAATTAAAGGTTTAATGGAAAAAAAAAATCAAATAATACACACAATTCTAAGAAAATTTTATCTTTACTATCAAAATTAGTTCGTAAAAAAAACAAAAAGCCGAAAATAAGTAATTTGTTGTTAAAAAATAAATCTAGAATTGTAAAGTAATATTTTCTGCTGCAAAACTAAATTAAAGCATTTACATTATGTAACCTGCATAATCATATGGTCAGTAATTCAAATTATAAAATAATATCAAGATTTTATATGTTAATAAGCTACTATATATTTATAGTTTGTAATTTTAAGATTTTTCTTCGCTTCTTTAAATTTTTATAATTTGGTTTGAAAATGTAAAATAGTAAATTTTTATTATGATGTTCATGATTTGTTCAATCAAAGTTATTTTCGAATTAAAAAAAACAAGTATTTTGCTTCAATATTATGTTCACATTTAATAGATTAATGGAAACTTATAAAGTGTAATTTAAACTTATGAACAACCTTTATCTATTGAATCTATATAAGCTGCCCTAATACCTAGAGAACGGGGTTTTTATAAATACATAAGTCGCTGCTCTGCTGATAATATTTCAACATATTATAATTTTTAGATATTTTATACAGTATATACTGGGAATTCAGACTACAAATCTATACTATCTATTTAGCACATTATCGAAACATTTGCTGACGTATTAAAAAATATAAAAATTGCCAGAAACTAGATTACTGCTCTAAGTATATAAAATTACTTGTATATTGAGGTTCATAGGCATCACAAAATTTTAAATAAAATTTAATCATATACTTGGCGCTAATATAGACTAAAAAGATATGATAAATTGTATATCCGGGATTCAGGATTGGGTCATTTCATAGTTGTTTAGACAATATTATTATGCCAAATGCTATATTGGATACTTTTTCTACTTCTTTCATTGATAAATAATCATATTATTAGTATTTTCATTTTTGCATTATATTATTAGAATATTCCATTTTTTTATCATATTTAATTCAAATAAGAACTGATGAAGATCATAACCCGATTAAAATTAAATTTTTTAGGATTCACATGAATAAAAAGAAAAGATTATGTTAAAATTTCAGCAATATCTTGTGATTTTTTTTTATAATAAATTTACAAAGAAATAGTTTTAAGCTATACCATTTATATTTTTAATTTCAGATGGCTTTAAAAGTACTATAAAATTTTGTGTAACTGCAGGTAAAAGTATTTGATAAATAATCTAACCGTGACATAAAAGTATATTTATGACGGTAAAAAATCTTTTTACCCCGATTACAAACACAAATTCTGTTTTATTCGAGAATAATTTATTTTAAATATATTTGAAGTGGATAAATCTTAGATATTTACACAATATACATATAATACATGGTTTTAAATTAAATAGGGACTATTAGTGATTAACTTTTAAATCACAAACGTGTATTTTTTGTTTGATTGTTACAAAGAGAAAGGATCTCATTTGTCTAGGAAGAACTACACACCGTGATCTCTTCTGATTTGAAATTTTTTAGATATAAATAAGATCGAACTCAAGGGCAGATGATAATGATGTCTGTTAGATTAATTTATTCAAATTAAAAACAGCACAGAAAATATTTAGATAACTAATATCTTGAAAAAATATCTTTAATTTGAAAGTATACTATGACCACTATAAAAACGGTTTTGTAAAGGGGCGAAATTCACATGATTATAGGCTAAATTGACCCAAGACACATATTTTGAGTAAATTTTACTTTTTTAATAGCTAAATTTCAAATTCAATATGCGTTAAAGAGCATAAAAAATAATAAAAATGTTTTTAATATTAAATTTTTAGATTTTTTAGTGGTTTGCCTGTCTCATTTATCAATAATATAAAATACATAAGATATATTTCACTTAGTTTTGGCATTTTTTATATGATCTTGTGCATTTAATCGTGCAATTCGTTGCATTGTATAAACACCATCTACATGGGTATTATTTTTTTATAATTAATTACAGCCAGAAAAAAAATATATTCTAACTAGTTATATTTTTCTTTATCTCTTCTCTCAGAATCAACGCTGCCGGGAATTCTTTTATCATATAGTAGAGTCACTCTTTCTAAAATTTTAACCATTAATATTTTATACTTATTTCTACGGTTCTTCTATCCTATAATAAATCCGAACTACATAAATCTTACGTTTTTTAGTATATTTTTACTGAAATTATATATAAAATTATCTTCTGTCATATTAAGCACCATACAATTAAATTAATTCTTTTTCAACACAGAATGATTATTTGATACCCTTCTAATATATTACAAAAAGACAAACGTTTTATGATTTTTTACGTGCTAGTATCTTTAACGCCAGTTTGTATGTTCAAAAGATTAGTAAAAGCTTATAGTGAGAATTTAGAAAGAATCAATTTAAAATTCATACAGCACTGTTGAAAAACTATTTTCAGTTATGTTTTAATTTAAAATTAATCGAGCTGACTTTGAACACAAGCATTCGATTATATCTACTATGTATCGTCTAGCTTTAAATATTATTGCCCATTCTTTTATTAAGAATATATATTACGGCGCTGAATTCGAAATTAATAAAAAACTAAAATTTAAAATATCTTAGATTGAAGCAAAAATCGGTAAGTTCAAATATCAATTGAACACCTTGTTTTTTTTCATTACGCAGGCTAATTGAATTTTACATAAAATTCGAATGGAAAAATGAGACTTTGAATAAGATATAAATATGTTATAGTTATTAAAAAAAATTTAGCAAAGATCGACAACAAACTAATTTTTTTAACACGTAAATCAAAGTTAATCATCCAGTAAATTTATTAAAAAGTACAAGCTTTGCATTTTCACGCAACAATACAGTGACAATTATTCACTCAAATGCGTTCTTATAATATGGAAAGCTTCATTTAAATAATTATTTTCTGTGAATAAGTATATTTCATATTTAAAGGTATTTTTTAGTGCCTTAATTTTTTTTTCAACAAAGTTTGGGATTTCTAAAAGTGTTCTCATGATCATTGATTCGATATAAATATGTAATTCTGTAATTTCAGCGCAAATATTATCAAAAAAAGCATGGATTTCTGGCATTTGTTCAATTTTACTATTGCTAAACATTGAGAAATGCTCTTTTATATATTCCTTTATACTAGAAATTACAGTTTCATCTTTTTTAGCAATAAAAATACGTATATCTATTGAATTGTACAAATCCACAATAATTTTTGCAAGTTTATCAATATTTATATTCGATTTTTTATTACCCTTATTATAATCGTTGATTTCTTTTCCATAAATCTCATTTAAAAACCCTTTAAGATTTTCTTGTTCCATAAGAAATCTTTTTATCTCTTGAAATAAATTTTTTTTATAAGAACCTTCATAATCAGCTATCAAATAAAATGATTCATCGTATGATCCATTCGTGATATTTAATTTGAAAAATACATCACCAAAATATTTTTTAATTTCTTGATAATTTGCTTCATTTTTTGTATCGCTATAGTTTTCAAAATGGGCATGTAGATATTCGGCTATAAAATTTTCATGCGTTGTTTTATAGTGTATGAAATTTTCTGTTCCTTCTTTCTTTTTAAATTTCATCATTGTAGTTTTAACAGAACAATTTTCTCTGGATAAGGTATTTTTAATATTGGATAATGCTTTGAAAAATTTCTTTGATATTAAATTCCTTTCATTTTGATAAATATTCCAGTTTATAGCTATAAATATATTAGGCGTTAAGTATTCATATATGATAAAATCTGTAAAATTAAGTCGCTCAGCGTATCCATCGTATAAAAGGGTCGAAGAATTGATTAATTTTTTCATGTTTTCTTTTATGTTATCTAAAATAAATATATTTTGATTATTATGTCCATATATGGTCGTAGCAGTTTCATTTACCAGATACTTTTCCCCTACACATTTACATATTATAACAAATTTGTATTTTAAGACTTTTTCTCTTTGAACATAAACAAAAAATACCCTTATACATTTTGTATAAAACAAATCATTTTCAGAACATTCGGAAAATCCCTCGTTTAGAAAAATGTTTATTTCAATTTCTATGCCTATTATTGGGTCCAATTCATGCATCATATTATTACTGTAAGCCCCAGTACTGTCATTGTGAGATGATTTCAGCTTTGTTTTAGAAATCGAGCCAGTGGTTTTGATCATATTAAAATCAACAGAAGTCTCTACTTCCTCACATACTTTGGATTTCTGGTGGTCATTTTTCATACAAGGTTTCGTGTTTTTACATAATACAGTAGCTTCGCGTCTTTTTTCTTTCTTGCAAATATTTTCACAAACGACTTCAAAATTATTCTCTAACTCACTATCAATGCTAGATTTCGAAATTAAAGTCGATTCAAGGGTGTCTACTACATTTTTTGCAACTCCTTCTGCATCACTGTTTAACCAATTATCATCACTTTCTTTTTTGCGTCCTTCAGTCACATTTTCAGAATCTAGCAATTCTCTTTTCGATTCCTGTCTTTTCAAATAATCTTGGTATCCCAATGTTAATTTACTTCTCATACCATCAAGACTTCTAACTAATTTAATTGAAAATTCACCGAGAGAGATAGATCTCATTGTTAATTCTTCGTTGTATGACTCAGAATCTACAAAAAACATATTTAACTTTTCAAATATATCTTCTGAAACAGCGCATTTTATCATTTCGCATCCATATGATTCATCATTAGCGCGTACTATTGTAGTGTAAACATCTAATTTACTGAATATTGAAGGAGATTTCCTAAAAATCATCGAACAGGCATTATCTTCCCCCCTAAAGGCGGTTTTCAAATTATTTACAGTTGCCTCATCTTCAAGAGATAGGAATATTGAAAAATAACTGTCCCATATATAAATCTTTTGCAAGACATCGAAGAATAAAACATCAAATGGTGCCTCAAATACAAATAAACTCGTTGAAATATTATCATCTAAACCCGAAATTGTTTGTGTGACATAATCTCGATAAAATTCTGTCCAAACTCCACATGTTCTAAAACATGTAACCTCGCCACCAGGAACATCTATTTTCTTCTTCTCTGGCCAAAAAAATTTCGGTTTAAGTTTTCCGAACAAAAATCTCAATGTAAAATATTTAATTTGTTTTTCATTATAATGCGATGAAACTTCTATATCATTTACTTTGTGCGAAAGAATGATAAATTGAAGAACCTTATTTTTTAGATGACTATTTCTTAATAGGCGGTCAATTATTTTTAGCATCTTTTGTCCATTTCGTACATTTCTTTGCTTACTTGAAAATAAGCAATCATGCCTGCCAATATAATTTTTATATAAGTTTTTTTTTTCAGAGGTCGATTTCAAAATGATTTGTTCAACATCTTCAATAAAGTTATCGCTTGTTTGGAGTATCGTGGCCATATTTTTTGCATAAAATAAATAGAAAATCAAGCTTAAAATTCTTTTAAACATCCTAAATCTTAGTACTTTTTGAATATTTATACATGTATTCAACTTTCCAAAATAAGTTTTGCCAAAAGTGGAATATTGTAAGATACATTACATATTAAGCTTTTTTTCAGATCGAAATATTGCAAATACAATTTTGGTTTTTTAAATCTTTGATATATAGTCATTTGGTAACCACTCATGGCATGTAATTAATCATTTACCCTATTTGGTTTTTAACACGTCATCTCAATTTAAGATGATTAATACTACATTATCAATATAATTGATTAATTCATCTAAAAGTAATGAAAGACAAGGTTATATCTAAAACAATGCTACTTCACGCCTAACTTGCTTCAGTAATCTATTCGAAATAAACTAACAGCTCAACAGCCGTCTTACAAAACTTTCTACTTTCAAAAAAAATATTTAAAAACCAAAATATAATCATGAATCCATTTACGAGTGTATTATTTTTCAGGCGGTATCACAACTTCACTTTATAGAGTTGGATACAGATATTCAGTAGTAAGTACGTTTTCACTTATTTTATTGTATAAGTTTAAATAAAAATTCGATAAAGGATATTTTTCTGACATAAAAGACTCCGTATAATCCCTTTAACAAATCCGAAAAGCCTGAAACATTTTTTAAGGTGTAGGGCAGCGCCCTTCATACTCTCGCTTAAATAGAATATAGTTTTCTTTTTTTTTAAATCATCATATTTTTGGTTTTATTCATAGATTTCCATTTAGAAGAAAAATAAACTTGACCTAAAAAAAATATGACATCTTACTAATAGTTCATGTCAAATATAAACACACAATATTAAAAAAACAGACACGAAAGATGTTATTAACTGAAACTGAAACCAAAGAGGTACATTTTTCACATTATAAACTTATTAACTATATAGCTAAATATCTCTATTTTGATATATTTGGTTTAATGTTTTAATACTATTTTCTATTATAGATTACGTTAAGCAACTATTTTGTATTTATAGGGATGTGAATTATACTTTTTTTTTGCAGTACACCTAATAATGTAAAATTCATTCATCATAAAATATAAGATGCTATTTTAATTTTTACTCGAAAAAGATATTCTAGAAAATCTTTGTACATAGCCAATAATTTACCCACATGAAATATCATATTTAAATAAAAATTATAAATACATAGCAAACAGTGAGAATTATAACCTAACTAAGAGTTACTGCGATCAAGTAGTTCAAATTTTGACCTAAAATATTGAATTAAATTTTATATCCAAACTAAAACATGATAACAAATTTATATTTGTTAAATATGATAGATGAAAAGTCTGTTTACCATCAAAATTATGTTTAAATGATAATTAAAATATATTAGAACCCAAATTATTTTACCCTTAAGTCAATGTTATTTTCAAACCCCTCACGCAAAACTGTTCGGAAACCTTGCAAATAATTTTGAAATAACGAAAAAAGTAAAATTAAGATTAAATCTATTTATTAGTCGAAAGAAAGCAAGATGTAAAAAGATTTTCAAAATATATTTTTGTTCCGTATAAATACATTTGATTCCGGTTGTAGCTTTTTAAGTTACACATTATTATTATGAAATATAATATTAATCCCAAATATAAATTTTTGAACATTAAATGATGTAGGTATAAATAATAAAATTTTTATTCTACTCAGATATTTCAAATAAATATTCAAAAAAATACATTCAATTACTTTTTTTTATCTTAAAATTACAAAAAAACTTATAAACTAGCTTTGGCTTTTCTTGCAATATCATTTCTGAATTGCTTGAACTTTTACACATTTTTCGATTTAAATTTTAATCAAAAAGCAATTTTATATATACAAACGCAAAAAGATATGAATAAAAGCCTACGTGATTATAAGTACAAATAAATGTTTTTTGCAAAAAAATAAGATTTTAGCGTCCACCATTGTAAAATAAGTTTACAAGTATTCTATTGGATGCTTAATTAAAATATATGACATTAATAAAGCACTATTTTAACTAGGATTATCAAAACACATGAAAAAAAATAAAAATTGCGAAAAAACAGGAATATTGGGTCTTTAATAAATTTCTTTTAGAGATTATATGTAATATCATGCAGAAATGAAATCATTTTATAAAAAAGTTTATATTTTTGCGAATAGATGCCATTATAGTAACCTTTTACATGAATAGACCGAATCCTTCTTTCTATATGGCCTTTACTAAATTGAATGACCAGACAAATTTTATTTTAGCAATAATGCAACGCGAAATACATTTAAAATTTTATATAACACATCAATATTATATGCATAATCAAAAAAATACAAGTTTTACGTATAGCTCAGAGTGTTTAAAATTGCATATCCATCTATTTCTTTTCTTCTAATCGCTATTTTAAGATTAAAATAAAGATAAATCTATAATGAAGTAAATAGTGGGAAAAAGTATTGATATTAAAATATGTTATTTATACAAGAAATTTATATTATAAACAAAAATTATAGTCTTTTTTACACCATTTAAATAGCGGAACAAACAAAAACAACACTAGATTTAACATATATGTAAATGAATACTTTATCTGAACATATCACGAAATTAAAGATAATTTACGAGAAATAACTGTAAAACTCACCCTTGCTCAACTTTTTACGTTTACAAATATTTTATGTTATATTGGAACTTATTGATATATTTTTAAGCAAATTGCATAAAGTATTCCAAAAATAATAATCTCTGTTAAAATAATGATTTGTCTAGCTGTGAAAAATTTTCTATATTATTTTCATGAAAATAGAATAATATATACCTATTCAAACACCATCTATATGTACTGATTCATGCATTTTTTTAGTATTGGGAAAAGAATACTATATTTCATAATTTACAATCTTAGAAAGCTTATTTTTTTCTGATGAAATACGCTGAAAACTTAATTAATATATATCCAGTGCTAAGGTTTAAAAATCGACAAAAAGAATAAAAACAAAAGAAATTCATCATTTGATCAAAAAAATACGAATTTTTTTCTATTTATAAGTTTAGTATAACCAACTTTATAAAAGATAAATGGTCATAATTTTTAATGATCAAAAAAATGTATTTATATTTGCTACATAAATATTTAAAACGTCCGTATATTATTTAAATATTGCGAATGCGACAGAAATTCCCACATTGAAATAATGAATATCATATCGCAACAAAATTTTTTATTGGTATATAAAATAGATTTCTAAAATATAATCCTTATAAGATAATAATATAACACCAATCATCCCTGAAACCATGTTTTTATAGTTGAAAAGTTGTTTGTAGAAGAATAATAGCAGCATAAACAATTGATATCCTATCTACCAACTTAAGCCCATGAATCAATCATATTTATAGGTAAAAAAGAGAATATACTACGAATATTTGGGTACGCGAAATAAAAATCTTAATCAATTTTATATAAAAAAAATTGTCATATAGGGAGAAAAATTTTGATTGATATTAAAATATGACAGCGCTGAATTATTTCTACGATGTTTTAAATTGGAATTTAGATGATCTTTAAAAAACTTATAAGATGTTCTATCACATAAATTAAACGGTCACCTTAAATTAAAAATCATGATCGTAACACAGGTTTGTATTTTTATAATATCTTAGTATTCATGAAAATGCAATTAAAATGGTTTTTATATCAAAATTTTAGTTATTAAAGATGTTATTTACTTCGTTGCATTTATAGCAAAAATAACAGATCTATCGAAAATTTTCATCCATGTTACAATTATATTATAAAATCTCCATGAAAGATTTTGCATTTTAAATGTAAGTTTCTTTCCCGAAATAAAATTGCGTTTGTCAATTTAAAGGGGTATATTTATCAGTGATTTATATATTGGCTATAGTATAGAAATTCTTATTTATATATGGGTTAATTTTCTTTTTATCGATTTTATCTATTTAGACGTGTTCAGCGTGTTGGGAATATTGCACAATTCCTTGATGCATCTTTTGACACCTTCCTCTGATCTATCTTCATCAACTGCTCTTCTTCTCTCAAATGAGATGAGTTCAAGTGTCTTGCGGAGTGTGAGAGCTTGCATGTATGCTTCTACTTCGTCCGGTATTTTTAACTCCTTAGCATATTTTTTCTGGCTATAGTATAATTAATATATATTTTAATGGTTAAAGATGTGTAAGATACATTCACAATTTTATTTCAAATAAATTTACAGGTATTAATATCAATTATAATGCTATAACACTATTTTCATTATTCAAGAGCATTAATAGTAATCTAAATGGATTAAAAATCGATTTTATCTAATCTTAATTGCAAAGTAAATAAAAATTATATTCAGAAAAAACCATTTTTACATAATTTTAACAGTTAAAACTTGAGTTTAATTTTTCAGCAGTCAACAAAGCCAGGAAAATGGTATTCACCATCCTCTAAATTTATGTTTTATTTATGGTTGAATTTACAAGGGAAACTGATTTGCATAAATTATCATTTTAGAAAATTTTTTTGTGCAGCAAATTCCACTATTAAATTCAAAATATACGATTTTCAATAATAATCAAAGAGGCTAAACTATTGTAGAAATACATAGTATTCTTGATTATTTGCACTTATAAATTATATTAAGGTAAAATAACGAAATCATAAGATTTATATAAGAAGCTAACATAAGAATTTTGTTTTGTTATGGTAATAATTAGTTCAAGCCTTTTTAATATAACTAAGTGAGGTTTAACCAAAAATAAAAAACAAACAAAGGTATCCTTTTCTTTTAAAAACTTGATAGTTTTCTTTAATTTAAATAAACATAATTAGAAGCCTCCATAAGGTAAGAAAAAAGGCGCAAAAATTATATATATTTTTATCATAAACAAGCAGGATTTCATCTCTTTTTTTAAACCAAAAATTAAAAAAAAATATTGTGAGCTCTACAGAGAAATGCTTCGCGCAATTTTTTATGAAACCATAGCATAGTATTTGGTTTTTTGAATAAAGAGTACTACAAAATAAAATTATATCCTTTATGTGAGCAGATTACATACAGAGATTATTTAAAATTTGTAAATGAATATTAAAATTACAAATAACACGGAAACTATTCGTCCAAACAAAAGGCGACATAAATATTTTAATAACTTTAAGCATTCTAAAATAAAATATTTACTGCACACGGATTTTTCTATTTCCGTCAATTATTTTTCATTGTTGCTTTTTGGTTTTATTGAGGGCTAAAATAGGATGTTAATCACAAACTAGACCCCAAAAAAGATTCTACAAATGCATCAAACAAGAAAGAATAGAGTATTATTTATAGAATTCATGTATGAAAAAGGCTTATATAAAAAATCTGTAAATATTGCGCTAGACATTCATGAATGATCCACAAATTGTAATTAGTTCAAAGCTTTAAGATTATACAAAATATTCCACCTAATATCTTAATTGTTAGTTTCTAAAAAAAATTGTCATCATTTCATTTTGCTTTACCTAGAATTAAAATTACAAGTTAAAATACATATTACCAGATGAAAAAGTAAATAAAATATATATAAATTACAATTAAATTCTGATAATTCCTCATGATTTCTTTAAAACTTCAAATCTAAAAAAAGGCTTGCTCCTGAATAAGAATAAAATAATTTTTCATATTAAAATGGTAAAATTATAGCTTTAAAGATACAAATCAATTTAGCTATACATTAAAAACTAGCAAAAGTTGAAATTACTTTGGATTGTATTTTTTATGTTAAGTATAAATTAGATTTAATACAAAAGAAATTGAATATGAAAAGAAGCTGATTATACCTTATTATGCATGGACTTCATGTAATAAAATTATAGGTTATTTCGAAAAAAAATTATGCTGCTTAATTTTATTGTATTCGTACAATCTTCAATATATAATTAAGAAATAAAAATTATTTAATAAAATTATATAGAAATGCATTCTTTGTAATTTTTTTCGTTTCTTTTGAAAATTTAAATCATAATTTCGTTAACCTCAAATAGGATTATTATATCATGAAAAAAAATTATTTGGATTTCAGATCTATTAAAAAGCATAAACATAAAATACAAGATTCAACTAATTAAATTACAAATATACACAATTTTATGGATAATCTAACAATCCTTAAAAAATATCCAACCTTTTTGGTAATTTAGAATCAAAAACGTAAATCAATTTAATGTGTTAATTCGGAAATTTCAAACCATTGCTGAATATAAGTAATGTGGTTTTTGAAAGCAACAAAGTTTATTAATGGCTTCAAAAGATACAAATTATAGTTGTGATGGCTATAATTATATGTGCATATATTACACCAGTGATAAATATCAAAATACCAATCTATTAGGAAATATATATGGCTCAATAAATTGAAATTTGAATTCAAGAAATTGTAAAAATTTCTGTTATTCTATCCTAAAAGCCTCCAAGAAAAACTAGATGCGAAGTTGTTGGCATGAATCAAATATCTACTAGTTGTTTAATAAGTGGGATTAAAAAACCTTTTTCAAACATAGCAGCAAAGATATAGTGATAATGGGTGGGCCTTGAGGCATTATTAAAGCTGATATAACAATGCTTAACTATAAGGTTAATTCACATCGAGAAAGGAGATAATCGATCAAACCTGGGTCTTGACTATTTTAGACACAAGCTAATCACCTAGTAAAGTATTTGATACTGTTTTTTTTGTATAAAACTATTGCCACTCTAATTAATATCAATCAGAGAGTGGTAAAACGGGCTCAGTAATATATGAGGGGGAATAAAAAGGCTATATATTTCATTGAATGGATATTGAAACCATATTATAAAAGATGACTATACCTTTGTTTACACTGATTCTTTGATCTATACTCAAAAAGTTGAGTAGTACAACAATAAGCTGAAGTACAGCATTAGAAATAAAAAATATGGAAGAAATAAACTTAGAGGCGAATGATTGAAGATGTTTATGTTTTTTATCACAATAAAGGTAAGGTAAATAAAGCTTTGAATGACATAATTCAAATTAAAGAATAACTGAACACATTTATAAAAATACTACATTTATTTTATACTAGTGAGGATGACGAAAAAATCAGGAGAGGAGAGCTACAAAAAAAGCATTCTAAAACAGATACTGCAACCAAAAAAGCGGTTGAAAATTCAATCGCAAGTAAAAAAAATACCACAACTCTCATCAATCTATTAGCTATTTTCAAGAATACGCCTTACGAGTAGATAATTTTAATTGTGAAACTAACACTCAAATCTAAAACGAATCGAAAGACTGCAAAGATCTGGCTGAAAAGAGTTTATTAGAAAAACTACAATGATATCTTTAAATTAAATATGACTATGACCCAAATCATCTCTAAAGCATCAAATCTCTTTAAATAAAATAACGGGAACAGAAGACAAGTCCTCACGTTCAACGAAATGACATATGCTTAGAATAAAAAAAATCACCGAAAAGATTGAATTCAAAACATCAGGAGAATGCAATAACCTTTATAAATGTAAAAAAAATTCTTAAGAGTACTAGCGGATTGGAAATTATTGACATTATAGAGTTCCCAAGAACCGGAAAGGTTCCTTATACAAAGATTAAAATTGAAATATTAGATAGACTAAATGATGCAGTAAATATTTACATCACAACTCCCAGTCCCCGAAGCATAAGTGATAAAGCTCAAATTATGCCGTCTTTTCAAAAAATTTACGAGTATTTAACATCGAAAACAGCCGCACGTGTAATAAATTATGTTGCAATATAGGAAGACAAAGTGCAAAGTTACAATTAAATAAACACATTGCTTACATCTTACACAGGAAATACCCATAAACTACAGGATAAAGAAATTAAGTTTTTAAGAAAGATCATGCGACTGCATAAAAAAATACACGACAAAAATATTGAAAAACTAGAAGTGATTAGTAAGAGTGACGAAAAAAAAAGATAAATACAACAAAATAAAAGAGTTAACAAAAACAAATTTCCAGTTCTAAGTTAACAGAATGCAATTCTACAGAGTCTTAACAAACACGGAAAAAGAAGATATAAAAGCTAAGAAGAAAAGTATTATAAAATTTTGGCCAAAACTATGAACAAAAAGCGAAAATGTGATTTATTTGTTAATTACTTGCGCAATAACGTATAAGAAAACTCACCAGATGTGTTTAAAATTATAGAAAATTGATTCATTCCGATCAATAATTATTTACCTAACTAAAAAGCCGAATGTTTCGACGGTATATACAGCTTTTTGATAAATAAAATTACGAAATTCCACAGTATCTTATACGAGATTGTAAAATCATTATTCTAAGAAAATCAAGAGGTACAAATTGGTTTTACTTCAGTATAAAATACTTAATACCAAAACAAACAGTCTTATGTTGTTCTTAATTTAAGCCTATTACATCATATCAAATCTTTATAAATTACTAACAACAACATTCACAATTATATTGCAGAACGTCGTCGAATCTCGAAACTTACTGTTTAAAAATAACTTGGAATAGTCAGAAGAGTGCAAAAAGCAAAAAAAACAATTATAAACGTTGCGATAAATATCGAATAAAATAACGAACTAAACGTAACAAGTTCGAAATAAAAAAATCATTCGACTCGCTATATCATATGTATCTTTTCAACAGCCTAAAAAATCTAAACATACAAGAATGTATTATTCTATTTATAACTAAATAAATAAAAAGCAGGCACCTATCACTAAGATATTTAATAAAGGAATAATCATGAATAAAATTGATAAAGGACGTATTCAAGAGAACAGGTTAACCCCACTGCTATTTGTTTTATGTATGGATCCACTAAGCCGTAGATTAAATGCTAAAATACATCAGTAGAAATACACCTAGACAATAAAATATTCAAAAAAAACATTTTCTTTTTATTGAGGACTCAAAGATTGTGGGAAAAGGCGAAAGTAACGTAAAACCAATGTCTAATAAAGCAAAAGTATTTTTTAAGTGTATTGGGTTGGAAAAAAAATGACTAAGTCAGCCAAAATATACGAAAATTGTTAATAGATTGCAACATTAATAGATGGAAAGGATGTATTAAAATATCTAGGAATATTATAAAACTCAATTCATGAACAAAACCCGAATATATCATAAAAATAAAAAAAGAAATGTTTAAATGGGTCAAAAATTTATGTAAAACTTCACTTAACGGTAAAAACTGATCAAGGAAATAATGAACATGCAAAATCATATATCAACAACTACTTAGGGTTATTAAATCTACCCCATAAGATTTAAGAAAGCTAGACGAGGAAATTTGGCGAATAATAATTGAAAATGGAATACATATGCAACCATCCTATAAAGAACGACTTTTTCTCAATATAAATGATAGGGCGAGGTCTTGAAAACATAGAATTTAAATCAAAAAAAATAACCTTCCAACTACTAAAATTACTAGATTAAGAAAGAATACAATTACCTAGAAAAGCTGCTTTTCTAAAATTCCACAAAGACAGCACAACGTTACTGGACCCAATAAAATATTTATTGAATACGAAATACGGAATAGTGAACCTAGATCTGATAGAGCTCGAATCAAACTAAAAGATGTTTATTGTGTGAAATAAAAACAAAAAAATTACATCATAAATTCTTTAAATTGCATAATAATTTAATCCCAGAAATACTAGGATCATCAAAGTGGCTACATCTCAAAAATAGAAGATCTTCAGAAGAAGCTAGGCTCTTGGTCAATCAGAATATTTTTTATGAAAGAGGAAGATACCCGCACTTTTATGACACTTCAAAAACTATCGATTACTTGGCAAGTTGATGAAAAAATTCTTCGCCATTACTATACAAATAGACAAAATGAAATAGTGAGTTTCTTCACTTTTTTTTGGCAAGGTAATATAATTTAAAAAAAAATTCGTAGAGACTCAGTACAAGAAATAATGAAAAATGAATTCGCGGAGATCAAAGTCGATACAAGAATTAAAACGATATGAATTATCAAATGAAAGACAAGATACTTTTATATACGATAAAAAGAAGAACCATATCACTCTCATAGAAATCGGTGTGACTAGTATTGAAAACATAAACATAGTTGAAAACAAAAAATTAAGAAGATTGATCTACTAGCGTCCGAACTTTCATAAATATACAAGTGTCTGACAAAAATGATTCCAAATGTCAATACATGGGACGGTTTGCTAAAACAAAAACATAAAAGATATCTGAAAGAAATTGAGGTAAATAACCAGATTGAAGAATATATAAACTTTGGTATTGAGAACAACCCTTGAATTAATAAGTCTTGAATAGATGAGAGGTATTGAAGAATACTTCAGAGAGAAGAAAATAGCCAAAAGATTAATACGATGTGCGCACCAGAGATCAAAGGAGCTGTGCTTGAGAACAAAAACTAAAATTACAACGAATAAATTAGATCGACTAAGGGTGATTTGTCTATTGATTGCAATTTTTTTATTATTATATATTTTTCTAAATTAAATTAATTTTATATGGTTATAATGAATTTTAAGTCAAAATGTGTCCTTTAAAATCATGTAAAGTTCGAAGAAAAAATAAAAATTAATTTTTATTGAAAATTTCGTTTTGGATGCTTATGATAAATTTATTACAAATAATATTGATAAAATAAAATAAATTCCCGCTTTTAGAAAAAAAAATTATATACTATTTATTTCTCGTAAATGCAAAAGCTTTAATCGGCTCCATATATTCACGCCTTATTACAAACATCCTTTTTTTTAATTGGTGTCTTATTGAAAGGTAAATCACTAAATTACGACAATTTTTATTTAGACAAAAAAAATAGATCTGATAGTACATAGTTTGGAGGAATCGACAAAAATATACCAATGAGTTGCCGAAACATTCCTGATAATCCAATATAAGCCAATAATTAAGGTTTTTAGAATATGAACTAGGTGGAAACTTTAGTTGGCATGTATTTTGAATTCATATAATATATTTTATAACCAAGCTTATAAAATATATTATAAATTCTATCAAAATGTTATAGAAATGGAAGTGTACATAGGTAGATTTAGAAAAGAAAGAATATATATAAGTATACAACCTGATTTTGACGTAGTCCATAATCTGAAGCAGTTTTTAAGCATCTAGAATCAGAAATACATGTGTTGGTGCAAGTTCTGCCTTACTCAGAGAACTATCCCTTTTCATCACCAAATATAACATCAGTTAGGCTTTTTTTAATTATAAAAATCGACAATTATGCTTTCTATGCATATTTTGATAATTACTCTTTAAAAAAGCTACTTTTTCTTGAAGTTTTTATCTCTGTATAAAATCTACATACAGACGCTAAAAATGTTGTAAATTCTACTTTATTATTTTTATGTTAACAATGTATAGGCCATGTAGTATCACAAAAATTCTAAAACATATTTATAAAAGAAAATAACCTCTAAAAGAATAAAAATATTGACATGATTACGAAATTAATTTAAAAGAATGAGCCTTTTTGTGTGATAACTTAAAGTTTTCAAAGTTAAAGAGGCGACATTTTGTGTGAAATATATATTATCTATGCAAAAAAACAATCCTAAATATCACTAATTTTTATTGCAAATTATTCTTTTTTGCCGGAAATACAAAGAAAATAATATTTAGGCTTTTGAATGGCATAAATATCGACCTGAATTGTACATTTTATGAATTATGTTGCATATTTGCGCAAAAGATCACTATTGTCACACGAAACCAATTTATGGCATCAAAAGCCGTGAATATAATAATTAAATAAAAGTTAAAATAAAGCAAATAATTCTCACCACGTATTCGTGTTTAATAAAAGATTATATTTTTTTAAGAAATATAATAAAGAGCAATGTTTAAATGCAATATTATAGAAAACCCACATAATAATATAATTTAATATGTGAATATTGCTCAAAGCATATTAATTTTTTATTAACTCTAGATAATAAGAAATTTAGTGCCTAAAAATAGAATATAAGCTGTATTTACTTGAAATAGAGTAATTTTAATAATAAAAAATGATGTTGAGTGAAAAAAAAATTTCTAATCGAATTTATTTATGTTTTACTTCTATTACTTTTAGGAAGTTTGCTTTATATTAATAGGAACTATTGCTTAACTGCTACGTCTCTCTGTAGGACTCCCCAGCACTTGTTGTCACCCGTAATCACCGTGGACAGGCCCTTTCTCATAGGCGGCATTCTTTATGTGGAGGGAATGAGATTCTGTCTTCTGTTCATCGCTACAAGTTACAAGCTACAACCACACTCTACACTTACCTATATCCTTGCTGAACGGTGTTGGATCCCTTTCCATTCTGGAGGCACAGTTCAACGGCTTACACAGCAACCTCCCATTTCTCATGGCTTGTCAATGCTTTAAAATTAATTGATCACTGGCCGCCCGACTTGGGTATTTTTCTTTAGAGTAAATCCGTTTCGGAAATTGGTGGGTGTGTGAAAGTGGAACCCGCGACCCCTCACACTGTGGTCCAACTTGTAAACCACTCAACCATACAACCCATAATGTTGTGTGAATATATAATATTTAATTATGAACAATTCAAAGGAATCATTATAATCTGAAAGGCTAAGTGTATCAATATTTTTTTATGAAAAAGAAACATATCTTATTAACCAGTACTTGTATGTTTATATAGATTCGTGTAAGTAAGTAAATAAGCATAATTTTTTTTTGCTTGACCCGGTATTTTAATATATTCACATTGTGCTCCCATTAATTATATACAATTGAAATGTCTTATTTATTTTTGGTTTAAGTTTCTTTTTATCGATTTTATCTATTTAGACGTGTTTAGCGTGTTAGGAATATTGCACAACTCCTTGATGAATCTTTTGACACCTTCTCTGATCTATCTTCATCAACTGCTCTTCTTCTCTCAAATGAGATAATTTCAAGATCTTGCGAACAAACAATTTTATGCAAGATAATTATTTGACTTTATGATATTTATTTAGGTTTCGCATAAAGCATATTAAAAATTGTTTTTGAAATAAATGTAAGTTATAGATGAGAGTTGACTCGAAGTATATATTTTATATTAATGTTGTGATCTATTTATTTATTTATTATGAGTCAATTCATTAAAATCTAATAATCAATTTTAAAAGAACTTTTTTTACGAATTTATTTCTAAGTTGTTACAGTGACAAGCAAATATGTGATAAATTATAACGCATTGAAATATAAATCGTAATTTTTTTGATGAATTGAATGTAATAAATTATATTAAATTTAATTCAATTTTTTCATCAGTGATTTGAAATCTATATTTTTAATTTATCAAAGATCATAAATGCAATTTGAAATGAATTATGGCTGTCAAATAAATCACAAATATGGTTAAAGAAAAATGTATTTCAATTTAATTTAAATACCAAACTTTGATCAATAATTAAAAAATATGAAATATAAAATTTCACAATTACTCACTCTGCTTGTCACAAAAAAGTGAGCTTTATACATAAGTCTGTTTTAAACATTATAATTTATTTGCAATGAAATATAAGCATATTTATTTTTCTCAGTATAACAAAATTTCGAATTATAACATCGAATGATCGTGTTATTAGTTTGCATATAATCCAGCTAAAGTCTGTTCTGTTCTATATAACAATCAAAGTTTTGCTTGAACAAATATGAATAGCCGAAAAACATAATTTTTCAATAAATCAATACTTAAGACCAGACGTTTATTTTAATAATACAAAGACTATTATTTACATTACAATTCTTAATTTCAGAGAATTAACAGATTTATTTCATTGATGATAACTCAAAAGTGCTATTTCCACAAACAATTCATAATTTGAAAAAGTGACATAATCAGCTATTAATATAAAATATAATCATTTTCTTTATATTAAAAATGCATAGCAAATAACCTTTTTTGTTGATTTGCTCATCAACAAAAATGCTATTTATTATGCTCTAAATGTTGTTTAAATATAAATAAATAGTTTTCATCGACAACAAAGAGCTTGAAGATACAAATTAAATCATAGGATATCTTCAAGCTATAGGATTGAAGAAAACTCTTGAACTAATGGGTCTTGAAAAGAGGAAGGTGTCGAAGAAGATATAAGGGAAGAGGATATGCAAAAGAGTATAGATATGAAGTGTGCACAGAAATCAATCACGCTAAGCTTGAAGAGAAATTTAAAATTACAATGCCAAAATTTGCACCCAAAAATAAATTTTATATAAAATTTCATCGAAAACTATAAATTTTTTGTGTTAATAGCCAATTACAATGATTTTAAATGTCCTCCAAATCGTACGTTAATTTAAATATTGGGACAAACTTTTAAATTATACATTAAATGAAAAAAAAATTTGCATTGAATTGTAAATTTAAAAAATCAAAATTTGATAAGGCTGCAAACGCATGTGAATGCACGATCGAATATTAGAATAATAATCGGTTTACACTCAAAAAACAATATGAGCTTCAGTTTTTCAATAACCTCATACATTTCTCACAATAACGTCAGAATTTAGCAATAATATTATTATCAACCTCTGCCACAATTAAATTTTTTTGAGGTTATGGTGTTTCAACCACAACCACTTAGTTAATTATAAACTACAAGTTGATCCTTCTCAATAATAAAATTTGTTAACATGATTTTAAAACTAAATTTATTAAAATCTTAGATAAAAAATACACATCTATTCATTTATACATAAATAAATTTTGGTTTTTTAAGATTTCTGTAATATTTATGAATTACTATTGTCGATTATTATACGTCTATTTTTTTGAGTTTTATGACATTTAAATTTCAATGGCTGATTGAAATAGAATATTCTTCAATTTTATATTATATGTTCTTTTTTAGAAGTAGACTTATTTTCTAAGACAGGATCAATGAAATATATTTATATCTTTGTTTTGTGTTTCTATAAAACTATCACAATCTTTATAATCAAAAATTATATGGTTTAGGCCAACAGAGGTCTTATTGGTTTGAAAACATAAATGGTACTTTTTTTATTTGATTAGATATAAACACATATATAGCTTTGTTTTATCACGAGAGTCCCATTAAATTAGGTTTAAAATCAACAGTTTTTATATAAATTTGTTAAAAGTTGAACTCATCAAATGCTTGCTATCATTTAAATCATTTGAAATATAAAAACATACTTATTCATGACATAAAATTAAAATCAAAATTTGCTTCAAATATAATTTACAATTCTATTAAATCAATTTAATAACATAATAAATATGCATTAACTAAAAAAAGTTGAGGTATAGAAGAGAATGCAAGAGAATAAGAAATGGTCAAAAGAAAATGTAAGATGTTCTTGCGAGAAACCAATCAAATTAATTTAGACGAATAAATTTTAAGCTATAATAGTAAATTATGACATAAATCAATTATAAACCTGTATTAGCTTTATGTGGAAATCCATTTTTATAGCCTAAGAGTATAAAAAATTGAATCATATTATTTCTCTAATTGATTATAATTTACTTTAAATATATATTGAAGTTTTAACCTTTGAAATAATACATACCTTAGGCATAGTTATTTATTTAAATATTATAATCTTAAAATACTTAGAAGTATATTTGGATTTATATCCTCTTTTACTCGTTAATTTACTTAAAGACAAATATGTTAAGTTAAAATCTATAGACTTGTGTATGTCCATAGGCATTTAATATTAAAATGTAGTTAAAATATATATAGAGGTTTAGGTTATTCTAATAATATTAACTAACTGCATATTTATTTAATATCAATATGTTAGTTTGAATATATATAGAAGTAGCTTATTTTAGTAATATTAACTTTACTACATATTTATTTAATATTAATACGTTATTTTGATTTTTTATAGAGGTAGCTTATGCTAATAATATTAACTTTAATATCAATTTTTTAGTAGGAATCCATATAGAGGATTAGCTTATGCTAGTAATTTAACTTTAATATATATTTATTTGTTTAGTTAGTTACTTATAAAATAATTAACTATAGTACATACGACATAGCACGGAATGGTGTGGTCACAAAATACCATTAGTCATATATTAAGGATTCCAACTGAAGTAGAAGCATATGCAAAGACAATAGAATTAAGGAAAATACTTGAATTTTTTAAATCACAATAAAAAAGATTGATTGAGAAAAACACGAAGATGATGTAAAAAGAAGGAAGTATTATTCAAATCTGTTCTATTTACTTATCTAAAGTTTTGCTTTAAATAATTTTGTATAAACCAAAATGGATTTAAAATTTAGCTGATAAACATATAACTCATAATTTTCCAAATCCTTTTTATTCTCTTAATTATATTCATTAAAATGTATAGAAATTGCTTAGACTTAAATATAATCTTAACGCTTAATTATTAATAATTTACTTAAAATACAAATGAAAGTTTACACCCTTTGAATACAGTACTAGCCTAAATGCATGTTATTTATAGAGTTAATAAGCTGGAAAAATGATTTATTCTAGCATATCCTCTTTATTTTTCTTAATATACTTAACTGCCCGATGCGAGTTAAAATGATAATTTGAACATATGTTCTGCTATTTTAATTGCTACAATTAAAAAATGGTGCTGATTCTATAAATATATTTAATTAATATTAGAAAAAAGACTCACCACCATTGTAATTTATATACATCTATTTATTTCATTCAATATTTTTTCATCATTAAATTTTAATTTACATCATTTTTAATGATAATATGATGAAAATAATCAAATTTATCATATTCTATATTCTTCAATTGAAAAAAAATTTAGACGAACATTAAATGTAAATTCAATAAAATCACTCACAAATTATACGAATTAACAAAAATACATGGTGTTTTACAAACTTATTACCTAAAATTTCGTAATTTATGCATCAAGAGAGTCTTGTGACATTTTAAAACTACAAATGACAGGTTTTCAATCATCCAAATTGGTATTCGATGTACTCTGAAAAAAATCAATTTCTTTCTAAATTGCTGCAATATATTCAAATAGAAGAAATTTGTGTAAATTGAAAAACTAAAATCAATCGCCTTCTATTTTAGTAACGATTAAATTAATTCAAAAAAATTCATCGATCGATCGTTATTAATATATATTTTTAATTTTTTTATGGCAATTTAAAAAATATCAAATTCAAATATATAAGGATACTAAAATTAAAGTTTAAAAAAGATGTTCTTATCCTTTTTTGATTTTTTTAAAACTTTACTTACACTTAATTGCTTAGAAAATAGTAGATGTGTTTGTGATGAAAATCAAATACAAAAATATTTTGCTGCGGATGTCGATTTAAGCAAAGATTGCGAGGATGAGAGATTTTATAGCAAGGATTATCTGGATTCAAACAAGAAAGAAAATAGATTTACTTTATTTCATGAAATGATTATGAAGAATCCAAAATTTATTAAACCAAAAAGAGTCGATAGTTTTGCTAATAATGATTGTGAAGATGGAACTGATCTCGATAAAGAATCTTCGGATCTTTCTGAATATATAGCAAGCCTTAAAATGAGTACACCTAATACAAACAAGAATATTATTTGCAAGGATTCGATTTTGAAAAACTCAATTGAAGAAAGTTTGGTTGTAAAGTCTGAAGAAACCATCAATCAGAACGAATGTCATGGCGGTTTGTCATATTCAGAAGAAAATAGCCAGACATGGACTTCTGTACTGTCTTCGGTGATAGAAATGACTTCGATCTTGTGTGTAACTATACCAGATGTAGTGAGGGAACTGATATCCAATCAAGTAACATTTTATTTGAATCGTGCAAAAAATGGAGCTGTTAATAATGCGCCTTATGGTATTTACACCAATTTCGAACATATAAGAAGAACTAAGCACGCAATTATCCCGGGTTCTATGACGAAATTACATCATGACAAGTTAGCTGAAATATTTTCAGCCAAATCTTGTTACTGTACAAATATTCCATTTAAAACCATGTGTAAAGACTGTAAAAAATCCATTAAATGTGTTTTTTGTTCTTTTTGGATAATAGTACACAAAATTGCATTAAAATTTGAGAAAGATGGATATCATGAACAGGTGAGTGAATGTTCATCTGAAGTAGTCAATGATCAGAAGTCAAGTGCATCGACAAAAATTTATTATAGTGGTTCCAAGGTAGGGGATAAAGGCTTTCCTAAACATAATTTCAAGTCTAAAGAACAAACAAAAAATATAAATCAAGACAGTTTTGTTGTTGTACCCAAAAAGACATCGAAAAAAACGAATATGAAAAATAATAGTTATAAATTAGATGGAATAGAAGGTGATTCTAAGAAAACACAAAATGAACAACAAGAAGAAAGGGTAGGAGGAAAAGACATTGATCCAAATAAAAAACAGTTTTTTAATTTTGTCGAAGATGATGTGCATGATAAAATTTGTTTTGAGGGAAATACCGACATTAATAAAAGAAATGGTGATGAAAAATTAAGAGGTCTTGATAAAAATCAATTCGATTCCTCGTACGGTATTAAATCAAAGCCAATGTTTAGGCTATCTAGTTCGCAAACAATATCAGATCGGTTGGAAAATGATGATTGTTCTATTTCTAGGCTTAATTCAGTTCTGAAGACAATTGAGGAGGCTGTGTCAACAGATATAGATCTATCCAACGATGAAATAATCCTATCCAATGATGAAAGGGACACATCCAACCATGAAATTATTCCTCCAAATGATAGATCTGCGTTGATCAAATATATTTCGAAGTTGGATTTTCATAATGCTTTTAAATCAAAAAGCATTCAATTACCATTAAAGAATAAAAAGGAATCAAAGATAAATGATGGACATAAAAAGACTGGTCTGAACGCGAAATCCTTAATCATAGCTAAAAATAAGTTTAAAAAAATTGGTGTTAACAATAGAAAATCTATAAATAGTAAAAATAAAAACATTATGAAAATATCTAACATACTCAAGAAGAAAATAAAACTTTTGCAGAAATCAGGGCAAAATAATGTCCAATTCACAATAGTGTATGAGAATCTCAACAATCAATATTCGGTTAGTGCAAATATTCTGCTAACAAGATCTTCACAGTTAAAGACGCGGCGGAATAGTGTGTGTTATCACAATAACAGTTCCCAGAAGACTGATAACGTATTAATTCCATTTCCAGAAGAACTCATATATTACCCGAACACAGAAGTTAGATATAATAAGGAAGAGATTATGCTGATAGAAGATATCAGAAAATGTATTGCTAGTTTGATTATTACTATCTTTACAAGCAAAGAACATTTTAATTCTACAATCGGCAATAAAACGTCACTGGAAATGGAAATATATTCAACGACATCCGAGCCAGTAGATGAAGAAACGTCTGGCACAGAAGGTTATTTCGATGCTCTAGAAGATATTATTATTTCCAGTGAAAGTGATGAAAATCTTGTCTTTTATGATGCATTGGACACTTTTGTAGAATCGAACCAAGAAAATATACCAATTTTAGATATAGTGCAAGAACAAAATAATGCCATAGACTCTAAAAATATCGAATTATATGATGAAGGGATCCTTAAAACCACATACAATACTGAAATTATAACAAAGGAATTAGAAATTAAGAATGATGAAGTTTCTGAAATGAAAAGCTCAAATATAGATGTCTTTTCACGCACACGAATTTGTATTAGCTTTACAGGAAACCTTATAAAAGAAAGAACAAACTCAATTATAGCAAAGGTTTTCACATTAAACTCGAGCATGAGGAACGGCATAAAAAATGTCTTTAACGATAGTTTAATTTATGTAAAAAATTTTGGGATGGTCAAAGTATCAGAATATCTTCAAACGGCGATAAACGATATCGTATATAATTTCAGATCTTATGTAATATCACCTGTAAATAATATTCAAATATGTCCATTTGGAATATATGCATGGACGATCATAAGCGACAGAATATTAACGGAATTAAAAGACATATCTACTCAACCCCAAATATTTTACGATATAATGCATAAATATAATTTGAAGGATACGAGTACATACTGCAATGTTTTAATGGGGTTTCTAAAAAAATTTTCAAAAATAACTTTCAACCTGGATTTTATAGAAACATCATACAAAATATTTTCCGTTTGCTCTTTTCCCATTTTTTTTCTTTCCGGTAATTCATTGCCAACCGCGTTCCTTGTCTGGTTATTCATCAAAATGTTAGAACATGAGTCTAATCTTGATTATATTAGAACATCCCTCTTCAATTACTTAAAAAAAAATTATGATCTAGAGTTCTCCACAATTGAAGGCCAGAAAATTATTTATCATAAGTTTATGAGAAAAATCAGAAAAACCTTCATTTTCCCTTTCCTCTGCGAAATTTTCACTTTTTCTAACGACGTCATTCCAGGAGATATCTGTTCTGATTATAAAACTATCGAATCACTCCAAAAAAAAAATAAATACCCAGAATATGTCCCTTTTAGCATCGAGGATTATACTAAAGTTGTTAACATTCCAAAAAAAGTCAACCGGGCATATGATAGTTCGGGGTATGAAGAACGTTTTAAAAATTTTGACGAATTTTTGCATAGTGGGGCTAGCACTGTAGCCAAAAATGAATTTGAAGAACTTTCAGCTAATAACGATGATTATTCCATCTTTTACATCATAACTGGCCTATTCATTGTCATAATTATTCTTAAAATTGTACAGATTATACAAAAATTAAGAAAATAAATGTATTTAAAACAAAAAATGCTATTATTTATTATTTTCTCACACAAATAATCGAAGTTTGTTATTTTCTTTGGAGTTATTATCAATTTTGTGTTAATATTAAATGCTGTGCCGTATGCTTTTTCTCATAACTTATCATATCTCTTAAAGCTTAGAAAATCAATAGGCATCTTATTATATTTTTTGGGCGGTTTTACACAAAAATATTATTAATTGATACATTTGAGAACAGTTCATGTTGATTATGATCACAAATCATCCTTATTTGTATGTTTTATTTTTAATTTAATTTTAGATAATTTAAAAAGCCGCCATATTCATTACTCTACTATTAAATGCGGTTTCATAACCTTTTATATTATAATAGTTTATTCAAAACTATAATTCCACATAAAATGATATTCTTATAAAATTTTTATTTCCAAGAATACCTTTTATGTAAAAGGACCCTAAAAAGCATTTACCATATAAATTACCTTTGCCCCTATAAATACACGATTTTTATTGATATTAACCTTATAGAACATTATAAATATGAATAATTTTATTAAAATAATGATCGAAATCAATTATACTTTCTATTTTATATTTTATATTTTATATTTTATAAAACCATCATATTTTTCACTTTAAAAATCTGAAATTATTCAGTAATCATATATTATAAAATATGTGATGGCTATAAAACCCAGATTATCTATTATAAAAAATTAAGCTTGTTTAATAAATTTAAAAGAAGAAAGTACCTAAATGAATATAATTTAAAAAAAATTGCCAAAATTAAAATAATTTAAATTAAGAAAGTGGCATAAATGAAAACCATTCAAAAGAACAAGGTAGCTTGGATGAAGATCATTTTAAATAAAATAGCTTTATTTTCATGAAAATATTTGTTCAAAATATATAAATTGCCATGGAATTTGACCTAAACCGGTATGCAAAAAACCTTTCTCATTTTACAACTGGTTCAAATAACCCTACCTATTTTATAAAAAAATTGTGTGATCTTCATTTTGTGCCTAAATTAAGATAAATTTTTTTTTTATTATTGTCATGTGTATTGGTGCTTGTTAGATTCTTGTCATAAATAGGAGTAATAATACAGAAGGAAATATATGCGAATTTCTTTTCTGGATAAAGATAAACATTTATGCTGACGCTGGGGCCTTTTTAATTATTTTTTGATCTTCATCGTGATATTAGATTGTGCGTATAAAAAAAATATGACTTCGAATGATGAAAAGCAATTAAACAAGATTATTTCAACATTTTATGTATTTGTATAGTAAATGGGATTATATTTTTTGATATTATGAACAAGCCACAAAGTGGAATATTTAAGAATGGGGAGGATAAATATCAAATTTTGGTATTTATGCAGAAACCCATAATCTCTTTTTAAGTACGTTCAGATCATCCCCTTTTATTCCATACTAGATTAATTTAAACTCTCTATAGTTTTAATAGAATTATACCATATGTCTTAACATAGGACGAAGTGGTAGCACAATATCATAAAAGGTACTTGAAAGAACTCGAAGACCCAAATAAAATCAAGGCAATTATCTAAACTATAAGATCAAGAATAACATTAAACTAATAGCTCTTGAAAATATGTGAGGTGTTCAAGAAAATGAAAGAGGAGAGAATACTGCAAAATATATGAACCCTCGCAAAATCAATCAAGTGTGTTTGAAGAAAATTTCTAAAATTATAATACCAAAATCAAACCATAATTAAAACTTAACTTTATTTTGATAGAAATTCAAATCTGATATAAATGCCAAAAAATATTGACATCACCATTGAAACTAAAATATTCGTGTTTCTAAATAGATCACTATAATGATCCAGCTCTAAATTTATTTGACCGGGTTCGAAAATAGAATAAGAATTGACGCTGTTTAATATAAGAGAATAAAATAAAAAAAGTAATTTCTAAATATTTACAAAATTAATCTCACAAAATGAATTCAAATTTCTGGGCCTTGAAAGAAGAATTCTTCCCTACAATTGTATACTTATAAATTCATGAAAGAATATTATATTATTGCCAAAATTTCAATTATTTAATTATATAGAAAGATTTTATGATAGCGAAAGAATTTTAATGTTAAAATGTGTCTAAATAATTTTTAAATCATTTCTAATCGATTATGGCAAAAAATAGATGGAGAGTGATCTGTTTATACACAGACTAAGTGTATAAAACAAAAAATCGGATATTTAATTTTGAAATATTTCTGTCTTAAAAATATAATATTGGCACTTTTTATTCCAAAAAATCTTCAGATGGCTTTTAAATATCAAATAACCCAAATAATAATTTAAAATACCAATGAGGTTCAAGGTAATGCACTTTTTACATTGATGTAAGTGTCCAGAGGTTCTTAATATTAATTGCACGATATATAAAGATGGAAAAATAAAAAACTTGTATAAAAATATTTTTTATAGCTTTGAATTTATATATACTGTTATATTAAGATGTTTATTATTCTTTTCTATAAATATAACCACCCCTTGTTCACGCTTATTATTAAATGAAGCAGCTAAGTTTATTTTATCTTTATCTTTAAATTTAAATATAAAGATTAAATGATGTAAATTTTATTTCTTTTCCTAACGATATCGTAAATATGTCAATATAGCACAATAAAATAGTATAACTAATTCAGCTAATTTGAAAGTATAAGAAAAAAATATTTTATTAAGCAAAGATTTTCTAATTCACGTCATCATAATTATACCAAATATTATTTATAAAAAAAGTAACAGGTTTAAAATCATATTTCAGGACAGAAAAAATATATGGATATTCTAAGTATAATTAAATAACATCTTAAGCACAATAAAATTGGCTATAAATAATGATTAAAAAGCATTCTTAGTGTAATACCCTCAATATATATGATATTATTTATGAAAAAATGGCTTTTTATGTAGTAATGGCATTAGATTAAATGTCGAAAAAAGATTTTCCTGCTATCGAGAATATATAGAATTAATTAAAATTAGACTAGATTTCATAAAGCGCATATACAAGAGTTTGATATGTCAATAGAAAGGAATTATAATCATAAATAATAAATTGTGGAATCATATTGAATTGATACGTCTTATATGTAAAAAATATAATGAGGAAGAATGAAAGGCATTTGAGACAAAGAAAAATAAACATTTGCTTAGAGTCACATAAAGATCTTCTGGGTTGTTAAAAAAGAATAATAGCAGGAAAAATTCAATCCTAGCGCTTTAATTGAACATAGAAACTTATTACATATTTCCTTGACGAATAAGATTGTAATTAATTTGTGAAAATCGATTTGACTAAATGACAAATAATTTTCAAATATTATAAGCAATTTGTTTTAATTGTGAATTTATTCAAATATATTTTAATGAGCAAATGAATAGCTGCAAATGATATATTGTAACAAAAGAGAATTATGATACATTAAAGCAATTTTTTGATGTGATCGATTCTCAGGACTATTAAATATAAACCTAGAGAGATTATATTGAAATAAAATACATTAAAATTTTTCAAAAGCATTTTATGGCTTAAAGATGATATTATTAAATATAACAGATTTTATTATGATCACCTTTAAAAAATATGTATAATAAGGCTGTTAAATTGTACCATAATGCTCTTTTAGCGATAAAAATCCAAAAACTACAGATATTCAATTATTGTCGTTGCTGAAAAATAATAACAAAAATTGAGAGTAAAAAGTCGGGTCCTAAACCAGAAAAACCACTTAAATTTCAGATAAAAAGTTACATATGATAGAAAAATCAGGAAAATACGGGTTCAAAAAGATTTGCTATATTTTGGAATGCATTCGAGCAAAATTTGGGAGTTATTAATTTGTCTTTGCAGTGAATGTTTATTAATTAATTATGTTTTATGATCCATACAATTTAAAACATTCCCTGAAGCACTCTAAATCTTTATAATTTTTTTTTCTGTGGGAAATCTATAATTTTACAATAGAATAATGGCATAACTTATAAATTAAGATATGAATATTTATTACAATCAAAATAATGTAGGGAAAAACTTATAAACCTAGTAAATAAAAAGTGCTTATCGAAAATCACAATCAAACAGTCTATAGATTTCTTCAGAGAAATCCACTTGTAATAGACAATATAATCTACAAAAATTGTTTTTTATTGTTTATAAAATTTCCATTGGTTATATACTTCCCTTATATGTTGGCGAAAAAAAGATATGATTTATATTATAAAAGACCGTGTTAATCCAAAAATATTCTTGCAAAATAAATATAAAAGAATGTATTTTTGGTGAACATTTGACTATTTAATGAATGATATTCTGATTCACGTGAAAAAAATTATAATAATATTCAATATACGAAACGTCTTAAACAAAATAGCCTCATTATGTAATTCAAAATTTATTACAAAAAAACATTTATCTAAAAGAAATGAAAAAACGTTTTTTCTGATCTACTTTAAAATATGAAATAAAGTTATAATTTAATGAATCTTCATACAAATGGCAAAAAAATATCACTTACAAAAATATTTTAGTCAAATTCAGGAATAATATCGGGTTTAAATTTTTAAATAGATTAATATTGAAGATCAAAGGTGATGTTACAGCAAAAAAAAAACATTTTAATCAGCGCTAACCTTTTTTTTGTTTAATTCCTAAAAACTACAATAAAAATAAAAATAATTTCATCAACACATATATTTTCTTATTTTCAAAGTATTTAAAATAACAATAGATTTGATTTGAATATTATACATAATGAACTATACCATCATCACATTACACAATATAATTTTTATTTTATTCCCATAAAAAGATTAATGCAATTAAAGATCGATAAAAAAGCGATTTTTGGTTTCATAAATATAATTTGGCATCACAGTTAGTAAAAAAAACCAATTCTTATCTATAAAGTTAAATTGCATTTAAAAAAGTTCAGCCAGAAATTTTGCTATCTAAACCGTATTTTCAAACTATTAATAATGTTTCTGCTTAATCGAAAGTTGTGCAAATTTTTATCTATATACTGTAAGTATTAAATACTCTCTATATTTGGTATTTAAAGAATAAAATAATGAAAGTAAAATATATGTGATCTAATATTTAAAAACAACTTACATCTTCATTGTATTGTACAAGTTTCGATTACCTGCACGATTTTTACTCCCTAAAGTCGATAGAGATACTTTTTGAATGAGGGGTTTGACTTATTGCCAATATAATTAATATGATAAAAATAACACATAAATAATTACCCTAACATCACTAAGAAAGTATTTTATGAGGCCGTTCTTTTTCTATAAATACATTGTTCGGTTTTACACATAATTTTAAATTAAAAGTTGAAATCATTGAAATCTATCATTTTCTTCTATAAGAAGATTATTATGCAACCCCTGTTCCATGCGCAATTCGAAATGCTGTAAAACTAAAAATAGGACCACGTTTGGGGTACCCAAAATTTAGAGGGTAACCTATTTATGGCGTTCTTGAAAAGACCTAGGCAAAAAAAATAAATAGAATGCGAAGTCTTCGTTTATTCTAAAATATTGAAACAAATTTGTTCAAAAGATTTCTTTCTCTTTGCCTCAAGTTAAAATTATTATTTTTTCTTTCACCTAGTATTTAATAATTTGAGCGTCTAAAATCGGATTTTTCAATTAAGTTCTAATCTTATATTTTTAATCATAAATTCAGAACATAATTTTTCAAAAAAATTCTTTTTGATTTACATTTATTTCCTTTATATTTTCGTGCGCCTCTATTCTTTCATTTTAAATATATCATATTGATTCATTTGAACGAAATTACTTAATATTTATGGACATCCGAGTTGTATTTATTCTAAAAAACTTTAGTTTCAGAAAAGCCAATTACTATTTTTTCTAAGAAACCATAAAGAACCAACTTTAGGCTGCAAAAATTTAATTATAACCATATCAAGTGAATATATTAAACTCTTACAGTTTTTACATAAAAAAATTGATTCAAAGTTATAAAAATTTGATTGCCAATGGTTTGGTGCTTTTAAATAATTAACATTATTTTTTTATTAAAATATATCGTATTTATATTGAGAAGAAAGATCTAAAATAACGGATTCTTGCTTTGATGTATTACGATTGAGGGGACTCGAATTATTACAACCGTTAATATATCTTCAAAGATTTATGATTGCATTTTTAAAATATTAATCGGAGATTTTAATCTGGTAAATCTAATTATATGGTATCGCTTCATTCAAATTCAAAAAATATTAATTACAAATCCTGCTATTGTTTGTTTTTATTTTATACAAAATTGTCAGCATCTTCAAACTTCTTCAAAATATGCTAATCGTATATTGCCTTTAACTATTCTGTATCTTAATTAGTAACGATCTAATCAGCCTGCTCGCTTATATAACCATCTAAACTTTATCGAACAGCGGATTTTCATGATGCAATTTACAATGTTGGAAATCATTATGTTTATTTTCATTCTTTCCCAATAAAAAAAAGCCAAATACAATATATGTGATGGTGTTATATTCGATTAGATTTACCGTTTATATGCTAATTTATAAGTGTGACTAGAGCTACTAATGTTTTTCTAAGCTATTTGCTGCAAATTTCAAGATTTAAACTTTTGAGCTGTTATGCGCTTACTGTTACTATCTTTAAGAAATTTAAGAACTTTTATTTTTTAGAATAATGTTTTATCGAAAGTACAAAAAAATTAAAATAATTTATAGCAAATAATTGAGGATGGAAAAATATTTTCTTAAGACTAACCTGTAAGAAATCAATTCAAAATCATACACTTACTATAAATCTATATATAATTAAAAAAAATATACACAAGAAAATCTTAAAAATAATTACGAATATTAATTAAAATAAACTGACCTTTGTTGATGCAAAGATATGATTTTTACACCAAAAGGTTTATGAATAAGAAACATAAATAAAAAAATAAAAATATTATTCGCAATTTGTAATCATTATGATTTATAACGCATAATGAAATTGTTATATACATTATTTATCAAGAAAAATCATTTAATTATAGATAAGCAGCACTGTGCTAAATTTTTATATTAATGTGTATAATCGACAGATACTTATAATTTTGTGCTGTAAATTTATAAGTTTTATTTCACATTTGTATACTTTATAAATAATATTCGTTTAATTTCAATGCTAATTTTATTTAATTAAATTAGATGGAACACAAGTAAAAATCTTTTGGGTGAATATTATTGTATAATATTTGATTACTCTTGCATCATTTAGATTTAGAACTTATATTTTATCAATAAATATATGATAATAATCTGCAAGATAGATATAAATGTAAAATTTATGTTTATTTGACTCCCAAAGGATGAGAAATAGTTTATAGGGTTATTATTTATAATAATTGCTTTAAAAAATATTTACTTACCACGTTATACTTAGACACAAAGTACTTTACGATATTTAGTAAATAGCTATTCGCTAATAAAAGTCTTTTTGTAGCATCAAATATCAAAATAAGCTTGGATTCATTGTGTATCTTAATAAGAAAAGTGAAATTTTACGAATATCTTTTTATTTTTGTTGTATACGGATTTTTCAATTTATATCGTGTTTCATGCGCTGTAATAATCAGTCGATAAATTTGAAAATTACTATGAAATATAATAAATTATATATTATTGAAACCATGTATATGTAAAAGCCAATTATATTAAGTTCTGTCATTAAAAAGACACTAAAGGTGCATTGATAGTAAATTGTGAACTCGTTTTGTAAAACACAAAACACAGTTTGAAATCGGGCTTAGCATCGGACTTGAAAAAGTAAAAATTTATATACCTAAATATATTTTCTATTGCATGTGCTTTTATATTTATATTATATAATAATTGCAAATTTTTTTAAAAAATAACGATGTATCTTCAACAAATCAAAACCTTTTATTTATTTAAATAATTAAAAGATTTATATAAATTCACCTAAAATCACATAAATAAAATTTTATATACATTAAGAATGGCAAGTATTATTTGAAAAACGGCATCAGACAGAAAATAATCATTTGTGGTATATATATAATATACTTTGGTTTTTAATCTAGCTTGTAAGGAAAGCAATGAAATATTAACTAAGGCAATTGAAATAATTTATATCATAACGGCAAGTATTTTATGCACATGGGGCTTTATTCTATATGCCTGTATTTTTTTCGCCCAATTTTTTAGAAGGATGTTCAATTTTAAGTATTTATTTCGGAATTTCAGTTACGATTTTAGGCAAAATACCTAAATCTAAAACCAGAGCTGTAGTTTGCGAGTTCTGCGATGCAAATTCTTAATTTTAAAAGTTGGACTTCATTATGAACATTTTATTTTTACATTAATGCCCTTAACCTTCAATATTAAGCAATTAAAATTCCAAGAACCATTTAAATATTGATATGGGCAGCACTGATATTTTTTTAAATGATTAAACAAGGACTAAATCATTATGATCGTAATTGGCCTGACTCGTATCAACAATATAAAAAGTGAGAAAGTATGATCTGCTAGCATCTGAGCTGTCTCTTATATACAAGTGCACTATAAAAATTATTTTTTAGCATAAAGGTTCTATATTACATAACTTGGGACGGGATGATGACACAGTATCATAAAATATACCTAAAAGAACCCGGGAGTAACGAACCAGATCGAGGCATATACACAAACATTTAATTGAATAAGATCTTGAATTTATAGGTCTCAAAAAAGGGTGAATATTTTAGAGGACTTTGAAGAGAAGAAGATAGCCGAAAGCATAAATACGCTGTGCGCAATGTAAACTAAGCAAGTTGTGCTTGATAACAAAAACAAAAACTATAGTCATAAATTTAGCTCATTAAATAAATCTAATTTTCTTAGTATACTTTATTATTTATTTTTAAAACACTTCAATTTTGACCATCCAAATTAACATGATAACTACATAAAAATTCTATCTTATTACTATTTCAGGACACCTTTACATCTAAAAATTATTGTATTTCAGCTGCTAGGTTTGATTTTCTACACATAAAGAGATTTAATTATCTTTAAATTTCCGCAAAAAAATTATACTTTATTATCTTTTCTTTTAAACATATATGAAAATTTATTGACTTTCGGGGTGTGTTGATCTTGTTGTAGATCATAAGAATTCTAAGACAAAAATGGCATGAATCATGCATTTAAGCAGCGTAAATTCCGCATAAATCAGTCAAGAGTTCAGAAAGAAGTAAATTATATACAATTTAAATATGATCTGCATTAAAATTTGAATAATTAAAACATATAAAATTCTAAATAAATGATAATATAGCTTACTTATATTTCTATTATAGAGAAGCCATGTAATACATTAAAAATAATGTATGAAATTCAAAGAAATGATTCATAAACATCGAAATGACTAACTTAAATGTAAAGATTTAAAAAAATTACCCTTATTTTTAGGTATCAACCGTATATATATATTTTGACAGCATTTTTCCATTTCTAATAGCGATCAAAGACTTGTAGTATATTTGTTTATCACTAGAATATATTCGAATTTATCGGATATCTGTTAAGAATCGTCTTTATTTTAGATTGAGACTATTTTTTGCCAATAAAAATATTTTAATATTCTGGAGAATTATTGAAACGATGCCTTATATCTTAAACAATATTTAGGCTGATTATTCCGATTCATTATATTATGTTTTAAAAAAATCAGACAACGTTTCATCCATTAATAAAGAATTCAGTTTTGTAATGAATAAAAGATGATTGATAGAAAATATATAGTTCCTGTTATTAGGCATCATAAAGAGCCCCCGACACATCAAAACCCAGATAGAAGCATCATTATTTTTGAAAATAGTCTAAATTTGAGCGATCTAAAAGAAATCACAGTTAAGAATAGAAAGAAAATCATTTCCACCTTAGAGTATATCTATACACAAATATTTATATCCAGACAAATACCCGATATGAGATTGTATGAAAAACTTGTAGAAATTGTATTCAATTATTTAAATCAAGAAGATATGGGTGGATTTTTGATGATCATATTAGAAATATATCTGCTTTGTTCAGATTTTCATATATTTTTTATCAAGCATTTCCAGAGAGAGAGATTATCCAATTTATATGAACTTCAATTAATAGATCAAATATACCCGAGAATAGAAGCAAGATTATCAAACTCTGATCTAGTATTGAAATTAGCGCATTCGATTTTTAGATTTAAAATAGAGCATACAGAAAGAATAAAATTACTTTCTTTTTGTGTAATCTTGCAAAATTCAGAAGGTAAGATAGATTATTCTGCCGATGAACTATGTAAATATATGAAGTTTGATTTGATGTATCTAGTATATTTTCTTTTTACAAATAACGATGAGTATATGATAAAAACGTGGGCTACTAAAAATGAAAACAAATTCCTAGATGCTGAATCTATATATATAAGAAAATTTGAAAGCACGATATTTATCAAGAATTATATTTCAGCAGCAAGTTATGATTTTAAAAAAGAGATGGCAATCATAAGAAAATCACATCAAATTATTTCTGCGTATTTCAGTGACTTTGTCAACAAGGAAGATCTTTTAGAGACTTTACTTAGAAGCTTCAATGACGAATATATTGAAAGCACAGTATTTTTATTTAATAAGCATTTCAACTTCGAAAAAAAATCCGCTGAAAGCTTACTTAAGCATTTTATAATTTTGACTAAAACAAAAAAATTATCGAGTATATTTTTCGAACGTTGTGAAACAATTGATAGTGATTTTATCGAGACCTGCATTATAAATATTGATAACATTGATAATTTAAAAGATGGTAGTATCCTTGAAATATCAATGTCGCACTATTTTTCATTTTTAACTCGCAATATTGAAATGTTTGGAAAATGTATGAAGAGAATAGAATGTATGCCGTACGAATTGAAATACCGTTTCGATGAAAATACCAGTGCTAGATATCTTTTTGAAGATAACATAAAAATATGCGAAAAATCAATTAAAAAAGTAGCAGTCTATTTAGAAAAATTCCCCACAGCACGCGGAACTGTGTATAAATACTTTATACCAATTCTAGATAGTCTTAATGGGCGTTACGGTGACAAATTCATCAAGATAGAAAAAACGGGGAAATCATCTATGATTAAAACAAGCTACCCTGCTACTAAAGCCAGCATATTTTCTAGCGAATTTATAGAAATTTTCTATACCGTGATATATTATCTCAGAGAAGAAAAAAGCCTCAAGAATTATATAAACGTATTGATAAGATTGGATTTTCGTTCATTTGTTGATAAATGTATTTTTGGAAAAATTAATCGGAAAGATGATTTTTTTGTCCTTTCAATGAATGAAATATTCAGAAACCTTGAACATATTTCAGAAAGAAAATATTTTATCAAACAGTTTTTAAATTACAAAAACAAATACTTCGAGGAGAACAATTTCGCAAATATTATGTTGTTTAAAAAATTTTTACATCATAGGCTAGCAGATCAGAGCTTTTTTATAGACCTCATGGATGATATATTGGACAAATTTGAAGGAAAATATTCAGAGAATATTTCAAAGGAATGTAAAGATTTGATCGTAGACAGAGAAATGTTTTTGATAGAAAACTTCTACAACAATAAGATGCTGATAACAAAGATTATAAATGAATTAACGGAAAACAAATGTTCGAAACCATCTCTAATTGAATCAACGATAAAGGTTCTAGAGAACAATAATCAATTTGTGGAGGGGTTGATATTTCATAACTCAAAAGTAATTTTGGATGGGAATTTTAAAAGGTTTTGCCTCTATACTACTTTTTATCAGTATAATTCCGAAGAGAAACAATCATTGATTAAATTTATTAGTGATTCATCAGAATGCGAATTCACTCTACAAAATAGTAGAATGATAAAAATAACGAATACATTTGGAAAAATAGAAAATTTCTTGCTCATGGATGATTTTTTTTTAAACAAGAGATTAGATATAGGAATAAAATATACAGGAAGCTATATTGTATTGTTTATAAATGGGGTGAAACATAATATATACATGAAATCAATGAAGAAAATTATTATTGGTCACAAGTTCGAAGGAATTGTAACCAAGATACTTTGGTATGAAAATGATCAATACAATAAGAGCTATTTGAATGTGCTGCCAAGATCCGAGTTTTTTACTGCTTATATTTCCGATATAGAAAAAAAGTTATCTTTTAGAAATGAAAAAGGGTTTTACATGGATTGTCTGAATCCTTATTTTTTTACGTCTAAATTTGATATAAAATTTAAAAACATCTACTTGAATAAAAATATTCATTGGATTGCTAATGAAAAACTTGCCAATATAATTTTAAATGAGTTAGATGAAAGACAAGAGATAAAAGAACTTTTCTTCAATTCAATATCAAAAATATTGCAGATGAAGTCGAAGTCTTGATGGGAAATAAATTAGATCAAAATTATGAATTTTAACAAGCATACACCATATTAATTAAAGTAAATAATTATTAAAAAAAAATCATATTGTATTATATTATATAAAAAGGCAAGTGAAAACACGAAGAGAAAACAATTTTTAAATTATTTTTACATTTATATGGTTTTATTCTTAAATATAATAAATTTAAATCAATACGTGCAAAATATAACTTTTATATTAACAATAAATCCAAGCTAAAAGTTTTATTTTCAATTTAGACGCATTATTTTGCTGAAAACACTTTCGTGTGAATTCAGAAAACAATTTTTTTTTGAAGTAACTATGTAGATAGAACGAAAAATACATAAAAAATCCCCATATATCAAAAATTACTATTATAGGTATAATTAAAAAGAAAAATTTAAAATTATAAAAAAATAGAAATTTCTTGATTTTATATTATATAATGAACTGTATTTTAGCATAATTGTAGCTCTTTCATTTATTTACGTTTTCTATTTTTTAAAAGTTCTAGGTGATATTTTTTTTGTAAAAAAAGCCTTTTATTCTCTTAAAAATACAATTATTTAATAATTTTTTTAAGTATGTTGAGAAGTGATTATTTTTGAAAAAGTCTGGTTTTATACAAAAAAATAAAGTGATTATAGCGTTATAAAACGCGGGAAAAAAACAATCTGATTTATTTTTACAAATTAAACACTAAAATACTAGATTTTATGTCTATATTATTATTAAAACGGGGTGACAAAAAATGTTTTTATATTTTCTTACAGATAAATTTAAAAAATGATATTAATATAAGCTATCTCTTAGAATTTTGTAATTGATTGCTAAAGATATTAACAGCTTTAAAGGTTTGAAAATTAATTTAATTTTTATTCTTAAATTTGAACCCAGGAATAATAAAAATACTTGTTAGAACTAATGATAATCTGGCGTTATTTTTTTAATTTCTAATTGTATTTCAACGAAGAGTAGAAAAGAATAAATTATATATTATGCGGACCTAAAAAAACACGAGCTTTAAAATAAAAGAAGGCATGTTATGCAGAATAGAAGGAAATTAATGTACAGTCTCTGTGGTCTAAAAATTTAGGCTCGCTCATTTAGAATTACAAGTTATTTAAGAAAATAATATAATCTTACTTTTTTGTTATTTTACTATTTTTTGTATTTTAAATTCACAATTTTTTATGATCTATACGTGGAATAAACAAAAAAAATACCATTCTAATTAAATATACCGTTTTCATGTTGTATTTCATTTTGCAAAGATTTAGATATTCATAATTTACATTCTTATTTTATAATTCTAAAGCTATAACGCTCTAATTCATTTATATACTTTATGATGATTTTTTTTTCGAAAATAAAAATAATAAACAAGTACCTGATACTTTCGTCCTAAATAAAGTTTTTTGTGGGGCTCTATTTTAGCAAAAAAAATTATAAAGAAGTAAGTTTTATTTTCAATTGAATATGATACGTCATTTTTTACTCTTAAAATTCATTTAATTGGTTTTATTTTATCTTTTGTTTTGGCCATATTTTCTATAATAAACTTTAGTATGTTGATACAAAATAAATAGAATTTAGCGTATCATTTAAATAAATTCATACCTTATTTTACGTTCATTTTAAGTATATGGAGCTCACTTATGTCTTTATTGAAAATATAGCAGAATTTAGATAATCCACTACCCTTGAATGAATTTTAAAATCATGTAAGCATTTAGAAAGTGCTAAATACAGCATCTTATACACTATGTTAAATAATATACAATCGGTAAGATTACATCAGACAAAACCACAGATAGATTATACACATATATCTTATTTTTGGCATGAAATTGATTTACATGTGTTTTTTTTGCTAATCTAAGAATTTTTATTGAGGCTTCTACTTTCATGTGTATTTTTGATTTTACTAGAATAGATTTTATAAAATATTGAATGCAAATTACTTCAAAAAATAATCGAAGAATACATTGTATTATTTTAACCACTCTATAAACCTCTATGAATCTTAATGGTTGTTCAAAAGCCGAAAAAATATAAGTTACCAAAATTTTTATCGGCTATGAAAACTATATTTGTTTTCTCTTTTATTTCACTGTTTTTACTCTATATACAGCGTTTACTTTCGATGTTAAGGCGTGTTTAACAATAGATAAAAGTTTAGCTATTTCTGATTAATGCACAAAAAAAATATCAAGAGAGCATAGCTTTCAAGATTTATAAAAATGATTATTTATTAAATTTTAAAATAATCTAGCTCGAGATCGAACACCGTTTATGAAAATTTTAAAACCGACGATTACAAGTATTAGAATATTTGGATTTCATTAAAAATAAGATTAGTTCTATTTAATAGCAGTTCGTTTCTTTTTTAGTATTTATTACAGATTGCAGAAAATTAATTTTAATGTATAATTATTCGTTAGATGATTGTTTCATTCTTGAACAAACTTCAACATCTTTAAATATTTTAGATGGATTGAATCTTGGAAATTCTGCATGAAATCGCCATGAAAATGCTACATTGATGTTTTCCTCATCTTTTGTGTGCTCAAGATACCCTTTTGTTTTTAAGGTTAATAAATAACGATCTATCTCTTTCATATCAAAAAAAATATCCATTGCATCCAAAAATTTCTTGAATGCCTTGATTTCGACACAGCTACCCTCAAGAAATAAAATGGTAAAAACACTAATTCGTTTAAGAAACTCGGATCCAAATAAAGTATTAAGCTTAAATGATTCGAAGCCATTGAATTGCGAAGGTGATTCTAATTTAACTTTTTTTTTCGTGTTTTCTTCCATATTTCTAGAATCTATAAGACTTTTTTCTTTGTGTTCTTCATCAATTATTGATACACTAGAGGCTTCCACGGCTTTATATCGTTTTACAATGAATAATCTATCACTGTCTCTAAAATTTTCACATAATCGGTCTTTGTTGATGCCAATTAACTCCATTTTATACTTTTTAAGTTGTGTATTTACTGATTCTAAAAATTCTGGCATGCTTTTTATTCTAAGTGCTTTTTTTATATTTTTCTTGAAAGTTAGTGAATCGTTTTGGTGATTCTCCATCAACATACGAATTGCAGGCCCAATGTGTATTTCATCTTCCATAGTTATGGGTTTAGAATGTAATTTATATAAATTAGTACGGATTTATTTAAATTTGATTTTTAAAGAATTCTATGCTATAAAAAACAATCACAAATATATGCAATGTAATTATTTAAGCACATTATTTTTATATCGATATCATCTACGTTTTACAAACAATACAATCTTATTTTACAAGATACTATTTGAATATATAACCAAGCTCAATTTTGAGTCTAGGTAAACAGAGTTCAAGACTTCAAAGAATATATTAGAAAGATTTATTCAATACTAAAATAATTAAAATTCGAAATTATCACCTCTAGGATTCTTCATAAACTTTGGATGAAAAATGAAGATAACGTTCTATCAGAAAAACATGGATATCCAAAATATAAAATACATGTTGTTTAAAATAATTAAAAGAAACGCTTAATTCAATATTCGAATAAATGGAATTATAAATACGAAAATATTGTTTCTAATATAAAACCATTTCAATTTAACAATAAAATAGATGTGACAAAAAGATACAAAAAATCTTAATCGATTATGACTATAAATATAAAATTTATGGTATATAAATGAATAAATAAAAAGAAATTATACATAATTAGATTTCATATATCGCAATAAATCAGTCCATAATTATAATTTATTTAGGTAAAAGATTTTTATAAAATCAAATAAGACTTATTATATATTTAAATCTCAAATTATCGCAGAATACTCTCATATAATTAGATAAATTTTCATGAAATGTTTTAAAATTATATGCAGCTTTTATCGATAATCTAGAAAGAAAATTATGATTTCTAATTTATTGCTTTGATATATTTATATTTTAACTTTAATATAATTTATAGTTATCTGATTTCAGATTTAAATAATCAGATGCATATTTTCAGTGCCTATAAATCAAATTCTTTATTAAATGTTCTTTCTTCGCCGTTTAAAAGATCTTATAAATTTTACCTGATTTTATTCATTTTTTTTAGAAAAATCCTACTAAAAAATATAGTAAAAAGGCTATATTTTGAGATCATTTATTTTTATCAAACTAATTTTTTTTGATGAGACATTATATGCTTTCATAAAAAGTATTTTAGCCAAAATAAATTAGAACCGAAAAATTATTTAGACAGTTGTTTTTTAAGTCTTATTATTCGTTTTTTACATATTTCAAATTTCATAGTAATTTTTACATCAATATATGAATCTTCTAAAGAATCCAAGGATATTTACCTTGTTATCGATGTTGAATACAATTTTAATAATGAATAAACTATTAAGAGATTTTATTTTATTAATAATAAACGTTCAATTGATTAAAAAGCATATATATAAAACACCATATTTTATATATAACTAAATAAAAAAAATTTTCATTAATTTAATATTTTTTTGATTGCTAAAAATATGTTTCTTAAGTGTTTTTTTAAAATAGATGCAAAATGTTTATAACAAAAACACGATGTTGATATTTATACCACATCAAAGGACCATATTATAAAAGAAAAAAACCTCAACGGCTTTAATTTTGATCCGAAACAGTCCATAGCTTCTGGAAAGCATTCTATCATGATAATAATGGCCATAATGCCCAAAGTCCCGTTCGGAAATAGTGTAAAATTGTTTTGCCTCAAAATTAAATGCTTTTAAAGCTGAAAAGTTTCTTTTACTGTAGGTAATACTTCTTTTCTTGGTCTATTCCTTGTGACTAGGTAGCCTTAGTTACCAGTTTAGTAATTTAACATGCCTTTACGTGTGGATAATTTGAACCTTCAATCATTTTAATTGTGCAGATACAAGTTCTAGTATTTGCACTACCGGACCCCTCTTATAATATCTTAGGCTTTTTATTATATATTATTATTATAAATATTCTTCTGAAAAAAATTCGAAGTTTCAATCCGAATTGAGGCATGCATGCAAACCATAGGTTTACGGCAAACCCGGAACCAATAGGTATTGTAAGGAAAATTTTATTTGAAGATATTATGTAAAAGAATAGGATATATTCAAAAGTATTCATAATATGTACTCACGAGAAATCGATTACGCTATGCTTGAAGATAAAATAAAATTACAATATAAGAATTATAAATAAATAAGAAATGCTTCACATGAAAATGTGTAGAATATTCCTAAACCTACAATATTTTATAATTATCTTGGGTATACATGTTTTTTTAATATTTAATGTCTAAATTTTATATGCAGAAGACAAAATTCTTAAATTTATTATTGCCAAAAAGTTATATAGACACTTGTAATAAAATATAGAATAATATGGCAGGAAAATAATATAATATAAGATAGTATATAGTTGTGCATGCGAGTTATGAACATTTTTTTAACAATTAAAATAATTTATAATGTTTTTTATATGATTTTAGTATTAAGCACTTTTATATAATGTTTTGCTTTTTTTTAACATTGAATTGCTGTCATTTCAAAATTAAATCTTACTGTCGTTTTTTTTAAATCTAACAATTTAACTATAAAGAATTTTTTACAATATATAAACATTCTTTATTCTTTATCAAAGGTAGAAATTATCATTTCATTTACTGATTTCACATCTAACTATCGAATAAAATATTTATTGTATATTGTACTCTCTTTTTTGAGAAATTTAATATTATTTAAATAATAAACAAAAAAATGTATCAGATAAGCGTCGATCGAAATATTATTATCTGCAGAACTTGAAGAACACATTACCAGGATCAGATCCCCGCAAGAAAAATTTGAGAGCTTGCACCAAAAAAAAAGAACAGATATTTAAATTTGACTTTATATTATGTAATCGCGGATATAATGGAATCGAAACATTTAAGACAAGAAAAACATAGTTGGTTATTTATTTGGATTAGATTCACAGAAAACCATATTCTTTATACCTTTTTGTTTTATCTTTATTCTATCGTGTTCTTATAGAATTCTAAAAGGCTTTAGTCTAAATTAAGCGGTGTCACCCGGCCTCTAAGTAACTAAAAATGCCATTTTTATTTTTTTAGGGCTCTATTGCACAATATGGAAGTGATCTATACTTTTGTGGGATTTAATCGACATTAAACATCATAAATGGTGTTAAAAATATTTTCGTATAATATTATTTTTTAATCAATGCTATAATATTTTCTTAAAACTAGGCTCAAAATAATATTTATATATTTGAAAATAAGGCCTATGTTTTTAACATCCAGCGACTTGATCATTAAAATTATTAAAAAAGTTGAAATTAATATACTAATTGTCTTCATTAAGTCATCTTTCATGGCCCATCTATTGTTATTAATTTTAAAAACTATTGATGATAAATTCTAATGATTGAATTTATCCACTATTTTAGTATAGAATATTTCTGGTAGCTGGGAGTAAAATAATGCTGAAATAAATTAGAACTATCTATCTTTTCACTGCACAATTATGATATTGTAATAAATATTATGTTACAGAACAAAATTTTAACGATTTTGCATGAAAGATCATCTTTTTTTGATTTTTATTATGTTGAGTTGCATCCCTAAAAATATTGGTATATTTACCATAAATACGAAGAATCTATCAATTCAAACTGCATTTTTATAGGGAGTACGATTTATGCCGTACAAATATATTATGCAAAAAAATGCGTTTTAAAAGCAAGTTTTATAAGAAAAAAAATCCAATTACTTTTACTTTTATACTTAAAATGACTGGTTTGCATATATTATTGCATTATATTCAAGAGAACGAAATTTTTCAACGAATATACAACAGCATTTTTTTATATTTATGTCCGATTTTTAAATTTTTGGGGTTTATGATCAAAAGTGTCATTTTTAATAAGTCAAAAAATCTTCATCTTATGATATTTAAAATAAAGTAAACCTTAAAATTATTCAGTATGCATTATATTTATATATTGAATTAAAAAACGTCTAAACACATATATATCTATTGCTAAATTATTTTGTATTTTGTTCTAATATCATCTATATTCACATGCAGATTTATAACAGAGCTTATAAAAATATATTAAAGTGATTTTTTATATTTTTTAAATTCAATTAAAAATAAATATTGCACTAGCATAAAATTTTATTCTGAAAAATTGCATTATAAGCTTTGTTTTGAATCAGATGTTATTTTACAATAGGAATTTTTATTATATGTTCTGTTTCTTTTATGTGTGATCCTATAACCTACAATCTAACATCGCATGCATAAGGTTCGATTTAATTTTTTTAAAAACTTGTTAAATAACATGCGAAACTTAAAAATTAGCTTTTATTCTTCATAAAATATTGCTGGCTAATATTTCGAAAAATACCTATCAATTCTAATAAAATTTATAATATATTGCATAATTTTGGTGTTTATGAGCCGATAATTATAATTTATTCTATTAATAACAATATTTTACCATGTCTGAAGTTCATAAAGGTAGTTTTGTAAATAAAATAATTCCCATCTACTTTTTAGAAATGCTACAAATGATACTATCATAAATTTCAGTAAAGATTAGATACAAAAAAACATGTAAATTATATTTCGAATGTGTTTTTCTTAAATTAATATTGAAAATTCACGATCGTGAAAAAAAAAACTTTTAGAGAAATTTAAAGGAATTATAAATAAAATGATCGTATCATAAATACATTTTTCACACAACATATGTCGATTTTTATCATTATATTCTTCTTAAAATTTTATATATATGAACAAAATCGCTAAAATTTGATTTATGAAATTAAACAACGTAAATTTACATTTTACTAGCATTAAATATTGAAGTTTACATTTCAGAATTGTTTTTTTGTTAAACCTATAATAATTTTTAATTTGGGTTCATAATCAATTTTTAGTTTATATAGAGCCTCTTAGTGGCTATATGCAATTATTAGTTCTAATTTAGATTATAAATATTATTCAAGCTCTAAAATACATTATTTTATAAAAAAGGTATTCTTCCAAACAACTTTTTTTTACAAAATTAAAAAATATTTCAAGAAGTTTATTACATATTTAGTATTGGATTTTCGATGTCTTCGGCAAGAATTATATGTAAAATTTTTATTTTATAAATATACAAAACATAATTGTTCATATAGTCAATAATTAGTTTCTTACTCTCTGATAACGCGTCAAATTTATATTAATTTTTATATTTTTAAGTATTATTTATTTCTTACACTAATAAATTAGATATAATAATGCTTCAAGCGTGATCCTACCCTCTTTAAATATTTGTTCTTGAATGATTCTATAGATGCCCAGGTCTCAAAATAGCCGTATTATGGCTATTTTAAAATTATTACTAAAAACTGTATTTCTTATATTGATTTATGCGCCTTTGTAAATATTTCAAAGAATTTGCACTTAAACGTAAACTTTTGGTGTTTTTTAGATCCTTTTATGCCTTATCTTTAAAAAAGAAAAATATTGTCAAAGTTCATAGAATATAATTTACCCAAAAAGACGGATATGCGTAATTACATTTTATTAATAATTTATCTTGTTTATATTTTCTAATGGTTTTTGGAAAGCTTATTTTACTAAATAAAAAATCATAGTTAATCACTAAGTGTTTAAGGCAAATCAAATCAAATAAAATCAAAAATAAAATCAGAAAGAAGAAAATTGTTGCGATCTTTTGGGGGACATATAAAATATTATTTCATAAAATTACATCGAAATATTCATTGGCAGCTTTAGCATAAAAAAGAGCAAAATAATATATAAATAATTGAAAAATCGAAAAAAAAGGTAAAAAGATTTCCCTAAAATATTAATATAGAAATAAAATCAGAAGAATTTTTATTACCACCACTAAAATTATATAAATAAGGATCAGACAAAAAAAATATTAATTTGCAGGTGTTCTTCATTCCAAATAGCCTCTAATCAATTGTATCTATAGAGGAATTCTGATTTTAAAATTCATAGGTATGATGCATTTTATTTTTAAGAAAAAAATATTTTATTGTGAATATAATGTCCGAAAATGGATACTAAAAATAAATTTAATAGTTTATATAAATATGAATGCTTCGATACAAATAAAATTTTACTAAATAAATTTTTTAACATAAAGTAAGTTTTAAAATGCCATCAATTCCTTTAAATCTCTTACACTGTTAAATTCTTGAATATTTTTGACTTAATTGTGCAAAAAACCATATTTCCCGCTGTATCAATAAAATAAAATAATCTGATAATATAATATGATATTCACAAAACATTTTGTATTCTTTAATGCTTATAGCATGAAAAAAGAGTGATCAATAATATATGCTAGAATTCGATCTTCAAAACAAAAACCTTGACATTATATATTCACTCATTGAAGGCTTTATAATTTAAATTTTAAAACCAAAAATAAACAATCACATTTACCATAAAAAATTATTGATCAATGTACTATTGCCATGATAAAAATAATATTCTTTAATAGATAAGATTTATAAAATATTCAGTATAAATCATATAGAAAGATTTATTTTTAAAAATTTAATTCTTTTTTAGTCATTTTTTTTATAAGTTAGTGAGACATTAAAATACTATTATATATATAAGAATATAGTTCGTAAGCTTAAAGATATTCAAATATTTTTAAATAATTGAATGGGTGTATTTATTTATGGGCTAAGTTTCTTTTATCAATTCCATCTATTGAGACGTATATAGCCCATTGGAAACACTACACACCTCCTTGATACATCCTTTGTTACCTTCCCATGATCTATATTCATCAACTGCACCATTTCTCTCAAATGAGATGAGTTCAAGTTCCTTGCTTTATGGCTTTTAATTTATATTGATAAGAAAGATAAAGCCGCACCAGAAATAAAATTACCAAAGGATAATTAAAAATATTTTTTAAAAGTGTAAAAAATATAAACAAACCAATACTGAAGATATATATAAACTCTTACTTTTAATATAGACCTATATTGTTTATAAGGCCCTTAAATGGAAGCATTTTCAAGGCTCAAACAAAAAATACTCACGCAATCATTGCCAGGAAAATACAAACATCCACTAACGGCAAAACTATGTTTTCTATTCATAGTATTGGGAATCGCAAATCTTTCTATTGGAATAACTTTAACTATTGCATATACAAAAATACAGAGATTTGAATTTCTATATGATGACGATATGAAAGAAAACATTTTTAATTTCGAGGTCTCAAAAGCAATCGAAACGCCGCTCAGTATTTATATTCAATACAAAGATTTCTATCAATCGCATTTTTTTTATTCGAAATCATACTCATTTTCTCAGTTACAAGGAAATGCAACATATAGTATTAGCACATGCAAACCACTTAAAACAGAAGATGATAAAGTAATATATCCATGTGGATTGATCGCAAATAGTTTTATACAAGAAGAAGTATCCATTATTGATTTAGGAAATAATATAGACATACCTATCAATATTGAAGACATATCGTGGAGAGCTACACAAGAAAGAATCAAGAATACTGATTATACACTCGATCAGATCACCGCACCGCCATATTGGGAACCTTTTAAAGAAGTTCCTGAATTGGGAACGAACAGAAGTTTTGCGAATTGGATGTCAGCTGCATCTTTCCCCAATTTCAGAAAGTTGGCTGGTAAAATAGATAATGGACTTAATATTGGAAAATATAATTTGTATGTTAGTTCTTTAACTCTGTTTGGTAAAAAAAGTGTCGTAATTACGGAGAGTTCGTGGGGTGGTGATCGTAATTACGTTCTTTCAATTTTTATGATCGTTGTTGGATCCATTCTTGTGATTTGTAGCATTTTAATATGGAGTAAAAGAGATTTTATTGAACAGTAATCAAGCAAAAGACGTATATACAAAATACCATACATCACATATTATCATGGTGTTTTTCTTTTAAAAAAATCAATAATATTTTATATGATATGTGTTTAATGGATAAACGTTTGCATACTATGAATATTTGTCTCTTTTTTCTTGACAAATCATGTTTACATAAAAATATTGTTTATAAAAAGCCTTTAAATTTTTGCCTTTTTTATACTACATTGTTTTGTTAGGCAATTAGTTGGCCTTGTATAGAAAAAAATAAAATACTTTAGGCTTTTTTTGCTTTATTTAATTTTATATTATAACTTTTAACTGATAATTATCAGGGCCTGTCAGAAAAAGATAAAATATTGTAAGCTTTTAGGCTTTATTATATATCACTATGCTCTAACAGATAATATTCTGAAACTGTAAAGAAATAATAAAATATAATATGCCAATGAACATTGATTTCTACAAATACACTATGATATATTGTAAATTATTCGTTTATTATGAGAAACATTAAAATTTCATGGCATCAAAATCTTCATTTTTTTAAAATACACTATGATATATTGTAAATTATTCGTTTATTATGAGAAACATTAAAATTTCATGGCATCAAAATCTTCATTTTCTTAAAATAAACTATGATATATTGTAAATTATTCGTTTATTACATGAAAAATTCGATTTTTTTGGCATCAAAATCTTCATTTTCTTAAAAGAACTATGATATATTGATAATAATCTCGTTTATTTGAGAAAAATTCAATTGAATTTTCGAGGGGTTGAGCCGCGATTATTTCCAATTTCATCTCACCCTATTCGATATATACAGCAAACTACTTTCAAAAATATTTTTTAAATGTCTTTAAATACAGAGTTTTGAAGCTAAAAAACCTTTACACCAAAAATCGGAACATCGATTCTTATGGCTTTGAATAAAAAAAGATTTAAAATTTAAATAAATCAGATAAAACAAAAACAAACACCTTTCAGAAGTTGAATCGGAAATTTACTACAATATTTATCGCAAATATGAAATTCATTATTTTCTACGTCTGAACATATGGTGTTTAATGATTACAGGATTCATATTCTTTCATAAACTTCTTTTATACTGTAATATAAAATAATAACGATATAACATTATATATAAAAAACAAACACGTATCTATATATAAAAAAAGCTTCTTTCATACCTAAATTCATAGGGAGCCACATAATTTGTGTCATAGAAAATTTTAATTGAAAAAATTGAATTTTTATTTGGAATTAAGATATATAATAGAGGTTTTTCAAGAGCTTGAAATTAATGTAAAGTAAAAACATTACAATTTTAATACTATATATGAAATAGACTAGGTATTGCGTAAACAACGTTTGTTGCAGAAATAAAAGTTGTAAAAATAATTCCGACTTTAATAAATAAAAATGGGAATATAACACAGATTTTATTATCCCAAAAATTACAATTTTCTTTTAAATGAAACTTTTACATTCTTAGTTTGTGGCTTACGCTCTTAAATTTAGGTAACCGAAATAAAAATATTAAAACTATTTCTAAATTTGTAAATATAAAAAGAGAACTATCAATACGAATATACATTTATATAGAATTGTTTTGAGCTTCAAAAAATAAGAAAGAGAAGTCTTCTGAAATTTTTCTATGTTTATAAAACGACAAATTTATTTTTTTCTGGAAATCGGTTTTTTGTATTGTTTGTTTTTGTTTTAGAAGTATATGTAGAAATACGTAAAAAAAATTTAATTTATTTTATTTTTATCATATACAAAAATTTAACCATAAATTTACTTTATCCTGTTTTCTATATATTTTAAATTCAAAAAGCCTTCATGTCCTTATTAATTAGAGAACGCACTGTATCCTCATTTTAAACAAATAATCTGAACCAAAAACAGTGTTCGCATGAAAATTTATGTTGAATATAACAAAATTATATTATTTTTTACTTTTATACGATAAAACCCAGACCTTTTGTATACTTTCTTCTATATATTTCAGTCTAATGTAGATAAAATCGTACCCGGATTACAATTTTACGAATTGCTCTTAGCCATAGTTTTGAAATTTTTTATTGAAACTATTACAAATATTAATATATCATTTGTTCTTTATCACCTAAAATCACCCTGCAGCCTTCAACTGGATGCCCGAGCATATTTTACTTAATCTATTTAGTTTCATCGACTAAAATTATATTATTGGCACCCCTTATCGTATATTTTTTCTCTAGTTTTTCTTGCCATCAACACGATCTTCCCATATTATTATTTCTTTTATAAATAGTATTTGAGCAGCTCCAAATTTTCTTATAATTACTGTAACAGATATCTTGCAAATATATGGAAAACATAAGAAAAGTTTCCTGTGCATTTCTTGGTGTACATTTTAAAAATATTACAAGTTCCTAACATGGTATTTTTCCTGACGTCTGCTTTAGTTGCACCAATATTCTCTTTTTTTCACATCTAATGCTGAATTTCACAAGTATTAACACATTTCGTCGATTATTAGCTTATATAATGACGTTTAGATATATGAGTTCTTTTATTACATTTTTTCATGCTTTTTTTACAATACATGTCATATTTAGAAAGGGCTTTGTTCAATTATTTTATATAGTTTATCTAAATTATAAGACATGAAAATCAATTTCCAGAAATCTAGGTACAAATTCGTTATTATTTTTTACATTTTACGTACAACCTTTACATTGATTTGGATTTTAATATGGGCTCAAAATTAGTTTTTAAACTAAATCATAAATAAATAGGGTATTTTTTTCAACGGCTTTCATAAAACACATGCAAAAAATGTCTATCTAAGCTTTTATTATTATAAATAAAGAAATACTCGAGATTATAGAAAAATGGCAATAGCCACAGTCTATTGTACAATATTTGGTTATCACAAGCGATTTGAATATATAAATTCATAAACTTGCTTTATCATAGGCTGAAATAAATAAAGCCTGCATAAAAGATCTTGTGTATGGATTTCAATAAAGCTAAAAAACATATTAAAATATATATTATAAAAACTCTCACCATTTTTGATTAAAATCCGAATATACCTAAGTATTTAAAACCTAAATAATAAAGACAACTAGAATCAAATATTTTCCAAGACGTGACTCATAAAAAATTGGTCTTAACATATAAAATTTTACTGAATTAGTATTTTTTAGACGGTAACACTGTCTGTTTTATAAATTAATATTTATATCTCTGGCACTATAATTCGAGTTGGTAAAATTCTGTGATGCTCAAAGAATACTATATGCCAAAATTATAAATTTATAATAACTAAAAAGAAAAAAAATATGTCTGAAAGTCATTTTAAAGGACGTGACATACATAATTTAAAGGTATATTTCTCATTGTGATATTGAAATGTCGATATTGCACACATAAGAAATCCTTTTTTATGATATAATAAATTTTTTTATAGTCTCGACAAGTTTATAATAAATTTTGCCTTTTCAATCAAATTTTATTACTATAAAGCATTATAAATTACGTTTTAAAATAGATTTTTATTGCCGAAGTAGTGTTACAAATTTAAACTAAGCACAAATTAGGTTTTATAATGCCAAAATTAAATATGCAGATAAGTTTAAAAGGATAAAACAGATGCTTAAACGCCAGATAACTGTAAAAAAAACCTTTGTTGTATAAATCCAATTGTGGCCTTTTAATACTTCTAAATATTCTAAAATAAATGTATAATAATCAATGTATAAAATAAATTAGGTTAATAAAGACGTTTAGAGTGTAATCATAGTCAATTTGTGTTTAAATACTTTTCATCAGTCATATATACATTTCAGATCGTAAAATCGTGATATTTTTCTTTGAATATATCTATTATTTGTATAACTTGAAATTCACACGGCAAATCTAAATAATATTTTAACTTATATTTTTTTGATCTTGGTAAAATCTCTAAATTTATGAATATTTAAAAATAGATGCATTTTTTTTATATGCAAATTCCTTTATATTATTTTTGCTGCGGTCAACTTATTACTATATTTTTTTTATGTGCTATAGTATCTAGGATTAGAAAAAAATAATATCCGAAGGTTTTCGTATACCTCTCTTATAAAATTAGCATAAAAATCCCATAAAATAGTTATTTATCATTTAAAGATAGTAATATACCATATAGTTTTTAAATTCTTCTTTAAAGAACTTGAACATACAAAACTTATTTTTCTTTATGTCTTGAAAGATAAATGGTCACAAGTTAAGCGTATATAATAAAATATAAAGAAATAAATAAAATCTGTGTTTTACACTTAAGTACTTAAAGAAAATACACAACTATGTATTTTATCAATATTTAAAACCTTTTTTTCTAGAAATATTCCTTGCTTTCTTTGTTGTATCTATAAATTTTTTATATTTCAATGACTATTATTTTTACTTTCATATTTAATATGCAGCAAAAAGTGAGTGAGTGATTTAGTATATTTGAAATGTGTGTACAATATTGTATAATCCTAAAATATGTAGATGGTGGACATAATTGTTTTAACTGATTATTCTAAAACATTAAATATGATATATGATTGCTATTTATAATTAATAATGAAAATAAAAGCCATATTTGAACCTTTTTGCTTGAAATATATAAAACTTATTTTTTTTGCATAGAAACTATTGAGTGCTCATTTAAGATGCGAAAATCCGATTGTCTGAAAATAATTAAATATAAATTTTGTAAGTTACATTGTTTTGATCCCTTTTATTAGATACTATCTTTGAAATAATTTCCCCCAATTTTATTTCTGGAATAAGCGCTATATTATATGACGAAAAATTATAAAGCATGATTTAATATCAATTGCTTTGGGGATATAAAATAATTGAATTGAAAGACCCTGTAATTATCATTTGTGCATCTTCATAATAGTGCGATACAGTTATGGATTGAAATATTTTATTTTCAAGTATATTTTTATAAATTTTTAGATTACTGGGTTGCGCAGTCTCAAAGATTTTTTGTCAATTTCGAGAGATCCAAAAAATATTTTCAAAATTTTAAATCTGAAAAAGTTTCGCGTTTTTGACGGTTTGTGTTCCCGAAAAACTACTCTTTGGTCATTTAAATCTATAGTATGATACTATATATTTGTGTATGTACTTCTATTTTCTGAATATGTACAAAAAAAAATTCTAATCGAATTTACTTTATTTAATTATGTTTTACTTCTATTACTTTTTAGGAAGTTCGCTTTATATACATAGGAACTATTGCTTAACTGCTGCGTCTCTCTGTGGACTCCTCCAGCACTTCTTGTCACCCGTAATCACCGTGGATTGGGCCCTTTCTCATAGGCGGCAGTCATTATGTGGAGGGAATGAGATTCTGTCTACTGTTCATCGCTACAAGTTACAAGCTACAACCACACTCTACACTTACCTATATCCTTGCTGAACGGTGTGGGCTCTTTTTCAATACTGAAGGCACAGTTCGACGGCTTACACAGCAACCTCCTTTTTCTCATGGCTTGTCAGTGCTTTATGGTTTATCTTTTATGGTCCACTGGCCGCCCCCTTGGGTATTTTTCTTTAGAGTAAATTTGTTTCGGAAATTAGTGGGGTGGGTGGAAATGGAACCCGCGACCCCCGACCTAGGGGTCAGACTTGTAAACCACTCAACCACACAACCTCCTGAAAATACATATAAATATTTAAATTTAGCCAAATGTTGCAATGTATATACATTTTATTGATACATAAAAAAAACAACGAAAATAAAGTTTGAACGTTTTAATTTGACCATTTCAATTTGGTAACCGCTCCTAGAAAACATACCCAAACATATAAATAATGGCTTTGATACTTGAACTCGCATATTTAAATCGAGTCTAGTTGTTTCAGAGCCCCAAACGCGTATATGTTCGTAGCAGAAAGTCTTATTTCTAAGTAGACAGACCTACCAATTTTTTCTGTAGCCTTTGCAGCCAGGTATAATTAATTATCTGTTTCTAATACAATAATTCCTAAGTATGGGAAGAGTTTAAAACTTAAATCACTTAACCTGAAGGCTTTAGGTCGAATATTTGGATCACTAATTCATAGTCAATGCTTAAATCCGTTTCAAACTCTAGGAATACCTAATTTTAAGTTTATTAAAAAACGGTAATATACATTATTAAAGTATACAGCACAAAAATTGACATAGTATGCAAAATGTTTAAGATGGCAGGGTCTATTTAAAATATACCCGATCAAATCTAACTATGTAGAACTTAATTTTGATGTAAATAATAATATAAATGCTTGAATTTTTAAAAACATCATACCAAAGATAATTCAGAAATATACGACATCAGGATATAGGATAACACTTGAACTAATAGACCTTGAAGAGAGAAGAGGCATTGAAGAAGATACAATAAAAGAGGATATAGCTAATATTATAGATATGATGTGTTCATAAGAAATAAATAACGCTATTCTTGAAGATAATATCTATAATTAGCCCATAAATAAAAGCTATTTGTTTTAATAAAATACAAGAATAAGTTTAAAAAAATGCTGAGCTGTATTAAGTAATTTTTGTGTTGAAGGCTATCAAATTTTCATATAAAAACAAATAAATTGGTGGAAAAAAATCTAAAATTTATGATTAGTCAAATATTCATACAAGAAAATACAGTGCAATAGACCTAAAGTAGTTCACAGGAAAATATATAATACATTTACCATTATTTGTTACGATACACTTTTGTTTTTTTTTAATCAAGGATTTATTCAATTATATGGCAATAGAGAGATATTTTAAAGATTATTTACAACTATTTGATGAGAAAAAATTAGAAACAATGTTAATGAAAGCATATTATACTTTTTTCTGAGCATCGAGTGTAAAAATACACTTATATTTATTATTTAATAGCTATTTATTTTTATTCATTTAAAAATTTTATAGATTAGATGCAACTTTTAATATATGTCAATTCTCTTAAAGGTTTCTAATATATTTACTTTCTTTATAGAAGAGCCATTTAAAAAGTAAAATCTTTGCTATAATTAATGGTGATGTTAATTATTTTTTGAAATATTATGTGTATAAAATAACTTCTAACCATCTTAAATAGCCAAAACAAACACAGTAGCTATTAACAATATTTAAATATGATTTAGAGTTTACTAAGTAAATAATTTAAAATTTTGAATTTAAGATTAAATTTAGTACCCTGTTCATGAAAAGAATTACAGGCGGCCAAACAGAAATCCGTTCCTCGATAAATCCAACAAACTCGTCACGAATGTCGATTTCAAGAGTTGAAGACACGCCAAGGAGAGATCCAAAAACTATACGAGATAAACAAAATATGTACTCATCATCAGTAATTCTCGATGAATTTTTAAAAAACAACAATTATCCTGGTAAGCTACCGAGTTTACTTCTGAGTACGTTTCCATCCGCAAAAGAGGTCCAAGAAATCTTTAAATTTCTTTTCTCTTTTATTGACACATCTTTTTCATTTACAAATCGACAAGAAGATGAAATTATTAGTATTTTGAAATTACTCAAATATCCGTATATAAGTGAAGTGAAAAAAGGTCAGCTGATTGCCAACACGCCACATACATGGCCAGTAATATTGTCGGCTCTTCATTGGCTTGTTGAGCTAGTGGAATATATGAAAGGGGCTAGCGAAAAGCTGGATGCAAAAAAAAATGATTCGGATATAATCAATTCAATGTTTTATGATTTTGTGTGCAAAGGATATATTAATTTTCTCAATAATAAAGATGATTCGGTTCTTGAAGGGGAGTTTATAAAGAATGTGGCTATTCTTACAGAAAAGAAATATGGAAATTCAGATGAAAAACTCAGAGAATTGAATTCTTTGGAAGAGAGGATTGTTTCTTTGGAGAATGAAATGAAATCGCCTTATTCGGATCTTACTCGGCATGAAAACAGCAAATTTGATACAAGTATGAATATTAGTAAAATAAATGAAAGTGTTGCTTCTGAAAAGAAAAATGCTAAAGGAATGACCAAGAAGCAGTTTTTAATGGAAAAACTTAGAGAAATGGAACAAGAAGAAAGGAAAATAATGGAAAAAATAAAAAATTATGGGACAAAGGTTCAAAGTTTAGATATTATAACACAAAAACTTAGAGTCGAAACAGAGGAACAAAAAAAAGCCAATATTTCTTTAGAACAAAAAGTTAAGTCTTTAGAAGAACAAGTTAACACACAGAGCATTAAACCAGCAGAATTAGAAGAAATAAACAGAAAGAAAGAGAAATATTACAATGAATTGGAAAATTTAAGGCCTATGAATTTCAGTAAAGGCAACGAATTAAAAGAAGAAGAAAGAAAAAAACTGGTACAAATGGAAGAACTCGATAAACTCATAAACGAAGTTAAAATCATTCTAAAAGAAGATATTCCGTTAAGAATTTTCAAAGAAACGCGAGATAATAAGGAATATTTAAGGGTTGTTGGTGATATAATAGAGCAAAAAAAAATAATAGAAGATCGGATAAATGAAAATAAACACATTATTCTTGAATTAGACGAAGAAATTCACAATTTGGGATTTAAGGGGGATGAAATTATGGAAGAATTAAAAGATGTCAAAGAAAAACAAGAATCAACAGAAAAGGAATTATCTAGGCTTGGTAAATATTATATACAGCAATCGAATCGACTTGAGCAGAACAAGAGAATTCTTTCAATTCAGCTGGAAAGCCTTAAAGATGCTGTAATGAAAGACAAAAATGAAAGAACTGCGGAGGTTTTTGTTTTAGAAAATGACATAGAAAAAATGAAAATCAATTTAGAAAGTTTAGCAAAAAATTATGAAACCGAAAGAAACCAGGTTTACAAAATTGCACAGAAATTGAAGTTTGAACTTGAAAGGATTGTTGGAGATATTAATGTAGAGATAAAAGATTTTGATTTCCTTGGCCTGAATAATACTAACATTCAGTAAAAGCAAATTTAAACCATCTAAACTTAATTAAAAAAATTTGTAATCAATTAGCTTAAAACCTCGTTAAAAAAATGAAATCAAATGACAAATTGTGTATATGAAGCGATGTAAAATTCTTAAAATCACACTTCTACTACATAATTTACTAAAAACAGGAATCTGACACAATTATCAGAATTATTCATTAAAATATAGTATATAAAAATGGGTAAAACAGAAGATTCAGAAGTAGAGCACTACAAAGACAAACCATGCGAAACTGCGGCTGTGACCGAGCAAAAAGATGTGGTATCATTGGAATATGTACAAAACTTCTTAAAAAAATTAACAAGACATTTACGTTAGAATCGATCTTCACGTCAACTACTTTTCTTCTTTGGATGAATGGGTTCAAGATGCTTATGCAGCAATACTAACAAGATACTTGAACTCATCTCATTTGAGAGAAGAAAAGTAGTTGATGAAGAAGATCAGAGGAAGGTGTCAAAATGTGCTTCAAGGGGTTTTGCAATATTCCCAATGCGCTGGCTACGTCTCAATAGATGGAATTGATAAAAAGAAACTTAACCCATAAATAAAAAATATTATAGATATAATACATAAAAACACGAATTTTATATGTTAAAACGTGCTTTTAATATGATATTTTGTAAAATAAATATAGAATGCACTTATATCTGATATAATCTACGAACAAAATTAATTTGATGTTCCAAAATAATCTTAAAACCATACTTTATTCGATAAGATTGACGTAAATATAAATTTGATATAAAAATCAAATACTTCAGTAATCCAACCTTTATAAATAGAATGTAAAGAGGGGGGGTGAATTTGATCGCAAACCCAAAAATACCCTTGATACAATACCTTATCTAGATAAAATTTAGTTAAAGATAGCAACATTTCTTTGATTTTTAGCAGTAGAACCCGAAATCATAATTAAATAAAATTTCAGAAACATCTGATAGATAAAATACAAAATCATAGTTATTATAACTATCTATTTTTTCTATGCTAAATCATTTCATAAAATATCTCTTTTATGGTCCATATTATATAAATTTCTATTTACGGTTGGTTCAATATGTTCGAATAATATCTTTTTGATATTAAATATACTTCGAACTAAAGAAAATAAAATCGATTTCTTTTAGAATTTTTGGGCTTTTATACTGGGTATATATATCTAGATCATTATTATGAGAATAGTGCCACTACCAAGATTACTTTATGTTCAAATGACATAAATTTATAATATTCGGCAAAGTAATTATATTTGCAAGGTGCCCATCATTTTGTATGTTTCCTATGAAGAAAATTTGACACATTTGTTTGACCTTTATATAAAGCGCCTGGCTGCGTTAGATATAAAACTTCAAGAGAACCCATTTTTGCCACCCCAAAAACCATTATATTTATATCAGGAAAAATATAATAATAGATTATCGATAAAGGTCAAAACTATGTACCTCTAAATGATAAAAATATCCGGCTTAAAAAAAATAAATTTAAAACCTTAAGCATTTCAAATTAATACTAGAAATGCAGTCTTGAGCAACAAAGATCAGGTTTATACAAATCATACTTGAGATTTCACAGCATAAGACCATTCAAAAATTATAATTTTTAACTAAAAATATACGAAAAAACAAATTGAACTAATACTAACTTAAAATAATGTTGTAAAGCCATCTGAAAAATTTGGAATCAGAAACAAAGGTTGACTTGAATTTTTTTGCTAATTTTGTTCGACATGTCATATAAAAATAATTAAATTCCCATGCTCAATTTTATCAAATTATTATAATAAATAACCATTGAATTTAAGTAGGGCCATTATTTGATATTTTTCAAGATCTATATTATTTCTGTAAATTAAAACCAGATTTAAGACGTTAATTATAATTTATTTGTTTATTAGAGCCGAATTTGTGTCGAATGTTATTTCTACGAAGTAAATAAAATTATTTGCTAACGTAAGACGTCACGGTTCTTGATAATTAAAGACATTTTTTTTTTGAATTTGACGATTCATCTAATTTATATATAAATCAATACAGCTAAGATAATCTTAGAATGCAATGAAGGTTTAATTATCTTTAAATGCACAGAAATCGTAGCTAAAATATGTAGTTTTAGTAAAGCACTTGAATACGGGATAGCTAAACATTTGCAAATGTTGGTTTATTTTTTGTTTTCTGTAAATCCCAGGAAGCCTGGAAAGCGATAGATAATTTGAAATATGTATTTTTATTTTTTGAATGACCTATCACTAGCTAGTGGTCCTAATGTGATCAAGTTAAAATTGATTGATTATAATATCTGGAAAATTTGAAGAGATATGAGCAGAAAAGACCGCCAAAAATAATTCAGCATAAAAATAGGAAGAATCTGATAAATACTCTATATTTTTCATAAACTAAAAGAAAAAAAAGACAACTAACGGAATATAAAAATTGAGGATAGCTGAAATATAAACTTATTTTTGTAAAGATAGTTGTATATAGTAATATTGTTGCAAACATATATTTTACGTCGCCCCTTTTCTTATGTTTATTTTTTAAATCTAACAGACTAGTAAGACGATGAAAAAACAAGCAACAAATGAAAATTATTGTCTTTAAAATCATTTAGAACGTTCATTGGATGTCATAGGTGTATAATTCTGTAAATATTTGGTGATGTATAAATTAAAACATATGGTAAACATAAAGATTATATATTATATCTAGATCTTCTAAAGAAAAATGAGATCAATAAAGATATAAAAAGATGTCATATTCTGGGGTAAAATAAGGAAAAAGGTGTTTTCATAAGAATTCATGCTTAATGTAAGAGAAAAATAGGAAGTAAGACAATGAATTTTTTTGGTAAAAAGTTGTGTTTAAAATTAAAATAATTCTAATAGATTTATAAATATAAATTTTTAAAAAAGTATTTTTTTATTTATTCTATAATTATATATCATTTAAATTAACAATATGATCCCAAAAAAGTGAACACATCTATCTGATTTACATCCAAAGATAAAACTAAAAATATTTTGTGTGCTATAAAATTCTCCTCAGATTTTGCGCATCGTAAATAATTTTGCTTCGATAACTAGTGATATTTTAAATTTTTATTTCCTGTGTAATTCTTGTTTGAGCTCTTGAACTTGAAGATATGTTTAAAAAATTCTAGAAAAGCATCAAAAATTTATTAACGAATATTTCTTGCCTCTTAAACTAGCACAAGATACAAAATCCAAACAATATAAGATCAATAATTTTTATCATGATAGAATGAATTTTATAATTATAGCTTCAATGTTCTATGCACATATTCGAATTATAATGATGCCTTCTTTATAAATAGATCTTTCAACCGACATATTTTATCTTATTTGTTCTTTTATTTAAATGTTTAAAAAATGATTCATGATTTATTTTTACTGTAATTTTTTCATTAATATTCTATTAGTTCAGACTTTTTATTATGTAATTTTAGTAACATTATAAATATGTTTCCTATTAGCCCATTTTTGTGATAATTTCATAATTTTTCTGCAAATTTATAATACTATTAATATTTATTTATCACGAAAAGATATTTTTTTGCAAAAAATCTTATTTTATATATAAAATAGAAACTACGGCGTATTAAAGGGGGCATAAAAATGTAAAATTATTTATTATAATGAGCTGATACAGAATTAAGGGAAATATAATTACAATGAAAAAAACATTACTGTATTTTTTGAATTCTATCATAAGGGATTTTATATAAATAGAAAAAAACCTTAAAAGTATGATATTTGTGATATAATTGAAGTTTAAGCCTAAAGAAATTATAAAAAACAAACATAAAAACGTTCCTAATAAAAAAAATAGGTATGAATTTTATATCTAATGGTGAGTCAGAATGTAAGTGATTCAAAAGAGGCATTTTTTTATAGTATTCCTAGGTTATTTTATATAACAATAAAATTTTAGACGGACAAAAAGTGAGATGTGCTAACAATCAGAAGCATTTTTTTATCGACAAAACGCTGTTTTTATGAATATATTAATTAGAAAAAAATGTAATTATACACATATATAAATGTATGGTTTTTAATTTACAGGAAATCGGCATACTACCACGCGTAAAATATCCGAATGCTGTAAACCGATAAATATACATAAATTAATTTTCACCAACATACTATAATCTTGATTATCCATGTAAGAACCACAAATACATTTTTCTTTTATTATACGCTTATCTTATAATTTTTTTTCCTGAATTTTACTATTTTTTGTGATTGTTTAATTTCCTTATTGTTTAATTTTCTTCATTTTGAACACTTTTCCTATTGTTTACTTTCAAATATATTTCTATTACTTTATAGTCTATTTGTGTATTTTAGATAATTGTTTCCCTTCTTTTTGTATGCTTCCAATGATGTACAACTATTTGATGTATGTGAAGTATCATTGTACCTGTCGATCACGCATTTCATCTTCTCTTCTAAATTATACACTTTCGTTTATACGCTTGAATCTCACAATGCTCTATAAACCTTTCCTGTATTCATTGATCTAGTAGGATTTAGCCTCATTGCGATGATGATCGATCCCTTTTTAGGCAAAATTTTATAATAATAGATAATAAACCCAATTACATGATCTGTTATTACCATTTCAGGTCGTTATATACTAATGATCGCTTTTTTATGCATTTATTTATCTGATTTTTACTTTAAACGACATTAGCAAATAATAATCACATGAACTAGTCGATTCTAATCATTAATGATATTTTTTGATCTCTTAAAAATATATCAACTGCAAAACTTCCCGATTTTTTATATGTTTCAACGTATTGTGCTGGTTTTCATCTTTTTTTTATCAACTATAATAGACCGCTCCGATCTCTAGTGTTTTTTTGATCCCAAGCCAAGAATATAAATTTCTTAATTCATGGTAAGTATTGGTAAACGCTGGTGCCCGTTTCTGTATATATTTTTTACCACATTTGCACTTTCATTTATTTTTAAGTTATTTTTTATTTGATAAATTTCATCTTTCAATACTCTTTGGGGTCCACTTCTTCATTTCACCACAAATGTTCTTTCTAGATTTTTATTTAAGAGTTTTTTAACTTTAACATCCTTGTATTTAACTTTATTCATTCTGCATAAAACATACATCTTTTGAAATTTATAGGGCTCATTATATTCTATTATGAATCAAAATTTGCAATTCTTACAATCCCCACCTCTTTATTCGCTTGTTTTTATTTTTGGATTGCTTTTTATATGCCCCATTATCTTATGATCTGTTATTAAACATAATCTATTTTCTCCTAATTCACGCCAAAACCTATTTATTGATCTTAAAAAACCCAAGAATTTTTGTTATGAAATCCCATATCATGTTTCAGGGTTGTAAGTATTTTAATCGGCATTTCGATCGGTCTTATTTCCTTTCCAACAACATGTGTAAGAAATACACCAATTTCAATTTAGATACCCCTGTTTTAAGACAAAGTAAATCTTCTTAAACAGTTAAATACAACTATCTTATATTTATAATTTTTGATTTATCCTTAAAATTCTTTGTAAATTTTCTGGGTGATTTTACATCTTTTGTACTTTCTTCTAAATTTTTGTCAAATACATCGATAATTTGGAAAAATACCGTATAAATATTCTAAACATTTTCAAAGTCCAAGAAACTTTCTTATCTGCTTTTTGTATTTCAGCTTTGTATATTTTGCAACAATTTCTTTCCCTCGTTCGCTATAATTTCTTTATCATTTATTATTACACCTCAAATCTTTACTTCGGGTTTCGCTAACCGAATATATTGTCTTTGACTTTAAAAAAATATTTTTTATAATTTAAAACCTTATGCATTAAACGTCGATGTTTCTTTATTGTTTATGAATACAAAATTATATTATATAGTAATATATCTCGACACCTTGCACTCTAATTATATCAAAAATCGTAGATTTACTCGTATAAAGATATTTTGTAGATTGTTAAACCCCAATAATTTGGAGTTCCACATATACAATTTGCTAAAAAATTCGAACTTCTTTCTATTTTGGTGTTTTTTTTTCTGTTTATATACAGTGAATGCTTCTTTTATATATATTTCACATTTAGTTTTTCAAAAACTTAGATTGAGGTCTTCAACTTCACACAAATATTTCCATCATTATTGTTTTTCAAGCTTGTAAATATATTGTATAGTCCTTTCTCTCAGTTCTTTAGAAATATTCAGTCATTTTATATTTACAGAAAAGCCTCTCTTTGTTTTGACTTTGCACTTTCAACACTAAAAAACCGAAATTTTCATTAGAGCTAAATAATTTTATATATTTTGCCTTGCGATCGTTATAAATTAAATTAACTTATATGGTGTTATCTGTCTAATTTGAAAATTAATGTTTGTTAAATATTAGAATGCCGTTTTTTTTCTTTTCTCTTCTTGAACCTACAAATATGACCAGAATTCTTACATTAGCAATATATCCCTCCCAGCACTCCAGCCTTCTTGTTTTATTTTTAGTTTGATACTTCAATAGCTCTTTAAACTTCAGAAGTTCTTTTAAAGAATCCACAATTTCTCTCCCTTTTCCAAAAGGTTCGATAAAAATATATAGTCTATTAGCTTCTTATTAAGCGATTTTCGAATTATCTTATGTGTTACAATCACTTTTTTAGATTCATTCGATGCTTTTGTCTAACACAAATGTGAAAAATAAAAGTCTTGAACCACTTCTAGTTCTATTTCGCTTTAGAATATATTTGAATCTTCTAGTGTTATAGTAGTTTGTCTCTGGCAGATTTCCCCTTATCTATTTTTTTCTGTCGTCACCATATGATGTTAATCATAGGTTCGGCATATTGCCATAAATAAATAAAAAATATTTATTTCTAGGAATACTTATTCATTATCTTTGCGGTTTTTTTTTCAGCACAAATTTTTATCTCTCGTGTGAACAGCATAATAATATTTTCGCTATTTTCTCCTCTCTGAAGTCTTCTATAACACTCTTCTCCGTTAAAGACCTATTAATTCAACGGTTTTTATCAATCCCAAGGTTTGTTTATATGACTCAATCTGGTTATTTAGCTATAAACAACAAAATATGTTAATTATAAAAAAAACCAATTGTCTGCAAAAAAATTAATTTAAACCATATATTCAAAATAACTTTTTAAAATATGCTAATGCCGTGCATTTTAGTATAATATATTATGGAACGATAAAGATCCTTATTGATCGCAAAACCAACCCGAACGCACAGTAACAAAAATGATATTTTTAAATATGATTCTTGTGTTTTAATTTTCTTTTATTATAGATTTCTATCAATAATAACCATTTTTACTGCAAAAACCGACTTAAATGTATAGAATCAAAGATTGTTATTGAATAATGTTTTTTTAGCTATGTAATTTGCATTTAATATATTATTAAAGAATAGTTATCGTTATTGTTCCACAAAAACAATCAGAATACGCAAAATCCTTTACTATTATTTTAAAACATCTTTATACTGTTTAATTTTTCATTTCAAAAATATTGTTTAAGACTTCAAAAATGACGTAAGTAATCTTCTTTACATATATGAAACGTAATTTGTACAATTTATTAATATAATAAAAATAAATAAACTAATTACTGTATAAATTTATTTTCCCTTTTCAAAAAAAAAGATGATATTTAAAACTTTGAAATTTGAAATAAAACAGATTATTTTTACAGAATAGTAAAAAAACCATAAAATATTGCGTTTGATATAATATATACTATCTGTGCGATTTTTAAAACAAATTGTGAGAGATATTTGTTTAGATACAGATATAATATGATTTTTTTCTACCCTATTTTAATAAAAAAATTCATTTTTTGAAGATAAAACATTGAAATAATTCATCAACATCATTTTATTCTCGGTTTCTAGCAGAAAATTATATACTTCAATTTTATACTACTTACAATTATGTTTATCTAAGTAATATAATAAGATATTTGTAATTTCGGATAATTTAACCTCTTTTTTTTCAAAAAAAATTACAAATACTTTTTTATATGCTTTCCACACTTCAGTGAATTTTATATATCCATTATAAAATATTAGAAATGAAGGTTGAATAGTTTCTGTAAATCTTTTAATTGTATCTTTCAAAAATAAATTCTAGGCTTCTAAAAATCATGCACCAAACACTATTAAATATGTGCTCTACTATTATCAATTTATTCTAGTTTTATCACGTTGATTCCAATAATATTTTTAGCATTCTATTATATCATGTGAAGATTAAATATCTTCAGTGAACTTAATTCACATTTATTATGCCCATATATATACACCGTCCCACAAATTACCCTTTAGTTAAATTATTCCCATTATTGGCCTCTTTAAAATATATAAATAAACAAAATAATTCAAATGAAATTTAAAGATTAATTATAAAAGTTAAAACAGTTTATGATTAAATTATCTGTTAAAATAGTTACTTGTTATTTTTTCTGTTTTTTTAGGGTGTTCAGATTAATTTGTATAAAGGATTTTCAGAATTATATTTTCGACTTTATGATATATTTACTTTTCAGACAAAAGTGAATGCTGAATTTTCAAAAATAAAATACATTAATACTCATTACTTTGTATTATTAAGACTATTTTCTCGTGATTATTAGGTTGATGTCCGTATTAAATGTGGCATTTTAGTTACGTCTTTTAGTTTTTATACCCTTATTTTTAATGTCGAAAATACTCGAAAAATTAACCTGTCTCATAGATGAATTCCACGCTAGACTTAACGAGATGCTCGCTCGACACATTTTTTGGTTTTTTTGCGTAAGTTTTAAGTTTGAGCCATCTCTAAAATACATTAAGTGCACTTCGCGAATGAGCATAACCCAAACTTCGTCTTTCGCAGGGTGACACTAAATAAATAACAATTACCAATCAAAGAAACATTATTATTAATTTATTTATATTTATGAAGTTTTTATATTGAAAAATTGTATATTATAAAAGTATCTCAAGGCACCGCACATCTTCTGTGACATAATCTTAAAACCTAATTATTGTATAATATTATGACTCGGCTTAAAAAAATTGGTAGGGCATAAATCTTCTTTTAAATTGACAAATGGAAATTGTGAGAACTTAAAATACCACAGAGGAACAGTGTAGAGGGGGTTAGGGCATTCAATATGGTTGAACGTACCGAATCTTGTCGCGTTCAATACTTTTTGGTAAAAAATCGCACTTCTAAAACGCTTCCAAGCCTTATTTAATGTTATTTTTGCGAGGAAGTATAATATTTTCAGATAGGTGGGGTTTTTATTTTAGAATAACTAAACTTGGCCTTTTGCCTTTTATATTATGTAGTAAACCATTTTACGCTTTGTTGATCCAGATAATAGGACACATACGAACACAATCGAGGTAAATTGTTCCAGGCTAAAGTCGATTTCTCATAAGATATCGAATAAGAAATGAATGAAACATTTTTTAGCTTCAAAACGAAATTGTGAAATCATAAAATCGCCTTTTTGGGTTATAATGAAAATTAAGTTTAAAAAATTAATAAAAAATGGATTTTTTAGCAATTTTTTTGGGAATTATATTGTTACAATGTCTTATTAAGAAATTAGCGTTTTATTAAATTCTTTTATTTATTTTTTGACCAAAATAATTGGGGAATGAAAAATAAAGTATCGGCAAAAATACGTGATTTGAAACGTACTAGCTCCGATAATTTATGCTCTAAGTATCACAAAAATAAAAGTCTGGAAAAAACACAAAATATAAAGGTTTATATGGCGGGCATAAAATATATTTCTTGGGTAATTCTGTGTTTCCACTTATCTGTATTTAATAAATAAAACCTTAGAATATAATTCAAAATGTAAGTCTTTATAGAATTTTCTTTTACATGGCTAAAAGTTGATCATTATGATTCGCAGTATCAGTATTATATTATAATACTTTATTGAACTATACAAGTTATTATTATGAATTATTATTGATAAAAATATTGTATTTTATATTTAACATTTAAATAGCTTTACAAAATATCAAAAACAATTCGTTGGGTTCTTTAATGATAAAAAAGGTGTATATTATATTTGAAATATAATCAGCTTTACAAAATCACAAAAACAATTTTTTGGGTTGTGTAATGAAAAAAAAGTGTATTTTGCATAAAATATATATAGCTCTATAAAATGAAAATGTAATTATTATGAATAATCATAAAAAAAATATTTTATATTTAACATATAATCAGCTTTACAAAATGACAAAAACAATTCTTTGAGTTCTGTAATGATAAAAAAAGCATATTTTATGTTTAGTTTTATATAGCTTTATTCGACCCCACAAACAATATTTTTGATTATTAATGTTAAAAAGAATATATTTTTTGTTCTTAGTATGTATAAGAAATCATCAATAAAAAATAAAACACATATTTTATATATGATAACTATTTATATAGAAATGCCTAATGTGATGAGAACTTATAAATTTGATTCGCCTAAAATTCGAATTAACGTCAAGATTACCAAAAAAAACATTAATTTATATATATGTATTATTAGTCACCAACACCAACTAGAACCATCCATTAAATATTAAAAGGAGAAATTCATATATATAAATAAACAAAAACCCAAATTATATATGAGTGAAAACTGTTCAAATATTGAGCGTTATTTTGGAGAAGAGAAAATAGATGGTGATAAATTAAAAATATCTTTTAACGTACCACCAAGAACACAAAAAAATGAAATAAATTTAAAGATTTCGAAAAATTCATATCTTATTGAATTTGATAAAGGCGAAAGCAGAAAAGAAGACGGGTGGGTTTATCATAGCACGAGTACTGGTCATTTTATGAAGTCATACCCGTTTGAAATAAAAAACCCCAAAGCAAATTTAACAAATGGTTTGCTAGTTCTGTCTTTTGAAAAGGGTGAGCCTGTTAAAGAAACGCATGATTCCTTGGAAATAGAGTAAAAAAAAGTTAATAAAGGAAAGTTAATGGACTTTATATTTCTTATTAATACAAAATCATACACTTTAATTATTTATTAAAACGCCTTTTCTTTTAAAAAATAAAAATCAAAACTTGGCGTCATTTATTTTAAATCATAAGTTTATTTTCTTTTTTCATATAAAAATCTTAATTTCTGAGTGGCCTGTTCGAAATGCTTAAATTCCAAGTTATTTATATTAGAGTCCATGCTTTCTTGAATGAATAAAGTTGATGCTTCTTTGACAATTCCATAAATATCAGCACCACTAAAACCACTTGTCTTCAAATCATCAAAATTTATACCATTTAAAAGTAAATTTTTAGTATATTTTTCAAATATTTTTTTTCTTTCTTCAAAATCAGGGAGGGGTACTTCAATTATTTTATCAAATCTACCGGGGCGTAAAAAAGCACCATCAATGTTTTCGATCCTATTTGTTGCTCCAATGATAAAAACGTCTCCTCTTTCTTCAAAACCGTCCATTAAAGTCAGAATTTGATTTACAATTCTGTCATTATAATCAGTAGTGCCTCTTTTATTACACAAAGAATCTATTTCATCAAAAAATATGATGCATGGTTGTAGCTGCTTTGCTCTATCAAAAAGATCACGAAGCTCTTTTTCTGTATCGCCAACAAACTTACTAATCAACTCGGGTCCTTTTATTGATATAAAATTATTATGTGCCATGCTTGCCACTGCTTTGGCTATTATGGTCTTTCCACAGCCAGGTGGTCCAAATAAAAGAATACCGCTTGGTCTTTTGACGCCCATAGCTCTGTATTTTTCTGAATGAAGAGATGGTAAAATTATAGTATTAAATAACTCTTTCTTTACATTTTCGAGGCCCCCGATTTCATCGAAAGAAATAGAGCCAGTAATTACATTCTTTTCCTTTAAAACTTCGTTATAATGGAGTTCTGAGAGTGTTTCATTTCTTATTATTGATTTTGTCACTGCCTTTCTATTGATAATGGAAAGATCAGAGGGACTTAGTCCGGGCGTATTTTTCGCGACTTCTTTTAAAAAATCCAATTCTATTTGTTCCATGTCCGCAGTATCTAAAATACCGATTAAGTATTTTTTAGAAATATACAATAGTATCTCGTATCTTTCCCTTTCATTTGGTACAGATAACTTTATTTCATTTTCGAAACAACCGTATTTCCTAAGCCGAGAATCTATATCCGAAATAATTTCACCAATAATAAAAACATCATTAATTTCTTGAAGATATTGACACAGATCTATAATAACATTCGTATCTTCAAGTGCTTCCAGATCAGAAATATGTATTAAAGCTTTTTTAAATATCTTAGATTTCTCTACACCCTCTTTTAAGTCTTGTGCTTTAATATCTATAATCACATATCCATTTTCTTTGCAAACTGATTTAATTAAAAACGTTTTTCCACTTCCCGTGGCTCCTTTGATTAACAATTTATTTGAAAGATTCGTATTCTTATTTTGTATTGGAAATATAAAGAAATCATGAATAGCATTTCTTATGCTGTTCATTCCCGGAATATCAGAATAATTTGGTATGTCAGAAATGTTTTGTCTCGAGAGTGTGGATTGTGCAATTAAATTATCTTTGAGTGTGGATTGTGGATTTCTCTTGACTACCTTTCTTTTCTCTGAATACATTTGGGGCATATTTTAAGCAATGTCTTTAAAAGTAGATATAACTCTTTCTAATGGAAAATTATTTAAGCTTGAATAGAAGTTAAAATAAACTGTTAAAACATATTATTATTTTACCATAAAAATATCATAGGAAATAAAATAAACAATATTATATTGAATTCAATACATCTTCGCTAATTTATTATCTATATTTTAATCAAATTAAAAATAGCATAAAATGAAATTGTTTTATAAATAAACAACATATTTTAGCTAATTTAACATCAATATTTCTATTAAATGAAAAATACCATAATTTAAAACAATATAAAATAAAAACCCCAGTTTTTCCTATTTCAACACTTATATTTTGTTATCCAATCAAGAAGTATAACATAAGATAATATTGAGTTACAATCAGAAAATGTATTTGCTATAATGAAATTATTTATAAGAAAAATAATATTTCGTCACTGTTAAATAAAAAAAATTGCACCAATATAAGGACAAAAGGTATTTATAACCTTATAGATTCTCATTATTCAAACCTTGGTAAAATTATAATAAAGAAGTATACAAGGTGATCTTTTTTTATTTGTCCCACTATATATAAATCATAAATTTAGATGCTATAATTAAAAAGAAGCCAATGACACACAAAAAAAATTAAACAATGAATTACTAATTCCATAAAAAATACAATGGTCGGACTCACCAACTTTATTCATTTAGTTTATTGAAGTATTTAACAACCCAGAAATATTTCTAGCTTGTATTTTTTTTTCAACAAAATATTTTAAATTGTTGATACCCAATTTTACAAGAATTCAAGAGACTTGGTTGACTTTTTCTTGTTTTTAAATCACATAAATCATACTATCACTAAATTTTGACGTTAAGCATGGTAATTTTTAGCATTCATGCTTCACAAAAATCAATCATAAAGGTTTTTAAAAGCTTGGAATTTTCGCTGGCATCACATACTTATTATGATCAAATGCATTTTTTTTCTATATAACAATTATAATTTCTGTAAAAATACAACAAAAGGTTTTCAGCTTGAGAAAACTAAATTATAACGACTCTTTTATACGTAAAACATTCTTTTATTTTCTAAAAACATGAATGATTGTTTTTTTATGAAGCATGGTTAATAATTATAATATACACAACAATAATAATAAAATCGAAAATATAATTTTTATAAAATTATCCTAGAAATAATTATAATATACACAACATAAACTGTAAAATACATTAAAAAAATAACCCTAAGCGTAAAGATTATTTTATAATTTCATGGGAAATATGATTACGCTGATTGAAATAGGCATAACTAGCCTTGATAACTTGACTGAAGTTGAGAATGAAAAATATAGGAAGTATGACATCTTGGTGAATGAACTTGGTTTAATTTACAAATGTAAAACAAGAATAATACCATATGTGATGACTTGGGATAGTGGGTCACAAAATATCATAAAAAATATGCTAAGGAGTTAAAAATCCCGGACGAAGTAGAAGCATACATGCAAGCTCTCACACTCCGCAAGACACTTGAACTCATCTCATTTGAGAGAAGAAGAGAAGTTGATGAAGATAGATCAGAGGAAGGTGTCAAAAGATGCATCAAGGAGTTGTGCAATATTCCCAACACGCTAAACACGTCTAAATAGATAAAATCGATAAAAAGAAAATTAATCCATAAATAAATAAAATATAATTTCATGGGAGATCGTAAAATAAAACACGTCTAAATAGATAAAATCGATAAAAAGAAAATTAACCCATAAATAAATAAAATATAATTTCATGGGAGATCGTAAAATAAAACACGTTTTTTCTAGATCACATCAGGTTTTTTTTGAACATTATAAACTACTAAGTTATTCGAGTAAGAAAGAAACAAAACCCATCTGGAGTTCTACTATTTACAAAAGGATAATTCGTATATACTTAATATAATAAACCATGTACAACATTTTTATGGGTAAAATTTTAGATGAATAAAAATTTTGTCTGATCTAAAATTTATTTCTTGATATATTGAGAGATGCAATGATTTAAAGAATTATTTCTTTCAATAATATTTAGAGCAAAATATGATAAAATACCTAAAATATTTGTCGTAGTAACCCTTAAAAAATATATATAATAAATTTACAGTTTAAAAATCTTAGAATTTTTGAAATTTTAAGGTTGTTGTCTATTATTGATAGGTTTTTGAAATAAGAAATTCAATTACAAAGATTTGTTTATATGATTTTACAGATATTCCATCTAACTTACTACATGCACTGTAGAAGATAATTATTTCATGTAAAATATTATTAAAATTATTTTTTACACAAATTAAACAAGAAATATCAAATTTCCTAGATACACCATTCAATTCAGCATAAAGCTCACAAATATTGATCAAATGGTATTTATCTGTGTCTAAATGATCAAATTAAGAATGTATTACTGAATTTTATAGCTCAAAAATAAATACAAAATAATCAACATGTAAAAATTTATCTAGATTTGATTTATTGGGGCCCTTTAGGATTTTTTAATTTGTAAAAATGCAAAGATTGCTCTGCTAACTTTTTTTTATATATTATAATTATTAAAAATATATTTATAGACAAAATAGCCCGAATTATTCAAACCTTTTTTTTTAAATTCGCGAGTATATCAAATATGATTTATTATTTCCTCCCCGATCAAGTTAAATATTTTTTTGTTGATCAATAGATTTATATTTTCAAGGGAAAATCATTGTAATATAGTATAGTATATAACTATTATAATTATTATCGTCATTTTGTTTCATATTCTTAAATATACATCTGCTGATTATAAGTATGTAATTTTATTGTCTTGATCAATCTATTTTTTTGATTTAATGCCTCGGCTTCTATCTTTTAAAAATATAAATTATGTTATTATGAGAATAAAATTTCATATTTTTTCACTCAAAGTATTTATAGTTAAAAGTAATTCAATTTTTTTCTTTAATATATTTTAGCATCTTAACACTGAAGATCTTTACATATTTTACTGCGTTATAAGCAATATATCATAAAAAATATATATTTTGTATAATTTAAGATTGGAACCTAAAATTACATGCGAAATAAAAGTGTGAATAACGCACTTCATTTAATAAATTGTTTTTCGAATTATGCTTTCTATTATGGTATATTCGAGGTCATGAATAAAATAGTTGTGTTTGGAATACAATAAAGACAGGAAATAAAATGAATACAATTCAGCCAATTATAAATGGGATTTATTTGATAAAAACAAAATTAAATTATGTGAAGATGTGAAATTACATGGCACTATTTATATTACTAGATTGACAAAAACGTTGTAAATAATACGCAAAGGAAGACTACATCTGATAAGTTCCCACATAATCACTGTTTTTATTTAAAAATGTCGAATTTAAATAAGAAAAACTTTGCATTGAATTAAAAAATTCATAATATACAACAATACGCAATAATTTAAACAAGTACGCGTTAATTTTAAACTGAAGTACCGTGAATATAATAGATCAACGACATTTTCACAAAATATTATTTTTTTTTAATATGGTTAAATCTGCTAACTAATTAAATTATCTTATGATTAACCATATTTTTATTCAATTATATTATTTTAGGTAAAAAAACTAGATAAAGCAAAGATAGATCTATTGGTTTTCCTAGGTGATTTGTTTTTTAGGAATTCCGCTTTAATACATTAAATAAATTAATCCTGTGAAGATTATTTAAAGCATAAAATTAACTAAACAAATAGTTTAATATAAAAACCTTTACAGTTCTCGATGAACTTTCTAATTACTGTTATTTCCTCTGAATCTTTTTTAAATCTAAATTTTACGTTAAACCATAATTTTGAGCATAAATAAAATCCAAATAAATATCAATTCCAGTGATTACGAAAAATCGAAAAATTAAAAAAATCCCGCTCTCAAATTTCTATCATTGGCTTTTATGCCTCATCTAAATTCGAAAATATATAAAATAATATATGAAACTTATAGAAAATGAAGCACGAAATATTAAAAAAGGCATAGAAAAGTGCAGCAGAAGCCATAATATATCTAAAATGTACGATTATAATTTATAAATCAATAAAATATGTTTTTTTTGTTGGTATAAGTCAGTATTAAATGAGAAAAATAAGAAATGTAGTTGTAAAAAAGCGAATGCAGGGCACGCACTGCAATAGGAAACCATCTAAACTTTCCAAAGATATGCTAAAAAAATGAATTGGCTTATTTTTTTGGCTATATATTTATAAGATGCCAGCTAAATCAATATTGAAGGAGTTTAATGCAGTTCAAATACAATAATTTAATGGGCTAAGAGAATGCAAAAAATGTGTGGACTGCAATTAAAACGAGAGAAAAAAAGAAAAATACGTGCTAATATAATATTTGAAGTTTGTGAAATACAAATGAGTAAAATAAAATACAATACAATCGGGACATCGACTTATAAGCGTATGGGTGATTTAGATTTAGTTAGAATTTTTTTTAAAAAATATACGCAACTAAAGAATAGAATGAATATACAAAACTATAATAGGCTTCTATGTCAATATATAAATCTGGGACTAATTTTATATGCAGATGATTGGAAAATCTATAAGAAAGTATATAAAAAATTAAAGTTTGATCATAAAATTATCTACCGCAGTAATTTTATTAATTATTCTGTTACTTGAATATATAAGAAAACTTTTAAGGCCATAATAATAGGTTGAAGTGAATATCATAGTGCGTAATCGAAATCAGAAGGATTTAAAAGGTTTTCTGCGATATGTATAATATATAGAAGACAGAATAAAGGTGATATATGGTTAAAATTATAAACATGCAAAATTTATAACATTTATTCAATTTTTTAAAAGGTAATTTATGCATAAAAAAAATGCAAAAACTGCTATACATTTATAAACAAAAAAATTTTATATCTAGTTTATTAAAAGAAAGAAATAAAAGAAGACGTAAGATTTTTTACCTATTTTTTTTATTTCAAAATTAAGTTGTATCCTTTTAATATTTTGGTCATGTGCAAATAATTTAAATTGCACTTTCTTTTTCCAAAGCTGAAAAAATTGTGTTTATTGTTAAATTACATTGTATTATAAAAGCTTTTTTGATTTTATACTACTAAATAAGTTATTTTACCATTAAATATATATTTCCGATTATTATAAAGATGACACACTTCGACATGAATTCTATAGTCATTTGACTATTTAAAATCAATTATTGAATAATAAGCCTTTACCAGATTTAACGATTAAATAATTTAATGATAATTAATTATAAATTTAAAATTTTATACAGACCTGCTAGCATTGAACTGTCATTAATATACAAATGCAAGACAAAAATTGTCCCATATGTTATAACATGGGCCGGTGTGGTGACACGATATCATAGAAGGTACCTGAAGGAACTAGATGTCACGAACCAGGTTGAGGCATATATTCAAACCTTGGGATCGAGAAAAACCCTTGAATTAATAAGTCTCGAAAGAAGGAGGGGTATTGAAGAAGACTTTCGAGAGGAGAAGATAGCCGAAAGTATAAATACGCTGTGCGTACAGAGAATCAAGCAAGCTGTGCCTGAGAACAAAAACAAAAATTACGACTATAAATATGGCCCATAAATAAAAAAAAAATTATACAGAAATTAAGTAAAATCTGTGAAAGAGGTATGCACATCGTTTATACATATTAATCTACTTAATTAGGTCAATTAAACATGCCATAAACATATATACTGAGCTCATAATTATTTTACTATATATTTTTAACAATATTTAAAATTTTTGATCAAAAAATGTGCACTTTTATATTATTTATACGATAATCCCATAAATATAATTATCAATTTTTAGGCCTTATTTTCAATGAAATAGGTTCTCTATGTGTTAGAGTTAAATAAGATAATTAGTAAAATAACCTGTAGAGGAATATGTCTTCATATTTATAAAATAAAGTGGTATTTTTTGAATATTAGACAACAGAAAAGTTAAAAATAGCAATATCGTGGATATTTAGAAACTTATATTATAAATTGAACCGGATTTAGTTTTTAAATATTATTGGAATGTTATCGTCTATGGGCACAAATAGAAAAGCTTGCCTCAAAATAATCTTTGATAAAATTTGAAAATTCAATATATTCAAACTAAATAAAATATTAGACTTAAAAATATATATATTTATATTTTAGTAAAAAAGCGGATAATACCAGTGGCATTGAAATATTGTGATGATGAAATAATCTATAACACATTATTAAAGACATATACCTTGTAAGTATATAATTTATAAGATATAGTAAGTTGCTTAGAAAATATAATTTAATTATTGAAAAAAATAGTAGATAACGTAAGAATATAAGAAATATAAGTATTAGGTGATGATATAAAAATTTCAAACAATAGAATCAAATTCTTTTATGATTTGTTCTTCTTGGTTTAACTCAAATCTGATCAAATAAACGATTGTTTTCAATTATGTACAACTATTACAGTAAAAGTAAAATTATAAAAAAATGTTTCATCTATATTAGTACGTTTTCTTTGTTTTATTTTATGTATGAGATGAAAAAATTTTATAACGCCTTGCATAAAATATAATTCATAAATATTTTATAGTGAGTTGAGCTATAATTATAATTTTTAAAATTACAAGATGATAGATTCACATTCTTCTTCGTTTTAAATCAATAATTACCCTTCCGTAAAATCGTTTAATCTGACCATTAATGCCTAATATCAACATAGAATGACTCTTTCCACATATATTGTCCGCATTTAATTTTTATACTTGTGAGTTAGAATTGAATTTAAGATTTGCGAACACCTTTACATGGCAACCAATTTTAACCCTATAAATAATTTCATCTAATTGTTAAATTAAGTTTAAGTTTTTTACCAACACAAATGTTTTTTGTAATATTCAATGCTTATTATTTCATCTAGGGTTAGCCACGATGAGATAAAAGTAAAACAAGAAGATGTTCAAAAATCATAAAAAAAGGTTTATTGATCTTATGTATGATTTAAAATATGAGCTATTTTTTATTTAAATTTTAATAATTGACAACTTTTATCTTTATCAACTATATAATATTTATGTGATAATTACATGGCTCCTCCATTGTTATCAATTATAACTATAATAAACTATTATATGTTAGAAATATTTTTTTATTATAATTATACTTATAAAATTGAAGTCTTTTTTGTAGCTTGGCATTTTTTTATTAGTTTAATGCAATTTTTTTTAGAATAGGCAGAAATTTAGTAATGTTGATCGTGAATCTTATTATCAGTATAGTCTTTTGTACTAGTAGCAGATTCCAAATTCTCTAAAAAAATAATATGAGAAACGCATGCAAAAGTCATATTTTCATGGGAAAATCAGATTGAATTTAGCCCAATTAATTTACCATTATGCAAAAAATCATGTTTAAAACATCCTATTGAATTGAAAGATGCTGAATTTTTTTAATTTATCCTGATTTCGTTTTGGGTTTTCAAATTTTATAGAAAGGTGCATTTATCAAAAATTCATTCATTTTTATATATTGAAATCTTAATTTTTCTTTTCAACTATAAACAAAAAAACCCAATTTATAATATACTGAAATCTTAAAATTTTCTTTAAATATTTGTTATCCTCAAAGATATATCTTTATAAATATACTTAAATCAAAAATTTGCTTTAAAATATCTAATAAACAGTGCATATATCGTACAATATACTGAAATCAAAAGGTTTTAGTTAAAAAAACACACATATAATAACATTCTGAAATCATAAAATTATCTTAAAAATATTTGTTTACCATACAAATATATCTTCATACCATACTAAAATCAAAATTTTCTTTAAAGTACAAAAAATGAAATTTAAAGCCTTTAAGCACAAAAAGCCTTGATGAAAAAGGGATGATATTATAGAATGGTACATTATACACAGCCAGATTCTCTTATTACATACATGGTACCTTTCTATCATTTTTTTAAGTTATGGTCTTTAAATTTTTGATATTTGATAGTAAAAATAGCCTATCTTGTAATTTTCATCTCGAAGATCAAATGTTTGATTATAAGTGAGTTTTTAATATCAAAAAGTAGATATTAATGTATTTCACGTTTTTTTATTCTAAATACGATGCTCTAAAGTCAAATATAAAGCCTTATACACTCAAATTTAATCAATAAAAAAAGCAGAAATACTAAAATGAAAAATTCTTTGATGTATACGAACAATTAAAAATAAAAAAATTATTTGTTTCGCTACACCAGGGCTTCTTTTATATAAAAACATATACGTTTAATTTTTTAATTTGATTAATAAAAGGGAGATAGACTTGTCACAAAACTCAAATTTTGGCTTCTAAAAAACATATGTGTCTTTAAAGCAGACGAGATTATATTAATAGTATTTTCTGTGAGCCTGTTAAATAAGAATAACGTAATTTTGGGGTGATAGAAATGTAATATTATATTTATCCATATTTCATTGGTTTTATACATGTTCCAAAATCCCAAATTAAACCTACTTTTCTATATATTTTTAAGTTTTTTTTAATTAACATCAATAAAATATATTTTATAACTTTTTTGGTGTGAAAACAAGAGTCACTATATAATTTACTTGGTTTTCTACAATTAGACTTGCTAGAATCACGAAGCCTGATTCATATTACTCGTATTCGCGCAAAATATTTGAAGGGGTTTTATCGTTATTTTTCAATGTATATTAGTACCAAACTCTACAATTTTCATCAAAAATACATTCCCGTTTGTACGTTGTAGATATAGCAAGCTTTTTTTAGTTGGTATTTTTTATATAAAATTTTAATATATGATTTTAAATATATTTTGGATTTATAAATGTGTAAAGTAATATTTTACTGCCATATTACTACAATTTTTTGTTGTGTTAAAGAAATCTTAAAATAAAATTTATGATTTATTTCGTTCTGATGCAAAAAAAACACGAGTTATTAAAAAGTGTGCAACAAAAATCAATCTGGTGTATACTTTACAACAAGATTTGAATAATAAAATATGTAGAAATTTACTTTTTTTTTGCATAGAAAAAGGTACGATAATTAGAAACTTATAAATATGAAAGAAGAATTCAACTTATTTTTACTACGATAATCTAGAAAAAAGAATAAGTATTTAGGATTAAAAAGACAGCAAAATTATAGCTTTTTAATGAGATAAAAAATATTGAAAAATCATAAATTGGCTGTAATAAAAAAAATTGTAAAACCGTAATTATTTCGGATATAAAAATATTATAAAAAAAGAAAATTTCGAAGAAATAATAGAAAATTCGTGATCCTTTCGAGCATAAAAAAATAATAAGATAATAGAACTTTATATTGATATAAATAAGAAAATCGCAGATCATTCCAAATATAAAAAATATTAGAAATCACAACTTGTTTCGAATATAAAAATCCAAACGTTGTATAAATAATTCCCGAATGCAAAGATTTTATTATACATCATATAAGACCCAATCGTTTCTAATTTCTATAATATCGGTTTCACAAAGTTCTTTAATGGCGTCCTCGTATTTATTTTTGTCAAAGATTATATGATCTAGATGGTCCATTTTGACGCGCTCAATCAAGCTATTTTGGGAAATTTGTGGAGATCGTTTGCATATTTTGGCGATTTTAGCCTTATAATATATTTTCAAATCAAATTCAGTTGTGTTTAAAGATTGGTACACATAAACAATGTGATCTAGTGCTATGTAAAGAGTTTTACTGCTAAATTTCGTGTTTATTTGGATGTAATCGTCAGTCACGATGATGAGTTTTATTTCAGTGAAGGTTTCTAGAATGAGGTTAATGACATTAGCATTCAAACCAGTGGATTCAGGTAGCGCAGAAATTTTAACTTTATTCGCTTTTGTAAATTTCTCGAGTATTAGGTATTGATACATGTTTAGTCTCAATACAAACGTGTGTTTCAAGTTTAGTTCTATTATTACATGACCCAAGTCCCAATTCCATTGAAGTCTAAAGCTTTCGTCATTTATTTGTTCAAAATGCTTAGCAGCGATTTCAGTATATTTTTTATATTCAGCGGGTAATTTAATATCTTGGTAAGTAGAATCTTCTTTATGGGGCCATCCACAGAATTTGAGGACGTATACGAAGTATTTCGATACTTCTTCTTCTGATATATTATAATAATTGGCTTTATTCGAAAGAGAGAAGTTAAACGATTTTGATAATTCGATATCACGAATCATTGTATTCATTCTGTGTAGTTGGGTCTTTGAAAACACGCCCTTAAGAATTTCCAAAAATTCCTTTTCTTTTTTGGCTGAGTATTTGTGATGCAATAATCTTTTTGAAAGTAAAGGTGAGTATATTTCGTAAAAAATAGGTTTTTTTTTACAATATTTAACAAAAACCTCGAAACAAATCCTGTCTGGTACATAATCACTCATCTTAATACATAAATCAGCATACTCACACATTTTCACGCAAAATGTATTTTCCCCGGCGGCATATGCTTCCTCCTCAAAAATATCATCAACAAGATAAACCAAATTTGGGTCTATAATGTGGATTTTTGAGTTGAGATTCATCAGTATTTCATATAGATTGCTAAAAAAGATTATTGGATCAGGGAAAACCACATAATGACGATATTTAGAAGAAATAATTGATTTTAAATAGGTTTTTACAATCTCAATAGATATATTTTTAAATGCTGGACTTTTTTTTGACAGACATTGGCAGTGCTGACCAAAATTATAGTGGCTTTCTATAAGAAGGTTGTATAAATGATAGTTCAGAAAACTTCTTTGCTCGTGAACAGTAATTCTTTCAACCATATCAATAAGTTTTTCATAAGATACTTCTAAAAAAACAGTTTTCCGTTTAACTTCTAAATCACCCCAAATTATTTTACATCTTGTTAAATATTCATCAATATTTTCGAAATAAAAAGATCTTTTGTAATGATTCTCTAAATTTTTAATGGCTCTTTCTTCATAAACCGTTTCATAAACATATCTCGGGCAACTTCTATCCGGAATTACTTTTAATAAACTTTCTAAGGCGGTTATAAAATATGTATCTGTAGTATGAAGTCTTTTTTCTAGCTCCGAATAAAAATTCATATTGGTTCTCGCATTCAATGGCTGTATAACACTTTTCTCCCAAATCAGATAGCCATAATCTTTGATTTCCCTCCCTTTCCCCGTATTTTCAAGAATAGAATTTAACATTAAACAAATGCTCGAAATGCTTTCAATAAAATAACTATACTCTGTAAATTCATCACAATAAGCCTTGAACCAATTATATGCAAATGTTATTCGCTTACGCTTTGATTTTGCAAAATAATAAAAAAAGTCTCCAAGTCTCCAATAAAGCTTCTCAACATCTGAGTCTTTCGAGCTTAGTAAAATGTATATATTTTCTGCTATCGTACACCCCGAACATTTATGTCCATTGAGCATCTTCTCCATTTCACGTGCTACAATACGATAATAATCTTCGAAGTCTTGATCTGTTAGGTCGCATCTTCCAATATTCATCTGACCCCTAAACAAATCGAAATTAATATTCTATGCTTCTGATTATTTATTAAGCATCTATAAAGCTAGAAATAATAATTTCTACGGTTTGATTAGAATACCAATAACATATAAATATAATCTAACAACAATAATTTCTTTGATCTGATTATTTTACACATAACATACTAAGCTAACAATAATAATTTCTAAGGTTTAACATAATACTAAAAATGCTTAAAGTTTGCTATAATTTCTAAGATCTGATGTCTTTACCAATAATATATAAATCTAGCAACATTAATTTTATTTATCTTATTTTTTTACAAAGAATTTATAAAGCTAGCAATAATAAATTTTTGGAGGACTGATTATTTTAATAAGACTCTATATAATATTTATTAAGCTTAAAATAATAATTTCATAGTCAGATTATTTTACTAAGCCTCTAAATCTAATGTTCATTAAGACAGAAATGATAATTAATTGTGCATGATTAATTACTCTTTATTAAACATTTATTAAGTGAAAAATAATATTTGAGACGCTTGATTATTTTACTAAGCCTCATACAATAATATTTATTAAGCCAGCAATGATAATTTAATAGGTCTGACTATTTTACTAAGTACCTATTATAAATAAAGACACCAATAAATCTGGCCAGGAAATATTTAGTAACAAAGATCCAATAAAAAAAGCAACACATATATTTTACTTATGATAAAATACCATAAACCCAATTCTTTATCCTTAAATTAAAAACTATGTTAGACAATAATTGTAACTATTTAATGATCTTCATTGATTTATTTATTTTTATGGATCAAAGCAAATTTTTTAAACACTTCGTTCTTAATTCTTAACATAGTTCAAAAATATATACTTGTCTGATTTATATTTCTCACATTTTTTAGGTCGGATATTATTTATAAGGATTATAAATAGCATTAAAACATCTTTATTTAAAATTTTATTGTTGGGGTTATTCTTTGGCTATTATGCATATTTTTTTTAAAGCTTATACATGATAGCACAAATATTCAAAATTAAATAAAAACTGTTATGTATTTTCCACATTATTTGAAGATATATTCCATTTAATATTATAATTTATTAATAAATCACATCAGATATGGTTATAAAATGCAGTAATTTTTAATTTTCAAGACCTTTACTGTTAAAAAAAAATAGTTTATCAATCATGATTTATGTAAATTCAGAATAATTAAATGTGATTTTATCAATTTTATAATATAAATTGTACCATGAAGGGAGGTGATACTCTGGCATGCCGTATTTTTTTAAGCCTTTATTTTTTTTAAACAATTATTTTTTTTATTCCTTGCCAAGTTATGAAGCGGTAACCACAAAAATATATGAAAGATTTTTTTTAATGAATTATATTTTTAAATAAAAGTCAATAGTTTATTTTTTTATTTATGATTATCATTGCCAAAATAAACAGAATCCTATATTTTGATTTATCGATACGTTTTTTGCATCAATGATTTTTTTTAGCCCCAATTGAGTTCAATAGTTTTAGTGTGCACTCTATTTCCATGGTACACAAACTTAACACTATGATATACAGTTTCATGATTGAAATCCGATTCAGACAAATCTTTATAGCCTCTCCACAAATCCGTGCATATTGTTGAATTCAAATAGAAATTATATATAACTTTGCAAATGTTTTCTTATTTCGACTCTTTATTGTGAAAAATTGCATTTTATTCCTTTAACTTCACACAGCCATGCATAAAACGCGCTTGTCATCTACTCTATGCACTCGATAAAATAGAGACGTCTAAAATTATTTTATCAGCTTTTAAAATCATATTTAAATGACTGTTTTCATTTTCTAGTTCCCAAAAAAAAATCTTGCTTCTCTTCTGGTATTTATTTTCAATCGACAAATTGTTATTCTTAAACTGCCCAAATATTTTATTTTTTAAACTCGATAATATCCTTCCAAATAAATCTAACGTTGCGTATATTTTTAATTGTGACACATTTTAAGCCTTTGATATAAATATTGGTTCCACTTTTCATCCCCCCACATCTTAATTTTTCTTAGGGCAAAATCCAAAGATTTGCAAAAAATTTTTACTGAAGTTGCTATTTTCCCCTCCTAGTCTCACCGTGTAAAGTATTATGGTTTTGTTTTTATTTGTGTGCGTCTTTCATCTATTTTCTAAAAGGGTAATTTAAAAAAATCAGCAACCAAAAATACGAAAAAGATCTTGAGTCATATTTGCCCCATAAAGCACATAATCTACGAAATATATAGTTTTTATGTAATTTTTTTTATAAAAGAACATAAATTAACAGCATAAAATAATTCCAATTTAAATAAATCAGCTGCTTATTTATTCATTATAGATGAAATTGTGTGAATACAAAAGGCCATAAAGTCGTATATTAAGGAGTTATGGATGTATAATGAGTCATAAGTATACACATAAATAATGAAGTTGATAAAAAAAACTTGAATTAATAAGTCTTGAAAGAAGAAAATTTATTCCAAAAATCGGTTCTATAGAGCAATTCAAGTTTTGATTGAACTATTTTGATCCTAAAAAGAACGACACATAAAAAAATTTTATATCTTGGCTGTTTCTTTTTTTAAAATACCAAAAATCAAAGCAATCAATAAATTAAAATCGAATAAATAATGCGCTTAATTGCCTTTTATTTTCTTTCCAAAAAAATTTATTTATATTTTTAAGTAATAAAAGATCTTATTGATATTTTTAATTTAATTATATTTACTTTTATATATGAATGCAAGACGTTATCTCACCAATTTGGTGGGTTTATCCCTTATTTTTAGGATTAAATCTTAAATAGAATATAAAGTCAAAAAAGTTAAAAAGATTACAGTTTGATAATATTAAGTTCATTTTTTAACATATAAATTTCAACCGTATTTTTTGGTATAAGAACGTATAAACACAAAGCATAAAAGCAAACAAAAGTGTTCGGAAGCGAATCATTATTATTTGAACAGTATTAAAATACAGCCCAAAAAATTTTAAAATAGAACTTAAGAAACGTTAAATATAACCACATAAACGTTAAATGAAATATTAAAATACATATAAGAAACTTTAAATGCTGTTTATAGTTGTTACTATAAAAAATGTTTTTGGGAATTAGATTGCATTCTTTTGCAGTAAAATTTCGATCATGTTTTCCAATAATATTATCATTAAGATTGAATATAGTATTTGATTTGATACTTTATTTTACACTAAACTTAATAATAGCGTTTATTTATAACAAAATTGGTTCCTATTTTACCATAAAATATTTTTCTATAATTGAATAAAAAATATCAATTTATGAAAAAAACATTAATCAGTGTTTTTGCGATAGGAAAAACTCAATATGCACTTCAAGTATAGTTATATGATATTACACAGTATGATAAATCCTTCCTTTCAAAAAAATACATAGCTTATATTTTCTGCTATATGCTTATATTATTGCACCAACCGAAAGAATAAAAGCTTGGTCTGTTCAATAAAAATCATAAAATCAGCTTTAATCAGTAAATACTTATTTCCAACTCTTTAATAATGAAAATAAAACACAAAAAAAATCATTTAAGTGAACTTCATTAATTCACAAAAAAAGAAATAATTATGCTATCAAGAGATAAATTACAACATCTAAAATTCAAATTTAGGCCCGCATTCATATCGATATAAAATTCTTATCTCCTAATTTTATATTCTAGAAATTTATATTTCATAGGATGTAAATGTTTAATATAAGCAACGTTTTTTTCGGCTATTTTGAATTTTGAATTAAGTAAATTTGAAAAAATACTTGATTAAACCTTTTTGATCAATACAGTATCTATATATTATTTTTAATTGTGTTAGAAAATACATCAAATAAATTCAAAAATTTCTAAACTGTAGAATAAAAAATGATTTAATATATAAAGCAGTTTTGATTGCATAATCAAGTATTTTATTATCTCTCAAAACATTGTACATTTTCTTTTATTAAATTTAAAGAACAGAATATTTATTTATTTTAGTAATAAATTATTCGTTTTAATTTTAGTTTTTTTCTCAAGCCCAACTTGCTTGATCTCTCTTGTGCGCAAAGCGTATTATTTTTTCTGCTATTTTCTTCTCTCTAAAGTCAACTTAAATACCTATCCTTCGTTCAGGACTTATTAATTCAAGAGTTTTTACAATCCTAAGGTTTGTATATATCCCTCAATCTGGTTAGTAACTTTGAGTTCTTTCAGGTACCTTTTATGATATTGTGTCATCACACCGTCCCAATTTATAACATATGGAATAATTTTTGTCTTAAATAAGCGAATGTTTATATAATCAAATTTTATATATAATTTTTTCCTTTTAAAATCTGTGATTATCAAAAAAAACTTATGCATTGGACAAAAATTGGTTTTTTTTTTATGATCAAAATATATCCATATAGAATAAAATATTTTTTTTTGAACAATTAAAGGGTGGTATGGTTGAGTGGTTTACAAGTCGGACCCCAGAGTGAGGGGTCGCAGGCTCCACTTCCACCCACCCCACTAACTTCCGAAACGAATTTACTCTAAAGAAAAATACCCAAAGCGGCGGCCAGTGAACAATAAAAGCTAAACTATAAAGCATTGACAAGCCATGAGAAATAGGAGGTTGCTGTGTAAGCCGTTGAACTGTGCCTCCAGAATGTAGAAGATCCCATAGCGTTCAGCAAGGATATAGGTAAATGTAGATTTTGGTTGTAGCTTGTAACTCTTAGCGATGAACAGTAGACAGAATCTCATTCCCCTCCACATAATGACTGCCGCCTATGAGAAAGGGCCCAATCAACGGTGATTACGGGTGACAACGAGTACTGGGGGAGTTCCACAGAGAAGCGCTCAGTTAAGCAATAGTTCCTATTGGTATAAAGCGAAATTCCTAAAAATTAATAGAAGTATAACATAAAAAAATAAAGTAAATTCGATTAGACTCTTTGAATAAATAAATATGTGAAAAATAAATATGAAAAAATATTTTTTTTTAAATGAAATCAAGAGCCGTCGTACATATGTGATTAAATTGACGTTGATACTTGTTGTAAACATAATTAAAGACTGTTTTCTAAGCGTTGCTAGTCCGCGAAGCAAGGAAAGATTAAATTTCGTCTTTGATGCAATTGCACCCTATGGTACATACAGGCCTCAAGAAATACAATTAAGTTAGAAGTAATTTGGCTTTGTATCATGTAAGTAGTGCGTATCTACTGCGTATGGATTTCTCTTCTAAAATACTGACAGGGATAAATTTTAGTTTTTTATATATTAAAATGGGATCAGGAATGTATTAATATAGTATTAATAAATTTAACTGGAATATAAAAAATTTTGGGAATTTATATTCACAAAAAAAACATTAATAATCTAAAATTAATCGAAAACCACTAAAAAAACATTAAATGTCTAATTTATAGCCCCTGCTGAAATACACGCATTGTAATATTCAATGATGAGGTAATGAAGTTCTAAAATATGAATATATGGAACAGAATACGTCATTAAGTTTTACATATATAATTAAAAGAATAAAAAGATGCTAATTAATAATAAAGAGTAACTTGATCAAATCAATTGATTTTTTAATAGAATATTTATATTAAAGAAATGTTTAGAAAAAAGAAGTTTTATAAACACATGAAGGATACGATAAAATTTCTGCAAGTTTTATATATTTAAAAGAATAAATTTTGAGAATAGTATAAATCAAACCACCAAAAAGAAATTTAAATTATTATTGTCTTTTTTCAGTATTTATTTGCTTGAAAAAGTCTAAAAATATGCGAAAAACTAATAAAAATTTAGAAAATAGTTATTTTTTTAAATTACATCCTTTTTTCATTCAATGTTGTTGATCCAAAATTTTATTGTAATAATTTTCGTCGAAGAATATTATTTTTAAAAGGATATACAATACCAAATTAAACAAACAAAACATTATAGATTAACAACCTTTGATCTTTCCCCATATTTATTAATACATCCATAGAAATATTTATTTCGTAAGTATTTTATCTGAAATGAATACGAATGCAAGTTACATGACATAATAAAATGCAAGATAATATGATCAAAAAATCGTTAAAATACACAGCAATTGTTTCTATATATTTCAATTTCTTCGGGATACTATTTTTTTTATGTGTTTTAGTTTTGAGATGGTACATTATGACCTCTTTCAAATTTAATTTATATTTCCAACTTTTTGCAGATAAAATATAGATTAAAAACATTCCAATATTTTATTTTTATATAATATAAGAGATTATAAAAATTTAAACTATCTTCAGCCTCAAAATAACAGCCGGAATTTTATATATTAAAACTCTAGAGGTATTTATCTACATATAATACATTGAAACAAACATTATTCGACACAGTTATATATATTGGGGGAAACCCCTTGTTTTTTTAGCATAAAAAGCTAAAAATAATTGTAAATGTATATTAAATATTCTCAAGGGATGAATTAGATACAACTGTAGGTAATTAGCATGTGAATCTGTTTTATATTTTTACACAATAAAATAGGAATAAATATTTTTCACATTATGTCTTAATTCTTTAAATTTGAGCAATAAAAATAAATAAAAGGATGTACAACACTGCATTGAAAATGGTAAAAAAAACTATGCAATAAATATAATAAAAAACATTACATAGATAATCTAAGAAAATAGCATAAAATTAAGAAGTAGTCATATAAAAAAAAGTTTCAGAGCGCTTTAATGAAGCTCATGCGAAATAAAGACAGAAAATATAGTCGTGAAGTTCATGGAAAATTAAAAAAAGAGATTAAACGACATACCAATGAAGTTTATTGGAAATAAAAATAATAAAAAATATTAAACTGCATAGTAATGAAGTTTATGGGCAATAGTAATTAAAAAAGAATTTTACTTACAATGTAATAAAGATATAGAAAATATAGGAAGTAGAAGAAAATCACAGATTTGCAGTAATACAAGCAAATTAAGTCTCATTTTGGGTTCTATTTATTTTGATTATATGATTTGTATCATTTTCATCAAAGTATTTTATTTATTTATTATATTTAAGGATTTTAAATTCATAATCGATTTTTCTCCATAATATAGAATATGAAGTTAAGAAAGCCTCAAAAAAATAGTTGGGAATAATTTTAAAATATCCATTTTTTTCTAAGATTACATATCATCATGTATTTTTTAGACTTCTGCGAATAATCATTTCAAAATGCTAAAAAGTGGTTTATATCCCATTAAAGAACGAAAAGAAATAATTATATACAATTGCGTGCTAAAAGAAAACACTTAAAAGTATATGAAATATTTAAAACAAGATGAGACGATAACTTAAGAAATTCTGAACAGATGGCGTAAATAGGATATTAAAGAACACAAAATGACTTTATTCCAAGTAAATCACATAAAAATAAATAAAGATCCCAAGTAGCATTTAATTTAGAACACGAAGAACAGTGTAAGCAAAAAAAATCTTGATACAACTCGATAATTTTGTTATAGTTATTCGATAGAATTGCAGAAAAAACGTATCGAAATAATGTAAAAATTAAAAAAAAACATTTTTTTATAGAGCCATAGCTGAATAAATTAGGTACTTACGCTAATAAGTTTGAAAAAAATTCGTTTAACATATAGCCTTATTGTACAAAGATTTTAGATTTAATTAAATAGTATTATATGAGCATAAAACTTATTAGATGATTATATAAATTCAAATTTTATAAATATATGGTTTATATTTTCAGATGGTAATATAATACTTATGAGCCAATGAAAGCAATATAAAAAATCTTAGAAAATTGTATCTTCGAATAAGACATTGTACTAAATAATACACACCTGTTTTTTAAATTCAGATGCTAGTGTTTATATAATGTATGCAAAATGTTATATAAATTTTTGTTCTGCAAAAAGAAATCTTACATACCAAAGTTGCGCCATCACTATAATATTACTAAAATTCAATTTAAAAAGATGAGAAAACTAAAGCACGAAATTTACAAAAATATTTCTTTTTTGCTTAGATTTGATTAATCGTTATCGTCACTTTAAAATTTATTATTTCTACTGAATCCAAAAGTTGTTCCAAAATTATGTAAAAATGATACAAAACCTTGTGAAATAATGTTATAGACAAAACCCATACAATTGGATATAATCCAGCTTAACTATGTCTTTAAATGGATATATAAAAAAATGATAACTATTAATATGTAGACTCATAATTAAAAATTCGATTACAATACACTAAATTCATATTTGTTTATACGTAATCGCAATTTTATTTCTGATCGAATTTTATTTTTTTCAATCTACAATAACGCTTAAAAATTTCGATGGATTTGTATAATGTCGTTCCCCTTATTTAAGACTTATAATCTTCTCTGCTGCATATACAACCAAATTAAGGATATAGGTAATTTAAATTTGGATTTTTACTTTCTATTAAAAAAACCCCTCGCAATGAGTTCCATTACTATGTACTTTATATTTTGAATTCTTAGAATACATTTAGATTTATATAGAAAAATATTTAATAAACATGGTTTTTTATGTATATGTTTGGTTTTAAATTAATTAAAATACCTCTATGATCTCTTTTAATTTCTTTCAGTCTAGTGCTGTCATTTTTTTATTTAAACTTTTAACTTATAAACAAATTTACTCTTTTTAAAACATTTAGTCGATATACGACTTGAAAGGTTCAGCATATTTTGATTATAGAAAATTTAAAAAAAAAGTTAGAATGGGGCTATGTTATCCCTGTTTATAATTATTGCAAAAGGTACATTTAAGGGGATATAAATTACATGAAATAGATGAAATATACCTAAGTAAGATCAGAAAACAGGCTAAATAATATTAATTATATTACCTTTTTGTGTGAATCAAGAAAGATTGTGATATCAGCAAATAATTAAAATATATTTTAATATAAACAAATGAAATATGAATTTATAAAATATTTATATAAAAAAACCCTTTAATATAATTAAATACAGAGGTTCTAAATATAAATTAAGAAATTTTAAGTTAAAGTAGTATATAGAGGTTTATTAAAACGGGGTTTCATTGTTATCTTAAAATAAAAAAAATTTAATAATATTTAATGCGTAAGAAAGTACTTAAAGTATTCTGAAACTTATAAAAACTCAAATAGTAAATTTTTTGACAGCAAAACTAATTATTTTTACAAATCGAAAATTTCTTTCTAGTTGGTGATCACACCATCATCTGTTCGTTTATTTTCTCCAATAGTTTTAACATCTTCATTGTACATTTTTAGACATACATTAACACTACTATTGTAATTCTTTTAATCTATACAAAAGGCAAACCGTAAATTAAATACCAAATACATAAAAAAATCTTATCCGCATAGCTTGCTAGAAAATCGCATAAAGATATGGATTAAATCAACGAAAATATAAAAAAATTGTACAGTAACACAAATTTTTTGCAATGGTACTTAGCCGAAAATTTAATATGGCTTTTGCAGAAAAGAAATATTCTATTGGCTTGAAATAGGAACTAAAATTGCCAAAAGTTATAAGGCTCCGTTATAACTATTAGGCTGGTGAAGAACAATATAAAGTAGTTCCGATATCCGAAGTATAATTAAAAATTACTTGGTTATTGTTGCTAGAATATACTATAATTTAAATTAAAATAGTTTGAAATTTAAAATAAATTATAGACCATGTCCATAGTATATAACCCGTTATTAAAGAGTAAATATTCATTTGTTTATTTTATTCAACAAAAAAAAACCAAAGCAACTAAAAAATCAACTAAACAACCCATAAAGGGTTTAAGAACATTAAAATGTATTTTCAAGCAAGAAATGCAATAATTTTATCTAATACACAAAATCTATGCAAAAACAAGCCGATAAATAAAGAAGATAGTGGTAAATCGTATACGTAAATCATTTGGATAACATTAACATATAAAATCTAGAAATGTCGAATGTAATAACAAGAAATTAAAAAAATTTAGATGCTATAAAAAAAGCAAAAAAACCAAATCAGCTTCAAAATTTTCGCTTCTGTATATTTTAAAACAATAGATACTAAAAAAATTACATATAAAAGCTAGAATTGTTTTTCTTTCGTGTTATCCAGTGAAATTAATGCACGTAATAAAACAACCCAATAACTAATTTTATTGAATAAAATATTTTTTTTAAAAAATACAGACATATATTGGTGCTATTTAATTTTAATAATCAGGCATCAGTTTAATATTTGAACAATGTATTCGTGATATACCTTTATTTTCACAGTAAAATATAAAATTTACCATAATACACCAAGATACTGTATTAAGTTGCTGTTGATACTGGAATATCGTATTAAAATAATATTTTCGATTTTGTTTAATTCGCATCGTTGTCGCGAAAAGCGATAAAATCATGCTTAAATCTTTTAATACCTTTTTATTAGATGTTAACACAATAAATACAATTTACTATCAGTTCTTAGCAAAATCAAAAATTCCTTGCAAATATTTTGAAGTGCATAATAACTCAAAATATGCTATTCATTCAGTATTAATAGCTAAATTATAAAAATTTCTATTAAAATACATTTATCGCAAATTTCAACTGCTTGTTGACATTTTTCATATTTTTTTTTTGCCGCGGCATTGCCCATGTTCTTATTTTTGTGCTGGGATTATCACCAAAAAGCCCAGGAATATTTATTTAAAAATTTATTTCATGAATAAGTTGATAAAATTCATTTTCGACTTTGAAATTTTTTTAATTTAATTATTTACATGGTTATGGTCATGATACAGAATTTTTAAAATGGTTAAATCATAAAAATATTCTCTTTAGAAATATGAAGGTTTCTTTTTATCACTTGTGCATAAATATTACATGGATTATCTTTTTAATAAAATAGATTACATTTTATTCTGACTAAATCTGCGTAAAATTGGTTTTTCAAAATCTTAATTTAATCAGAAATCTCGAGTCATTGATAATTTTTCAGATTTTAATAATTTGCAGCTCTTATTGAGTTTCCAGTATGCTTAATAAAATCTTAAATGTAAAAAAATATAAAAGAAAAAATCAATGATCCAGTTATTTACCTATATGTTAATTTTATTTTTGACTGCTTAAATTTGTTCGAGTAAAAATTAAATTGCTTTTATGAGTGATTTAGCCAAATATTTCTCCAGATTCAGATTTTTAAAACCTGTTTCATTGTATCGGTCTCCAAAGACACATATTATTTCCGTGTATGCTTCAGCCATATTGGCATTTAAAACTGCATCTTTTGTGGCACATGGTGCTTTTCACAATGTAAAATCGTCTATGTGGATATGATTCTAACTAAAAACTATATAATATGTTATATTTTAAAGTTTTGGACGTTTTATCTTGGAACTACAATATAATTGTGTGTTTCAACAGTTACTTTTAAAATTATTTTGAGTACTTTTACATTGTTTTTTAGTTGCACTATTATGTAAAAACGATTTAATGATTTTTATGGGTTATAAGTTAATTATCTAGATATAATTTCAAATTTTAATGCTTGGTTCCTATCAAGTTTATTTATACATTGGACTTATATTTTCATTCTATAAAGCATACAAATTACAATCAAGCTTTATATTTGACTATAGTATAATAAGTCAGAAACGATTAATTTTTTTGAAATCAGTTAGGAATGAATAAATTAACTACATAATACATATGTATTCTTTTAATGCCATATTTTCTGATAATAATTTTGTAATTGAAATTTTTTTAACAGATTTAGGACTGTTTCTTATAAGGAATATGAATTTATAAATATATGCCGTAGCATTAAAGATGAAAAGCAAAAAAACAAATTTTCAGTGAAAATTTTTATCGTGAAAAGACTTACATATTAGAATTAGCCCAATTTGCTTCATATCGATTTTTATGATCAAATAGAAGCTATTTAGTGAACATGAAGGTTATTTCTTACTTTAAATTTTTAAAGAAGATGGATCGTGAATTTTTAATGGAATTTTCTAGCATTATGGCATATTAATAACAGAAAAATCTAGTCAAATATACAATAAACCACGAATATATCATACCAAAAGTATAGTTGCAAGATTATAATATAATAAAACTCTATATATTGCGTAGTAGATGCAAATTAAAGACATGCTTTATCCATGGTGCTATTAAGTAGTTAAAAAGGCAGTAGATTGCAGAAGCAGTAAACTCTGATGTACAACATTATAATTGAAGTCTAGAATATAAATATTATACAATCTAAAATTTAAAAAAACCTTTAAATGGTCCCAATAGAAAAGAAACATTGTAAATGAGAAAGTGCCATGAAAGCCATCATAAAATTTTACTACGGGATAAACTAAATTGTAACTAAAATTCTTAATATTATCAAAATAAATAACACGAAAAAGCATAAGTCAACAATTAAAATTGTTTATAAATATATTTCAGGTACAGTTTTATTGTTGGGCATCATAACAATAAATAAAAATTATTATTTTATGTCCAAAAAAAATCAGCAATTTATTATATCAGAGGCAAAAATAATTTAATGAAGAACTATGATTAAGATTTGTCATTGTTGCAAAAAGTTTAAATCAAGTTTCACAGAAAAAAAAAGCAAAATTTTTTTAGGGCCCAATTTTTTTGGTTTATGAAGCACAAAGCCTAAATGAAGAACGAATGACAAAATTAAATTTATAAAAATGCAAACCATGAACATGCATGGGGTGAAATTATGATCAAAAATGCCTCTATGGAAACCTGGATCAACAGAGCCTGTACTTTAAAACAAATAAAAGCGAACTACAAAATGTTAAAAAAAAATCTAAGAAGAAACAATTAAAAAAGATAGATTTATGAAGAATTATATTTTTACGATATTAAAATTTTAAACCAGATTAAAGTGTTTTTTAGATTAATTGGTGTTGGAGATATAAAAATTTAAGCGTATTCAACTAATTTTATAACTTACACAAAAAAATACAAATAGGAATGATAATTTTAACATATTAAAAAGGTATATTAGATATTTTTTTTATAAAACTAAAATTTATATAAAGCGACTTACAGACAGTCACTATCTATAACTCATAATGTAACCACAAAAAAACGACACAACCGAATCACACATAAATATTCGCATTCAAAAGAAGTAGAACCATTATAATTAGGGTTAAAAATATTGGTACTATGGAAATACATAATTACAGTTTAAAAACCTTTATCTATAAATTTAAAACACATTTACATATTATTTTTCACAAAGCATTTACGAAGAACAGGCTATGATTTCTTTTCTATTTGACATAATTCCTCTAAAATTCAAGATCCAAAACTAACAAATCTTTACTTTTGTAGCAAAAAAGAATAAAGATATCATTTTGCGTTGTTTTTCGTATCTTATTTTTTGTATATTTCTAATTTGATGCCATTATTAGTCCATCTATAGTATTTTAAAGCATCGTATGTGAATATTCGTGATTTTAAAGTGATTTACATGCTTATGTCCATATTTTATTTCCCAATAATCCTTTTGAAGAGCTTTCTATTCAATTATAAGTATGAAAGAGAATTTTTCGTTGTTTATATCCAATAAATTGTCATATTTTAGCATATTTTTTTTGTATGTATCACATTTAGAAAAGTTTTTATATTTTTAGATACTATTCAACGATACATCATGTCCTTACTCTGTGTCCTCTATTATATTTTATCTTTCCCAATTTCGGTCTGAAAAAAGATCTTCATCAAATATTACTCATAATTTTTTCATAAAACATCTCTAACTACATTCTTTGAAGAGATCCAAACCTTTGCCTTACGATTATCTGAAAAGAATGGGGTTTTGATGATACGTTTAATTGCAGTCATAAGTAATGTTAACTACAAAAAAATCAATATTTTTTTTACGGTAATTTTGTACTCAGAAAATACGCTACTTATTAACGTATTGCCGATCCAAATTTGTAATTTTTACACCTATAAACTATATATATACATTTATAATTGCTATTAAGCAATATATTTTGTATTTTCCTTCAATATATAAACATTTTTACTTAAAAATTTTTACAGCACAGGCTTAGCATCAAAAAAATTGATTGCGCTTTTTTTCTGGAAGATAAAAAAGTTTTTATGATATTAAAAAATTACTGAAAAATTACAAATGGAATAAATAGTTCACTAAGTACTTTATTGTAATTGTATTATAAACATTTAATTAGACACCTACGTACAATTTAGTGCAAATATCAAGAAAGCATGAAACATATTATAGAAAATTTCCCCAGCATATATAAAGATTGTAAAATAAATTTCCTATATGTTTAATAATAGAAATAGAGAATCACAACAATAATTTAGCGCTGATTTTTTTATTTTAAAAATCCGATGTCTACTTTGTGTTTCTAAATCATGTACACCTGTTTAACATCGACATTATATTAATGATAAAAAAAGCTCAGATTGAATCGCTATAACTCATGATCCAACGATAATTATTGTTAAAAATTACATAAAATACACCAATATACAATAAAATAAAATGTAAATAAATAGAAAATCGGTAAAAACAGACACATAAAATTACTATGAATACACAGGAATTGAAATTATTTATCGATATAAAAAAGATATAAGCAATTACATTACCAATAATAAACCTGCATGAAATATTCAGAAATTAATTTTAGCCTTTAAAAATAGAGAGTACATACATCACTTATGTGCCAATAACAAACATAATAAAGACAAGCTAAAAAAATCAGACACAAATAATAGATATGCGTATGCCAATATGCATGAAGAAAGAAAGTATATATAAATAAGCACCTGATTACAAAATCTTACAGCAAGGTAGCTAGATATACAATCAAATGATAAATATCACCATTCTATCTTAAATTTTAAAGAATTCTGACTAGTTGTAGGCAAAAAATTGATACATTATTAGCAACAATTTTACATTATAAATAATTTGGTCATTTAAAAGTCTTTGAAGCTCTAGAAGTCAGCTTTTTTGCAAAATAGATGGAAGTTTGAGACTTTGCATTACCTGCAGAGAGATCAACAAAGTGACAGTTAAATGCAAAAACGTATCCTCTAGAATTATGACAAACGAAAATCATATAAAGTGAATCTATTTTTATTAAAATAGAATAAGGATCTGGATTTTAACAAATTAAAATTGATGAGAAGACATGCCCAATATAGTCGATTCGAGTGTGATATGATAATATTTGATTAATAAGATGTCTCTGTAATCATATAAATTACAAAGTATATGATATTTAAAAGAGAGTGACTGATTATGAAGGTCATATTATATGAAATTTAACAGAAAAATTTTATAGAACGACTTAATAATCCTACAAATTGACCAGAAAAGCTTAGAACTTCAAACAAAATCCATTAAAAGAATTATTTTTATTCATAAAATCTGAATTGCGTGTCAAGGGAATATTATGACGCAGCAGCTTAATACAATCACATCCACTTTAAATTTAGCAAAAAAAACCACATAAAAAAAGATAAAATAGACGGTAAAGACCATTTCTGCACCTATAATGTAAAAAAGTAATTAGCCATGAATTGAGCAGCGCACCACTATTTTTTTTTCCTACGGAAAGATACAATATTATGTATAAATAAAATATCACAGGATACAGAACTTGAAATAAACTCGAATTCATAAGAAACTCATTGGATTTCAGAAAAAAAAGAATGAATGAATTCTGACATAACATTTATATCGACTAAAGACACTAGAATTTTATAACAGAAGCAGTTTTATTAGGAAAAAACAATAATGGTGCAGATGAAATATTTTATATTATTTTAAAAGGTTCATACATCACAAATGTTCTATAATGTTGTAGAAAAGTACTTATTAATTAGTATTATATATTATCATAGAAATATGAATTGAAGACAATAAATAAATTTAATTTGAATGAAATATCACAGATACGACTATTTGAACATATCCCCTAAAATTATGTTAACTGATACATCTAAAGATATAAAAATATAGAAAATAAAATGCGTATCGCAAAGATATATGAAATGGCAGTAACATATATTTTCCTATATTAAATAAGAGTGATGGATTTTTTTATACCCTAATTACCCACTTATAAATACAAGCAACATGATGCACACACAAATTTAACAATACAAATCGTGCTTTATGTTTCTATCTTTATCATATTTCAAAAAATTTCATATTTAAGTTCTTACTGTGTACATATGATTCGTGTGTTCTTCCTTTACCAATTAGAACTTTTATTTTATCTTTTGAATTTATAAAATAAATAATTTTCAGTTTCCATGGTAAATCGTTAATTTTTATATGATTATTAATAAATCTGTGAATTTACACGCATTAACATTTTCATTTGTTTTCTGCAAAAAAAATGATACCAATGTGTTTTTTAGATTAATTTTCTTATGTTTTTGACTTTGCTGTATATTCCAAAATAAAAGTATGAAAATGTTGAAAATAATATTTATAAAGGTATTTCTATTAAAAATCAACATCAGACCGTTTCAATCTTCAGAACGACAATGAGCTTAGTTTTATTTTGGACTATGCTAACTAATTATGAATTTTTATTACACTAAAAAAGACATAAAATAACCAAAAGAGTGTCTAAAATATAAAAGTCTGGATTTGAGCATTTATTTTGAATTCTTTTGTTTTGCATAGACATATATAATCATGACAAAAAAAATAAATAGATCGACCACCTTTAAGACCGATAATTTAAATATTATAGCAATAACTTCATATATGAAAACCAATACTCTATTTCAAAAAATAGGTTTTAAATAAAATTGTGGTTTTAAAAAAAATTTTTGCATGTGGAGGCGAGTTTGCAATTGTATTATCAAAAAAAAAGTACGTTAGGGAGTGATTATTTTTAAATATATCACAAATGCATAAAAAAATAAAAGAAAACACCATTACATACCAAAATTATTATATAAAAATGCAGAAAGTCTATTGAAAGAGTTACTGTAATATTGAATAATACAGAGGAATTAATATATTTGATCGATATTAAAACATGATATAAGGTAATAGATATGATGAGAAAAGATAATTATCGGGTGCACCCGCTTTGAAATTCGAACTAGGTTTTTGGTGAAATAAAATGAATAGAGATAGATAAATTGATTCCTAAAAACCATTATATTTCAAATATGCTAATCTGTTTTAAGCAAAATATTAAAATTCCACGGATCAATACTAATTTATTGAATCTATATTTTGATATCTAATTTATCAACTAATTCTTTTGTGATTTGATAGAGTTAAAAAAAATTAAGCATTATAATTTATACATTAAAATAAAAAATTTTCATATATTATTTTTTATTCATGGGTTGTGTTTATTTTTATTTATTTTATCTATTGAGACGTAGTCAGCTCATTGGAAACATTGCACAGCACCTTGTTACATCTTTTGACACCTTCCCACGATCTATCTGAATCAACTGCTCTTCTTTCTCTAAATGAGACGAGTTAAACTGTCTTGCGAAGTCTATGAGCTTGCATTTATTGCTTCTACTTCGTCTGGGATTAACTCATTAACAATTTTTTTTTGCTCAAATATTATTTTTTATTTATGGGCCATATTTACAGTCGTAATTTGTGTTTTTTTTATCTGGCACAGCTTGCTTGATTCTCTGTACGCATAGATTATTTATACTTTCGGCTATCTTCTCCTCTTTAAAGTCTTTTTCAATACCCCTATTTCTTTCGAGCCTATTAATTCAAGGTTTTTTCTCAATCCCAAGGTTTGAATATATGCCTCAACCTGGTTCGTGACATCTAGTTCCTTCAGGTACCTTCTATGATTTTACTCAAATTATTAGTTATTTATATTTAATTATAAATTAAAAGCTATGTTATAATTTCTATAAAAGTGCCATGTATCCGTATAAAATGAACGAACGTTTCATGCAGAATAATCAAATATTTTTACTTCGAATGTGGTCTAAATACTTAGATCATCGTTTTATTTTAATTGATTTTTTTTAATACAATACAATGCTATCTTCAGATAAAATAGAAAAAAAATGATATATTGATCAATCTAAAATCATTGAGCAGTATTTATTAAAGCAATAAATTCTTAATATGAATCTTTTAATTTTTATTTCTATTTTTTCAAAATCTTTGAATTTATTTTTAGCTGGATCCGAAAGCAAGACTAAGACTAAAATTGCCTGTAATATGATATATAATGGTACAAGTCATAAAAATGAAAACGAAAGAAACCATCATACAAAAAATAATATTGAATACCATATGTTTAAAACGTCGGATCAAGGAAACGGCAATTCTTCATTACAAATGACGAAAGGGGGGACTTCTTCATCATACTCATTTAAGGGAATGGACTTGTCGTTTAGTTCTAGATATGACTATCCAGGAGAACGTAACTAGTGGTTCTAAATCATTAAAATTTGTTTTCTTTATACGTTATACTTAAAATTTTCTTTTTAATTTATGAAGTGTACGGTGGTAATTTACACAGAGAAGATACAATCATTTGCTGACAATAATTACACATAAAATTCAATCTTATTTAGGCAGAATTCTAAATAAAAAACCCTTATTTTAAAAAAATATCATGTTTTACACCTTGTAATACCTAAAAATCCACAATTTAATATTTAGATACATGCACTAAATATACCAGATGTTTTTTTTTATAAAAAATGGAGGCTCTAAAAAACTATTTATCAAATAGTTTTTCAATATAATTAAGATATATTTTTCGCTTTCATGCCCATTTTTTTGGTTTAAATAGCTGAGTATCTTTATCCACCCACTTTTTTCTAAACATTTAAATTTCAAACATACCTCAAGCGCTTTTAGATATTAGCATATTTTTATAATATTAAAATGTGTGTCAGATTTTGTTTTAAATGCATATATATTGTAATCTTTGCCGTGTTATCATGTAGACTTGATATTATTTCTTCCAAGATTATTTGGACTCATATTCTTTGTTTCTCGCTTGGTGAAAAACTAAAAATACTGGTAAAATTTTAATACTGCTTTATATGATTTTTTTTTCAATGGGGTTTTAGAAAAAAAAATTTTTTTCGAGTTATAATTTTACTTTGTTTCAATATTTCAGCAAATACTTTCTAATCTTAGAAAAAAGCATAAAAAAATTTTATTATGAAGTCTAGAAATGATCAAAAAATTATAACTCTTTGGAAACCAATTGATACGTCTAAGGCGCAAAGAAAACCCATAACCTCGCTTTATCATAGTAAAAAAAAATGAGTATTTAAGGCAAAAATTATTGCAATAATATTCTAAGAGCTGCTGAAAATGATTATAAAATTTGAAATTTTACACTTTAGACATCATTTAATGGAGAATAAAATAAGTAAACATTAAATATTGTTATATTATATTCTTCCAGAATTAATTTCATTAAAAAATCTCTCATTTGTGCAATATTTTATGTGTGGCGCGAAATTTACAATATCATCATATTTTATTTGCAAAAAATTGTAATAAAGAGCATTTGGAACCCTAATTATCAAAGTAAAAGATAAATACATGAATATCCTTAAGAAAAAATGGATTTGCAATTTATATATACATTCAAAGTTTTAATATGTTTGTATTCCATCAGAAAAAAAATTATACATAATATAAGCAGGAAGCATTAAAAAGTGAATTTCCATTATGAATATTGTAAATTGTAGTTGGTGTCTAAAATCCTATAATTTGTAGAGTATTCGGTGTTTTTTATGGGTTTAATTCATAAAAAACTATTTTTAAAACTCGTAGAAGTATTTTTACGATAAATCTTTTAAACATAATTTTTTGATCGGTATAAAAAAAGGTACTTTTTATAGAATTCTAAGAATGCATAGAAATTACTTTATTTTAAAATTCAGTAAAGAATCATGGTCGCATTATATTTTTACATCAATTTCATGTCTATTGTTAATTATTAAAAATAATATTTAATTAAATTTAACCAATGAAAATATATATTCAAAGCTTAAAATGCATTATTACACACTTCAACGAAAAATAATTTAAAATTTGAGGCGAATATGAGAGCAATGCCCAAAAATTATTTATGAAATCAGAGGATTTTAAATGGCGAAAATATTTGTAAAAACAAAAACAATTGATCTATGATATATTAGCATCCAAAAGTATTTAGTCCAATAGCAAGGCAAAATAGATTAGCCTATTTTTTAATCAAATAATCTATATAAGCCGGTTATTTTAAATGAAAATATGTTCAAAAGTAAATAAATTTAGAATGATAAAGGTTTATGATGTGTAAATAACAAAAATAATCAAGATTACCTGTGAAATTTCATTTTTGCTATCACGCGATTGGTAATTATGCAAATACTTTGCCCCTATCGCGCTAAAAATATGTCAAATTATATGTTTTTTATTTTTTTCTACAATAATTTCAGCGAAATATATGAAGTTTATTATAAAACGATTGCCATGCCAAATTTTATAAATAGACGAAAGGTATACTTATTTCTTTGTAAATATACACTACTATTTTAATTATGTTATTGTTATCAGAATAAAATGAATCTAGTCCATGGATTATATTACAACATAATTTCAATTTTAATCATTTATTTTTAAAATTATCAGCATGTTTTTATTTTTTGATTTTTATCATCATCAATTACTAGATAATATGCCAAATTTCAATTTCATGCATTAGAATCTAAACTTATTTAAAATTACGTTTTATATAAAAAAGAAATATCATCATTCATATACTTTTTGCGCCGATTAATGCTCTTATTTATCGACAATCGTGAATAATACTTTATTGTTTTAATTATATCAAAAAATATTATTTAGCAAATTTGTAATGACTTGGGATGGAGTGGTTACAAAATTCCATAAAAAATATGTTGAGGAGTTAGAAATCCTGGAAGAAGTAGAAGCAAACATGCAAGCTCTCACACTTGCAAAACACTTGAACTCATCTCATTGAAGAGAAAAGAGCAGTCTATGAAGATAGATTAGGGTAAATTATGAAAAGATGTATCAAGGAGTTGTGCAATATTCCCAATGGGCTAACCACGTCTAAATAGATAAAGATAAACTAGACAACAAATAAATAAGATATTTAGCAAATTAATTATGCTTACAACTTTTTTTTTAATTTTTGTACATGTCTTTTAAATTTGAAATCAAAATTTTTATCGCTTTCATTTAGAAGAGGTTTTAAATATCTAAAGTATGCGTTAATCATAGGAAGAAATTTAGACTATAAAAAAACAGGACTCTTATTTTTTGGACTGTTCCTATAAATTTTAACATGTTTCTGCTCAATTGGGTGTTTAAATTTATTTTTTGCCGCACGTTTAAAAAAGGCACAAAAATGTAATTAAGAATTATGAAAGCTATTAGAACACTGTAAAAAAAGATAACATATGTTTATGTGTTGAAATATATTTACTACAATTTCTGAATATACAATTCGACTTTCATTGTGTTTATAATTTCTTTTTAGTTTTATTTGATTAGATTTTGTGGATAAAATAAAAGAAAAGCATCTTGAAACTTTTTTTTATCATGCAAAATTAAAGATTTTCATAATACAAATTGTATTCTTAGATCATTTAAGTAAATTTAGAAATCTTGAATTTGCTACGTATATGCATTTCGATAGTTTACAATAAACATGCGACTTTTACCCTTAAAAGTTTTTAATTGAAAAACATAAATGGTCTAATAGGTATATAAATTGACCCTTTAATTTCCTTGATTTTATATATTATTTTATCAAGGGATGGGGATAACTAAAAACCAGGACAAAGGACTACAGTAGCAAAAACATCCAAATTTATCCTGTAAAGAACGATGGGATGAATAAAACGGAAGATAACTCATATGGATAAAATTATAATGCCTCTAAAATACATCTAAAGGAAACTATCTTCTAATATGCTCTTCTTCAAAAGAATTAATTATAAAAGAGCGTTATAAATCAATCCTTCTACGCTTTAAGCGTATGCCCCGTTTACAGACAATATGACTTACTAAAACGACAATTTTGCAAAGCGCTTGTCTTTAAAAGAAGTAAAAAGTCATAAAATGATATTCTAGTAGGTAAAAATGGTGAAAGGAGACTCGTTTGAAAATTATATTACGAAATTTTAAAAAAAAGAAAAATAGGAAGCGGTGCTGTTTTGAATCACAACAAAAATTCATAGAAAATTTTTTTTTTATATCAAATCAATTTTTATCAAGTTTATGCAGAGTTGGTAATCAAGACAAAGGGTGTTAAATGGAACAAAGTAAGTACGCTTGCACAAGGTAAATAAGAAAGTCATGGAAGATTTAAAAAATGTTGTAAAGACAACTTCCAGTACCAAGCAATTTAAAAACAGGACTGAAATTACTAAGATCCAACAGAGAACCCAGTTAATTTATATTGAGCAACACCAAAAAAGGATCAACAGTCCAAAAGAAATTACATTACAGTGAATGAATTTAAAAGCTTAAATCTTTTTGAAAAAAAACGTATTTGGAGATCTATCATAGCGCAAGAAGATAGTTCTCAGAAGAAAAAATAAAAAAACAGCGTAAGATAATGCGAAAGCAAAAAAATCCAACACATAAAATCTGATATACTATAAATTATAAATTATAAATGAAAATGAAGAATAAAAAGAAACAGACCGATAAATACAACAAAAATGCGAGTTTTAGCTGGTAAAAATCACACGAAGTAAATATAAGACAGTTTATCGTTCATTGAATAGAAGGAAAAACTTGAAATTGAAGCTGATGAGAAACAAATCCCAGCTTTTTCGGTGAAAATAATGAGAGCATGCAGTTTGAAAAGTATCTATACGATTCTATTAAAGAACGAAATGTGGAGTTATGTTTTTTAAATTCTAAGAATTTGAAAAAACTTTAACTACTTGCCTAATTTTAAAGCTGTAAAAGCTGATGAGATCTATAACTTTTATCTACAAATATGTCATATTTACATTAAGATATTTACGATAATATCACTGAGATATGTTTGAAAGGAAAAATTGCAAATGAATGGGTTTATGAAAGAACGAAATATCTCATACCAAAAGATAATGACATAAATGGTAGTGAATTAAGACCTTTTATCTCTTTAGATAATCTCGATAAATTGAAATCTAAAATTATAATGGAAATTATAGAGTTGGAAGTGTAAAGGCATACCTATTAATAGAAAATAGACTAAGTACCGTATGTCGGGTACAAGGAGCTAAAAAGCAAGCGCCAATAAACACGGCAACAAATATATAATATAGCAACAAATTGAGCACCACATAGATTTATTTAAAGAAAGCTTATGACCAAATCGATCAAAACTATTAGATACCGCTATTGGCAAAACTACTTCTTCTAAAGTATGCATACAAGTTTATAGGGTATTAACGAGTAAAGAGAAAATTAATGCAAGTATAAAAAAAGAAATATTGAGCAAAGTATGATATGAAAAATACACAAAGGTGATAGTGTATCACCACTTCTATTTGACTTGTGTATGGGTTCATGTATTAATGTACTTAACTGATCGTTCCTCTAAGTAAATATACCATTAGATGAATCTTCTATAGAACAAAATATTTCCTATTTATTGATAATCTTAAGCTTGTAAGTAACGTATCAAAAACGTAAAAAAATTGACATTAGAAACTGTGGATTTTTTTAATTTCATGGGACTACAAATAAATAATCGAACTCTGAAACAAATTATTTAGTGTGTAAATAATATAAAAATTTAAGATAGGTAAAATGGATTTAAATACCTCGGAATAGTAGAAATAGTAAATCTGTAATAAACGTGAAACATTTGCCGAAATCTGTAATGAAATTATATTAAGAATTTTGAGTCTACTCAAAACCAATCTCAACCGCAAAAACCTTTTCAAATCATTTAACCAGCACGCAGTAACACGGAATAACTACTAAAAGCATTCTTAAATTAGAACTAAAAGACTTTGCTAAAATAATTGTCGGATAAAGAAATTTTAGGTAAAAGAATCTATTCAATTACGGTAAGTAAATCAAAAAAGATTATATTTTGTAAGGGAATAAATTGGGTGAGGACTATCGATTTTGAATTTTTATCGGAGAAAAAGACTTTTACATAAATAAGACACTTACCACCGATTAAAAAATATGGCTAAGAAGAGCTGTTATATAAAAAATAAAAGAGGCGAATCAAACAGATCTATCATTAATAAACGTAAACTTGATGACTAAATATAATTTAGACAATCTATCTGAATAAACTATTGATTTGAAGCAGAAAGAAAGTTTAATGTGCAAAATAAAAGATAAACAACTACATCAAAACCTCTCAATGTCTACAAAAACTCAATGATTGACATACTCAGATCTTCAAGGTGGCATAAATCGAAAAAGTTAAGCCAAAAAGGAAGGAAGAATAAGTTATATCCAGGATAGATATATGTTCTTTGGAGAAAAATCAAAATGTAAACACTGTAGGGAAGCATAGCAAACAATAGAGTACCTAGCAAGCCGATGTAAAAGAATGCTTAGTCACGAATATTGACTAAGAAAATATAATTTTTAAGATGATTACTTTTTTTTCACACATGAAAATACAACTTTAAAAAATAAAAACAATCAGAAAATTCACGGTTCAAGAATTATTTAAAAAAGAAAAGGCGGAAATAAAGGTTGATACAAGAATAAAAACTTATCCCATGATACACCAGGTATTTTCGTGTATGATCTGATACAACTTGACTACTTTAATAGAAATAGGAACCACGAGTATTGATAATATAAAGAATTTTAAAAATTAAAAGCTAAGAAAATACGGCCTTAGTAGCTATGAAATCCTCAATATTTACAAATTATGAACTATAATATTGCCAAACGTCAAAACTTCGGATGAGGGGGGGGGGGGTTACAGAATGCAGTAAGTAATATATTAAGGTGTTAGTAATACAAACTGAAGCGGAAGCATTCGCACAAATAATAGGATCATGGAAAGCACTTAAACTAAAAATTCTTTTGAGAAGAAGATGCATCGAGAAAGATTGTAAAGATGTTGAGGTGGGAAGAAGTATCAGTGAAATCTATTCTATATTACAATCTAAAGTTTTGCTTGATGAGCTATAAAAAGCAAAAAATCAAATTAACTCATATATAAAAATTTTCAAAATGTAGGATTACGTAATTAGAACCCGATGATTTAAAAAAATTAGATGATGATATAAGAAGTCTATTGATAAAAAACAAGATACATCATCAGCATCTAATAAATATAGATTATACTTAAGCAGAAATGAGCTTGGACGCGAATTAGAAAACATAGAGTTAAAATCCGAGATATACTGCTGCAATTTAGAAAATAATTATTTCGAGAAGAAGTAAAATCTTCTAGGGAGTGTTCCATTCTGAAAATAAAAAATTAAAATGCGAAACACTTGTATTTGCGCAACAAATATAGTTATATATGGATGCCAAATAGAATCTTCAAAATGTTGACATAAAAGTGCCGGTTCAAAAAAAAAAGAACGATTATTGTGTAATATATAATAAAAAATTCTTCAATGCTTACAAAAAAACATTGGTGAATATTGAATTTTCTTCATAGTGGCTGTAATACGGAAATATAAGACCATCAGAAGAAGCCAGACTCTGCTACATTCAAGACAGAAACATTATTTTTAAGATAAATCATCATGCGCCATTGTAATGAATCTTTTGAAACAGATGATAATGTGGCAATAGGATGTAAAAAAAATGCCTGGTCACGATTACATAATCAGGCACAACATATAATTAAGATGTCTTCACTTCATGCTAGCAAGAAAATCAGGCTTTGAAAAAACAAAAAACCTCGCAGGCACACAGTACAAGAGACTATGGGAAATTAATATGTTGAGATAAAAGTAGATATGAGAATTAAGAGGTACATAACTTATTGATGACAGATCTGCTATATTCACATGTGACAAAAAGAAAAAATATATCACCTTGATATAAATAGGTCTATCTAGTATAGATGATATCAAAATGATCAAAAACGAAAAAATAAGAAAATATAAATTATCATTATCTGAATAGTCATTTGTCTACAGTGTAATATTAATATTATATCATATGTCGTTAAATGAGATGAGGTTGTAACACAATATCATAAAAGGTACATGAAAGAGCTTGAAGTCACAAACCAAATAGAGGCATATATTTAAACTGTAGGATTTAGGGGAAAACTTGAACTAATAAGCCTTGAAAAGAGGAGATGTATCGAAGAAGATGTAAGACAGAAGGGAATAGAAAAGAGTATAAATATAATGTGCGCACGGGAAATCAAGTAAATTAAGTATGAAGTAATTTCTATAGCTACGATACCAATAACTCATGAATAAAAATAATATCATATTCTTTATAAGGCGTGCAAAAATTATTCACTCTCAACCGATAATACCCTCTTAATAAGGGATGAATAATCTTAGAATCTTAAGATTGAATTCAATTTGTGTGTAAAAGAAGATTTACTAATGCCATAAGCTATTAAATTGAAAATATAAATTTTATAAAACCAGAAAGAACGTAAAAAATAAGTTTAATACTAGAGAAACACATTACAAATTTTTTATAAAATTTTAGTGATTCTAGATTTTGGATTAAAATTTAGGTGATAAAATCGCCAAAAATACCTACATATAAAAGCCAAATAATAGCACTGTATTTACTATTTTATATATTCCATGTAAAAAAACCTTAAGATAATAATAAATATTTGCTGAATTCAGGAATCTAAAATTCAAATCATTTTTTAGCGAGAATTGGTTGGCCCGAAATTGATTTAAGGCACTGGTATGTATATTTTTTTAGTAAATCATTTTCTATTGATAATTTATAGGCTATTTAAATTAAAACAGGCATATGTATTTTCTTTCCCAATTTTATGTTTTTAATCATAAAAAAAACTTTCCCGAAATTTTATACGGTAAGACAATGGAAAATTATAAATATTTGATATAAATTAGCTATCTAGTGACAGATGTTAAGTTTTATAATTTACTAACATATTTTAAGCGATGAATTTACTTTTTTATAAACTTTTTATGTAGAAAATCCAATCCATGCGTGAAATACAGCTACAGGTGGATTAAAATACACAATTATCTAGATTAAAGGTTTTTTATGACATAATATACTCTTATTTAGAAGATTCATCGATTAAAACATCAAATATACAAAAAAATTATATCCAACAGTGGAATTAAATTTTGTCCAAATTTAGACCCAAAGAAATGATTAAGCGGTTTCAAGACCTCTCCAAATAAACAGTGATGTAGATAAGTAATCAAATAGGAAATATATAATTTCGAAAATTTTAAATATAAAAAAGAAGTAAGAAAGACAGAAATTTTAATAAAAATATGCAGCTCATGATATTTTAGATCATCAATCGGGTCAATCACTCGATAAACGATATAGTTAATTAGTTATTTCAAGAAATAATTTAATAATATTTTAATTAGATTCACAACTTTAAAAAACATATGTCAATATGAATTTTTTAAAATCATCATAAAATCTAATAGTGATTCTTTTAAATATATAGCGGCCCAAAAAAACGCAAAGATATTTTATACATAAATCGTTGGATTTAGGCATTAATACATAATTATTTATTTTTAGATAATTTATTCATGAATTATATGAAACTAATAAAAATCACTTGTACACAAATAGTTTTTATTTTTTCACTTATTAATACCATTAAGCTCAGATCGTTCTCATAAAAAGTGTTGGATCTATTTTAACTTTTTGAATCTCTTTTTCATCCAACTGTTTTTCGTTTTTATCGTCTTCAAATATTATTCTTTTATTCTTTTGTTCATTTTTTCCCATACTTATATAAAATTTTTCCCATTCATAGATAATATTTTTAGCTCGGCTAGTATAGCCGGGGGCAATGCACTAAAGCAAAAATCGATGCAAAATATTATTCTATATAGCATTGTTCTCACATATTAAAAAATTTTAATAGTCATAATTTTAATATGTACATAAAATAACCTATTTATAAATTAATATTGTTTTGTGTTGATGACTTATAATATTTTTGAAGCTAAAAATTAGAAAATTTATTTAACCTTAACAATTAATTTCTTAAATGGGCCCTTTTAATTAAAATTTAAATGAAAAATAATATGCATAAGATGATTTTGTCCGTTCCTTACAATGAGAAAAATACGAATAAAATTTTATGTTTTCATATGGACAACCACTAAATCATATTTTTTTGATTTAATCCGATTCGTAGGCTTATTTAGCCAAATATAGCAATAATAATATTGTTCTGCGCCTAGAATATCATTTGATTCTACCCATAACTGGATATTATTTGAATCAACACTTTAATCACAATTGATTTTCGTATCATTACACATTTAATATATACGATGGTTAAAAAAGATAAAGAGGAAAATAATCAAAATAAGAAAGAGATAATGTTCATATTTTAAAAAATTAACCAGATATTTAATCCGAAGTCTGCAATATCAAATGAAAACCTCGAAATACTACCATTAAATATTTTAATCGAGGGTATAAAAGTCTAAATCCCTTGAATAATGTATATTTAAAATAAAAATATTACATATTAGCTGCAATTATTTGCGTATTATAAAAGGAGAGGGGCCTATTAGAATATAAATATGTATAATTCGATTATGATGAGGGGGTCGAATATTAAAAAGTGATATATATGCAGTTTCTACCTAAATACTTAAGTATTAATATGACAAAAGCCTTCGTTTTTATTCAAAAAAATACATGGAATAATTTTTAGCTGGGTTTACAAGATATACTAAACCCTATTTTGTATATTATATTCTTCTGTGTACGCGTGCTATATGGAGTTATCTATATAAATATGTGTGTATATAAGTTACCTTACATTTAAAAATATATAGATACATGCGACTTGGATATTGATTAATGCATAACTGGAACAAAGTTATTGATAGAAACTTTTTTTGGATTTATGATATTTAAAAGTACTCATTGATGAGTAAATCACCTAATTTTTTATTATATAGATAAAAATTTTATCCGGTTCCTTATTTTTCAATAGAAATCACAGTTTTTCTATAAAATTGTTCCAATACATGTTTATCGGTGTACTTAAAAACGGTTTTGTAATTTATAAGCCAGTTTATACACATTTTTAATAATTTTAACAAAAATATTTATTAAAATATTGTTTTTATAATATAAAATCGGTTCATAAAGCTCATCCGTCTCCATATCACTATAAATATTTATTAACGATGTTTTACTGAAGAATTATAATAATAAAAAGAAAAATGAACATTAGATCTTTAATAACTATTCATTTTTTATTCTTGTAGATATGACGCGAAAAATCAGCAATTAAATTAGTACCCAGTTCTATTGGTTTTTCATTTTAAGAATGCACACAAAATCAAAAAATAGCTAAGACAGATCGTAAGTCTATCAATTAAAATATAAATGAACGATTCTTAAAAATATGTTTTAGAAATTTTTTAGGGCATAGTGCTGCATATTAAAAAATAATTTTAATGATAAATATGTGATTTTTGCAAATAATATAAGCCTTTATCATAATAATTTCTAAATTTTCAAAAATAGTGGGCGAATTTTCTTTTGTGTATTCTTATGATATAATCCATATGAACAAGAAAGTCCTGGTATGTCTAGGTGATAAAGTGATAAAATTTATAAATTTCTCAATAAAAGGTTTATTTTGAAGATGCGTTCGATACATTTTTTTTAATTGATGAATATTTTATCTAAAAATGCAGATTCAGCCTCTAATATATCTTTAAAATGGAGGTATTTGCGATTGGTAGTGATTTTTATGCACAAATACGTTCACAAGAAACCGATATATCGGAAAACCATAAGTATAGTTAAATATTTTCTATATATAGTTTCACGGAACCATTTAAATTAACTAGAATAAATTTCTGCTGTAAACTAAAGGAATTAAGTGTTCTTTAAAATTGTAATGAAAAGAATTACAACATAAAATTTATGCTGAGCCAATATCGTCTCTTATTTTTTTATTAAAAAGCATCTCAAATGATAACCACTGCCTGATTATACTGTATTTAATTATACGCGTAGGTATTCACTTATAATGAAATAACCATATAGTATATATAACAGAAATATTAATATTAGATTAGCGCAATAAAATTATTGTTTTTATGCTTTAAATAATTATATTTTTAAAATCAAAAGCCAGTATGTTCATGCGTAATACGACAATTTGAATGTTGAACATATTTCGTTGAAATTTAATAGACGATATTGAGTTCTGTCATATCATTTCGTGACAATTCACATTATTTTTTATATTTGAGGCTATCAGGTTGTTTCAGTAAAAGATTATTATGTAAAAATTATAATATTGTTTTTTTATCTACATATAGAGGCATTTTCTAGGTAGTCCGAACAATATATACAAATTTTAAATTGTCCGAATAATTTTCTTCTTTTCTAATTAAACCTTTCTCAATATTATTCAGATTTATTTCTGGTCTTTTTACTTTGTTTTCATCGAGAATATGTCTAGAGGTTTCAAGTAAAATCTTCCACTCATAGTTTTTGTTTTCCTTACTTCCATAATGACTAGACGGGATCTTAGTTCCAATATTTATAATAAGAAAAATAAAATTTAAAACCAGCATAAGATAAAATGGGTATATTTATTATTTATATTTTCATGAACTTAATTTGTTTGTTGATATACAAATTGCTATATTAAGATTTTTTTAATCTCTTCTGTATGTAGCACCTTTTTGAACTTTTAAGCTTTATTAAAATAAAAATTATACTAAATGTAATTAGATTATTAGCAGAGCATAGATCTAAAAATGTTTTGAATATTTCAGAACTAAAAAACACAAATTTGATTTTATGAAATTTAGCTTATATTCATTGAGCAAATTTCAAGATTCTTCATGATGGTTTGATATAACATTATTTAAAAAAATATCAACATCTCTAGCGGGTTATCATCCTTCACATTTAACTTATTGCAAAAATAAACACAATTTATATCGATTTCACTTGATGCTTCTGACTCGAACCTAAATATAAGATCAAAATTTATAAAAAGAAAATGAATAAGATGCAGAGGTTTTATTATATTGCTAGTTTAATTTCAATTTTCGTGTATAAAATTAATATTTGCCTGGTTTTTTGCACATATAATTCGCCTTACATGTTAATCGTTCTATGTTCCTGTATAAATGTGTTCATAATAGTATTCTGAATAAATTTCTTCTACTAAATCTACAGAGAAACGAAAAATATATATTACATCAAATAACTCAAAAATTAAAGCCTATTTATTATATGGGGAAGCTAATATTGTATTTTTTTTAGAAATATAAAAAAAATTAATTCTAGGGTTCTATTTTAAGTTTACCATAGCAGACACGGTTTGAACAAAAGCCGGGATAATTTTGCACAAATAAAAAAAAGGGTGAAGAACCTTTAATTTTGTATTTAAATTTTTTTTCATGTATATTATCACAATGTCTCTTTTTGAATCTAGAATAGCATTTAAATAACATTGAAGTAATAAATAATAATATTATAGCTTTTAATTGAAGCCAGTAGATTTTTTTTGGGTTTTAGCATATAAAAAATAATAGGTACATTATGTCGAAGTGCATGCTATAAAAAACGGTAAAATATTATTTTTACAGCTCAATAATTAAATTTATAAGACCATTGAACCTATATAAAGAGTAATATCATTTCAAATATCAAATGAACCAATTATTTTTAGGTCAAGTGTTACTTTAGTGCTACATTGTATGAAATAATCATGAAAAGGCCTTTATATTGTGAATTTGTCCTTTTTTTATGACAATTATCTATGAATTTTTACATAATATAAAAAAAAATATTGAATTAAAAATATGTTTGAAATCAAAAAATACTGTACTTTATATCAAAAAAGTATAATTAAATTGCAAAAAAAGCAAAAATATGCACTCATAATTATATTGGTTTTTAAAAAGACATTTTTACCTTGCTATCTACAAATAAAATTTAGTGTTTATCTTTTAAGGAGCGCCTTTTTCCTTTAATAAATTTTAAAACAAAGTTCCAGGGTATTTTTCTTTTCAAATATAAAAGCATTTTAGTTTTTTATTAATACTTTATCATAAGTTCTAGGATTTTTTTATTTATATTATATTTATCGAGATTGTTTGATGATCTGAACTTGATACAGAATTTTAAAAATAATTATACAAGGAAAATAAACTCTTAAATAGATAATTAGGATATTATAACCTTTAAACGTTATTTATAGATAGAAAGTCATAAAACAATATAGCATAAAAAATAATAAGATGCAATAGTTTTTATGGAAAAAATTTAATAATATTTTAGCACTTTAAATTGTCACTATAGATTTCAGTTATGTCTGATTTTGTAATTTTTTACAGTGTGATTCTATTGAATACTTTATAATAGATCATAGCTAAGTTAATCAGTGCTAAAAAAATATAGGGCCTTGTGTGGTAATAATAATTGTTTGGCATAATGTTTTGCGCTATAGTTATAATCATTAACCCTTATTTATGCATATAATTGCATTGGAAACATGATTATAATTACTAAAAATGTTTTATTCGCCAAAGAAAGCTAGTTTATTTATAATAATATCCAAAAAAAATAATCCAAAGCATGAAAAAAAGGATAATTTAGAGATATCCTCGAATTGATTCTATATATTACAAAAAAATCTGATCATTTTTTTTTTGTTAATATCAAAAATTATTTTGTAATAAAGATAAACCCTTTAATGTATTTTCAATTTTTATATAGATTCAACATGATATTTCGTTGTATATTACTATTATAAAAATTTAATAAATTATCCTTTAGATGAATATAAATACCATTTCTTTAAGGTGAAAAATTGTACAATTTAGAAAATATGAACAATTAAAAATATTTTATCAAACCGATGACCGTGATTTTAATCAATATATAGGCAATTTTATTAAACTTTTATCAACATTCGAATATGTTATGTTATCTATTTATTCGACGAGAAGAATAAGATCCTATTAAATACAATTTATATGCGTCATTCGGGATATCGTATCGAAATATTTCCCCTACATAAATTCAAGGCTTTTGTGTGGTAAAAAGGTGTTCTGAAATCGAGTCAAGTTTATTTATAATAGCAATAAAGTGTATTAAAAGAACATAAAGCTTTTTTTGTGGATAAATTTATATGTGTTCGTTGTTTGTTTGAGGCTGGGTGGGTGGGTGTGCAGTATTTATTTCTAGTTTGGTGATGTAAAAACGCATTTTTCTGTGAAAAATTTAAACCAGAATCCTTAAAATTTTAGGATAAATATACAAACTTTTTAACAATTAACCATAGTCAATCGTTAGTAATTAAAAGGCTCAAACTTTATCCTAAAAAATTTCTAATCCCTGAAATTATTTACAAGATATTACAAAAGAAAACATAAAACATGTTCTCTAGTTTTTAAAAACTTGTATTTATATATATAAAACCAATAAAATAGCAAAATATATATTCAATATCAAAAACAATGTGGTTTTATTATGGTTATTTGTAAACTCTTTGCAACAGATAGGTTAATAGCAAACCAAAAATATTATATAAGCAAGGCAAAAAAGCATTTTTTTTGCATATTTATATGCTAAATTTGTGAAGTTTATATATTTTGAATACATATTTTTAATTAGCTATTTTTCTTTTAATATTCACTTATTTACATAAGTAAAGCCTAGATGATTAAATTTACTCATAGACTAATATACTAAAATAATTACTATTTAAATTCCAGCTATAAAGGGTCAAAAAAACATTACAATAGTAAATAGAATATCACCACTATCACTGGCAAAAGAATAATTTTTTTATTATTAAAAAATTCCAATAATTCTTTTATAATAACACATTCATAATATATTTTCCTTTAAAAATGTGTATTTGCATCTATTATAAGAACAAGGATATTTTATGAACAAACTGTGTGCCTTAACATGATATTTTTCTCTTATTACACTGTTTTGCCTTTCTATGTTGGTATCTGAACAATATTTATAATTAAGAAGAATGTATACGAACTCAGCATAAGCATTTTAACATTAAAAAGACATTAAATTTTGTCAAAATTTTACTTATTTATATTTTCTATTACCATTGTAAATTACTTGATTTCCTTTTATTGCAATTTACCAAAAAAAATATGATTAGTAACACTTGGATACTTTATATACTTGTAGAATTATATTTTTTTACAATGTATTTGGAAGAAACACTGCTTGCTCAACATGAAAACTTTCTCCTGTTTTGTTTATCAAAATTTAAGCAATTATAAATGTATCAGTTTAGCATATGCTTTTCTAAAGATTCACTATTTCACTATTACTGTGATTATCAATATAGAGAAAATAATTTTAAATTTCAATATTTTGGATATCAAAGGTGCACTTTAAAATATAAGATGATTTTTCAGTTCTATTTTTTTTTAAATATATCATGCATGAATAGCAGTTACCAATATAAATTTAATCTGAATATTCCCATATTTTTCTGAGAATATGTGGTATTTTTGCATGAATTTTATGGTAATCGCTGTTAATAGGCTTTTAATAGATACTTATATGATATCATGCTACTCAATACCAATAAAATATATATATATGTATTTCATATTTCTTAAAAATATAAAATAAAATCATTTTTTCTTAGAAGACTAAAAACACTTACTTCTAAAAAATTCAAGAAACAGAAATAAAACTATACTGGCAAGTCTCAATAAAAATATTATTTAATTTTGTATATTTTTAATGGCTAGAAAAGAATTGTTGTTTTTATCATAGAAACCAAACAAATATATCATAAAGAATCCAAATTTTTAAATGTAAATTTTTTCTTTGTTACTTTAACATTTTATATTTTATAAACAAAAACTTGATTATTATTAGACTTGAGATCAATGAACTAAGTAAAAGCCTAAAGAACAAAAAAATACACCTTCTTTAAATAATAATGCGATCTATTGGTGCTATGCCAAAAAAACAAATAAGTTATATAAGATTGCATTCTTTCAAGCTAATTTACGAAAAAAATGACATGTATACCATATTAGATCGTTAATGTTAATTTTATGAATTTTAAAGGCCAAAAAGAATTACATAAATTCCTAAGGGAAAGATTTGATTAATAGAAAAAAGGATTGAATTTTTCTGTATCTTTGAATTTTATCAGCTTTATGTCTTTTTGCACATTATATATGTTTTGGTGCTTTTATGGCGTATAGTCATGAGTATTTTTCTAATATTTCGCGCACATAGATATAAAAAAATAGTGAAGAGACAAATAAATAGAGAACAAACTAAGCAATTGCAAAATAGTCACATAGCAGCTGATTTAAAGCGCGTAAATTTTAAGGGTTAAAGCTAATTTTTTGATCTTATGTTTTAAAGAATTGAATCGTATATGATACATAGTTTTAAGAATTTATTTATGATAGAAATATAATTTTACCATAGAATACTAAATCCTAATATCAAATTACGAAAAAGGTAAAATTTTGCGTATATATAATAACTATGAACTACTATACACATATAATGATAAAAAGTATTTCATATTGTTTTTACAACTAACATTCTGGAATTTTAAGAACATGAAAAATGGTAACTTAAATACAAGTAGCTACATTAAGAAGTCATTATGATAAAAAGACAAAAAAAACATAAACTAAAAGGCTGTAAAATGGAAAGAATTAACCAAATAATCTACAAATATAACGATATAAGTCTTATATTAATAGTTTATGCTACTTTATAAATACTAAAATGTGAGGTTTGTATATAAATAAGGGTAAAATAGGCAACATAATCAAAAAAATGTAGGATAATATTAAAGCTGAATGTTTTTTTGTCATTAGAAGCCATATTCTACAATATATTAAAAAAGGGGTTTTTATCTCGATTTAATTTAAATGTCAAAACACATTTATATTAACAAATTTTTTTCAACACTATAAACATTTTTGGCGTAGAAAACATACTTTGTACGCGTCTCTTGAATATATATTTTTAATTTTGATAAAAAAATCTAAAAACTGCTTTAACTTTCAATACGATATTTCTGGCTTAAAGATTTAAAATAAAAGAATAGTTCTCCCCAAAAACTTCTTTAAAAGTTTGGAAATATACTGTTGCTTATAACATTATCCTTTATTTTTAACTAGAAAAGAAGTAATCTATTTCCTAAATATATCAACATAAAAAGAGTTTTCCTGTTTCATGAAAGCAAAATGAATGTTATCTAGATGCTGCAATTGACCTTTTTAAGGGTTTTTACAATTTTATTATAAAATACTAATAATTGGGTGCATGAATTAAGCGTAATACTTCTTAAACATAAAATCCGATTCATTTATGACTTTAAAAAATAAAACTAAAGAAATGATGTCTAAATTCAATTTACAAATCAAATTATAATAAAAAACTGTTTACGACAAAAAATTTGTTTTTCTACTTTAATATAATTATAATTTTATCAAATTGAGTGTGATAAAAGCGTAATCCGTGTGCTAATGATGATATTATTATAATTTTATCCTTTTTATACTATTTGATAGCTTTGTATAAAAAATTATGATGTTTTGCAAATGCTAAATACTAAAAAAAACTAACTACTATCGGAAAAATTTCTAGCCTCTTAAATCTATTTAAAAGCCCTTTTGAAAAAGAAATGTTCGTTTGCATAATTTTTTAAGCAGAATAAGGAACAAAATTTTATGATTACAAATCGTATTTTCACTAAAAAAATTAGATACATAAAAAGAATGATAAAAAACCTTTTTTAGTATTTTTATCTCAACATAAAAATTATCTACATATATAAATATACCATAAGCTCAATGAAAAAATGCTATACTACTTTAAAAGACTTGTTTTAAAATAACTTAAAACATATAGAAATTCCAATTATTATTTCATCTTTTCTTTTTTGTTATATAATAGTGTATGATATTATTTTATTACAGATTTTACCTACATCATAACATTTTTAAAAGAACAGTAATACATATGAAATTTGTCTATAATATTTCTAAAATTTTCCTTATAAATGTGTTGCAAACAGGGTTTATTTTATTTAAGCGTAACTGTGAATAAAAATTCTTTATTGAACATCGAAGTTTGGAAACTTTATTACCTACTCCATTTCGAACGGATTTGATAACATTCAAAATTAAAATTATATAAAGATCAAAGTGTTTCTTTTATACATAAAATAGATGATCTCATAATTGTTTTCCAGTATTTATATATTATAAATTTTATGTATGCAGTCTTAGGCTTAAAGTTACGCTGTTTTTTGCTTATAATAAATAATATTTTTTAATCGGCAAAAGAAACAACTAAATTAGCAGTTCTTTTTTCTCTGAATATATAAAAGTAGAATTAAATTTTATCTTTCACTTATAAAGTACATATATTCTCACAAAAAAACCCTAAATTAAATGCCTAGAAAAGTCAGACACGAGTCTTTCATTAAATTTACTGTTGTATATCAGAGACATAAAGCACATTTAAAATATGATCGATAACCATCTTTTATTAAAAAGGTATTTTTTCAAATAAATATATTTTATATGCCTTTAAGAACCTTAAGAGGGTCAAGCATACAAGAATATGGTAAATCTTGCGTATTTATACTTCTAAGACTTGTTTTCTCGCTTCAAGAAGTGCTCATAAAAAATATTTATATATTCTATCTGATGATAAGTCTTTCGCTGCTCGCTTAAATTTGTACATATTATGAATCTCACGCTTTAATATTTTATAGAGATTCTAAATACAAAGAAAATTAACACATTATCTTTAGTCAATATAATAATAACATACAATTATCCTAGTTTTTTCTGTACATTTAAATATATAAAGAAACAATCTTGAGGTTATTATTGACTGGTTTATATGATCATTTTGTTTCTAAATAATATTGAATGTATGCTTTTGTCGCACATATTTTTTTTTACTGCAGGCTAAAAAGTATATAATTTATTATATTATCTTTTTTTAATCTATAAAAAAAAATTTTGGTTTTTTTATTCGATATAATCATTTAAGTCAAGGTTAATGTAAGAATAAATTTAATGAAAAGAAAATAATTGAACTTAGAACGCTTACTATGTGGTTTATTAGGTACTACACAATAATATAGTGGTCTTATACTATTATTGTTTGTTTTCAGACTCTAAATCTATTTATCTTGAGAATGAAATTATTTGCTTACATTTGAAAGGCGCATATTGTATTCTTACTAAAATATGTTATGTCATAATTTAAATAAAAAATAAAGGAAGTTTTAGTTATATTTTATATAAAAATTAAAAAAAAAAGTATGTATTTTTCTATTTTTTGGGGCTGGCTTAATGTTTCTTTTTTTATCTGAATTTTAGACATTTTATATAGAAGAAACCTTTTTATGCTTATTCTTTGTTTACAATATGAACTAGTATATAATAAGGGTCTTTGCAGTAATAAAATTTCCGATTTTATGTCGTAATATGTATTATACAATTTGGAAATTTATTAACCATTAAAATTGTTTTATATACGATTTATAGAACATATTAAAAAGAATTAAAAAGATTTTGCTGTTTAAGATTTACTATAAAGCGGTGAAGCGATAAAAAAATGCCACTGTTTCCTTATTACGGGTCTTTTTAAACATACTTCCAACATATAGTACATTTTTTAAAAAATACTATCAATTTGGAATTTTTTGAAGAACGAACTAATGGCAATGAAACTCTTTTTAATATATTAAATATATTTTCATTCAAATTATATCGATGTAAGATTTTATTCATTTTAAAATTTATTTTTTCTATTAATTCATTCTTTCTACATGGTATATCCCCGGAAATACTTCACCTAAAAAGAGCGAATTCGATAAATACTCGATTGTATTAAAGTATTATAATCTTTTATTTGTAAATTCTCTAAAATAAAATATTTTCTAAGAAAACTTATATAAATAAACAAATATTAGCATGTCAAATTATAAATTACAAAAATCAAGAAATTTAACACCCAAATATTTCGAATCTTTCAGTAAAATTCACAAAAGAAATAATTTTAATGCAAAAATTGATTTCATGAAAAAAATTGCATTTTTATATATGTTTATATTGAATTATAAAATAAATTAATGCTTTAGTATAGCATATAGATTTAAATTTTCGCACAAAGTTATTAAAGTCTGGTGTTCAATACCTTTTTTTTATACTTGAGACAATTTTGAATTACAAGAAATGATTATTGATTTTTCACGCATTATAGCCTATAATATTTATAAATTAAAATAATAAGGATATTTATTGATTGGTGATCATTAATTTTTTTGAAAATTTCTGCTATATCTTTCGAAATCTACTTTAAAACTATAATTTTGCTTTCAATTATAAAAAAATAAGATTAAAAAGTCTATATCACGAGTTATTAACACATATTAAAATTTTTGACCATATTTTGTCTGCATAAAATGACCTTAAAAGGTTTATTATGCGGTTCTGGTAAGAAAATGTATTTCTGGTGCATCTGAGTTGTTTTTTTTCTTCTTGTTTTCATTCAAATTTTCCTTAGTGTTGCTTGAATCTATTTTTGGCTTTTCTAGTTCGTTTTCATCAGAGCCGTGCCCTGATTTTTTTAGAAAAGTCTTCCATTCAGCAATCGTATTTTTCATGTGTTCATACCTATTAGCTGGCATTGAACTACTGATAATGTAAATAAATATTAATAAGTTTGAAAATAACATATTATAAGACCCTTGCAAATATTTAAATCCAATTAATTTAATTTATTCTAAAATCTACAAATTAGTGTATTTTGACAATTTGGTAAATATCAAATCCAATGTGGTTCATGACTTTTTATCAACTTATTAAAATTTTCTAAGAACGCGCTATTTTTTTTGTTTAAGCATGCTATTGATATTAAGGTGTAAAATTATTTAAATAGATAGTAAGATAGAAAAAATCTTCCTGGGATTTATTTTCTGTCGAGGTTTGATACGTTATTCCTTATTTAAAGTCTTTATTTCTAGGTTCTGAATTTAACCTTCAATATTTCCCTCTGGGGTCTTATTATATATGTAATTTATTCAACGAAAAATACCGTTTCTATGCAAAAAAGGCGAAATATTATCAGTGATTTTTTTATTCGGGCTCAATAAATAAAAAATATAATTTTCTTTATGACAATAACATCTATTTATCGAGAAAGACGAATTAATTTGATTCTTATTATTTATTTTTGTGCTAATGAATTTATAATTTAATAATATAAAGCTTTTAATTTTTGCCTAAAATTGTGATGCTGTCCATTTGATTATCACCCTAAAAAGTTTCAAATTCTTTAAAATAGAATTATATATTTTTTATCGGCGATAAAATATAACTTCTACAATATAATAGACATATTTCATATTTAAAAAATTTTACAAAATCTTGTTTTTGAGGATAGGATTGTAATTCTTCAAAAATTTAATTATTATAACCCTAAAAGGATAATTAAAATAAAAATAGATCCCAAAAAATTACTATATTTATAAAAGAAATTTTTGAATTTTTTCGAGAATTTGAGTCAAAATAACTATATCTTGTATTAGATATTATTATATAAATTCTGGTTTCAACTAAATTCACCATAAAATATCATTTGAAAGATCTTCTATTATGCATATGAAAACCAAAATAATCATATTTAAAAGAATCATCTATAATGGTCAGTGAACTTCGAATTTTTTGTATTTATGCGCTCCTCTAATGCATCTTATTGGAAAAAAATAGAATATAAACACCTTCATAATCATGTTTTCATATGAGACTATGGTATATCAGTGCCTTTTTGCTGGATGTGTACTCATCGAAAAATTATATCCCTTCGTTATTTTTCTTATAATTTGTTATCAATTCATTTATGCAGCTGCTGTTGTAATACACTCTAAATAACTTTATCTGCTGTCGCGTATAAGAAATAATGTCCATAAAAAAAAACATATCTAAAACATTATTTTGCTTAGATATGGCCCTATAAATCTGTTATATATATTTGAATGACTTTAAACATAAAAGCAAAGATTCTATCAAATTCATGTATCTACAATATTTAGTCTGATTCATAATAAGAAAAAACAGATTTTAGGTTATTACAAAAGTAATTAAAAATAAAAAGACTATATAATTTAAATTTAATTTATGGGTTAATTTAATTTTTAGCTATTTAATCTTATTCAGACAAAATTTCAGTCTTCTTTTAGAACACATTTGGGGGATACTATTGCCACCTTGTCATTTTTACGGCCTATTCAATGCCCTGTATTCTTTCCAGAGTTATTAGTTCAAGTGTATTCCTCAATTCTATTGTTTGTGCGTACGCTTTTGCTTCAGTCGTTAACCCCGACTACTCAATATGCGACTTATGGTAATTTTTAAACATATTATGGCAAGTTATTGAAGTATATGATTTAAAATGATTATTTCTTATGGGATTGGAAATGCAAACTATGTTTTTTCTTTTTTTTAACTCTATAAAATATGTCGAGCAGCATCACAAAAAATAGAAAAATATTCTAAACACTTGATTTTTATATGTATACTTCTGCTAATGAAATATTATTCTTTATAATGTGTGAATATAAATGACTTTAAGGTTAATTAACCAGAACCTGTATTATACGACTAAATTTAATACTATTCCCAAAACTTCTTAGACCTTAAATATGAAACTTTTTTTTTAAACTGAGATCCCTAAAATTCTTACATCAGTTTTCTTGGGTCTACATTCTTACAATTATGTATATCTTCGAGTATTATATAAAGTCACCAACGGTTTTTTCTTTAATTTCCATCAAATAGAAAAATTCCTGGATAATATTAAATTTTAAAAAATTATTTCACTATATTTCTATCTTAATAAAAGTATTATAGTCACCAATAAAATAGCAAATTATACAAATGGAATTGATTTTTTATAATTTATGTTTATGTGCATAATAAATTTATTGGATAAAATATATGGCAAGATCTGCAATTAGATGTAGAAATAAAAAAAGATATGTTCTATATCGCCTTGATATAAATAATCATTATTTGATTCTAGTTGGAAAAAAACGATAGCAGCATCAATATTTTATTTCTATTCTTATTGATATATGAATTACAAGCTTTTTTAAATGAAAAAAGGAAATTTTTTTTTTCTGGATTATAATCGAATAAGTAATTATATTTTATCTATATTATGCCGATTTAAGTTTAATGTTATAACATGGGACGGTGTGGTTACACGATATCATAGAAGGTACCTGAAGGAACTAGATATCACAAACCAGGTTGAGGCATATATTCAAACATTGGGATTGAGAAAAACCCTTGAATTTTAGGTCTCGAAAGAAGGAGGGGTATTGAAGAAGACTGTGGAGAGGAAAAGATAGCCGAAAGTATAAATACACTGTGTGTACAGAGTATCAAGCAAGCTGTGCCTGAGAACAAAAACTAAAATTACGACTATAAATATAGCCCATAAATAAAAATTAATAATTATGCCGATTTAAGTTTAAAATTATTTTAAATAAGCTAAAATGATCATCGAACATTCATTTACTTATTCTGGGCTGAATAAATACAATATATGTGCATGTAATTTTGAAACAACTGTTGTTCAATTATCCCTAGATTGAATTGTAAATATTTAGTAAAAATTCATGGTATTATAGCATATACATAATGTAGTCTATTTCATATAAATTGGAATGAAATATATAGCCCGAATGGTTTTTTAATTTTTTTGATTGTGCCTTTGTACATATTAAATTCATGGACAGCGAACCTGGCTATATACCTAAATTTATTTTTGTAAATTTGCCTTCCGAAAACTTTTTTTGAATTGTTGTTAGCATGTGAATATTTTTTATTTTATAATAAAAAATAGAATAAAGTAGTTTTGATATAAATTTTAAAACGTCGGGTTGTAATAGAGCTTATATAAGAAGCCTACTTTTTGCATAATCAAAAATATCCATGATCAACACATCTTACATGTCACTTTTTAGTAAGAAACATTCATTTATAGTAAGCTTATTATATTTTCAACTATTAAACCAGAGAAATTCACGTATATTATTTCTAAATTTATATTTTTCTCACTAAAAAGTATGATAATAAGTGAATCTACTTATCAGAAAAGACATTTTTTTATTGAATCTGAAAATGCCTAAATAATAAATTTAACATGTACATATTAAGATATATTATTAAAGAGGTTCCGAACTCATTCTATTTTATGAATTTTGCGCAATATTAATAGTTCTTCTGTTTCATCAAATGTTTTAACTTACTTTTTTACCCCCATACTTTTCCGATTGCATTATATAATATGCTTATAATTTCTTTCAATTCTCAGAATATATATACAAAAAAAATATTATGATAAGCTATTTTTTTCACCATAAAAAAACGCCTGTCTTGCTGCTCCCCGATTCAAATTGAGCTAAGCCGAGGAATACAATCAAAAGCAATTAAATTTTATATAGACGTTTAATTTATAAATGTACTTTCGGCTATCTTCTCCTCTCCAAAGTCTTCATAAATACCTCTCCTTCTCTCGAGACTTATTAATTCAAGGGTTTTTCTCAATCCCAAGGTTTGTATATATGCCTTAACCTGGTTCGTGGCATCTAGTTCCTTAAGGTACCTTTATTGATATCGTGTCACCACAACGTCCCATGTGGCCCATAAATAAATAAAAAAATTATAATTATTGACATTCTTTTAACAACATAATATATTTTAATCTGAACCTATATGATTTAAACCAGAATAATAATATTTAATAACAAACTGGATTTTTTTTATATGATTTTTAATAGTAAACATATAGATAAAAACCATATGAAACAATTAAATATAAAAAAAATTAAAAGTTTCAACACTTATAAATAAACTACATCAAACATATTTTAAAATAATATAAATATCAGAAATTTATTTTATGAAGATAATATTATAAATGAAAGAAAATAAATATGTTACTATGCTAATAAATAATTATATCAGAATCTCTAAAACATTAAATCGAATATAAATTATATTAGAATCATATATGCAAGGTCTCAAGATTTCCGTTACTTTTTGGTGTTAAAATATACGTTAAATAAGTATATGGGTTAAATTAATTTATTAGCTCAACAGAACAGAATAATTTGAATATTTACTTGAGGAAATTAAAATAGCTAAAGATCAAATTAACCCATAAATAAATATATTATAGCCACGGTTTTTTTTTATTTGTATTCGGTATATGGGTTTCGAAAATATATCTCTTCAATCATTTTATTACTATATATAAGATTATGTTTTTTAAAATATATCTATTCGGCTTTGATACTTCCAATACTATTTCCATAATAAAGCTAAGTTTATGTTCATATTATTTTTTGTTGAATTTTAATTTGAGGAGCTTTGTAATTGTATATTTAAGCTTGATAAAATCAAGGTAATATATTTACATAAATTATTATGAAGTCATAGTTCCATAAACTTAAACGATTATTAGTAAAATTATGTGCTTAAGATGTAATACCATGATAATAAAATATAAAAAACAATCTACAATAAATTAACACAAAAATCTGGGATTCGCACACTATAAAAATATTCTGAAATATTTTCGCGATTATAATTTTAGGAGAAATAATTGTTTATAAATCTGATACTTTGGTTCTTACAAAATATACTTTTTAATAAAGGCCGTAATTTACATCTATTATATTTTTTATTTGGCATAAGGCTGTAGAATTGTGGTTATAAAGAATTTTATTTTATTTCATTAAAACCTGTACCTTATTAGAAAAAAAAAACAAAACTAGCATATTGATTCAACTTACAATGTTCAAAATTGTCACATTTTTCTTAATTAAATAAAAATAAACCCAACAATAACCTTTATTTAGCAAATATTATTAAAAAAAAATTTGTTGTACCTTTTGATTTTAATATAGATGTTTAGAATCAAATTATTCATATGTTCGTTCATATTTCTATCTTTTATAATTTTATAAAAGAATACACATATAATTATAATTTTTTAAATTAAACAAAGAGTCTTGTGTTTGCATATCTTATAATTTTAAAAAATCTGATAATCACAATTCAAAAATTAACTTAAATTGCCAAGTAGCCTTATCTTTGCAATTTTTTTATATTATCTAGTAATTTACAAAATTTAAAGTTAATAGTTTGATATTTTTAGCAGAGATAAATAATACAGCGTAAAAATCCGGTTTATCATTACATATTATAGCGTTATAAATAAAAAATCAAATTTTATATGAAAATAAAACATGGTAATTATGCCGAAAAAAAAGGTACGATAGTTTTAATTTATAAATAATAGATAGGATTAAAGATATCAATAATATAGGGTATAAAAATGTTTATTTTACTATATACATAAGGCACATTATTTTTTTTCTGCATTTTTTTCGATAGAATACCTTTTTTTTAATTGCATTAATTTTTTATGATACTAGAATGTACTCTTTGTTGATGGATTCGCGCGGTTTATATAATTCCGGGTATTTTAAATAAACTTGTACCCGCGATACAATTTTTTATATTATTTAAGGTGTGTTTTGGCATTGCACACTTTGAATTTGTTAATTTAGATTACAGAAGATAACAATAAATTATAATAGACCGTAAGTAGGATTCAAATCATCAGTAAACTATAGAAAATTTTTCATTTTTGCTTTAGAAACTAATTAATGAAACTTATAGAAAATTTTATGATAGTTTATATTACTTTTTTTATGCTGCAAATATACGAATGATTTTCAGTTTAAAAATGAATATTATACACTAAAATCATAATTAGAAAATTAGATCCTACACTCGTATAATGTTAGAATCTAAATAGCACTTATAATAGCCCAAACTTACATATTATAATATGTAAAAAAAAATAATATCGAATGTAACACCACAAACTAACTCTAGCCATTTCGTAAAAAGCATACTTATAGGTTTATTAATTATTTTTCGTTATTTTATCATGATAAATAACAATGAAAGCCGATTAAATATATGAATTGTAAATATGTTAAAAATAATTTGAGCTAAAACCAAACGAATATAATTTTTATCGTTTTATTTAAAAAGAAGAGGAAATTGAAAACATTCAGGATTCACCAAAAACTGAACAAAAAAGAAGAATTAAAATATTTATTTGTTAAGAATGTGTAAATAAAATATAAAACAAAAAAAACATATTTAAGGCTTTCTTTAACATTAGTTTGACTTGGAATAAAGGTTCAGAGTTTATAATATTTAAAGGAAGACACATTCGATCTAATAACTTCTATGTATAGATAATTATAACGATTTTAAATAGGCCAATTCATGAATATTTAAACAAACATCTGTATTAAAGAAACAATTTATTTAACCATTTATTTTTTTATAATTTGTGATTGTATCAAAGAGTTGTTTAGACCCCACAAAAATGTTGCTATTTTTAATTAACGCAGTACTTGGATGGAAACACAACTTAATTCTTGAACCAAAAGAAACATACGATTTTTATGAATATATTCCAAAGGATGGTCTTCAACTAACAATCGAACTCAATAACATTTCGCCTGGTCAAGTGATGTACCAGATAATCGATCCACAGGCGAAAGACACTAGCCAGAAACCTCTAACAAAAGCGAACAGTTTGATTAAATTTAGTGGAAATGGTACGTATAAAATTTCATTAACAAACATGGAGCCAGAAAAACTTCTTTTTTCAATAGGAACGTATGTGGACAAAGAATTTGATATTGATGAGGACAATCGACATTTAAAAGGTATTATTGAGAAGCTAAGAACGGATCTTCGCCACATTTATAATTCTAATATCAGACTAAAGGAATTGAAGGAGCAGAATATTAGGTTTATGAGACGGGATCGTAAATGGTTAAGAGGGTTGTGGATTCTGCCTTTAGTTTATATTGCTGTGGGATTTTTGTGCTTGAAAGTGCAAAAAAGCTTCTTTACTCCAAAATAGTGTTTGAAAATCAATATCAATAAAAAAGGCTTAAATATGTTATTTTTATCTTTTTTTTCTGTATGGTTTCTTAGTATTTTTTAATGGAATTAACCAATAAATTTAAGTTCTATTATAAAATTCACTTTTAGTACTTTTTTCAAATTAAAATTTATAACTGTGTTGGTTTTATCCTTTTAACTATTTTTTAATGTACTTAACCAACGAATATCCAATAAATTTAGTTCCATTATAAAATTCACTTTTAGTATTTTTTTCGAATTTTAATTTATAAGTGTGTTGGTTTTACCCTTTTAACTATTTTTTAATGTACTTAATAATGAATATCCTCCCAATAGATTTATGTTCTATTATAAAATTCTCTTTTACTATTTTTTATCGAATTTTAATTTATAAGTGTGCTAAATTTATCCTTTTAACTATTTTTTAATGTACTTAACCAATGAATATCCAATAAATTTAGTTCTATTATAAAATTCTCTTTTACTATTTTTTATCGAATTTTAATTTATAAGTGTGATGGTTTTACCCTCTTAACTATTTTTTAATGTACTTAATAATGAATATCCTCCCAATAGATTTATGTTCTATTATAAAATTCTCTTTTACTATTTTTTATCGAATTTTAATTTATAAGTGTGATGGTTTTACCCTTTTAACTATTTTTTAATGTACTTAATAATGAATATCCTCCCAATAGATTTATGTTCTATTATAAAATTCTCTTTTACTATTTTTTATCGAATTTTAATTTATAAGTGTGTTGGTTTTATCCTTTTAACTATTTTTTAATGTACTTAATAATGAATATCCAATAAATTTAAGTTCTATTATAAAATTCTCTTTTAGTATTTACTTGTCGAATTAAAAATCGAATTTAAATCTATATATGTGCTAAATTTATCCTTTTAACTATTTTTTAATGTACTTAACCAATGAATATCCAATAAATTTAGTTCTATTATAAAATTCTCTTTTACTATTTTTTATCGAATTAAAATTTATAACTGTGTTGGTTTTATCCTTTTAACTATTTTTTAATGTACTTAATAATGAATATCCAATAAATTTAAGTTCTATTATAAAATTCACTTTTAGTATTTACTTGTCGAATTAAAAATCGAATTTAAATCTATATGTGTGCTAAATTTATCCTTTTAACTATTTTTCAATCAACAATAAATTTAAATGGCTCCTATACAGCACCAAATCATATAATCGTGCATTAAATAATTAATTTCAAACTATAAATATTCGATTTTGTTTCATTAATCATTTTAAAATAAGCGAAAATCGACATGGATTTATAGTAATGGACGATCATATATATTGTATATTTAATTTATGTATTGGTTTTACCCCTTCGCTTTTTTTATTATTAAAACTGTACATAGCTCTTAAATCAGGGTAATCATATACATTTACGAGTTAAATATGTTTTATACGCTAGCTGAGCAGTATCATATGTCATAAGATGGGATAGTGTGGTTACAAAATACCATAAGTCATATATTATGAATTGGGATGCCAGTGTAAGTAGAAGCCTATACACAAATAATAGTATTAGGAAAAACACTTGAATGTATAATTCTTGGGCGTAGAAGATGTTTTTATGAAGACAGTAAAGATGATGTACTTGAAAAGGTATATTTCAAATCTGCAATATAGAGCAATCTAAAGTTTTGCGCGAGTAAACATGAAAAGTTAACGAAAAATTAGCGCTTAAATAAATATGTGAATTCTTTTGCGCTAGCTGTATCATTTCACTCCATTTATAACCAACCCTCCCTATAATAGCTCTATAAGGCAAGATAGTCAAATGATTGTTCAATAAAAATTCATTTATATTTCTGAATTAGCTGTTTCTTATTGCTCATCTTCAACCAATAAAAACTATACACATTTCTTTAAAGCCAAAAATCATATATTTTTGTGCATGTCACATTTATTCGGGATTGGTTGTGCCCTATCGCTACTTGAAAACCAAGCAAAACTCAAGATATACCGATAACCACAAGGATTATAGATTGGTTTATTTAAATTATTTTTTTATATTAGTTTAATTTTTCTATTTTTTTACTAAGAAAAACTTTAAATGATGCAATATAGCACGCTAAAACATATTTATATTAAATGTTTAATTTGCTGTTATTCATGGTGTGGTTGTACCTATTGCTACTTTTAAATCATGAAAAACTCAAGATATACCCATAACCAAAAGGATTATATGTTGGTTTGTTTAAATTATATTTTAAGATACTTTTATTTTTTATATTTTTTTAGCCAAGAAGAGCTTCAGATATCTTAATAAAGTACACACATCATATATATTTCTGTGTAGAAAGCTTAATTTACTTGTTATTTTTACCCATTTACTCTTTTTCCACCACATAAATTTTATATTGGTTTATAGTGAAGCCTAAAAAAATAATTCCTACGATCTTATCTTTTCACGTTTTTATTTTTACTTCATGATATAATGGTCGTATATAATATATAACTACAGAAATTGCCGAGTAAAATAAACTAATACAATAAACCGTACTTAAACGACAATATTAATCTAAATATTTGACCAAAAATTAATATTTATGCTTATTTAAATCTTTCCGTTACCATTATAAAGTCTTGAATATACGACTTACGGTCTTTTGTGATCTTATTTTATAACGCCCCTATCTAATTAAAAATATAAATTTCTCCTTTATAATTATTTCTCTGAAATACCAGTTAAATTAAAAACATAAAAAAATCATAGGTACGTAAATTATCAATACAAAAATTTGTTTTGTTTTTTTTCATTTAATGTATATTAGAAGTCCAAGCTATCATAAATGAGAATTTTTATTTCTCAGAAAAACCATTGCTCTGTAATTTTAAATCTAAAAAACCAAAAAAGATAATAACGCTAATTTTCGTATGCTATAATGTAGTCATCTCAACAAGAGATTATATTTTACATCTTGTGCATTAATAGAGTACAAAACCTAAATACAAATGAATTAGACTTTTGAATTCATCGGCCTTATAAAAAAATATTGAGTTTGGGCTAAATTATACGATTGTTAATAGTAATTCTTGGCACGTCACAATCACTATTAGAAATTAGAAATTTTTAAAAAAAGTGTTGAAAAAATATTACATAAAAATTCAACGTTTTTTTTCAATAAAAACATGTGTATTATAATATAAAAATTTAAGAAGGCTTTTGCTTTCCAAATGAACGGAATGTAAAGTATATAAAAAAATGCTTAAATAAAATTATTTTGATATTTAAATCATCTAAATATAACAATAAATTTATAAATAGGCTTTGTCTATTTTTTATGCTTTTTACGGAAAAAAAGGCCTATTCTTTATTTAAATTATTCATACCAAACCGGATTTTATTAAAATTACTCCCCCTTCAATAAATTTAAGACACAGATTAGTTCATCTTGAAGTGTTTTTTATTTTTTTTATGGAGCCTTAATTATAAATGGATGTTCTTGAATATTTCTTCATTAGATTTTTATCAAACTATTCTCCTAACTAAATAAGTTATAAATATTTAGAAGACAAAATAAAAAAAGACAGTGTTTTTAATTTATAAATTGCCATCCGAGAAAATTTAATTAAGTTTTTTAAAAGTAAAATATTGCTGGCAAGTTGGGAATTCATTTTTAAATTTTTATTTTTTATTTTTTATTTTTTATTTTTTTTTGGAATACAGTGACTCATAATATATGATGAGCGTATTATTTTTACCATTCTTGTTTTATATAAGCCCAAGGGGCATTCAAAATTATTTAAATTGCATTCATTATTCTCAAAAGAATAACACGATCGAGTTTATATAGTACAGTGTATTATAATATTATTACTTATGTATTACAAAGGGGTATTTTCATAAATTAATATTATAATACTGTTTTGTTTTAGATAATAATCAAACTAAAAAAAAATTATTTCTAAAAATAATTTTGTATTTTAGCAATTAATTTTTCAAAATTATGATAAGTTAACGATTTTTCTAGTTTTATAAATATACTAAGTTATTCGGCCCAAATTTTTTTTTGGAATACATTAGAGGATAACAATATTACTTAAATAACATAAATTGGCAATAAAAAATAATTTTAAAATCCAATAGCTCGTGTTTTTTATATTCCAAATTATGTTATTAATTTAATTTTATTGGAAAAAATAATTTCAAATAATTATACTGTGCTTGAATTTATATTGATTTTACATATTATTGTATGAAACGTAAAATAACATATAAGTGAAATTTTAATCAATGATCATTATTTTTCATTTATAGTTATATTTATATCCAAACAAAAATTATAATATTGGCTCAACCAATAAACTAGGTGAAGGTATATATAATATATACTTATTATAGAAGGATTAATATTTTTAAAAATATGATTTTCTGGGGCCTGAATTATCATAAATATAAAATCATAACACAAAGATTGTAATACATGTAATAACATGTGATGGTGTAGCAATAAATATCAAAAAAGTTATCACAAGGAAATTAAGTTTCAAACTAAATCGAGGCATACTTTTAAACTATATAACAGAAGAAAATTCTATTAAAAACCCTTGAAAAGAGGGTTAAAAGAAAATGATGTAAAAAAAGATTATAGTTCCAAAGTATTAATAATATCTGTTCAAGGGTTTTTAAAGTTAAGCTTGAAAAAAAGAGCAAAATTTTAATGCGAATATATAGCATTAAAATAAAAAACTTTTTTAATGTCGCTGATTCCTTAGCTTTATAAACCAAATATTATTTTTTATGAATAAAAAAATATATGTGCTTTATTTTGGTATTTATTTTTACCACATGATTCTAGTCAGTTACAATCTAATTTTTTGGCATTTATCATAACTCTAAATATATATTAATGGGCAAAAACCCCCATGGAAAGTAATATAAAATTAACAAAAAAATTTAGTCGATTTATATGGGATTTTTCTGGAAATTTTAAACGCAAATTACTATTAACAACGCATTTATAAATATTTTTGGAATTTGTATGACATGGTCGAGAGATAAACAAATTAAAAAAAAATTAAATAATATGTATTTTAGCACCTTAATTTGAATAATTTTTTATAAACTAATTTTTAATGGAAATTTATTTTATTGCGTTGAAACATAAAATTATAAAAACATATTTGTGCAAACGCATATGGATACAAGAAATAAATTTAATTAAGTCAAACTACAATTTAAAAAATATGAAACTGGCATAGAAATTATCTATAATAGTATGAATTTTAGAATGAAAAAATACAGTAAATCACACAAGTCATTTTTTTTTCACTTTTAAATGGGTAGATCCTTCAAATAATTTATGTCATATTCTGTATAAAATTAAATATTAATGCCTACAAATCATTAGCTTTTTAAATAAAGTGGCATGAAAACCAATTTCCAAGGTTTATAAAATAAGTCAAGAATATATATATCGTATAATGTCGATATAAATTCTCAAAAATAAGTGTCGAAACGATACATATAATTTGTAAAATATATTTTACGAACATCAATCTATATATGATTTATCAAAACATTTGACAATCACTAAAAAAGTATACGCAGAAATTTAATATTCGAATAATTATAACTACAATGTTTTTGGCCATAAAGGACTAAAATAGCAAGAAAAAGTGATAAATATTATTTTAATTCTCAAAAGTGTCATATTAACCACCTTAAGTTAGAAAATATAAATGAATGAAACAGAATTTTAGATATGTTTGAAAAGGTATTTTAAATAACTACATTTAGGCTTTTTTTGTATTTTTAAATATAATCCGTTATTATAATTTCTAAAATTCAATGAAAAGATTTATTTGGAAATATATTGAATATAAATATATGAAAAATTATAAATCTAAATATTTTACCGTCATAGAAAATATAATGAACTATAACTATTTTTATTGGTAAAATGTAGTTATAGTACAGCAAATATTTACCTAAGCTTACTCTAAAAAATGCATGCATCCACAAATAAAGTATTATGTATTTTAGTTATTGATCAGATAGATGTATTAGAAAAGCTCAGATCTTAAAATTGTTTAAATGAATATAAAATCATATAAAAAATCTAGATTTTTTTCACATAAACACGTATTAAATAAAACCAAAATAAATCTATAAACTGATTCTTTATAAGAAATACACAAATAAAAAGACAATTAATTGTAAATGGATATTTCTTAACTTTACTATATAAAAAACAATTTTAGGTTTTTTATACTGTTTCTCACGAAATATATGCCATGAAAACTAAAGCGAAATAATTTTACGAATAATAATTTAGTAATCTATTCGAATATTTTTGAACTGTGCATATTTAATTATTGTATATTTCTCAATATGTTAGCTTAATTTTGTCGCAATCATAGAATTATCAGTGCACAATAAAACTACAAGAAGTGAAAATTTAAATGTAAATAAAGAATTCAGAGGCTGTTAAAAATTTTATATCAAGATTTAGTTGTATTTTAGATAAAATTTTTCAAAAATTAGAGTTTATTATTTTTCGTTCCTGCTTGTGTGATTATCACGAGTTTTGTAAGTTTTAATAGAATTAATAATATTAAAAATAAATTTATAATAAAATCTTGCTGTATCGCAAGTTAAAGAGTGCATAAAAACACAAGTTTTGTGATTTTATATATAGTCAGCAAGATTATAGATTAGATATATATTTAAGACTAGCCAATTTTAAAAAAATTAAAGATAAATATTTGTCTATATAAATAAAATATGATAATAACTTTGTGCATCATAAATACGTCTAAAATTATTTATAATTAACATTTATAGTAGTTTAAGACATGTTTGCAAAATTAATATAAGTAAATTATGCCAAGATCAAAAAAAATATAAAAATATTTAACTGCTTTAAATATCTTAAAGAACCATTATTTTATTAATATGAGAGGAAGCGGTCGAAAGGAAATAAATTTAGCACATTTTTTTCATTCGAATAAAAATATAAAACTATAAAGACGTTATAACACAATTTTGATAGTAGCGTGTTGTGTTTTCCACTTTTTCTCTGATTTTTTTAAGTGAATATTCCACTGTTTTTTTTATCATTAAAAATTTCATAGACAAAATATAGATAATTTAATTCTTTATAAGCTTGCTCAAAAAGTATTTTTTGTTTATATTTAATCTAAGCGATAAAATTAAGACGTTTAGTAAGTTTTGAATATATGAGTTAACTCTTTTATTTTTCAATGTTTTAGATTATAAAGTACAGACTATTGGTACAAATTATAAAAACAGGAAATATAAATACCAATTATAAGCTTATACAAAGTATGAATAGGATACTAAATTAAAGAAAAATTAAATATTAAGAGGTGTATGTGTATTGGAAAAAAATTTGCTATAAATTTATATCAAGAGTAAATAGAAATATATAATTCTATTGTTCTCAAATATTCTTTATGCAAGACCTATAAAATTTTATTATATTTTTCTAATTGATGATTTTATGTACAAAATCATAGAAACACCATCATTTTTTTTGTTATTGTGCATCGCATATTGAAAGGCTCATAAATCAAAAAAACTTAAACAAAAATTTTATATTTCCTTTGAGACTTCCTAGTGATTTATGAAATTTAGAAACCTATCAGTAAATCATTTCCTAATTTTGTACACGGTTGTTATACTTCTATCATTACTTTTAGGCTTCGGCTTCTTATAGTCATACGAAGTGCAAAAAAGTTGGATATATAGAAAACCAGTTGACTTAAATAGGAAATTGTCCTATATCACAATATAAAATGACACATAACTTTACGCGAAAAGTTTTTAAAAAAAATTGTACCATGATCGAAGATAAAAATAGTAATATATGTTTATTTATCATAGAATAATAGAATTTAAAATAATAAAATGGTAATATGATTGAAGATAAAAATAATAACATATGTTTATTTATTATATAATAATAAAACAGTTGATATGTTTATAATTTCTTGGTAACCTAGATAGCTCTATGCTATGAGATTTATATTTTGTGTATAATTAAGTGCTGCTTTGTTAACAAATTTAAACTATAAATGATCAGCAGAGGAATTCGTATTGTATAATAAAAATAAATAAGCTAGATTTAATAAATATGAAATAAAATAAAACTAGTAAATAAATTTAAATATTATAATAGTGATTTTAATGGTTTAGAAGGTATTAAAGACAAATTGTGCTAAATAGGGGGAAATGGTATTACTATTCACCATAAAAAACAAATTAAATCATGGGATAAAATTTCTATTCTATAGCGTTCAATAATTTATTGATAAAGGAAGTTAATTTTACAGATAAAATTATAATAAATCAAGAGAATGTCGATTTCAAAATATTAGATGCTTTTAAATTAAATTTTAATAGTTATTCCATGGGTTTGATACCTCTTTTGAGTAGTAATCCATTGAATATTCTTCTAGTGTATTAAAAACCTCATAGGGGTTCAATATTGGCTTATCAAAATTAAGACCCCAGTCAATGCTAAGCCTTGGACAACTGACTTGAACAAAGGCATCACAAAATGAAAATGAGGCAAGTGAGAATGGATTTATTTCTTTGAGAATGATTTTATAAATAAAGAATTTTTTTTCTTTTAAATGCTTCTCTAAATTATTAAAAATTTTAGGGTTTCCTTGCCTTCCAAGATCCCCCAAAATCAATCCAATTTTCTTACATTTTTCCATAAAGATGCTTTTACTTTTTTTTCTATTTTCAATCATTTTCTCATAGTCGTAATATTCACGGGTCATCTTTTTCATAAAAGGACAATATTTGTAGTAATTTAATGTTGGATTTCGAATCATTATAGATTCAAGATGAAATCTTCCATCAGCAATATAAATAACTATTTTCTTGTCCTTTATTTGTGGAGACGTACATCCAAGAATCTCACCTTTTGATAATGGTTTTATTTGTGGTGTCTGTATCTTCAATTTTTTAGATATTATGTTGACTGCTGTATTGAACTGTATAGTGCCCAAAATAGCCATGTGTTGAAAAACTTCAAGCCCTTTATCGTCAATATCTAATATAGTACTAGTAGCATTTACGTTTTCCAAATTAAATTTTCTTTCTTTATGTGTATTTGATTTTACTTCAAAATCATGCTTCTCACTTTTTATTCGTGCTTTATTTATGAAATCCATACCAACAGCCTTTATCATCTTAATAGCATGCTCTATATCAAACAAAATATCTACAAATACATATAAACATTTTACTTTGCAGTCATTGAGAGGTACAAGACATGAATGTCCGAAATGTACCAAAAGATCACATCCCAATTCGTATGCAGCTGAATCATCTAAACAACATGCACCATATACAACGTCTCCTAATAATAAGATATCGATTTCGCGATCTGATATCATTCCCTTTAAAGTATCTGCAATTATCATAGCGTATTTTAAAAGTCCATCGGGCATCTGTAATGCTATTTTGCTGTGAACTCCTCTCACAATTGTATTTAATATTTTATTTAATTCAAAGTTATAATTTTTAGGAAGATGCTTCGTATATAAATCTAATTTTTCTTGATCAATATTATTTCTTAATTTTAAAATTACCATTGGGGGTATTTAAAATAGTACGTAAAGAATAAAATAAATCAACTTGAAAAATATTGTTTTATTCGAAAGCCATTGTATTCTGCTGTTTTAAGATACGCCGTGAAAGGTATTTTTTTGCTAAGGCTGGAATTGAATAAAAAGGTATTTAAATTTGTAAATAAAAAAATAAAAAATTCAATGTTCCAAGGATACTCGGTCACTATGTTACGATATAATATATATTATATATTATACTTTTGAATTTAATCTCTTTTGATCTTACTTATTCTGTTCTAGCGGCATTTTTCACTGTATCATATTTTAGCAGTGAAGAAGACATTTAATTTATTGTATTCTGGCAGAATTTAAGAATTGAGAGCACTTTAATTTGACCAAGAATCTAAAGTTCTTTCATAAATTAACTGTATGGTAATATAATTTTCTTTTTTTATTTTTAATTACGTTTTGGATAACTAAGCTGATGAAATCTTCATAAAAATAATAAACCTTTTTGGCCCTAAAAATGCACATAAAAAAACTACAGAATCAAAAATTTTAGTTAATTTATAATATAACTATAGAAATTAAAATCAAATATAATTTGGAAATTTTTGATAGATATCATATAGCTTTTAATATTACCCCTTCTGTTTTTTCAGAAATAAGATAACGCTTTGAAATTATTATCTTGTGTCTCGTTAATTATATTTATTTCTCTATTATTGAAGATATTTTACAGACATGTTATTGATCATTCCTTCTGTTTTTATGTTATAAAGTCGTACTTTAAGAATTTTTATCTTGTGTCTCGTCAATGATACTTATTTCTTTATTATTGAAGATATTTTATGGACATGTTATTGATTATTCCTTCCGTTATTATCTTATAACGTCATAATTTATGAATTTTTATCTTGTGTCTCGTCAATGATGTTTATTTCTCTATTATTGAAGATATTTTACAGACATATTATTGATCATTTCTTCTCTTTTTATCTTATAAAGTCGTACTTTAAGAATTTTTATCTTGCGAATCTACATTATAAATTTAATTCCTTTTATGAGCAGTATTTATAGAGATAAAATCGATTATTTCCCACCTTTTAAAGTTGTGCTTTGAGAATAGTTGTTTCGGGCCTCGTAAATATTAATTTATTTCTCTATTTATGCTGCAGTAGTCATAGTGATATGATTGATATGTTAAAATGAGAAAAAAACATATGCTATTCTACACCCACAATTCGTAAATATATTGATTGACTTTTATATTGTGATAATTTATTCCTATAAATTATTATAGGAATACTAAATAGTTCTTCTAAAAATCATTTTTAATTTTTATTAGTCAAATAATGACTTTTAAATGTGAACATAGCTTATAAAAAAAATATACAATCTTTTTTTTATTTCTTATTTGATATATCCATCTAATCCTTTTATTTAGGATAAAATTTATAGCTAAAATTCAAAACATCAAAAAATATATAATTTTCATTAAGTATACAGCTTGACCTTTAAATAATATTTATTTAACGCGTTTAGCACACCATTTTATACGTTTTAGTCTTACATGAATTAATAATGAAAACATATCATATTCATTCTCCCATTACTTTATGTGGCCATAATCCTAATGAAAATGAACTACGCTTTTTTAAAAAATATAAAAAAATAAATGTTTAAATAACACCAAAAAATCAATAAAAATTTTCATGGAATGAATCATTTGAGAATAAACCGATATAAATTATATACCATTTGTATTTATAAACCCCAGATGTCCGACATTCTCTTCAAATTACTAACGACTGGCATTTATTATACAGAAAATAATCCAATAGACATATCATCCATCGCTTCGGATCTACGTGTTCTTAATTTAACAATAAAAGAATGGTACGATAAATCTTGCATTATTCTTCTAGATCATGAACAGCCAAAACCAAATTCGGAAAAGCCAGATGACATAAACACAAATATAAAGAACATAAAATGGATACTCAATAATATTCCTGTTAAAGAATCCGAAGTAATCGGGCTTCTGGATTCTGGATGGATAGCTAGAAAATCCATGTCAACGTATTCTGATCGAAAAAATAGTAAACCAGCAGACTGTGAGTATGAAATTAGTAAAAGATTCATTATACAATATAAAGATTTTATACTTGAAAATTCTGATGAATATAAAGAATGCAAAATTTGTAATATATTGGTTAAAGGAAATTATATACATGACCATTGTAATCGAATGATATCAGAAAACATACAAATTTAAATAAATACGAGTAAAATATATTCCGCTGATGTTATTTAATAAATAATCAATTTTAAATTGATGGTGACTATGTTTATTTTAGCACATGATCATCATTAAAGCCATGTGCTAAAATTATTTCTAGACCCTCTTGTGAAACCACTTCATATTTAAATGATAAAGATTCATAATTTTTATATTCTTATAATTTAAATATGGGTTGATTTTTGTATTATAAAATTATCCCATATGTTATAACATGGGATGGTGTGGTGACACGATATCATAGAAGTGACCAGAAGGAACTAGATGTCACGAATCAGATCGAGGTATATATACAAACCTTGAGATTGAGAAAACCCTTGAATTAATAGGCCAAAAAAGGAGGAGAGGTATTGAAGAAGAGAAGATGTAAAAAAGTATAAATACACTGTGCGTGCAGAAAATCAAGCAGGTTGTGCTCGATACCAAAAACTATAACTATAAATTTAGCCCATAAATAAAAAATACATTGATTTTTGTATCATTAATTTAAATTTTTTCTTGACCAAACATAAGTCATATATTAAGGTGTTAGAAATGCCAATTGAAGCGTAAGCATACGCACAAAGAATGGGATATAGAAAGACACTTAACTAATAAGTCTTTAGAGAAGAAGACGCATCGTTCAATATTGTAAAGACGATGGGGTGGAAAAGGTATCAGCCAAATCTGTTCTATAGATCTGTCCAAAGTTTTGCTTGAACAACTATAAAAAGCTCAAAAAAATAAACCCATAAATAAAAATTTTGTATTTCTTGATACATATTAACTCGATTAGTTTCTCATAAGCATACTTTTATATCTCTTATATTATCTTCTATGCTTCAACACTTTATAATGTGCAATTTTTTAATATATGAATTTAGTTGTGCCATAATTCGACTTTTAGCTATTAAATTTGTTTCAAGCAAAAGTTTAAAATCAAATTATTTACAGATTTGTTCAATAGTTCTTACAACATATTATCTTTAAAATTATAATCAAGGTATTTTTTTCTTCAAATAATAACTAATCAAGTATTTTACTAGATACTATTGTTTGTTCATAAACTTCTGCTTAAATTCGTATTTCTAACTCTCTATAAATAAAATAAAAAGATAAAAAAACGGTTGTTGGTGGTTTATTTTACTAATATCTTAATTATGTGTTTTACAAAAGACAATGCCATTAGAATAAGCTATAAAACAATGATCCATTGGATCTTTTATCTTGATTTTTATGCTACAAATCCACCGTTTCATAGGATATTAAATAAAAATAATTTCCACCTACTAAGTTTTAAGTTTTTTTCAAATTATAACAGGCGCGTTAGGGATTTTTAAATTTATATTGTTTGAAATAAAATGTTTTTTGTATTCTAAATTTAAAATAAGAATGCATAATAAACATTAAATCAATAATAAAAGGCCATGCTAAAGTTGTTATGTAAAATTATCATAAATGTATATATTTAGATCTACAAATAATCAAAATTTAATCTAAATAGTGCTTAAATTGTGTGTTTAAATATATATTTAGAGCTTTAATCTGGTTATTATCAGTGCGGAATGTCCAGATCAACACGCATCAATAATCCTTCAATGCGGAAAAAATATCGTCAATGAATTTAAAAAACTGGATAAGATTGTATTTTTAAGAGGATTTGAAAGTTTAAAGTTTTTATTTTTTTGTATTGTTTTCCCATCTTAAGAATGGTTTTTATTATTTCCTGTTCATTTTTTAAGCTTTTGGAAAGGTCGATTGTATTTTTTTTTGAACGGGCACTATTGTATTGCATACTTTTTATTCAAACTCACAAAAAAAACACCTTTGGAATAAAATTCTTGGCTATCTACATCTGAAGTCGTCTTCTATCATGGACAAAGTGCTTCTATAAGTGAATTAGTTATTTTAATTGCATTCGTATTGATGAATTAGCGAAAATCAGAATATAAAAAAACATACTTATAGGATTCTGCAAAAAAAGATTTCATTTTTTTCGAATAAGAAGTAGCACCCGCTTATTATGCCCGATAGGTGTTTTGTTTGATTAAAGGAGATTTTTTAATAATATAAATGCAAATTTTGGCTTCAATTGAAACTTTATTGTCGAAATAATTTTCATTTGAATCTTTTCTTCTATCGATTCATCAAAAAAATAATAGTTGAAAAGTATATCTTGGTTAATTCTTATGTGGTCTAACTGGTTATCTTAGAGTTTATCTAAGAATAGTTATCCGCTGAAAAATTTCATAAGTGTATTTTTAAGATGCTAGAGAAGCATCTTATTTTGGAAAAAATAAATTACTAGTATTTATATCACTTTAGAATAAATTCAAACGAATTGCATTCTTAATTGTATAAAAGGCAAGAATTCCTCTAATTCTTTCAAAATAAATGACAAAGTATATACTTTAATACAGTGGGTATTTTAAACTTATTATACAAACAAGTTGCGTGTTAAAAAACTTTTTGTTTACATGTTTTACGATCAATCTACTTTTTACAATATAATTATTCTTGAAAGTTGGAGTAATTCGACATCGGAAAAATATGCACTTATAGAAATTGTATATTGCAAAAACATAGCCACTCATTCCAATATAAGAATCCAACAAAGAACGCTGGTAATAGAATGAATATTAAAGAATTATCGTTTTTATATTTGTGAACCTTGATATATTTGGTCTCAAAAGGTTTTATTATAAGAATATATAAATTTTCCAATAAATAAAGGCCGATTCTATGTGAAAAACAAATAGGATTTTTTTATCACAAAATCATATTAGTACTTTTAATGATGCTAAAAAATTGAAAAGATCTAATTAACTATATAAACATTAAAACAGTTGTGGTTATATTTAAGTTTAGTTAAAGCAAAAATGTATAAATACTACTTTTTTTTAAATTAAAACAGCGGTAATTTAAATATTTTTTAAAAGGAGTATAAATATATAATTTTTTAATCAAAAAGATGTAGTTTAAATCGCTTTCTTTAGTGAAATAAACTTTAAAGAAAACGGTAAAGCCGCAGCATCTAATTAATAAAATATTTGCCTTGAATATTTCTAATAAATCTAGTTTTAAAGCTTTGAAATACAAAAAATTTTATGCTCCATATATATGATAAATAAAATAAATCTGTGTTTAAAAGCCTCACCTATACAGAAAATTTTCTTTATGAACTAATTTAATAATTTAAATGTAAATATAAAGTTTATTCATAATTTTAACAAACTCCTTAAATAAGTACTTTGAAATAGACTAATTATCAATATCACCTAATTAAAACACAATAAAATATTATATTATTATTTTTTCTAAGAATTTAATGTTTTTAATATCTTATATAAATGTTTAAATCCAAAAAATGTTTTTTTAGATCAGCCAATAATTCTATTTTGTTAAAATTTATTCCTAATGATCTAGTTGCAAATACACTTAATTAATAGAATAGAAGAACATTTTGGCTCGTTCTATAGCATTATATTTTATAATTGATATATAATTTATTTATACTTTTATTGATTTATTATTTCACCCTATATATTACACAAATATTTTAAACAAAAATTTAAAATATATAAATGCTATTGTGTAGTTTTTTAATTTTAATCAATCATTTAAATCATATTTTTATGTTTAGAGCTCCACTAATATCAACTGAATATCGAGAGAGAATGCAATTATTTAGAAAACTAATTCAAAATATAGAAATGATAACACCTGAAATTGAAAATAAAATACTATTAAAAAAAATAAAAGATATCGAATCACAAAATATATTAGATCCAATAAACAGTTATTATTGGAGAACATGATATGCGAATTGTAATAAATTTATTTATTTAACCTTTTATTTTCAATAATTGTACATTGTATAAAAAATTTATTGCTTAATAACTTTTTTATAAAAATGATTGGTAATTTTTTTAAATTCTAAAAGTTATATCTTCTAATACATGTATTTTTAGTATCGAGGAATCGTTTTATTTTTAAAAAAACAGACCAAAATGAACAAAAATACGCTGCTAGATAATAATTTTAAGATCATTTTCATTTGTACATTTTTTGTGTAAATTTTTTTTGATATTTTTTTATTGCCCCCAATAAATGCATTTTATCTATTATTTTTTCGTTTAGAAAAATTTGGAATAGCTTCACAGAATTTTTCCTGATTTTATTACAAATAAATATTTATGGTAAAATCGAGTTTTTTGGATAGGCTGGCAATATTTATGATGATTATTTAGGAAATAATAAGATTAGAAAGAAAAGATATTACAAATTCAGTTTTCAATTTACTACAAAAAAGAAAACAGATTGATTCATAGAATAAAAAAATTGACATGAACTACGAAATAAACCTAATATAGATAGATTTTATCTGAATTTATTTTTTCAGATGCTCCATTTTCGGCTTAAATCCTGATTTTTTGTTATTCATGTCGTTATTTTAGAGGTGTCAATAGTCTTCTAATTTATATATTAAGAAATCAGTTAAAAAGTGGATGATTTTTTTGTAAAAATCTTAAAGGGGTTATTATTTAATGCATTGTTTATATTTATATGTAACAATCATGAATATTTTCATGTCATTTCTGAGGTAATTTGAAATATTAGATTTGTACTCTCTATCTTTGGCGTGAATAACTAAAAAAAATTGATTTGAAATTTAACAAGCCTTTTATTGACAAAATACACTACGTACTTCATTAATGCTAAATTTAATCAGTAAAATTAATTTTCATCCTTACAATTTTAGAACAGGGGAAGCATGAAAATACTTATTGTGAAATTTGTTGTACTATATTATGCATGCTTTATGAATGCTCAATTGAAAAACTGAATTTATTGTTATAATTATGTTTTGAACAAAGAAATTATGATATGTCATCGTAAAAAGCATAAGGAATAAGATCCTAATTGTATTAGTCTACATTTTACGAATCTTTCAAGTTCATCAATTATTAAAAATTAAAAAATCGTCTTATTTGAGTTTTAAATTTTACAATATATTATTCTGATCATTAAACTTTTATATTATTTTATTGTAAAAAAATCTTTGAAATTGAACCATAAAAATCACAAATTTTTGTCTAGAAAAACTACAAAGAATATAAGGGTATTTCAAGTTGAGAAGAAAATATAAGAATGATTAAAGGTTATGATTTAAACCTAAAAGCATATAAACCTGTTTATACGCCAGCTTATCTTATTGTCTTATGCTATTTCAGTCGAGAAAAACTTCAAAAGACAATCTAACAGGTCATATTTATACTTAATAATAATAAAATATATTTTTAAGCTTCTTTAGTACTTTTTTTTTTAGTTGAAAGGGCTAATAATTCAAATTTTTTCTTCATCGCTGTTGTTCGAGTGCATACTTCAGCCTTATTTGGCTTCTTAATATACGAATTATGTCTTTCTGTGATATTTTACCTACTTTATGACGTATTGCTTATACGCACAAAACATATTTTAATATGTATATTGTAGGATCTCTTTTTTTTTACATTATGGCGCTAAGTATATAAATTAGACTAATTTATAATAAAATCACGATTTTATGTGCTAGATAGTTAAATATTATGAACATAATGCTTTAATTTCCATCAAATTTCGTTCAGAAAAAAATAAGTGCGCATATAAAATTATACCAGCAAGACCATCGATTATCAACTTTTAAAGTGCTCTTTACGCATTAATTACTATTTTATCTGGTATTTAATTCTTTTGCTTTAGAAAAGATGCCAACAATATATAAAAATATCTGGGTTTTAGCTGATTTACTATCAAACTTTTATATATTTAAAAGATCATATTAAATACATATTTCAGTTTTTTTCTGATACTGAAACAATAAGTTCTATTGAAATTTCTGTATATAAAATTATGTGATTAAAGATTTAAATTTTTAATAATGAGAATGTATGCCATTATAATTATAGATATCTTGTTTTAATCTTCTGGGAATATATAAATATCACACATATTTAAATTTTGTGTGATATAAGATATAATGCAAAAAAAATATTTTAAAAAAGTACTAATTGGAATATCTTTATTATTATTGAAGTTATTTTTAAGTTCTGAATAGGGAAAATTCGAGGTGTCTTTCGTTGATTTCCGGGGTATGATGATTAACAATCTTTGGTTTTATCATAAAATCAATTCTATTTTCAGCTTGGTACTTTCTTACAAGTTCATTAAAATCATATTTCTGTAATACACGATTCAAATTACTCAATTCTTTATAATATAGGTTATATGTTTCGAATGAGAATATTTTAGACATAGCCCACAAAAGAAATATTTTATTTATTTTCATTAGAAACTAGATGATAAAAAATCATTTCTGCCATAAAGTACATTAATATCTAAAAATCACAATTTTTCCTTCTGTAGATTAATAATTATTTATCGCATTATTTATTCTATATACATATTAAAAATAAATAAATATATATTTATTCAATAAAGTGATTGGTTTTAATATAATTTCATCATTGTGCTATAAATCATTAATTCATGTCTCCTTTTCAAATCATTCAGCCAGAACAACAATTTTTTAAAATTAAGGCTATATTTTTTGTTTTTGTAAACTAATCTTGCATTTTTTTATTCTATTACTTTGTATATACATACCTTTTTCCTAATAATATTTATAAAGTGCACATAAATTACAGTACCTGACTTTTAATATGAAAACGACCAGCTGATAGTCTTGGTTAAAAATTGATAAAAACAGAAGATCATTCTCATATTTATTGTTAAAATTACATTATTTGAGGATATATAGATAGTTATAAAAATAACACATTTTAAACTCTAAGAGATCAAATAGGTAAAATTTATATTTTATATATTTAAAAAAGCCCATGAATAAATTAAAAATGAGATTAAATGATGTTATTTTAGAAATTAATTATAAACTACTACCTAACATTCAAGATTAGCGCAAAAATAGAATATCAATAATTTTATATACCAAATAAAATGATAATTAATTATAAAATCTGATATTCTAAGTTATAAAAAAAACATGAAAAGAGAGTGTAATGAAAACCATTGCTGTCTAAATAGATAATAACATCGATTAAAAGAAAAATTAAATTTAAAAACTCTTTTTGTTACTAATATTTCATGCTTGATAGCATAGGATTTACTAAAATAACTTATCTACGGGGCAGTATTTACTTTAATTAGGCAGCCCAATAGATGACTGAAAAATTTGCTTTTTTTCGCAATAAACATTGTGTTAGAAAGCCGATGCTTAAATTCTAAAAACTACATACGAAAAAAATTAATTTACCAGAAAATATATGCGAATGTATTCTTTATATTTATCTAAGCGTTTATCTTATATTGAAATAGTCTTTATAAAAAAAACTTAAGGTGTAATATTTTTGTGCTTTAGACCGGTTATTTTGATGTTTGTTTTTCTTAATATGCACAATAGCTGAATATACACCTCTTTTTTCGCTGATTACAATATTTTGTCAATCTATATGCTATTTAAATGACAGAAAAAGCCAATATGCATATAAATGATTTTATATTTAACATAAGTTGTTAAACTTTATATTAGAAAGGAATAATGATCGTGTACGCCATAGATTTATATTAATAAAAAATCTCGTTTAGAACAATAAATGAACAAAAAAAAATTTTATTTGTGAATAAGATAGAATATAAATAGTCTGAATTTGCTAATATATTTAAAAGCTACCCCAGATTCAGATTATAGGGGAAATTAAAAAAATTTTAAAGGAAAAAATCTGCGCAATAAAATTTAGACATGAAAACTTATTTTGCTTATACCGAATCAATTAAAAAAAAATAAAACACAGCTTAACCTATTTCTCAATTATAATTTTAATTCATTTATTAAATTGACAATAATTGTGACTTTTGAAATGATATATTTGCCATATTTTTATAAAATTTTAATATTGCAACGTAAATTTATATTAAATAACAATGAAAAACCATACTTATTTTTTATTTTTTTATGAAAATATCTTTTATAGAATAAACCCCTGTATATGTTTTTAGTTTTTATTTACCCTTTAGATACATATGGCTTGCACTGCCACATTTAAAAGACCTAAAAAACTTATTATTTATATTAAATGAAAATATTGGGAAAAAGATTATGAATTTTGCCTTGTATTTCATCTATAAAATATCACTAAAGTAAAAGAAACTAAATTAAATACAAAATTCATATTATTTTGTACAATTAATATATAAAATATATGACTTGATAAAACAAGATTATTTTACCCTTGCTAGTTGGGATTTATTATATTACACATTATTCTAATTTAACTGTTATTCTTTCTTGCATAATGGCTATAAATTGAATTTTTGCTATTATATTGGGATTTCTTTGTGCATCTTCACTTTAAATTTATCTGTTGAAGTGTAGAAATGCGACAGAACCAAATAAAAAATCAACTTATACATAATCGATGTAATTTTTATTTATGGGCTATATTTATAGTCGTAATTTTAGTTTTTGTTCTCAGGCACAGCTTGCTTGATACTCTGTACACACAGTGTATTTATACTTTCGGCTATCTTCTCCTCTCCACAGTCTTCTTCAATACCCCTCCTTCTTTCGAGACCTATTAATTCAAGGGTTTTTCTCAATCCCAATGTTTGAATATATGCCTCAACCTGGTTCGTGACATCTAGTTCCTTCAGGTACCTTCTATGATATCGTGTAACCACACCGTCCCATGTTATAAAACTTATACATAATAAACATATTTATAATTATTTATCCGATAGATATTCTATAAAAGAATTATATACAAGCACTAAAATAAATATATAAAATGTAATTTAAGGGACATGTGCAATCTATAAAAAATAATTATTAATAATCAAAATAATGCCCTTCCAATTTTAAAATTTATTCAATTTATAATATAAATTGAGTAATTTATCGATATAAAGCATTCCAATATATATTTATTGGTTAGCTTAACGATAAAAAACATAAAAAAACAGTGATGATGTGTCCCAGTTCCGTCAAAATAACATATTGAGCACTGCGACCTGATGTAACGACCATTTAAGAAAAATAAATTGCCATAATCGGTGGACTTATAACTTGTATCGGTATAAAAATAACTTATAGTATCTTTAAAAATAGTTTTGTGATCAATCATGTATATTCATATATGAGAAATGATTGATAATCATTTTAAATTAAGTAAAAATATTTTTAAATTTACCATGGAAATGTTTATGATCATAATGCAAGAATGGCTGCAAAAATAGACAAAATTTTCAGGAAAAATATCTGCATAATGACTATCAAATATAATACCCCGAAAGGCTCTATTTCTTGGTTTTTTATATTTTTATCGCCTTTGCATAGCTTTACTTCGACGAAAATTTTCAATACATAAATATTCCAAACAATATAGATGTATTTACATTTTGTACAATATTCCAGGGTAATATGATAATATCAAATAGAATTTTTTTCATATAAAAACACCCATCACCTTTAAAACTTTATTGATTTATGTTGCTTAATATATTTTTTGTACTCTTCAGCATAAATGATGAATCAAAATCTTGTATTTGAACATTATATGAAAGGGGAATTTATAGATTGCAGCATGTTTGATCATAAGTGATTACAAACCCTTTTTTTAATTTTTTTTAATTTTAAAAGCTATCCTTTTAGAATATACACATTTTTTTCTGCTAATAAATAATAATTTCTGATTTAATATTTCTATCTGATCTTCTGCTTATATAAAAAGATTTTTTTTGTTAACATAAAAAACAGATCATTCTAATTGACAGATTTTTTCTATTTATTAGTTCATACTGATTGTTATATTTAAGAATCATAGGTTGTCAAGTTGAATGTAAAATTTTTTTGCTGATTTATATGCTAACTCAAAGCATAGTTTGTGTGTATAAGGAAAATATCACGGAAACTCTTGACAATCGCGAATCTTTGTAAGTATCTCGAAGTATCTAAAAGGTTCTTTTCTGTCTAAATATTTTAAATAAATGGTTAAATAATTATAATTGAATTCTTCCTTATGCGCGCACTTATGTTGCTTATTTTTTTTTAGCTTAAACTACACACATAAATTCTAATCATCAATGGACTTTTTATTAGTTAGTATATATGGGGAAAATATAAAAGCATGTATTTTAGAGATTTTATAACATTATGGATGATTTTGGGTAATTAAGTTGTTTTTTAATGCATCAAACCATTGTTTAAACAGGAAAAGTACTCTTAAAAATATATAATGTCTTATTAATATGAATAAAACTCTATAACGATATATAATTCGATTTCTGTTTAATTTTTTGTTGCATAACTGAGGTAAAATTTACCTCTTAGCTGATTAAAAAGATTCTTATAGATGTGGTTTGACTTATTCAATACAACAGAAGCCATATTATGATTTTATGCGCTATATATTCAATAAAAAAAAGTTTTAATACGATGAAATTTTTTCGTTCTTTAGATTCTATAAATTTTAATTGACTTTTAAGCCATTAATCGTTTTAAATAAAGCAATGGGAGAACCCACCTATTCAGAACTCGTTAGAAAATATATTATAATGCAACAGATGGGCACAAAGGAATTTTCAAAATCAATTCATCGTGTAGGGCACCATCATTTACTAAACATCGAAAAATATACAAACCCCATCAATTTTTGTTATGTATAATAATTATAGTTATTATTTTACACTAATCCTTATAAAATTTCGATTTGAAATTAAAATACAGGATTGAACACTATTTTTTATACTTAAGCCATAATTAAATTGGTGATTTAAAATAATGACACAAGTATTATAATAAAAAACAAGGAATTTGATATTTAGGTTAAAATCCATTAAATCGAATTTTAAAAAATGGAAACACTTTTTCGGCATAAAGCAAACATAATCATCACAAGAATATGTTGGATTGTGTGTCTAAAATTATCTTTTTTAAAAATATGCGAATTAACCATACTTGATTTAATATACCGAATATAGGTGATATCATGTCTAAATACTTTGCGAAATTAGCATGACTCATAAAGGTATCGATAGTTTAGGGGCTCATATATTTAGCTTCAAATTTAAATTTGATGATCTAGCATTATGTATTTACAATTTCATTGTTTTATCGCCAGAAATTGTAATTATAATATTTTGTTACGCGCTTTATACTTTAATTACTATACCTATTGACAATGGAGAAGACCCGTTATTTTCCTATAATAAATAAATAATTCAAATACCTTTAACGGATTTTAAAATAAAAAAAAGGAAAAGGTAATATTAACATTCTTCTGGCTGTATTTATTCAATATTCAAGAATATTCCTAAAATATTTGATTTGAATTTTACCTAAAATAAAATGGTAAAAAATTATGTGGATTTATTCTTACCATTCTGCACAAAATCATGATAACGATATAGAAATTTGAAAATATTAAAAATTTTAATGTATCCCACAATCAACTGTTGTCTTATAGTAATAAATTTTTCGAAAAATTATCGAGAATCAGAGTCTAAGTAAAAAAATGTGCGGATTCATATAAGCTTATTAGTATGAAACTAGTAGAAAAACTCTTTATAAAACACAGGAATTTATATAATAAAGAAAAACGTAAGCTTTAAACGAATTAAACGCCTTATGAAGCTATATTCTGCCTGAGACGGAATATAAAACAGATTATATCTCCCCATATGTATCAATGTTTTTGTATCTAAAGAATGCACTAGAGACGGGAGATTTTATTGCAATCGTCGCAAATATAATTATAATGCTTAAATTAAGATGTTTTTTCCTGGAATAATCCATTACTCCCTTAAAATTATCATTTCCGACCTAATTGAGTTTAAAGTTCTACTAGAATCAGTTTTTTTTAAATTATATGCATGAAATAAAGAATATTCGCGAGTATTTTTTGACTATATATTCTAAAGGATGTAGACTCTCATAATCAAATAAGAATTTTTAAATAGCTAGTTGCCTATATTTTCCTAAGAACATTACTGTGATATTCATAAATTTATCTTATTATTGTCATAGTTAAATGTTTTAGAGCAAATATAAAATCAAATAGCAATTTCATTTTCCACAAATTTATCGGCAAAGGTCTAAATTTTAATTTTAAATCGATAAAAACATCACCGGTAATGTGATAACAGACATGATTATCTCTTATCTCTATTTTGTGCTAGTATCTAGTTTGATACGATATTTTCTAGAATTTAAATAATTATTTATAAAAAAAATACAAAATCAAGCAAGTAAATCACTTAAGATTTGCATTGGCTTTGAAAAGCAACAATTTAGAAAAATACTCTATGGTGAAATTTCAAAATACATACGATCGATGCTTAAAATAATCCGAGCATTAAAAATTTGATGGTGGCTTTCATATAAATTTAAGAACAAGATTTGAATTAATCCTTACTTTTTAGTTTTTGGCAATTATTTGCTATAGAAGAGAAAAATTTAAGGGGCAAAAAAAATTTCACTGCCTTTTATATATTTTTGAACCTCTTAATATGATATTATCTATCCTCTTCATTTACTATTCTTGTATTAGAATACCCCTTAAAAGTAGCTGACTTCCCTAAATAAATCTATAATACACAGCCATTACTTAAATATAGGTATATTATTATTCATCTTAAAATTACACAACTATTTTTATACACTTAAAGTACCTTTTGGCCCTAAAAAAACCAGCCTTTCAACCATTTATTATTATTTTTTGCAAAACTTTTATAAAAACATTTTTTTAAACTCAGTTTTGCATTTGTTAAGTTGAATTTAATTTCTTTCTATCAGATCGGTAGCAAAAATATTCACCAATGATCTATTGGGGCTACATTTTATACTGTTTCAAAAGATTGTATTGTATACTTCTGTGATTTAGAAACATCATATATGCATTTTTATATCACGTTTTTGCTTGCTACTCGCTCAATATGCCAATTACTCTTTCCACTAATCTATTCACTCATAGTGTTTCAAACACCTTTAGTCCGATGTTATTATTCTTTTTTTTTGGCATTAAGCTCTTAAATATCTATTAATTAATATTTTTCTATTTTATGTAATGAATCTTTTTGGTAATAATCCTTCTTTAAATTCACTTTATAACGTAACAATAATTCCCTCGCAGTTTTTAATAAAATAATGCTGTTACTGTCTATTCTATATATAATTAAAACAAGTAATACGCCTATATCTTGACTCTCACTTTAAAAATCGATAAAAACCCCTAAAGGGTTTATGTGAATCTACACTACAGAAGATAGTTTGTTTTCCCTGTTATTAAATATTCTGCTTGCATATCTTGCATTTTCATACTATTGCAGCAAAGTATATTTTTTAAGTCTTTATAAATATATTCTTGCAATCCGTGTCACATTTTAACTTGATTTGTTCACAAAAGTCCATCCTTAGTGTATTTTTCGATATAAAGAAATTTTTACATTTAAAATTTCCAAAAATACATTTCGTTATCATTATATGTGTTTTTTCCCTTTCTACTAGTTTATTGCGTCGCTTCTTTTCTCTTTTATGTAGAATTTTCTATTAAACTTATCTGATTTACCCATGTATTTATATTTTAATTGGATTTTGTCAAAAATATATTCTATTGTTATCTCGACCCAACTTTTTATTCAATCATTACCATAATCAACTTGTTCTTTTTATCATTTCCACAGCCTTATGATTAGTCTTTTTTATAATATAAAGTCGTCAGTCCATATAAAAACATTTTTACAACAAATCAAACATATAAATTTTATTTTCAAAATATAATAGCTTTATTCTGTTTCAGTAAAAAAAAATTAGATTCGTTTTTATTATATATCTATTGGTGTTCTATTGCTTCCGCACTACCCTACGCCAACATTCGTGAATCTGTTTTTATGTATAATCTTTATAATAGTGAAGAAGTATAGCTTATTTAAATCTCAAACTTCTCAATTTTGTTCATTGAATTCTTGTTTCATTTTGTTATTCCACATTCATTCTTTTTCTTTTTTTAGTTTCAAACTCATTGTTAATCTTTTTTTCATATTTATTTTTATAATTCTTAAACTATTTCTCCTTTTATGGAAATAATTTACACATATGTATCTTCTTTGCCCTTTTAATTTAAAAATTTTATTTTTATGTTCTTCTAGAGATATTATTTTGGCATCATTTTCTTTTACTCGTAAAATAATGACTACCTGCAATGATAAATGAATTTTATTGATATTTAATATTTAATAACTATTTTAATTCTTACAACTTTTCTGCAAATCTCCTCATGTTCTGTTCAATTTTCCAGCAAAAATAATGATATTATTTAGATATAATACGGCATTTTTTTCTAATAAGTCCCCTAAAATTTTTATAATAATTCTTTACTATATCATTGGGTATTTTATTCTAATAATATGCTATACCAGATATCTGCTCTACGCTTGGTATCAAATCCAGTTCTAATTAGTTCTTTCTCTAAATTTAAACACAGTAGAAAGCCTCTTTTAGATCAATAAAGTTAAACCAGTACGAAGGATAGGTGACTATAATAATATCACTTACATTTATAAATTTAAAGTTGTCTTAAATACTGATAATTTAATTTTATAAATTTATAAACTACTTATAGCACTTCACCATTGATTTTTTTTTATAAATCCACAGGGTTTTACCTATTTTTATTCCGCTATATATTACCTGTATTCTTTCTAAATAATCTAAATATCACATATCTGTGAAATTAAAATGCCAATAAAGTGCGATTCCATTTTTGAGCTACGATTTTCACTGCTGATATATATTTTTTATATTCCACTAGTGTGCAGTGATTCTTTCATTTTTAATCCTTGTACTTAGTTGGAAAAGCATCTTTTTTATAACATGAATTTCCTAATATGAAAAACTTTGACACTTTAAATATTTTTGGCATAAAATACATAAAAAAATACCAAAAATTACCATTTTCAGTCTATGCATCATTATTAATTTTTCAATGAAATTAAAAGCCTTATGACTCACTTTTTTATGCTTCTAGCATATTAAAAGATATATATTTCTCCTATCCAAACCTTTTACCCATAAAACAACTTCTTTCAATTGCCTTACGCTGCATTCACAACTTCAATTTATTCAGATCGTTTTTAATTTGCCACGTTCATCAATCCTTTGTTTCTCATTATTTAGACTTCTTTTTCATATTTACCACCCTTAACTTTTGGCAAAATACAACCAATATTCTGCTACTCTTTTATATGCCATTTTCTCGATCTTTATAAACCTTTTCATAAACTTTAACATCACTTTCTATTTAAAAAAATTGTTCTAGTTCTACATAAATCTACAACTTCGCTTTATTGTGCTATACAAAATTATTTTTAAGGATTTTATTACACTACTAATTTTTTTTATTCTCTTCTGATTCTGGATATCTTTATAAATGTCTACTTACGCTTGTATGCCATTTCTTGGTGTTTCCCAATGTTAGCTACCTATTTATTAAATATTGAAGCGTTCATTAGGATACGGAAAAATAAAATTTGTTCAAACTTATGATATTATATCTGAAATAGGAATTTAATCGCGAATTCGAAATATATCATAGTTTTATTTAAGTGCCGATATATTGCTTCAATTTTTCCAATCTTTGTATCTTTTATTCCTTTAGTGTAATAAAGTAAACACGCCTATATGACGTCATTTGTTCCATTTTAAATTACTTTAAGATTTATCGTTTTCTATATAGGAGAGTGATTGTCTTTATATTGTTGCTGATGCTGCTTTACTCGATCATAGATCCCAGTTCAACAACCTAGAAAATCTTTGATTCTGGTTTAATATTTATAGAACGATTTTTCAAAGGTTCGGTAAATTGATAACCCCCCATTTTTAATAAGATTTTATTTATACCCTTTAGAATGCCAATGTTCAAATTGTTTATATACATTATAATTAGATCTATGGAAAATCTAAATGTGATTTGTGTGCAGACCAGGCTTCAAACACAAAAAATGAGTTCCGGGGAAATTCAGTCATCTGCAGAGTTTGGTGCTGATATTCAATGTCATGGAAGCATGATTTCAAGGAGTGAAATTATGGATTCAAGTGGGGAAACTACTGGCCTTAAAATGATTTCTAACAGAGACAAGTTGCGAGTTTATAATAACAGAAGCTCTTCTATCAATTCAAAAGACATAATTATAAAAGCATGCACCGATACAAATATGATATTGTACACATGGTCGAAATTATCATAAGTATATGTAGATGCATGCGAAAATCTTTATGTTCATTCGCCAATTTGCGAAGGAATAAAAAAAATACAGGAGTCTAAACCAGACTATGACCCAGTAGCTTGTAGTAGAAAATACATAAATGACATAAAGGTAATACTGATTCTAGAGCCATATGTGACAAATTCAACTGAAATTGAGTATATTTATAAGCATAAAATTACTTTGTCAACGATTAATATATGTATTGTGTCCTCTAAAATTTATATCACGCCCTTAGAGCATATTCCAAACATAGGATTTATTTCATTAATCACAAATCTTAGAAAGAGTGGTAGTGATCTTACAATTATAAACGGAAAAGAGAAAAATTGTGATAAATTTGAATTTTATCAATATATCAGCATAGAGCCTTTCTGCAAGGATAAAGATTTTTGGTATTTAGACAAAGATGGAGTAAAAAAAATAAAATGTTATATGGATAACGAGAATGAAAAATTTATTTTTCTAAATAATAAGTTTAAAAAATATGAAGAAATAGATGGTAAAAAATATGTAAAGATCGAAAAATGTTCGGTGATTTATATTGATGATATAGAATATCATATATGTGATTCCTAGAGGGGGGATAACCCTTCATACTATAAAAACATGATTTTATATACTGTAAAGACTATAAAAATCATAGATATATAATTAAAAATTCTAACTTTTCTTTCTTAAACGATTACCCCATTTTAAGTTTCAATTCCGAACACATAAATTATATTAGGAACATTCTTCTGGCTTGAAAATAAGAATAAAGTTTGAATAAACCAAAATTACATTTCTAAAATACCAACATCTGTTAAACTTATAGAATTTTCTAGTGTCTGTTTTCATTCTTTTGTTAAAAACATAATTCGAAAAGGCAATAAATCATGTGAGCATTCGGAACTGGCAGTGAATTGCTGTTAAAAAAGTAAAAACACCTTTTTAAATTTTCAAACAATCTACCATAATATATAATACATTTAATCATTAAAATATAAGTAATATCGCGTTAAGTTACTGGCGAATTTTTTAGTTCAACAAGATATAAACTCTATGAAAAATATATTTGTATATGCAAATATGCTTGTGAATTTAACAATTAATTCATACTTTATAGCTCGATACAGACTAGAAAATCATTTTGGAAGATATCGTAATGGAGTTCCAATCGATTTTGTGATTTAAATTTACCCTGAATAAAAACTCTTCTTGGACGATCAGTTTCTAAAATGAATCAAAAAAAACATTCAAAATAAATAAGCTTGACTTGATAAAGCATTTTATCAAAGATTTTTGAAGTAAATCGACAACATGTACTAGTTTTAAGATGTGAAAAAAAAATTTAATTAAAAAATTATATACTCAATATTTTTATGAGTGATTTATTCATAAAAATATATTAAGATGTTTTAGATATTTCAGCATTGTTTATTTTGAATCTTTTTTTGCTTATGTCAGATCAACCCCATGTAAGTGTACATTCGTACAATTATTATGATTATATATTACGATTTAACTTAAAATTATCCCAAAGTGAAATCAACTTGGTATGAATACTATACCAATAACCCAAAATTAAACAAATAGGTTCATATATACTACAGATTTGAATAATATAAAAATGCAAACTATTCATATATTTTTATGGTTATTTTTCAAATAAATACAGCAATTCATACAGTAAAACTTTCATATGCAAATTTTTCTATTATGAATAACACAACTTGAGCAAAATTAATATGAAACCTAAAAAAAATACCTAATGAAAAATCAAATAAATATAAAATTAAATAGTTTTACAAGTATTTGAATAGAATTTTTATATTTATATTTTAACTATATTTTTTTAGATTTCTTAAACTGAAAAAAATGTCTATTTTTCTTATCATTCTATTTGATTATGATTGTCTTTAGCTACAAATTAAGAATCGAATAAAGAATTTCTGTGAATTTTCTTTTTATTTCTTGTAGAACTGATTACTTTTATTATTTTTCAGTAGGGAAAGTTTAACAATTTCAATAGTGCCACTTCTATTGGATAACCGATTCGACTAATATCCTTATAGTAACATCTGCAGCTTTTATTTATTGCTGTTGCGCTCGGGTAGCGATCTTCTTGTTTCAACAATACAACCGAGTGTATTTTTAAAGTTCAAAAAATTACATTTACATGTGTCTGTCTACCCGTAATTGTTGTATGGCTTACAGCATAGCGGAATATATATACTTTTGTGAGAGAACTTAGAATTTATAATCATTTAAATTAAAGATTCCAGTCTGGATTTGCGCTAATTAATCATTTCTGTTATTTGTTTTTAATCTAAATCCTATTCCAAATCACAAAAAACTTCACCGCAGGTTGATTCAAGTGAAATAATGTGCCATTATAAGATTGAAAACTAATGATAATGAATAGAAACCCCAATAATTTCACAACCGAAAATACTAGATTCTAGCCTAATATCATATAGAATGAATCAAAATAATACATAACATTTAGGACTCAAGAAAACCAAAACATACCAAAAATTATACCCTCTATTATTTAACTTTGACCATTTTAAGAACAACAATTGAGATCTAATAGCGTAGCGTTTATAAATATACATGTTTTTATATATTTAAAGGCTAAAAGATCCCATCCTTTTTGATTAACACTCATAATTATTACACGCTATTATATGTATGATATATAGCTCATACACGCGATATAATGTTAAAAAAAGAGATCCATGATATTATATTCTACATTGATACGAAAATATATAGATATTTCCCAATATAGATACCATATGTTAAAAAAGTTTGGCTGAAACCAGTAAATTCTATCTTTTCCGCAAAAATTGTTTATAAATTTTTGAAAGACAGTATGTGATTTTTAATTTACATTTGCATATCTTATTTTAATATTTTGCATAAAAATATACAAACTAACATAAAAATAATACATGGTGAATAAATCATGGTTTATTTAATAACAAATTTAAATATAACCCAAAGTTCACAGCTTGATATAAAACATGAAATTTCAATAGGAAAGGAAAATTTTAGACCTAATAAAACTATTATGAGAGAATTTTGATTATATAAAAAAAAACAACGATAAGGGTAGTTTAAATAAAAAACAATAAAATATTATAAGGATTACATATCTCTCCATATTTGCATTACAGTAAATAGCCACTAAACTCCCCCTCTCTACGCAAATTTTTGAAAATGATCTCCGACTTTGAAAAAAAAATAAAAATTGGTTCGCCCTAGACGAAAAGAATAGTGAAAAAATAAAAAAATAAGAATATAATGAGGATCGAGCTGAAACCTAGCGCCAGTGTATACCAAAGAAATAAGAAGAAAATAAAAATACGCGAGCGTATGCACCAGAGGTTCACTTAATGATACCTTATGAAATAGAAGCTAATCGAAAACGTGAAAATGCTGTGAATTTTGATTCCTAAAATTATATCTCCACTGTAACGTCAAATCATTCCAGAACTAATCGTATGTCAATGTAAACGAAACACACAGCGAATATGTTTACTATGAAAATTTATTGTACGCCTATTGAATCAAATTTAAAATGCACAATATATAAAAGTTCTAAATGACTTATATTTAAGAAAGGTTGAAAGTTATTATTAAATGAATCCTTATTATCAATCAAGCCTTTAAGGGATAAATTTGAGTGATTTTGGTATTTAAATTATGCTAAAGAGCCCACATTAGCAGATCGTAATTTTTGTCATCAAGAATAAGTTTTTTTTAACATCAATATCATTGCCTTAACCGGCTCGGCTTTCTTATTTACATAAAAATATGAGGTGCAACTATCATCGTATGATTGAAATAAAAAATCTAAATGCCTTTTTTTATTTATTATTATATTTTAGCACTGAAATTTAAGAATTTTATTCAAGAAATACATGATGATTTCCAGAGAACATATGATATTATTCTCTTGTATATATGCTCTTCTCTTACATCTTATTCGATATCTCTAAACTTCTAAGATCTATTAGACAATGGGCTTTGTATAAACATATATTTTAAATAAATTTCGGAATTTGAGTTCTGATTTTGAGTATTTTCGGGTATTTTTATGATATTGAGTACGGGTATATCTCATGCTACGAATTATGCTTTTATTTTTGTCTTAAACTTCCACTTTTGGGAAATTCAGATGCTAATGTATCATAATTTGTGTGATATCGCTTTGAAACATGTTTATATTATATACTGGTTGCACATATTTCTATCAATTATTACATTTTTTTCTTTTTTATGTATATTAATTCATTAGTTGCACCCATAAGAAGTTTAATGTCTGTATTAATTCGCGAATCTACTTTTTTCAGCATAATCTCTTTTACTGAGTGAATTCGGATTTTCTTTGTTTCTCTTAAACTATATTTGCTTGCCTGCATAAATAATTGGACATATTATCATATAATTGTACCTTTTTTGTAATTTTGGTTTGGTAGCTTATTCCATCTGATTGCAATATGATTATAAAATTGGAAGGATTCATCATATAATTTGATAATAATAAATTTTGTATGTGAATTTAAGATCTCGGATATATTATAATGAATGAAGAAAACATCCACAATTCTTTATGTGAAGATAGAAATTTTAGGAAAAAATTAAAAGGTATTTTCAAAAAAAAAATATATTTCGATAAATAGCTTAAGATTCAAATATTTGATGTTACTTTTCAATACAGGGAAAGGTAATCCCAAAGTAGTTAGATTTTATAGTTTCTACATGATAAAATAACATGTGTATCTTATAAGAATATGTTCGAATTAACACTCAAACACTGAAAATTGAAAGAGCGAAGCGTGGTTCAAATATAAAAAAAAGGTACTAAATCTTGTCATTGAATTTTTAATTATTAAAAAAAACTTCACAGGAATAATAAAGTGACTGCTATGACGCTAAAAAAAAATCTTTCAAAAATATAAACTCTGTGTGCTTATTATTATATATTATTTAAGCTTCTATTTCTGAAAGAAAGATGCCTGTGTTATCTTAATCGTATATTTACATTAAATATTTTTTAATAATTCATATTTTTACTTTAGATTCATTTTTGTATTGATCATAAAAGACATCAAAATCAAAAATACAGATCAAAAGTATTTTTGGAGCTGGGCTGTAATAGAGCGAGTAACAATATGTATATAATCCAGGCAATATATATACAATGGCTTCAATAAGTACTTACATGTATTATTATATGATAAAAATCTTTAAAAAAATATATAAATTGCAGGTGCTGCCCTTAAGTGATTTTTTTTTCAGATTTACATAAATTGTCTTCTGATTTATGTCTATATTGAATTTAATTTTTGATGTCAGGCAAAACATTCTCTCGATACGGGAATTTTAAAGACTATTTATATTTAAAATAAAAATTTATTTCATTATTGTTGATTTTCTGATATTAGAACACATTTGTAATACAATTTTATTTAAAAAAATACCCCTTTTGAATCAGATCCTAACTAATAATTTTATTAAAATTTTGTATTTTTAGATTTAAATTATTTAGTATTTACTTAATTTTTTGTTTTCATACCTAATTGAAAGTAATTATAAACACATGATCCAATATGTAAGCCCTGAAAGGTTGACTTTATTGAAATTAATATATAATATATGATAAAATAGCGCACAAAGAACATAAAGCGGTTCTGAATTACAATATTAATTCGTTTTATAAATAAAATACACACCAAACTATAATTATAGTATTATAATGAGGCTACCATTTAAAATGTAAATCGATAACTAGGCAACACAAAAAAAATCAACTTAACATTATTATACTGTATAACTTGTTTTTATTTGACTTTATTTGCTTTTAAAATGGGTACTTCTTACTTTCAGGCTAATAAATTGCAGAAGCCCAAGGTATTTTTACAAAAATAATTCGATTAAAACACAAAAACCTGTATCATTAAATTATGATTATTAGCACATAATTTTTTAAAAAATATCAAGCATTATTCATTTTTAAACTATATTTGGTTATAAAAAATGAATAATGCGTGCCTATAAAATTAGATTGAAAAGGGATGTATTTGCTTGAAGCTTTTTTTATGTAATTTTATTTATATTTGGTTACAATTCGATAAATCTAAATTTATCAAATAAAGTATTCAAATTCAACCATAATCTATTATATACCAACCTTTTTTTTATTTGAATGAAAGTTTCTCTTGAGTGCCAACTTTCGAAGATTCTATTACGGTTACCATATTTTCGAATGTTCTAGATTAAACGGCAAACAGCTGGAATATTATCCACAAAGTTATAAAAAATTTTAATAAGCTTTTGTAAAAGGTTTTCAAATTTCATCGTTGTTTTAATGAAAAGATCTTCATATTAAACTAATTAAATTCTTTTTAGAATTGCATTTACCAAATATAAATTTATTGATTTTTTATATAAACCTAACATATGTTTATACTATAATAGATATCTAATTAACGTCGATATGGTTAGTAAAGTAGCTATCAATTCAATCCAAGTATGCTGAATTTATTTTTTCACAGGTGAACAAATTAAAAGAATTAAGTCTAAAAGCATAGTCTGTATTCACTGTTAATTAAAAATTCATTCAATACTATACCTTTAATCAAATTATTCTGCGTTTAACACTTCGACCAGCATTAATATCTTTTCCAACAATTTTCTACGATATTGAACCATTGTCTGTTTCTTATCAAATTCTATATGATATAATCTAGATAATTTGGAAATTTCAGTTTTTATCATCATTTCTTCTTCAGAAATTATTATATTTCGAGTTCAAAGTATTTGTGTAATTTTATATATGATACCTTATCGGCTAATTTGGGTTTTTTTCGATAGCAACCATCAATTCTATTATCTTTAGCCAACTTTGAATTAAAAATTTACAAAAACCAAATTTTAAACTAAACATCCATTTTTAATAATGGAACTTCTTTCTTATAAGATTAAAAAATGTGGGGAGCACAGTTTTGTTTTTAGTCATTATTAGATTAAATAAAGTGGCTATCACCACACAAAACTGCGACCTTAATAAAACAATTATAGAATATTGCTAATATCCTGATGTATTGTCGTGCTCTAAAGAAAAAAATAAAGGGGCAGGTAAAATTTTTGATCGTAGGGTAAATGTGCCATAAGGAATCCATTATCTCTAATAAAATGTACAAAATGTATTAGGCCAACAGAATACATGGGATATATTTAAGAACACGAGTAAATTAAAAATAAATATTTATAATTCGATGATGGTTTATACAAGTAGTTTGTATCTAAGAAGGAACGATCAGATATTAAATCTGCCAGAAACATTTATCGCACCAGTTTCTAAATTTAAATTCTCTATAATAAATAGAGGCTGTTATCGTTCGATGATTGTGATTTAAAAATCAAAATAATTTGTAAATACTTGAAGTATAAAAACAATCGATTTAGTATCTTTTTGCAGCTACAGATTTGAAGACGAGTATAGTTCGAAAGGATATTTATTAATAATAAGTTTTGTATAAATTTTAATGTCACATTTCTTTTAATATATGAGATAATAGCCTTAAATTTGTATTTCTTTTATCATAATCTCCTTACCAGTGTTTTTTTCTTTAAATTGATTTTCAGTTGTATTCTCATTATCTTACCACGCGCAATTTTACAATAAATACAGATCTAAGCGGGCCGAATTTTTTTGCCTCAATGCATATCAATATATTAATAATGAACTCTTTCAATTTTTATTGAAATTTACCATTTAATGATCATAAAGTAATAAAATTGCATGATCCACCGTAAAATTATCAAAATAAGCGGTATTTATAAGTTATTTAAATATTTTTTCAGCTCGTAACACACTATGAAAAAATTTTGGGAAGCACTTCTTAAACTAAAACCATAAGTTATTATTGAACATAAAATATTATGTTCGTAGATTTAAAAAATATCATAACTAAAATTTCTCAGAAAAATTACTTAGTTTTAAACTGAATTGGGGCTCATATTCAAATTATAGGTTTTTCAGGAACGGCTTGAACTAATAAGTCTTGAAAAGAAGTATATATGTAATAAAATATGAGGGAAGATGATATGGCTTGTTTATAGGTATGATTTTTAAATTAGAAATAAAGATGTATTTCTTATAGAATAAAATCCAAATCAAAATATAAAAATTTACAGATATATATTAAGTGGGTTACATAACAAAATTCAAAAAATAAATCGACTAATATCACCACAATTATTGCTGTATTTTTTATCTGATCGTTGATATTTATTTTCGTTATATACTAATCTGTGAACTTGTGTATTTTTCTTTGTTTCATCAAATAAGAAATATACAAGTTAGCAGAGCGAACGGACGTATATTATCATTCTTTACAAAAGAGAATCGAATAATATTTTATTACTTTCTATATAAAGATTATAGTAACTCGAAATAAATCTACATACCCACGGCCACCTATTTTCAGCATATATAATTTGCTACGGTTATGTTTTTCGTTCGATCTGAATTTTCGGTATTTGATATTTAAAGTATGTTTTTAATTCCACAATATATCCATCCCAGTGCGGAAATAGCGTTTTTTAATAGTTTATATTCTTTTTATGCTATAAAACAGACTTATTTTCGTTTTATCATTAAATTTTAATTTAATCACTGATCAATTTTGACCTAATTTACCAGCCTGAATTCGATTGAAATCACCTATTCTACGATATATATAATTTTAAATCGAACCTTTAATTTTCTTAAATAACAAATTTCATATTTTCTTATGGGCTCTGATGTTATATAAGATTAGATAGAACATTAAAATGAATTTTTATACATATTGTACCGGGTATAGAATCTAGATATATTCTATTAAATGGCTTTATCTAGTTAAATGTTTGCGAAATATGGTTTTGGAAGCTATTAATGTTATCAGAACTTGCATAACAAAATTCTGGTATTTATCTAGAAAATTAAAAACGAAATTTTCGTCTACGCTCATGTTATTTCATTAAAAAAAATTAAGATTTTTATTTTGAACCTAAGAAAATAATAGTTTAATAGCTAAATTTCCAGTTTTGGCTATGTTTTTCAATTTATCATGGAACTGATAGTTTGAAATTTTAGAAGATTTATTTATATTTTTAAGTATTTTTTATATAATTTCTGCCAAAAATAATAGTTTACGAATTTGGAAACAACATATTAATTTTTAGATTATATTTTTCAATTTATCATTGGAAAATATAATTGCTAAGTATGATAATTTTATTCATATTTTAGGCACATTTATTCCATTCTTAATCTAACTAATACTTTCAAGGCTATTTATTTTGCAATTTTTTATTTATTATAGGCTTGTACTTTAGTTTTAAATATTATTTCATGTAATTTCACCATTATACATTTGGTTTTTAGGGTTTTGTAATACTTCTACTTATTTTTATAACAAACTTTATTTAATTTCTGTGAATTTTTTTATAACCACAATTGGTTTTTTCAATAAAACAATAATCTTAAAAACAAATAAATATGATCAATCAGATTAACCAATAACATTTATTCATTAAATTAGAAACTGGTACAATATGGACAAGAAGATTAAATATTTAATGAAAAGCCAGTAATATTTAAGATCGATTGTTTTAAAAGCAGAATCAATTTTAAAGTATGTTTTTCGCTTATATCTGACACTGCATCGTTTATATGATGATTTTAAGCGCGGTATTATTCAATCCGGTGGTGTTATCGTGTTACCGAATGCACTAGTGGGCATTTTTATTTGATTTTATAGCCTCAAGATTAATTCTATGTCATATTCTTAAAAAAGTGTATTTATGACTTCAACGTTATCGCAAAGTGAAAAAAATTGAGATGATCAAAATGAACTCATTTTTTAAAATAATTTAACAAATATGAATATCGAACTCACTTTCAAATTTTGAGGTTCTTTTTTTAGATTACAAACCAAAATTAATTAAATGACACTCATATCTTAAAAACAAAAAAAAGAACTTTATATTTATAGATTAATTATATATTTGACAAATAAGTATACTTAATTCAACCTCTTGGGAAAATAAAATATTAAAGTTACACGACAGGTTTTCTGGAATGAACATAATCTTATGCTAGGTTTTTTTTGTTTGAATGGTTTTTTTTCATAAAAATAATATTCAAGGTAAAAAAAATATAAAAATCTTTAAAACGGGTAAATAATTATATAAAATCATGTATTTACCATTTATGTATGAGTAAAATACATATATTTGCTAAGTTTTTTATTTGAATTTACAACGCACGTATTTTCAGCTAAATTTTTTAAATCGGATTCTATAATTTCGCAAAATCAGATAAAATAACATAATTTAAATAAACATGATATATCTTTTTATTGTGATCAATTAAATAATAAAATCTTTTTAAATCCTAAATACCATTTATTCAACAGTTCTAGTACTGACTAAAACACCATTAAATATAGGGAATTTTATATACTAAATTCTAAATCTTTCCATCTAAAAAATATATGATTTTTGCTCAATTCAAAATAATAAATCAAAACTTGCAGCATTTTACTTATATATGATCAGCTTAATTTTCATGGATATGAATCGCTTTATAAAATGTATTTAATATTTTATTAGGATATTTTTCTACACGTAAAAACCTTTATTTTAAATACTTTGATTAGAATTTAACTTTTATTTGATCTAATTTTCACCCAAAATACAATATTTCCATCAACTAAGGCTATTTAATCTAAAAAAAATCTTTGTAGATGCCCATATATTTTAAATAATTACATTTTTGCTATTTAAAATTAGAAAATGATATATTTGTAGATTCATTACTTTTATATGGCCTAGGAATCTAATGACAAAAATTAATATATAAATAATGTTTAAATAATCGCAGTTAATAATTAAAGTAAATTTCTTGAACTTATGAGAAAAATAATTTGTAAAAGAAATAGAATAGATTCACAAGCAATTCTATTGTGGTATTAGAAAGATTTTGATTTATAAAAAAAGTACATATCATATTCAAGGAATTATAGTATATGTATTTACAAACATACTGTAATTAATTGAGAATAAACATAAAAAATATTTAAATTTATGAAATATAAAATTAAATATTTATTCATTCGGAAAAATGATCATAGAATCCGATTTCTTGACAATAATATTTTAGTCTTGGAAATTTAAAAATCTATATTTGTTTGTTGACCAAAAATCAATGCAATCTGATTTCAAAAAAATATTTTTTTAGAGTTATAAAGTATAAAATTCAATGTACATTATACTCCAAAAAAATTAATAAAGTTCTACTTTACATTTAATAATTTAATTACAAGGAAATAAGAAATTTCAAGATTAATTAGGCCATTGAATAAGAAATTTAAATATCATAACAATCTAATCTTTAATTGATCAGTGGAGACATTTAGATCCAAGAAAGTTTTATCTATATCACATATCTTTACAAATTCAAAAATCCATACTTCTTATTTTTACTTTTATATTTATCGTTTTGCCAGGGTTTTTTGTTTAACTGCCATAATTTAATATTTTTTGCTTTCGATAATTTTAGCACTCTTCTTCGATTAAAATTTACTTCATTTTTCAATTTTGTAAATTATTATTTTTACCCTTCAAATGAGTGGACAAGCTAAATCCGATGAATACAAGTACGTAAGAATAAAAGTTATGGGAGGCGAAGTTCCAGGGACAGTCCTTTCAACAAAGATTGGACCACTCGGATTGTCACCAAAAGTTATTGGTGAAGATATAAAAAAGGCAACAGCAGAGTTCAAAGGAATGAGAGTTCATGTCATGCTTGCGATAAAAGATAGGAAAGCCACAGTCACAGTCTACCCAAATACAGCCTCTTTAATAATACAGGCTTTAAGAGAACCAGTGAGGGATAGAAAGAAAGAAAAAAATATTCTTCATAATGGTTCGCTAAAAATGACTGACATTATTGAAATTGCAAGAAAGAAAGCATCTATGTCACAATCTAAGAAATTGGTGGGAACCGTAAAATGTGTTTTGGGGACTTGTCTTAGTGTTGGATGTAAAATTGATGGTAGAAGCCCTAAAGATATTGTCAAGGAGATAAATGAAGAGTTGATCAAGATACCCGAAAAATAAATAATTTATATTCTTATTTGAATTGCTAGCATTCTTAATTTTTAATATCATTTTTTATACTAATCTATGGCTAATGCGCGCCCTCCCGCAAAATTTATATAAGTTATTTTATTTCATGTTTGAAGAAGGGCAGTTGATGAAGATAGATCAGAGGAAGGTGTTAAAAGATGCATCAAGGAGTTATGCAATATTTCTGATGGACTTGACCACGTCTAAATAGATAAAATCGATAAAAAGAAGCTTAACCCAATAATAAATAAAAAAATTTTAAGAGGACACTTGAACCCATCTCATTTGAGAGAAGAAGAGAGTTGATGAAGATAGATCAGAGGAAGGTGTCAAAGGATGTATTAAGGAGTTGTGCAATATTATTAATGGGCGGTCTACATCGTAACAGATTGAATTCATAAAAAGAAGAAACTTATCACATAAATAAAAAATTTTGATTCTATTTGAATTACTAATATTTTAAATTTTGATATTATTTTTTATGCTAATTTAAGCAACCGCTTTCTTTTTTTGATGAAATTTGAAAAATCTTAGCAAAAAAATTCCATTAAAATCTGAAATTGATGACAGAAGAAGCAGCTCAGCTCTTTGATAGCATAGAAATGAATATAAACACAGAAAAATCAGAAAAAAATAATGTCGACAGGTCAGCTCTGTGATAGCATAGGAATGAATATAAACACAGAAAAATCAGAAAAAAAATAATGTTGACAGCTCAGAAACAGCAAAATTACTGGGAGGAAAGACGGATACAAATACTTTGGAATATGAGAGGACTGTAACTTGAGAATGAAAATCGAAACTTTTGAAAAAATAATAAACGAAGTGTAGGAAAGAGTACAAAGTATATGTAAAACTAAACAGAACGGCAAAAACGTAATAATTTATTAGATGAATATGCAATATCGCCAATTAATTATCATGTCGGTTGCTGAAATTAGACCTGATGATTTTAAAAAATTAAATAGTGACACTAGATGCCTATAAATATAAAAAACTTAGAATCAGCAACGATCCAATAAAGATAGATTTTTTTAAAATAAAATCAAATTGGACGTGGATTAGAAACATTATAATAATTCCAAAAGAATAGTGCTGTTGTTGAAACAATCATTATCACTGAAAGAAGGAATATCGCCTAAAAAACTTGCTATATAGAAAATGGAAAATGAAAACGCGACATGCTTGGGCTTAAACAACATATTTTAAGAAAAAATACAATATTGAAAAGGTGGATACTCAAGTGCTGGGTCAAGAACATAAAAATTTTTTTTGTTATATAAATCAAAAACACTAAATTAAAACCCCTTCAACGCTTACGCTAATTCAAATCCGGATATTGAATATTATTCAAAGTATCTAATTTCAGCTATATAAAACTATAAAAGAAGCCAAAATCTAATTCATTTAAGACAGGCACGCTTTTTTTTGAGAAAAATCAGTATCCTCTTAATGTAATTAATCGATTAAACTGTCGATAATATGGAAACCAAGCACAAAAAATGCTAAGCCACGATTACATAAGCAGGAATAATGATACAATAGATGCCAAAAGTTATGCTAGTAAGAAAAGATAGTTTTAAAAAAACAAAGGAAATCTGCAGGAACGCAGTATAAGAGATATTGGAAAATAAACATATCGAGATAAGGCATATACGAGAATTAAACAGAAAATTAATTTTCCAGTGAAAGGTTTGAAATATTCATACACGATTATAAGAAAAAATATATTGCTTGATAGAAATACGTGTGAATAGTATAGATATATAAACATGTTAGAAAACGAGAAACAAAAAAAAATAAGATTTACTAGCATCAGAATCGTATTCTATTTACAAGCTTAAGGCAAAGATTATACCATATGTCGTAAAATGGGGCGGAAATACAACAAAATATCATGAAATGTGCTAGAAAGAACTCGAAGTCACAAACCAAATCGTTTCATATGCTCAAACTATATAATAACATAAAACCTTAAAGTAATATGTCTTTAGAAGAGTAAAGATATCGAAGAAGAAGTAGTGAAGTGGGTAATGCCAAATGTATAGATATGATATTCCCATGTAAATCATTCAAGTGCAGTTTGATGAAAAAATCTAAAATTACAATATCAAAATTTATTTAGTTAAAGTATATTCAATTTGAATCACTTATTTGATTAATTTTAAAATTACTTTTTACGCTTTTCTGAAAATTCAACTTTAAATGAAATAAGAAAATAGTTTCTCAAAGTTTAAGAAATAATATAAAACAAACTAGCAGGAATAAAGTAGACACAAGGATAAAAACTTATATGATGTCATTGCATGATCGACTAGATATTTATATTTATGATGAAATCAAGCCTCGATCACAAGCATAAAAATAAAATTGATTGGGGTTAATAACCTAACTAATGTCGAAAATGTGCCGCTAAGAAATATGATTTACTAGCAAAAAAAAACACAACTAAATTTATAAATATTGACACAAATGTTTTCAATTAAGTCATAAAATAAGATAGTTCCGCTATGAAATGCTATAATTCATATTTTAAGGTGCTTTGAATACCAGCGAAGCACGCCAAACAATCAGATTGTGCGAAAAGTTTGAATTAATATATTTGAAAGACGAGGATACATTGTAAAAACGATGAAGCGGAAGGAAGCATTAAGAAAATCTGCTTCTTTATAGTAATCTAATTTTTTTATTGAATAAGTTTAAACGGATAAAAATCTAATTAAAGCATAAATAAAATTTTAATATTTAAAAAAAAAAGCTATATTATTTCTGTAGAAAGCATATTTTTGCTTTTATATCGTCACAATTTCACGCAAGACTATTATTTACAGAAATATAATCTAAAAAAGCAGATTATCATCATGATATATTAAAAAATTTACTTATTTTATAAAATCTGTATAGATATTAAAAATTACTTAAATATAGAGATGGTAAAACATATATGAATCGAGACCCGTAGTGTTTAGTTATAAGATGTATTCCCACAATCATAAGAACAACTAAAACACAATATGGTAAAATTCATTTTTATTAATAAGAGTTATTAATTACAATCATATTGGCATATTTATAATTATTTGTTATCATTTCTGACTTCTTACGCTTAGGATAATAAAAAGTAGCTCGGATCGATCCCATGATTTTGGATTGAAAAAGTAAGTACTAATTAGATGGAATTCATCAAATAAAATTTAAGCTTTTGTGATTTTCGGGAAAAAACTATCTATTGAAGTATATGCTGAAGCTATACTTAATATTCTAACTAGGTACAAACCCTAAACTATCCGCAAAGAAACAAAAGGTTGCAACGTATGTGAAGAAAAACAATATTTGTTGCTATGTGAAATTTATTAATCATGATGCACATGATCCCGTGTTATAAATGACACTTTCATACAGACAAAACCGCATTTATAATCTGACTGTATATCGTGTGATTAAAGTGTTTAAATAATGTAAAAATGGGCTTATGCGCACGAAGTTTTAACTGTTGCATTTGCCGTATTTTTTTATAAAATAATTTTTAAGAAATTTTTTCTGCTCTGTATTGCAAGTAATTAAAAATAAGAAATATGTGATAGCTGTCATTTCTTATTTTAAACCCGGTTATTTAAATTAAAGCTGTTTTACTTGGTTTTGTAATGTAATATGGTCTTAAACATTCATGATTTCAGACTTTTATTATATGGTATGTGCTGGAAAAAACAACACTGACAAGATGTTAAATAAAATGATTGCTTAATGCAGCTTTAATTTTCAATATAATATAAAAGTGTCTTTAAATACGCAATGTTAACACGAAAGGCTTATTGTTGATATATTGGTTGCCAATAAATAATTATAGCTATAATTTATTTCTTCGCAGAGAATACTATCCCCAATCAACTAGTCCAAGCAAAAAAAAACTAAAGTGGTTTGGCTTTTTATTTGTGATTTTTTATGATCAAAAATATTTTATCACTTAATTTTTGATGAAGCTTGAAAAAAAATTCGCAATAGATTTAGAAATTTATTCGTGATATTTAATAATCAGTGCATTTTTGATGTAATTAAAAGAAAAAATTATAGGTGATCTAGCATTTCAATACTTAATAATCGCAAAGTTTTTGACGAGACTCATGGAAATTTTTTAAAGTGGTCTAAAAATTAATTTGTGATATTTAATGATCACTAAATTTTTGATAAAGCTCGAAAATAAATTTGTAGTTGGTTTAGAAATTTATGATTTTTAATAATCATTGAATTATTATCACAACACGTTTGACTGAAGCACAACGCAACACCTTATCCCTGTGAAATTTTAAATAAAGAATTAAAAGTGGATAAATCCACTTAAAATTCCACTTGGTGTTTAAGTAAATTAAAAAAAGCAATGTAATGCAATATTATAGCATAAGTGTATAAAATACAGTTTTTTAAATTTAAATCAGATTATAATAAAACTAATAAATAATCCGCATACTTTAGAAAACCTACATATATGTAATAATATGTACCTAAAATTTATAAAATCACTAATTAATTAGTAAATAAGTGAAATTGAATAAAAAAAACTTTGCATTGTTTCAAATTTAATTATATTATAAAACATATCACTGGTGGTTTTAAAAATTTATTTAGCCGTAATCTAAATTTTCATGATTTTTTCGGGCGGTAAAAATCAAGCTTTGAAATGTGTTTTAAAATTATTGGATCGGTTAATATCCATCCTCAATCTTAAAATGTATTTAAGATACATAAATAATTTTACATAGAAAGTTATAGGTAAAATATAGAAGTAAAAGTTAGGCCTAGAGTAATTTACAGTAAAAAAAGATATTCAGGCTCATTTTAATGGCAATATTTGAAATACAAACAATATATAAGAGGAATGTTATTTAAAATATAAGAATAAGGCCTTACAGCTTGGTATTAAGTCCAACATCTTTCATATAAGATAACCAATACAAAACCAGATGAAATCTCACGATATAAAAAAAAATTATATAATAAAACAAATATCTCACGGGTAATTAACCATTATATTTTATTTTATCACTCTTAATAATTGCAATGTAATTTACAGCTATATATCAGATCGCAAAATTTAAAAGGAGTTTTTGTATTAAGCTTCTGATAGTTTGAATTTTTTAAGTTTTTTAAAAATGAATATTCAATAAATTATGATCACAATGATCAAAACCTAACATAAAAGGAAAACATGGATGATTCATGTGATTTTTAAAAAATAAAGCTATAAATAAAACATAAATATACACAAATATGAAGATAATTTACAATTTTATATATAGTTTTTTATATCAATTTATGTATTATTCAACCAGTTACGTGGATATTATGCATAGAAACAAGATTACTTCTATGAAATGGAAGAAATATATTTTCAAAGAACTTATAGACTTCTATAAAACAGAAGAAAAAGGAGTGATTGCAAATGGAAATAAAATTCTAGTTTGTATAAAATATCCAAAAATGCTTTTGCATGAGATGCCTTACACAGAAATAAACAAATGCTTTGAAAATTTTTATGATAGAAAATTATACGCTGCATCGTATTTTTCATCTGAGATCTCATTAGCAAAAAAATATGATAATCTTCTCGATTCATTGGAGTATTTCTTATCCTATACAGGATTCATTGACCGAAATACACCAATTTTTAATTTAAAAGATATAAAGCGTGATTTTGATAACAACGGAAATCGCTGTTTAAAATTAATAGAAACAGCCGAGTTTATAGAGATGATGCAAAAAAAAGATTATGAAAAATTTATTCCGGAAATATTTGATCGAGAAAAAATTATCGGCGACAATATTTGCCACGTAAAGGATTTTATCTTTTGTAGAGATGATATTCTAGATGATTTCTCTTTAGCCTTCATAAATAAAACTATAAGCGAAATCATCAAAAAAGATCAAAATTATGCTAGAAAAAAAAATAGAATCTTTATTAAAGACTATATCGAAAAAATACAGGACATATTGACATCAAATAGCAAAGAATTAGATAAAAATAAAGAAAATGGTAAAATAAAAAACCCCTTTATCACGGAACTTGAATCCCAGCACAGAGAAAAATATAAACAATTTGAAAACTTTAAGAAAAGATATGAGAATAAATTGTCTGAACCTCTTTCTGTTGATGAAATACAATTAGATGCATGCTCAATCATTAATAATTCCGGGCTTACGGATGTTTACAGACCAGAATTAAAGAAGCTGGAAAATTTGGATTGCGGATATCTTATTTTCTATGTTAATGAAAATTATAAACCGGAAATAACAGCAATAACTGAGTTTTTTGAAGATAAAATAAAAAATTCGTCAAAGGTTTTTGAAGCAGAATTGAAATTGGATCTTTTTAGATTTAAATACTTTAATTCAGAAAAAAACAAAGAAATTCTATATATCCATGAAGATCTCTCAAGAAATAACCATCCTATACCTGTTAAAGAAATTCCTCTTCTTGTCTTAAATGAAACTATAGAAAGTATTAAATTGATTTCCCCTTTTTATCAAATTGAATTATTGATAGAAGTTTCAGATATGAATAATAAGATCTTTTATAATTACGATGCCTCAAATCCTGGGTTTAGGGTTTACTTATATATTATGAATAAGAGCATAAATTGCATTATGTACGAGAATCTACGTATTTTTACATCCTTGAACAAAGTAGAATTTCAAATACATCTAGAATCGATATCTAAATCCCGTATTAATTCAAATAGTGATCTTCCTCATAATACAAATATGCTGATATCTTATATTAAAAATTTAAGATTCTTGCTAAAAAATTTAAATTCACCTAGTTTCAGCAAATTAAAAAATTGCAATGCTAAAATGATTGATACGCCGATTCTGAGAAGAATGTATGAGAAATACTATTTGTGTTATAAGGAGAATTTTCTAATATGCGAAAAGAATTCGGTTTTAACCAAGATAACAAATTTTATATTAAATTTGTCCAAATGTTTTTGCGATGAGACGTCTACAATAAAAATAATGTTGTTTGATAATGATCCGATGCTTTTCATGATGAAAGAATTTAATCGTAAGGTTCGAAACACAATTTACCTAGATATTAGTAAAATGAAATATGACGCTATATATAAAGAAATAAAGTCACACTTGTTTATGAGTCAAGTATTGCATAAAACAGGGATAGAAATAGACGGTCAATTGTTACTAATCATAGATGGCAAAAATCAGAAGAAAGAGAAATTCACATTTTATTTCAACTGTAAAAGTGAGGAAAAAATTGAAAAATATATGGAAAGATTTTCTGAAGAAATTAAAAAGAAATTAAATGATGAGGTCATAAAAAACCGAAAAAAGGGTAAAATAAATAGTGTCTGGAAAAAGCTATTTTTCAATTACTTTTTGAAACTATGTTCTAACGATTTGACCAAGAGATATTTTACCTCTTGCGTTTGCAGTTTGGATTATTCTTATGAGCAATTTTTATATTTACTCCTTGACAATACCATTGCTACAATCTACAAAGAAATTCTTTCCAACTTTTCTGCAGAAGAGATGCCTACTGAAATTGAAATAAAAGCATTATCTAATTCTTTTGATTCACTGGAAATTGATGCCGACGGAATTAAAGAATTAAAATATGCACTTCGTGCTAAAATAAAACGAACTTGCAATAAATCACTTGCAAATAAGAGATCAAAGAGTTATAAAAATGAATTTAATAAGGTTATTGATGAATACATATCTTTAGATCCCTCGATAATTGAAATTTTGCTTTATTTGATGCGAATAAATGACGAGCAAATCAAAAAAATTCTATCAAGATTTGATGAAAAAATGTGGATCGGCTTATTTAATAAATCAAAACTAGATGAGAAAGTTCGTATTAAAACGCTGAAAGATATTACAACACCCAAAATAATTATGAATATGGTGTTTAATGCGTCAAACGAGTTTTTCGGAATGTTTTCTCGAGAGGCTTACAATTTGAAGAACGATTTTAAAATTCTAAACAATGAAATAAGGATTTCATGTAAAGTTAGATCAAAAAAAAATATTATTAATAAGAGAGTAATTGATATAAATAATTTATTGAATGATCCGAATGCATTTGAATCACCTGAAATTTATGATTCACGAAAATCATATATAAAAATTTCTGACTTTGCTGTATCGAATATATGGAATATGCATCGATAAAACTATTTTTTCTAATATACGTATTTTTATGCGCTATGAAATTCTTTATGGGATTAAATAAATAAAAAAAACTTCATGTTTTTTCTAAAAATAAAAATCTCTTATGATTTTCATAAAAAATTCTTTAAGTCTAAATTATATTTGATTTTACATTCCCACAAAAAATAAATTCAATGATTCTGAAATATTTTATTCAAGAATATTACGACGCTTTATCTTGTTTACTTAACTTAAATATTTTTTAAGATAATTAAAAAGTGCATTGATTTTCCACATTTTGCTAAATAGATTGTTATTATTGTTCATACAATGTTATAAAATTTTTAAACTAAATTTTATTGATCTTTATTTAGTACCATACTTATGTTTCTCTTTTTTTTTCAACTATATTTTACGTAGGGCCTATTCTGATCCTAAGAAAATATAAATTTGTAAGCGAGACACACAAATATTAATATAAATTTGCGTAAGTCATTTTAGTTTATAAATATAAATCATTTGTGCTTTATGCTTATTAATTTATATCATTAAATAAAAATTTCAAAACCCATAATTTCTATCTATTTTTTTAATAGACATGTGATGGAGATTTTTTAAAATTTTTGCAAGAATGAATAGACGAGCGATGATAATAGTATAAAAAAATCAAAATCGTTTATAGATCATTTATTAGCACATTTCATGTTTATGATTTTTATATAAACATACGTTCATTAAAATGAAAGTGTTATAAAAAATATTTTGTGTACCAGTCTTTTAGTATTCATATTTATAATCCCGTGACTTATATTTTATTACATCATGGATGACGATTAAAAACTATTATGTCTATAAATTATCCTATAAACACATATGTTAAGAGTAAGTTTATTATACCACACTATCTGGAAACTTGTTCCAATTTCCGAACCATAACACACCTAATTTTTATGAAGAATAAAAATAACTTTAATATTTAAATAGAATAAAACAGATAGTATTTTTTCGGTCATTTCCACCTAAAAACTCATGTGTGAATTTCTTCATTAAATACATATTGCTTTGATTTTTCGATGGAAATACATAAAAGGTTTATTTAATGTTAAATTTTATTTTTTTAAAAAAATAAAAATGTGATTTTTTCGAAACCACTAATTTTTTATCGTTCTCCATAAGCATAATAAACGTGCCATGCATTTTTGGCTTTTAGTATCAGTATTATCGTTTGATGACCGGGTCGAGCATTGTCAACTACGTTCAGGTGTATTCCAAAAGTAAATATTTGTATTTTAACGTGGTATAATTTTTATTTTCTCCTCTATTCTTAAGTTTGACCTGTTTTTTTTATATATAAGTATCTTAGTGTTATCGATGGAATATAAACTCTCGTTATTAAACAGATTACTTCATCAAAGTTTTAGGCGGCATAACATAGCCATTAATGTTCATTTTACAGTTCAAATATAAATCTAGATAAATAATAATCCCACTTCTTTTTGCAGAGAAATGATCTCGTGAGTGCTAAAAGGGATATTCCGTGCGATTTAGAGAATATATAGTAGGGGATTTGAATCACTATGATAGTTTTTACTATATATACAATATAAAATTCTTCTAATTGTTACACGCAATGATATCTAGGATATGATTAAAATGGGAAAAATTCATCCTAAATATAAGAAAGTTATGTGGTCAAAAAATAATAGATGAATGTAAATTAAAGGATGAAGAGCAAATAGATAAATCAAAAAAACATATTCGAAGTTTTTCCGCTTATTTATAAATTTCTGAATTCTATTCGACAGAATAAAACTTAGTTTAATTGAATAATACTGGCTTAAATGTGTTTGTAAAAGAGTATGTGAATTTAAAAAAAGATTTTGTGCAATAACATATCCCCAAAATTTTTGAATTAGCCAGTCTGCCCTTTTGAGCCAATCAATATTTTCACAATTGTAAAAATGGAAAGAATTTAACAAGATACGAACACATTTCCAGCCTATATCTATGAATTAACAAAGTATATGTAAACATAAAGAATAATACTCCTTTGAGATAAGTTTTTTCATATCGAATCTATACTTAAGAGTTCCAAAAAAAATTAAATATAAAGAATAATATGCCTTTTCACATTTTTTATGTATCTAATGTAATTTCAGAAATATAAAAAAATCTATATAACTGAAAATGTATTTTAATATAGTCTTATAAGACTAAGTTTATGTACCATCAAAAAATATTGGCAATAAAATACCAATATATTTCATCCTATACATTAGACAGGTAAGCATTTTATAATGTATTTTATTATATTAATAATAAATCTGGCAGAAAGATAATTGTATTTTGCCACCAATCAAGAAGACAATTAAACATAACAGATATGTAACTAAGAGAGCAGGATAGATTGTCGAATAACAGAATAAAAAAAGAAATACAAAAAAATATAAAAACGTTTGCTTCTGATATATTTTTTTTTCTTAAGTTTAATATATTCAGCATGAATATGTTTTTACCTTGAATTTATCACAGAGATGTGTAATTACTAGAACGAATTTCCCTCCCCACATCATTTGCAAAAAAAAACCGAATACGTGAAAAATAGTGGATAGAATGATAAAATTAATCGGGAAGTATTTCTGTATTTTCCAACCCCGGTAAATAGTTTTGTTCCAAAATAATAACATAAAACTATCCCAGTTTTGAATTTTTTGTTTTTGGCAAAAATATTTACTAATTAAACATTAAATTGGTCTTTTTTTCTATAATTTTATTACTGAAGTATCAAAATCGTCTAAAATAGTCTTTAGGGAAAACGCAATCTAAAAATACATTTTAATGCCTGGTTGCTATATTTCCGAAAAAAATATTTTTGGGTGAAATTACAATTACGATCAACGGTAATTTTTTAGATCTTATGGTTTTTTCCTACTTAATTTAAAATATTAAGACTAATAAAAACATTTCTTGTGTTTACACATTCGAAATTAATAAAACATACTTCGTATTTTTTGAATTTTCAATGAACCTATTCAAGCCACATGATTATTTCTAGAATGTGGTTTGAGTAATATAGCTGCACAGTGTTGCCATTGTTATATATTGATGTTCGACATGCGAAAGAAAAGATTTTTCTAAATCTTTCGTTTTTTACCGCATCATTAAAATATATCTACTTCTATGACTATTTTAAAGTTTATAAAATTAGTAATTATTCTATTTATATTAGCTCTTCCAATAATGTAAAAAATACAGCATCAGCTCTCTTTCTTAATCATTAAAACAATTTTCTATCCATTCTGTTATACATACAAAGTTTGCTTTTTTAACTTGAATATTCGATCTAAAACATTCATTCAGAGATATGTTGGTTTTCAAATTAATATCTATTCATAAAAATATTATTTTTCTATTCAGCGAGCTCAAAAAGAGGTAAATCTAAATCAAGCTACTTATTTTATATGTATCTCACAAGTACAAATAATTCATTGTATTTTTTTTCGGGCTTTATGTGTATTCTTACATATAAAATATAGATTTTACCAAATTTTGTGGTTCTTGCATTACTATAACACTTTATAATTACTTCTTTCACTAACTTTAAAAATATTCAAGTGTTTTATATATTTTTAATTAAAATAAATTATGACTTATAACTTTTTATTGTCGTAAATCGCCTGTTAAAAATTACACGAAGCATCCATTTATATAATTTCTAGTAAAATAAAGATTTTAAGTAGGGAAAGATGTAAATACGAAATCAATTCATGTAATCAATGGTCAGGGGTCTATGTAAACTCTAAGTCGGATTCAAATTTAACTTCAAGAAAAAAATATTGTTAGATATAGTTTGCATTTGTATATGCTTAAATTTATCGTCTGTCTTGAAAACTGAAAACTGTAAATTTAGAGATTTTTATTTATGGGCCATATTTATAGTCGTAATTTAAATTTTTGTTCTCAGGCACAGCTTGCTTGATTCTCTGTACGCACAGCGTATTTATAATTTCAGCTATCTTCTCCTCTCCAAAGTCTTCTTCAATACCACTCCTTCTTTCGAGACCTATTAATTCAAGGGTTTTTCTCAATCCAAACTTTGAATATATGCTACAACCTGGTTCGTGACATAAAACTGTAAATTTATATTTATATTCATTTTTACACAACTTAATTTTTAGATATAATATTGCTTTATAAAATATGACTACTTTTTTAAAAAGTAGTCTATAACTGTTCTATAATTAGTTTAAAAGGCTTTTTAATTTGGATGTTACTAGAATACAATATTGTGTATCCTGATCAACAAGGGTTCTGAGGCTAATATCTATTTAAATACATATTATTATGTATTCTTCATTGTTTTTTTAATCAAAGAAAAATTTGAACAGCTATTAGGTATTATTTTACCTAAAAATTTGAAAATATTATTTTATACACAAAAAAACTATAAATAAACACAGGGATTATTTTTACTTATTTTTTATTGGAATATATATTCAAGAGATTATTATATAGTTGTTTTTTAATTGAATTTATATTGCTGTGTTTTATAGATCTGTATTTAGCTGTTAAACGTCACATTTTAGTATTAAATTTCTGTATATATCTAAAAAAAGATTGTCCTTTTTTAATTAGACCACTGAAATCGGGCCATCGTAAGGGGGAATGCCGTCATATAAGTAATGGCTTAGGCTATTGCACTTTCTTTTCTAAATAAAGTCTAATTTTTTCTGCTTGACATCAAGTCTATGTTTAAACCCAAACTTTTTATTACTGCGGTTCTGCAACCACTATTTTCTTTGTAACTTACAGCTATACGGCAATGATTACCTTCCAATATTTTTAACAATTCTCTTGCATGTCAAGGGTTCGAACCTCCCATCTCTTAAATTGTGACTTAGGTCAAGTATTTCCACCACAACCATCTCATGTCGTGTTTTTACTCAATTAGAAAAAAAAATTGAAACAATATGCGACTTATAGAAAAAAATATATTAGTTTATTGATGCTATGCTGTAAATATACCTCTTTTGTATCCTCTATTATATTAAAAGTTCCTATTCGAAGATAAAAGTAGGATTAATTCACATTTAAATCACGTCATTTTAATATTAGCTTTTTTATTCATCAATAAAATATAAGGTTTTTTAAATCAAATGTTTTATGTTATTCTACAAATTTTAAATAAAAATTAAAATTAAGAATCTACAAAATATTGATGATAATATAAAATTTTTGAAAGTTCATTGATTAGTGGATTTGAATAGTAGTTATAGTAAGTTTTTACATTATAATATTTAAAAATAAAATTTTGCACATAGCTAAAATAGCGTCTTGATGTATATTTTATATAAATAGAGTAAGAAAGAAAATAAATCCTTTTTTTTTCTAAATTATACTCAAATCAAATAAAATAATTGAATTTATGTATTTAATGCAATTTTTTTCTGGCTGGTTAGCATTTTGGGAGGATATTTAAAAAACAAAGACTCGATGTTAAATGCTATAAGCAAACCGGAAATTGATGTACAATTGATAAAAATATGAATTTTCAAAAAAAAGAAACTAGCTAAAAAGATAATAATTAAATTTAAAAAAACAACAGTAAATTTTAAAACCCCAAAAAAACGTTTTTTCTCATAGTATACAAAAACCATCTGCATTATAGTATTAAGAATATTTGTTTAAGCGAAATAACACGTTGAATAAAAATAAAAATTTAACCCATTTATAGTTAGAAGCACATATATTATAGATTAACAATAAAAACCAGTAATTTTTATTGCATGATTATCTTTTATTTTTATTACAAAATTTCAAACCACGTATTCTAGGCTACTTTTGCGTGGTGTAAAAGTGTTCGTAGAGTCAGAAAATATACTTACTGAAAATTAAAACACGATAAATATCACCTTTTATTTTTTTAATATGTAAAAATAATATCATGGATGATGGATACAAAATGTGACTTAAGCAAATTAGTAATTTATATGTGCTATCGTCAGTATATTATCATGTTAATTTAAGAATGACGTCACTATAGCTTCGTATTTATGTTCAAAAACCTCATTTAAAATGATATTTAATTTATACATGATCTTCAAATTTCTTATAAAATTAAAAACTGAAAAATTGAAGCAAAATATAGACTATAAAAAGATGATGTAATATTTAAACAATAGGTAACATTCTCATCATTAATTGGATTCTTTTTTGTCTGTGGTATCTTACAATACATATAATGTTACTGTATATATACAAGCCTATAAATAATTGTTTAATAAAAAGTGTTTTATACGTAAAAGGTATATCTTTTTAGCTTGATGTTTATTTGTATTATGTAAACTTGCTCTATGGTACTTTTTTATGGGTATATTGACCCTATTTTATGTTTATTACTGACGTTTTATAATCTTTCTCTGTGCCATTTTGCCAGGCTAAATATGTTGGTTTTAAAAATTAAATTTGTAAAATAGATTTTTAGTTTTTCTCTATAAATTAATTTTGAATTTTGTTTTTATTTGTTAAAATTCATTTGATTTTTTTCTGGGGAGGGGGATTTTACCATAAATACATTATTCTAAAGAAATTTTAGGGGTCTGAAGTATAAATTATTATTTTAAACAACTCTAATTGCAGAAATTATCAGAAGTTATAATAATGGCAAAATTATAATATATCTTCTTTGAATTTTGATTGAATTTACCACCTTAAAATTTTTTTAATTCAATGTTAATATACATTTTTCGAATTCAATATATTCGTAAATTTTCATTTCTCTGTAGTTTCCTCGAATTCGCGCATTATATACTTCTGTATTCTTTACGAATTTTAAATTTATGATCTGTAACTTTATTATTAAAAATGAAAACAGAACTTCATATATCCATAAAACAGGTTTATTTATAAAAGCATGTAAATATGGTATGTTTGGATATTAATAAGCTGAAAATTGCTAAATAAAAGCGCGAAATTATCTTCTCTGGGTGATTGATACAAAAACCAGTCTTCCTAAAAATAAAATTACGCGATAAATAAAATTATAAAAACTAAAGGGGCATATAATACAATTTCATAATTTACGCCACACACAAATAATCATGTGTGTTTCCAGTAGAGAAAAAACTTCAGAAAGATCGGACGTTAAATATTTACATTGTTAGCATTATGTTAGCTATATGCAATTTCAGTTGTTTTTTTAAAATAAATGGTTAAAAATACGCAAAATAAACGATTTTCATGATCTTATCCTAGATTATTATGACATTTTTCTTTCATTTGGGTAGCTGATAACATAAAAGAAGTTTTTTATTTTTTATTTGAGTTCAACATATTTCGGAAATTATATTGACATCTTTAAGATAGAAGATAATAAGATTTCTTATGTTCTTTGTATTTTTAATTTGTAATAGACCCATATTGCCAACACTTTAACAGTTTTATGCCTAACTTTATCCTCAAAATATTATGCGGATTAGGAAATTTCGACATTACAATATTTTATTAGTAAAAAAAAAAATTAAAAAAATATCATAAAAATAATATTATCTTTTTTGGTCATTTTTCGGGCAATTTGTAAGTTATTAGCATATAAATTTTTTTTTGAAATTTTAAGATCTTTGGAAGTTACGTATGAATATTTAAATATTGGTTTAAAATGTTTTTTTATAATTATTTTTCTTTTATTTTGTGGAACATTTAATTATAGCAACGGATTCGTTTAAAGGATAGATTATTGAGGATTTATTTTTAAATAATTTATTTTTATTTAATAGGAGCACTTAAATATCAGGTAGATCCATTTTTAATGATTTATATTCAGTTTTTTATCATCATAAAATTTATATAAGCAATGTATATAAGCTTAGTGTTCTAAATTAAGTATTTAAATAAGCACATAATATACAGCTAATACTTCTAGAATTTCCGTTCTTTTATTAATGAGCACGGCATTTTAAGATAGGTATCCTGAAATAATTGATTCCTTTTTAGTAGCTTAAATTTAATGTATAAGCGTTCTAAATAATTGATTTTTTATTAGTAAGCAACATAAACAAGCTAATGCATTTTTATTTATAATATTAGTTTTTATATATCTTAAATTCATAAAAAACCACCGCATATAAATATAGTGTTCTAAATTTCTTGTTTATTATTATTAAGCACTCGATATCAAGCCAAGTGTCCTAAAATAATTGATTTTACATGTCTAAAGCTTTCTTTTGAATTTTTAGATCAAAACAAATTTGCATTAGATAAAATTATTGGAAGCAGATATATTTTATTGTATAATTTTGAATTTGCATTATTTTTATTGTACACAAAAATACACCTTCTTAAGCTATTGATTCATATTGAAAGATTTTATTATGTTTTATTTAGAAGATAACCATGAATTTTTTGTTTATTTTTGTGATATTTATATATAATAAGAATTTTACTAGGCTTTAATATTTGCATTTGGATTATCAATAAATATATGAAAATTGAAATCATAAGATTAAATAGAATTTAAATTTTAAAACTTAAAAATTTTCCAGCCGTTTTAAAATGATACGAAATGGAATTATCAAGAAGCTCCGTTTGACAAATTTTCAAATATACGAGAAAGCTGAATTTGAATTTACGCCACATCTAAATTTTATTGCTGCACCAAACGGGTCTGGAAAGAGCACGCTTACAAATGCGATTGCATTCATATGTCTGGGCTCCCCAAAGACACTTAATAAGAATTGTGATCTTAGCCAATATATTCGATTTGGTTGTGATCAAGCGATACTTGAGGCGACGTTCTATGATGATCGTAAAACAACAAAGCAAATAATTTTCAAACGAATTATAACAAAAGAATCGAGTTTGTATTTTATTGATGATAAAAAAGTTAAAAAGAGTGATATTCAAAACCATCTCACATATTGGAACATAAATGTATCAAACATGACACAGTTTCTGCCACAAGAGAAAGTATCTGAGTTTGCACGATTAACGCCAGAAAATCTTTTATTGGAAGTGATGAAGACTGTTCCCGAGATGAATTTGGTCAGCAATATTGATGAAATATGTCAGCTTGAAGGGGAGACAACGAAATTCAAAACTGAGTTGGCGGATATAGATTTGAAGAAGGTGGGTACGGAAAAGGCGGTGGATAATTTGAAACAAGAGATTGGTAAAATTGATGAAAAAAAGAGAAAAGAGGAATTGATATCAAGCATGAGGTTAAAATTAAAATGGTTAGAGTATTCGGATATAGTTCAGGATAGAAAAAGACTGCAAGAAACTGTCAAGGCTGATGAAAAATCTATTGAAGATTGTACAAATATGATTGATGCGCATTCCAAATCCATTGATGACATCAAGGCCAAGGTGGAAATGGTGGACATAGAGAAAGAATATAAAACCTTTATTGAACACAATGATTTTTTGGAAAAGTTGTCAGAAGAATTGAAACAAATAGTAAAAGAAAAAAGTTTGTTAATGTGTGACTTAGTGAGAGTAAAAGAAAAGAAAAATTCAAGAAAAAATGCTATTGATGAGTGTTTAGTTGAAATTGAAGAAATTGAGCAAAGATTGGAAAAGATAGTAATAAAAAATTCTTCAAATTTACAAGAAGAGATGATTTCAAAAATAATGGAAGAAGTGTGTAAGTTTAAAAATGATGATATATCTTTCTATGAAAACATTATAAGTCGTTTAAAAATGTGTCAATTGAATATATACAAGGTTAATGATAAAAAAGATGAGAATAATAATGGAAATTTGAGTTTTAACAATAAAGATGATCATGAGGATGTAAATAAGAATTACTCGGGGCTAAGCCACAAAGGTAATAATTCGAAGAACGAAAAAGACGGAATTAATATTCAAATGATCGTAGACACTTTGGAAATGATTATTCAAAAAAAAACGGATGAAAAAATAAACCAAAAAATGAAATTATCAAAAAAAGATGAAGAAAATAAAGATATAAAAAATGAATTTGATGCACTTGAAAAAAGAAAACTTGTAATTACGGAATTCAAAATGAAAAGACTAGAATCTTTGAAATCATACAACAGAGATGCTCACGAAGCGGTTCTTTGGCTACGAAACAATAAAAACATTTTTAAAGAAGAAATTATCGAACCTTCTTATGTGCATGTGAAAATTAAAAACCCCGAATATATACTTCCTGTCGAAAATATGCTTGGCCATAATTTGCTCGTGACATTCATATGTAAAAATAGCGCTGATTTTGACTTATTTACGAAAAAAGTGAAAGACGATAAAAAATTCAGGGTAAACGTTATTGAACAAAGCCCAAATCAAAAATTACAGCCTGGATCTCTCACTAAAAATGAGTTGGAGCGATTGGGATTCGATGGATATGTTCTTGATTTTATCGATGCTCGACCCGAATACCTCGTTTTTTTTGCGAATATAGCTCACCTCAACAATGTTCCAATAGCAACTAGAAAAGTTAACGAGTCTCAAATATTTGAAAAATATGATTTCAAAAAAATGATAGTTAATAAAAGATATCTCGAGATAAAAAGAAGCCGATACAACAAAAAAGATACGCTCATGATCGATTCTAATTGTAAGCACAAAAATATATTCACTAATGACGCAAGCGAAGATGAAATAAAGAATATAGAAAGAAGTTTAGAAGAATTAAACGAAAAAAGAAAGCGAAATAGCGAAGAAGTAAAAGATATTCTACGAAACAAAGAGTGGATTGAAAATGATATCACTTCCCTCTCAATGATAATGCAACTTCATGATAAAGAATTCGCTGAAATCAAAGAAACAATTCGAAGGAAGAAAGAAATAGAAGAGTTGCTGCGACGAAAAAAAGAAGAAAATGAATTCAAAAAAAATGATAAGTCTTTGGAAATATACGAGACAAAAACAAATCAAAAAATAGAAACGAATTATGGAGATATGAAATCTGCAATGAAAATAATTGAGAATGAATTGAACAAAGCACCATTATACTTAAAATTTGTTACAATATCACAACAGGAACAAAAACACGAGAAAACGAGAAGACAAATAACAGAATTGGAGCACATGAAAAGATTCAAGATCGAGGAAATGAATCGTCTTGAGGCTGAACTTAAACAGACACAAAAACAACTTGAAGACGTTAAATATAAAGAAAAATCGCTTAAAGTATGCATCAAGGGAAAAAATCAAAAGGTTTTGGATCAATTGCCCGACACAAAAGAGGAACTCGAAAGAGAAATTGCCAGCAATATGTTATCTTGGACGTTCTTAAATATTGACACAAAAGCGTATAACGAGTATAGTCAAAAGACATCTTCACTAAATGAAATCAAAATACAGAAAACTCGAATGGAGGAGGAAATTAAAAAGAAAGAATCATCGATTCAAGAAAAGAAAAGTTATTTAGTGCACAGAATAGAAAACCTAATCAAACCTGTCAATAGAAGATTTGAGGAATTTTTCAAAAAACTCAATAGCGTTGGAAAAATTGAGTTTAATCACGAAGGAATTGAATGTAAAAAATGGAGGCTGAATATATTGGTCAAATTTAGAGAAAATGAATCTCTACAAACATTAAGCTCTCACAGACAATCTGGGGGTGAAAAAAGTGTATCTACTATACTATTTTTATTATCACTTCAAAATTTATCAAATAGTCCCTTCAAATTAGTTGATGAGATTAATCAAGGTATGGATAGATTTAACGAAAAAATGGTCTCTAATTTGCTAATCAATATGTGTGAGGAAGAAAATTCACCGCAGTTCTTTGTAATAACCCCAAAAATTGTAAGTGGGATTAATTTTGGGGAAAATATGAAGGTCATAGTCATATATACGAGCGAAAATCACGAAATTCAAAATTCATTCGATAATTACAAATGCGCCCTTCTTAAAAATAAGTAAAATAAATAAATAAATGTTTGTTAACGAAGAACACTACTTAACCATAAATTAAAGCAAAAGTGTTCTGAAAAATACCTAATATCTATAAAAAAATCACCTATGTTTTGTAATGCTCGAAATTATTATATTATGACATCTTGGCATTTTATATGCATCAGTATATTAATTCGATTTTTTTTTAGCTCTTCACATCATTTTAAAAAATAGCGCATGATTTTTTTATCATAAGATGCATTGTATTCCACCTTTTTGTCGGGGAAAAATATATTCCAGTCGTTCGTCTTAGGCTATAAACGACTTAAATTTTCGTTGTATTTTACTTCATAGACTTATTCATTTGTGGTATTCATTTTTTAAGTCATAAATTTTTTTTTAAATATGAATTGCCCTTGCTCAAAGAATTATAAATATTTTTTTATTGTTTGATTCATAGTTAACAGTATTATTTTTAAGCACCTAATTTTCGGAGTGTATATAGAACTTTCTGGGTAATGAATAACTTACGGAACCCCTATGTTGCATGTCAACCATAGTTAATTATTTTAGGTGTGTTGAAAGTAAATCACTTGCATACATAATAAAATCCTTATGAATCATTAGGGAAACTTCATCAAAAAATGATTAAAATATAAATTGATCTTTTCCTATTGTTTTTATTTCATTTAAACGCTATGCCAGAATATAAACCTTGTTAATATTTTAGGGAATGCCCAATAGTTATTCATATTTGTTTTTTTAAACTGTAAAAATTCATGTAAATAAATAGGACAATTGAACACTTACGAATAATTTTATGAAAATTTATCTTAATCCGCCTTTAAAGTTCAAAACCATTAAAAAAAATTAGTGTTACACTAAATAGGGGATCCATCTGAATTTAATGAATTCTAAACTCATATAAAATACATTCTTAGATCAAAATATGTATTATGTACCGATTCTTTTATTCAATCATTTTCGTGACTCATGTATATGATTATTATGATGTAATTATTAAAAAAATTCCCTCGTGAAATTATTAAAATAATAATATCTTATATCTTAGATAATAAAAACATGAATCACACCTGTCATATCTTCGTTATATATGATTAAGTAAATAAAACATTAAATTTCTTGCAATCAATTTTTTGCTTTCTTTTAGATATTTTCATGAAGAGATAATCTAGGGAGAACAAAATATCTGGTGTAAAATCATTTTAGTAATTATCGCGCACTTATTTAATATTTATATTGCTAAATAAATCGGTGTTTTTTCGAAAAATAATGCAAAATATCATAAATAACAAGAATATTAAAATCTTTAATGAAAAATACATAAGATTCATACATCTTTTAATCATTAAACGTGTGAGTCGGAAAGAAATTAACAAAAAAATGATTGCAAATTGATTTTATACATACATTTTGGGCTCTTTTTAATCAATATGCGAGTATATTACAAAAATAATAGAACAATTAAATTCCAGAATAAAGAGAAAAATAAAATTAGAGGCGAAAATTGAAAGAATGATACTTTGCAAAGATATATTAAGTTCTGTTTGCAATAGAAATCTTTTGAATCTCAACCTAATTTTTTCTAAAAATAATATCTTGGATATAACTTGATATTGGTTAGGGTCATAAAACACTAAAAAGGATATTTATATAATTAAAAACAAGTTAAATTTTAATTTTTATAATAAAATAAGCAACTAATAATTGATAGATAAAATATAATAAAAAAATTATTGGATTATAAATCTTCAAAAAAAAAGTATTTCAGCAAATAATAATACTAATCCTTCAGTGAAAACTTAGTGTTCATGTAAAGATCTAGAATTTAAATTATATATTTCCAATTTTTCAGTTTGTGTTGGTTTGATGAACTTACTATAAGCGATCTCATCCGTCATTCTGTATAAGCATGTGTTTATCTGTTGAGGAATCATAACTCTAATTTTGGAAGGGTTATCATGTATATATATTTCTATATGTTAAATATAACTTTGCATTTTAGTATTATCACAGTAAATAACTCATCCGGGTTTTTCTTTTTGCTGTTCAAGTAATTTTTATGGATTTCTTTTAGTTCTTTTAATACATATTATGTTCATAAATAAATCATAAAGATATATAAATGCATAAAAAGCCTGCTTTATATATAAAGTCTAAAATTTCAAACAAAGAAACCAATTTTTGTGTTTTTATTCTGTAAAATCACGGTTTATTTGATAAAAAAATATCCTAACAAAACATAACTTTACATGAAAAAATACATTGGATATCAGAAATTTTTTATTAATATATGCAGAGAATCTTTTTTCATTGTAATAGATTTGTGTACTTATATAACTACACATAGAGTAAAAATATGACATGGGTTAATAAAGGCTGCTTTAAACCTCAATACATGAATTTGGTTATTTTATACGCTAAAGCGAATAGAATATATAATACTAGGATGTATATATCTCGTGATCAATATATCAAAAAATGAAAAAAAAATTTTAACATCTTTAAAAGTATGATATTGAAATATAAAGAGTGTTATTGTTAACTGGCAGCGATAAAGACTAAAAATATGCGCCGTGGAATATAAATACTTAACAAAAAGGTGATATAATGGTTATTATAGTCTTGCAAGTCGCTGATAAAAACTTATATCTATCAGTTATAATTACAGTATTCACAAAATATAAGCATGTTGAAAATGGGTTGTATTATGAAAGAAATAGTTCAAAATAATTTTTAGAGGCTAAATAATATGTTTCACGTTTTGTTGTTTATTTTAAAATGGTTAGTTTTTCTTGAATTACAATCGAATTGAAGAATAAATAAATATCCTTTGTAGGATGTAAATAATATGGTTTTATAGGGTTATGTATTGTGTATTTAGATTATGTCTAAATAAAATATCTAATCTATTTTATATAGTCAGTATCAATCAAAATACATAGATGAGTTCACCTATAGTGTTGGTATATAACCATCTATATTTTTTTACATCATCATTAAACTTGAGTATGCAGTATTATTAGCCAAGCGTAGAATTGCAATTCTAGTTAGAACTATAAATAATAAATAAACTAAAAAAACGATATAGAAAGGGTGATTTAAAAATTTAGCGTGAGAAGCAAAAAGGGGAAAAAGGATGAAATTAAATAATTAATTGCGGAATAACGCGACTTAGTTACAATAAATAGTATAATAAGAGCTTTATTAGATCAAAATAGAAAAATAAATCAATGGATGCCTTAAATAATTTAAAAACAGTTAAACTTGAATTTAAAAGAATAAAATGCGACCTTAAAGAAGCATACTAATATAGAATATAAATTATATTTATATATAATCTCATGTATTCAATCATTAGCTGGTAATTATGAATGGTATTGAATTTATTTTATTTTATTCTATTCTATTCTAATTAGAGCGATCAAATCATCAAAAAAGGCATGAAATAATTTATTAGCCTTTTTATATTAATTTACCAGTTTTAAACTGAAACTTAAGGCCAAAAAATCATTTAAGGTTAAATTTAATGGTCATACTGTAACTATAAAGTAAAAATTTATATTAGAAAAATAAATACATCTGATATTATATAAAGTATATAGATCTGTGTAATAAGGAATAACAAACAAAATTAAATCATATTTTTATAGCAAATATGTATTCTTAAATTAAAATTTGCAAAAGAATATTTTAATATGCGTGTTTAAAATATATAAAATCTATGCTTATATATTTTTTTTGGTTCAGTTAAGCGTTAAGAATATTTATAGGCTCTATTTTTCTAACGATAATAACTTGTTTTATATAAAAAATAAAATCACATTTCCTAGTAGTAATAACTATTATACATTAAAAATTGCACCTTAAAATTTTTTTTTGTTTTTTTTGTGATTTCTTAATGCAATCTTTTTATATTATTTTATTGTTAGATATCGTTTATGTTGTGCAGACGTGTGTGTGCCCAACAATGGCATGTAGTTGAATATGTTACTTTATTTGGTTTTATAAACGCCATTTTTTTATGAATACACCATCTAAAAGTATAACAAGAAATTTTTTATGTAAAAAAATGCCGCTTCCCAAAACCAGTAACAGGTAATCAATTCCAAATTAAAAAACACAACATTGCCTTACATACCTTTCTACTTCTAAAACACATATATAAAAACATAAATATAATTTTTAATCTCCTTACTTGAGTTACCTTTCATCAGGCAGTATCTCAACTTCACTTTTTACAGTTGGATACGACAAAATACATCACTAACAAAGAAAAAAATCATCAAATTGATGTTTTGACTATTTTTATACTTAAAAAACCTTAGATTATATCTTATACCTTTATAAAATTATATATATTCCAGTTATTAGTAATTTAATTATCCTTGATCTATCTTATTTGATTAATAGAATATTTTTTTATTTTTCATTAAATGTTAAGAATTTACTCAAAGCATATTTTTTTAAAAAAAAATCAATCATTGTTGTTTTTAAATCATGTATTTTTTTATTTAGTTAAACACACCATCAAATAATCCCTTTTATGCTGTTTCTACGGCAAACTGTGTTTTTAAAAATTAATTTACATAAAATTATCTAAGCTGACATAAAATCTTAAAAAGCCAATTGTTAAATTATCACTAGCGAATACCAGGAAGACGTATAGACGAACAAATTTTATTTCTTGTCATATTTCCGTATCACATTCAGCCATCATTCTAATTAAAAATGATGTTAAATGCTCTATCTTATAAGAAGATGTATAGATTGTGTTACAAAAATCTATTTTGTTGTGAATTATATTTTTGAAAATAAATTTCTAGCAAATCTTATTGTCGAATAAAAGGATGAAAATTGGATTCAACCAAAACCGAATATAATTCTAATAGGATGTTCTTCTCGAAGTTAAATTTTGTCCTTGGCTAAAAAGCGTTTAATAAATTTTAGAAATATTTATATTTAACAAAATTATCACAAATATTTTTTGAAAGGGTGCTATTTAATACTAGTAGCATTAATTTTTTTTAACTAAACGCGATCAATACACATTCTGAAATTATAGATTATATTTATGCTGCATATATAAAGAAACATTACATTTGTGTTCTTACATTTTTTCTCCTTTCTTTTTATCTTTTTCGAGTGTGATTGAGTCCAGATTCATCACCAAGAAAACATGTATAGATTCTCTACTGCAATTTTTTAAACAAAATGTATACCCATATACCATTAAATGGATACAGTTGGATTATTTTTACTGTTTTTAGCTCTTTGTGTGGTCTTTTTCAGATGCGTAAACTTATTATTTCCAATTTTGTTTTATCGTATAATTAATGGCTCTGTGTATTTAGCTCGACTATAATTAATTTTTTTCAAAGTTGTATTATTTACAAATATCAACAAAATTTCGTCATTATTCGTATATAAAACAGAAAACACTAAAAAAATCAACTACTACTTATTATTGATATATCGTTATCCATAAAAAAAACGCATGTTTTTTAATGCTGTTTTGTAATTTATTATTGCTCACTTGTCATATGATTATTTATTACGATTGATAAAGCTATACTTTTGGATGCATCATATCAGTTTAAAAAAAACTTCCACGCACTTTAATGTATTATTAAGCAAGCTCCCAATTTAATATTGTTATATATTATGAATTTCTTTAAAAGGTTGCAAATGTCGCATTATTATAAAAAATATATCAATAGAGCTTATTGTTGTTATGGTGTGAAGCAGAAAAGAAAAAATAATTGTTTTTTGGGTTTATTTCATCAGATGTATTGTTTTGTTTTAAAAAATATGAATATAATTTTTGATTGACTTGACATGATAGAAAATAAGAATTGCATATATAAAAATAAATTTTAGCCAACTCTAATACGAAAAATTATAAAATTCTTAAGTGATTACTTTGTACAAAAAATAACAAGACTTTATTTACAATATAATATAGCTTTCTAGGCTCCCAAAAGATTGTAATAAATCGGGTAAAAAAAACCCCACTTGTAATAATCTATGTAATTTCGTACTTGGATGGAATACTTAAATAATACCTTCGGCTTCTATTACTATGTGCTTTGTGTGGTATATCTGTAAACATTTAATTAAATATATCTTTTTTTTATTTCTTGGCATCGCTTTATCAAATAAAAACCTTCTTTAATCCGAACAAATTTTATTTTTGAATTTTTCTGGATATATTAAGATTTTTTAGATAAAATATTAAACTCAAATCGGTCAAAGTAAATTATATTTTTTTAGCAGTTTACAATAATAAACCGAAGTATGTAGTTAAATATCAAATAGCGGCAACATTTTACATTTTACATGATGATAAAATAATTTTATTTCTTAAATAAAATTTTTATTCAAGAATTTGAAATAAGCATAAAATTTTGAAACATATTATAAAACTTAAAAAGAAGAAATTTTTGAATATTTAAGAAATACCCTAGCAAGTATTATTCGATAATTCCGAAACAAACATGAATTTACTTTTAGAAAAGAAAGCTATGAATAAGAAAATGAAAGAATCCAAACTGACAGGATTTACGATCACGATTGAAAGCAGCTCGATTGTGTTAAAAACGAAGAATGGAGAGGTGCGATATACATACAATGATGAAATCAAAAAGTTGATTAAAAGTATCAACATTAACAGGCTACCGGGTTGCCTTATTGATATTTTTGAAAACAATGTAGCACATGTCGAAGTTATTATGGGAAGCAAACGAAGTGAAACTGTTCTTAAGTTAGATCCATCACCCGAAGAAATGTATAATAATGAACTAAACTTGAATCCAGACGTCATGGTTTTTGAAGATGCGAGAGTTGCTGATTACAACGAGAAGAAATATAATTCAATAGAGTTTAGAGATAAAGAGATCAAAAAGAGCAATGTTATTGATTCAATCAAGGAGATCAAGGAAAAGAGCTCTATGTATGCAAACAAAGAATTTACAGGAAGAAATAAAAAATGCTATAGGGTTATGCGCATGATTCGACGGGATAATGAGCATATTTCTGTTTTTACAGTCTATTCTAATTGCTTGACCATGATAACCAGATTTGGCGAGCAAATGAATACACACATGAATGGAAATATACATAAGCAAGTGTTTTATAGTTTGGGGGCAGTTGATGAGTCATACGAGAATATAAAAAATTATTATTTGAAAATGAATTTCAAGATTACAGAAGATGTTGTCAACGATCTTGCGAAAAAGGAAATTTTGAGAATTTTCAAGGATAATTCTTTTAATAGATCAAAGATTATGAATAGAAGCAAAACTATGGGTGAAGAACTAAAAAAAGTTAGATCAAGCGATAATTACAATAATAGAGTTCATGAAAGTTATATCGATATTCCTGGTAAAGGTGGAAAAACACCCATGGTAGATAAAATGTATGAACCTGTACAAAATAATATCCCTTTGAATCGCCAACAAGAAAAAAATAACATAATTCGGGAACCATCAAGAAACATGAGCAAATCTTGTCTCTCAGGAAGTGAAAGTTTGGAAATTTCACAGAAAAATACAATAAAACCAAATATTATGCATGAAAATATCAATATTAATGGGGCTGGGGTTGGATATTCTAAAGTACCTCCAAATAGCAATGCACCAATGTCTGGAAAATTAATATCCCCTAATTTTATGGAATATGACTCAAGGGGTAATTTATTAGTGAATACAAATGATTTTAATCCCACAAAGATGATAGATCATTCATATAATAATGCACGGCCCGGCTCTGCTAATATGAGAACAAATATTAAAGGGCCTTCCCAAAACCAAGATACACGAGGTGGAATGGGAATGCAAAATTTTCATTCAATACCTAATCAAAACATTCAACAAATGAATCCTCAGATGTTAAGAAACCAAAACATGAACAACATGCATTATCAAAACATCAATACCATACAGAATCAAAATCCCAATATCATGGGACATCCGAATCCCAGTGCCTTGTCACAAACCCCAAGAAATACACAACGAGTTTCCACCCCAAATATGAATTCGATGCCGAGATTAGAGGAAGGAAGAGTAAACGATATGGTACAGTCTAATAATCCAAACATGAACTATATTAATCACGTCAAGAGAACATTTGAAAATAGCATCAAAAATTATAAGAACAGAAACATGACCAATCCAAACCAAGTATCAACACCAAGAAATATTCAAAACCCACATAACAACTATGGTAACATGATCAACGATTCATATTCCACATCATTAGAAAGTAAAACCCCAGGGGGTAGTTCGTTTCATATCTCACAAGAGAAACCTGCTTCAATCTCATCTAATCGTGATAATTCTCAGCAACTTGGAAATTCATATCAATCACAAGTTTCCAATTCTGTAAATAATCCCAACTTCATCAATCGCGGTCAAAGACCTAACACACCCCTGCTACCAAATCTTGGAATCCGCCCAGCAAACCATCCACCTATGCAAGAAAGAATATATCAAAACCCAATTATTCCTTACCCTCAGGGACAATCCCCTGTTTTCAGAAATGAACAACAAGCTTCCAGAATACCAAGACCCCCTAGTACCTTTTTACAAAATGATCCGAGAAAACAAATGAGACCTATTCCACATATGAATAACCATGATGGCAGACATCTAATAAATCAACAACATATGCGTCAAAATACCCCACAACCAATACCCATGCATCCTGGTAATTTAAGAAGCAGTAATGGTCTGAATCCACCTAATAATTTCGTTCAAAGGCACCCTCAATATATGAATATGAATGAAATGAATCATCAACAAATGATTCAAAGAAATGCTGTAAATCCGATCAATAATCACGGTTATTTTTATAACGATCAGAATATACAAAATCAAAGGCGTAATATAGTAAAACAACCGGGTAGTATGAATTTAGAAGAAAATAATTTTAAGAACGCCCGAAATTCACATTCAAACAATCACCGACCAATTCCAAATGAAGATAAAGTGGCGGAAAGAAACACAGGGGGCAATAATAGAATTGATCAAATGAGACCTCGAAATGATAACCAGCCTAATGTTCTTTTCCCGGGGGTTTCTAGCCAAATTCAAGATAAAAATGTAAATACCAATGATAACTTAAAAGAAGAAGAAGAAAGTGAAACGATGGATATGCCAAACTTCTTCTAATTACTCTTTTTTTATCGGAAAACTATAATAAAAAATACTGATAAAAAAGCATTATTTTCGTGATGATAATAAATGTACATTTTTTACGACTTACCATGCAACCAAGTTTTATGTCACGAAGATAACAATCTTTGATTTTTCTTTTATCATATCAACAGACCACTTATTTTTTTTAGTAAAAACTATACTGCAATCCTCTAAATTATTGTGTTTTGTAGGATATATTCATATGCATTTGTTCAAAAATACATCAAATATGAAAATAAAATTTGTGTTCTACATATATTGTCCGTATATTCTTCAGTTATAACTAATACTTGTTCTTTTATTTTTATATTATGTAGAAATCGAAATTTATTATGGATTTTTATTATATACATTTATCCAAGAGTTATCCAGGCAGGTATAAATTTAAGACTTATGCGATGAATTCAGTCATATCATATACACCCGTAATTTTATTTGATTTTACTTTTTTATGTTATGATAAAATGATAAAATCAAAATCTAACTTATTGAAAAACCCAGAGAACAATTTTTTGGCATGCAGTTTAAATTTTATAATATTTGCATTTGTAAACTAATTTATAATATGTTTTGTCTTTGCATTAAGCCCCGCTATATTTTTTGTATGATAAATAAATTAAATTCTCTTTTTATTTTCGGCAAAAATACATCTGTTTTATATTATTAAAGAGACTATATTTTGAATCTACTACCTATAATAAGTTTAGAATAAAAGCCCGTCCTTTGACTACTACAATTTATATGAGTAATTCTGACTATTGTACATTATGGTAAACAATAAGTATATTTGAATAAAAATAAACCACATGAAAAAGACCCAAAATACTAAATTTTCTTATAAATTCTCTTGTAGTCTTAGGCTTCAAACATAAATTCCTATTTCGTTAACTATTTTTTAATCTTTTTAGAGCGTTCGCTTATCATTTTTTAGAACAATACATCAAAGTTTTAGAATGATATTTATTTGATATTAAAATTTATATAATCGTTTCCACATAGTCAGCACTGACGATTAATTATTTATAATTTGACTCTTTTTTGATGATTTTTACACCTAAATATTTCAAGTGATCTAAATTTGTATCTTTTCTATCGATTAAGGTAAAAACAGGTTTTAAATGTGTTTTTTGCTTGATTGCAACTGATGTTTGAAGTGTTTAGAAAATACATGCCAAAAAATGCTTTTTAAATGCGAAATATTATATAAATCAAAACGATGGGCAAATATCATTCGAAAGTAAATATTTTTTTATAAAAAGGCAATTTTAACCTTAATATTTCTGTCAATAATCAAAAACACTGGACAATGTTATATTAACATAATCGAATAATTTTCAATTACATTTTCACTGCTGTATATCATTTTCTTTCATAGATTTTTAAAAATAGCGCATAATAAGGTTAACCTAATTATAAGTGTATATGAGTCTATATGGAGCATTAAAAATTGCTCAAAATCATACAAGTATCTTTTATTGCAAATTTATGACTTTAATGAAGAATTTCTTGCTCTTTTAATGTAAATCCGCTCTGATCCTATGTATATCAATGAAATTTCTTAAGTTAAATATTTTGTATTTCGAGTGCTTTCTTCAAAAAACCTTTGTTATTGTTCTATCTGTTATGGATATAATTGAAATTCAAAGTTAAATTTTTTGTATTAGGGGACTTATTCTACAAAACCATCATTATCTTTCGATCAGCATCGAATCCGCAAATAAAAAATTCTTAAATTACAATAATCGATAATTTAAAAAAAAACAGAACCCTTTGTATTGATTTTTTTGTATAGAAATCTTTTTTAAGGTCAAATATCTAAAAATTTTGCTTCATTTTATCATATTTTATATAATTTAAAGAAAATTGACATAGATAATTTCGTAAATATTAAATTAGTTTTATGAAGCTTCTCCTTATCTAGTTGACTAAAATAGAGTTAAAGAGTATTCTGTGCACTCATAATATATATTTTAATCATATAGTGTCGTATATATTTGATAAATTAACAAAAATCAAAAATGTCCTTTTCTATGTAGAAGCTGTAAATTATTATCATATGTATATGTAGATAACGATTTTATTGTTCGAATTGTAATTGTAGCTTATCTTAGACCGTACTGTAAAATCCATGGTTTTTCGCCAGTAAATAGCGCTTTTTTCTGGTTTACATGCGCATATATATCAAAATTTAGTGTTAGTAAAAAAAATATACTTTTTGCATTATATTTTTTTCTATTATAGCAATAGGAAACAATATAGCTATAAAATATGAAAAGGAAAAAATAAATAAATGTAAAGTTCATGATTATAAAATTGTATTTAATAGTCTATAATCTTATACAATAGCGATTATTTACACTGAAGCAAAATGTATGAAATTGTACTCTAAAAAATTTAAGCACAATTTTTTTTTCAGGTAGCTCATTAATTATATTTTTTTATCAAATGAGTAATAAATGGGTTTTGTATGTAATAAAGATCCAGAATATTATGTTAGTTTAGAGCACATATCGGAAATTTTTTCATTACTATTCTTTATTTATTGATTAAATCGGAAATAAAACAATTTTTTACCCTATATAATAAGAAGCTTGAGGCGATTAAATTTATAATAATTTATATTTTTAGGGCTAAAATTTTTTGCTAAATTATATTTTTTACAAGCACTAAAATGTTAATCAGAGAATATAATTAGCGCATTGATCATAATAACACAAACTTAAACTGATGAATGCAGGCGATACAATAATTTGATCGTTTATATTTAGTCATAACTAAAATTTTTTAATGTAACCCGACTTGGTTTCTGATAAAAGATATATTTGAGATTAAATTTTTATTCGAATTTTGTGCTTTTTTATCCATAATATGTAACTAATTTCTAAAAAAACAAGTATTCGTTTTGAATTTTAAGATTCATACGCTTGTAAGGTTTACTTTGAATAAAATATTAAATTATTGAAATAAGAACCATCATGTATATAACAAATGGGTTTTAAAAGACAGATGATTTTGTAATAAATAGGTGATCACCCCTTATTTTAACAATTTTACTTTTTGGTCCTAGATTCGAATTAAATAACTTGTACTGTAAATTGAGCCATATTAACAGTATATTTTATTTCCATCTGTATTGAATTGTTTTTAAAAATAATTTCTCATAAGAAACTTCAATTATTTATAATTTCTGTGATATAAAAAATGCATTATACATGAATTTCTATGTATATTGAGGTGAAAAAAGTTACAGGAAGAATTTATCGAGCATTTAGGCATGGATTTAATAATGCTAATGAGTTTGAAAGTTTTAATTTTAATTAATAGACCAGGCTTCTTTGAGGTATTTAATTTATTTGGGGATTGACTTTAAAAAATTAATAGGTGTTATAATAGTGCCTACTCGTTGAGTTTTTGCTGTATCAAGAAATCTTGTCTTGCTCTAATATTTAAGACAAAAAAAAAGAATCCATTTGCTAAAACAGAAATGTATAAAAGATGGTTTTAGAGAATAAATTACCATGGTTTTTGTGTTTTAAAAATATATTTTCATTCATTTTATTTTAGATACTCAAAAAGTAGCTGATTTTATATTTTTTTTTATAGAAAGTTTTTTTTCACTTTTAATAATTAGGAAATGCACATGCATGGTATTTATGTGGCCGTAACTCCGAAATTTGACCTTTGCATATTTTAATTATTTAAATTATATTTTAAACGGTAATTTAGATTTTTCATTCTTTATATTTAAAATGGTAAATTAATTTTAATCAACTAATTAAAAGTCATATGCTTGTTTAGGAAATCATTTTTTTACAAGAGAATATAATATATAGACTCTAGATCCAAAAGAAATATATTTATTTAATTTTGTGCATATTTCATAAATGTGTGTTTTTTAATTGGTGCAAACATATAATTTAGAAGATGATGAAAAGATACAACTTTATATAGGATTTTATTTTCCCTCAAAATATAATTTATAGATTCTGATTCGAAAATTGTATTTTTTTCATTAATCAAAATAATTCTATTGAAGTTAATTAAGTTATTAATTTGTTCAATTTATAAATAATATTATTATTATATATCTGTAATTTTTCAATAAATAATGTTATTCTTTCCTAAAATAAATTGGTTATACACGTTACTACAGAAAGAGGAGGTTTCAGATGATTTAAAAACAAATGAGGATGAGCCTTGTCCATTTTTTCAATCATTGTCAAGCCACTTGAGAAAAGAAGTCGAACACTATGAGACCATGATTGAAAAAAATAAAGAAATGATGTTTGCATTTATAAAATTTCCCAAGCAAGCTGTTTATCATAGGATGATCCTTGATATCGCATCATCTGTTGAAGCGGAATCCGATGAAAAAATCTACATGTCTTCCTTTAGTACGTGTGCTTTTAATGAGGCTCAAAACGCAGAGAACATGAAAAGATTGATTATCCCGTTTTTATCATATAGCGGATATATTTCAGCTGAAACTGAATTTTTTACTGTAAAAGATATCACCTATAATTTTGATGGCAAAAATATCGTAGACGGGTACGACCTTCTCCCTTTATTTATATTTAAAAAATGTAGGTCTAAAAAAAGTGAAGATTCTAGGATTCAAAGTGTAATTTCCAAGTATCCACCAATAAATAATTCCGGCTGTTCAAATCTATTTAATGATCTTGTATTTTTTAGAGATAAAGAGTTTGATGATTTTTCGCATGATTTTATTGAAAAAAAATTACGTGCACTTTTTGAAATAGAGCAACAATCCAAAATGAACAAAATAAGCAATATTCTTGACGAATCTTGGTCAGCTTTCATGCATATTTTTGAAGGATATCCGGTTTTTCAATTAAATATTATAGACGAATTTAGGATCAAGATAGACGAATTGAAGCGTAACAAAAATACAAATGAGATATTAGAAAATTTCTCGAAGGCTATATTGCTTTATGGATCTAAACTGTGTGATAACGTTGAGGAATATATAGCTGAAAGCAAAATAACGTTAAGTATTGAAGATACGAAAATGTTCAGACAAAAATACAAGCCCGAAAAAATCCAGTTTGTAGATATATATAATGTATTTCGATCTAAAATTTTAGATAGTTGCGCATTTTTTATATGTTTTTATTTAAAAAAGTCTAAAGAAAATATACTAAATGATTTTTTTGATTTACTAAAAAATCTAGATATTAAAAAAATAAGTCCAAAGGAAGAGTCCGAATTGTGTTATTATAGATACGACTTTTCGACTTCTTTAGATTCTTCTAAAAACAAAGATTTGGTTATTGTACAGACACTTGAAGAAAAATGCTTGAATGGAAAATCGGTAGTGCAAGAAAAAATAAATCTTTTAAGAGCAAATTTTGGTGAGAATTTAGTGATCGAAACATTATTTTATAAGTTTAAAATTGAAAAAAATATGTCTCAAGCTACATTAATAAATGGGATTCCAGTTGATTTGACGCATTTTAAGCTTTCGATAACCGATTATACAAAAAAGCTGCAGAAGGATTTTGATATACTCTTGACATCATGTGGAAACATCGTTAAAATATATGAACACGGAAGTAATAATAAAAAAGAATATTTCACCTTTTCTATTTCGAAGGCAAGAGAACACAATGAATGTGTCATAAAAAATATATTATGGCTTTTTAAAAACATTAATTCGGCTGATATTTATCAATTTAATGTACATTTATCCAATACCAGACACCTTTTTTACAAAGAATATGAAAATTATACTTTTTTTCACCAAAAGAATTTTTTATATATGCAAAAATCAAAGGTAATACATTCGATTACGAATTTAATATACAACTTGAATGATTATATTGGCAAAAAAAGTCTGAATAAATGTGAAATAATCTTACATAGAATAAAATCAAAGTATTTCAGAGATGATGTCTTAACTAAGTTCGAATATGTTTCAAGAAAAAAAGTATATCTTAAAGACTTAGAAAAAAATAAGTTAAAAGATTTGCTTTTAGATTATCTTTTTGTAAAATTCTACAATAAGGATGATGATTTGATTCACTGTGGTCAGTTTTCTATTAATTTTTATTCTAATACGGGTATAAAAGAAAAATATACTTTTTATATAAATTCAGTCGAAGAGAAAACATTTAATAAAGAGTTAATAACGAAGGGAGAATTTTTCAGGATTCATTTGAAAGATATTGAAATTCCGAGGATACACAAAGGAATAGTATTGTCACCAGTAGATGTGAGGTTTTTTAAATTTTATCAAATATTAATTTCATCTATAAAAGATGAAGAATTGTTTCATTTATTTTTCAATCAATCATTTAACGATGTTGATGATGATATTTTATTTTATGTGAGATTAGTGGATAAATATATTATAAAAATATTGATTCGTGACATATTTTCATGGAATTTTGTGGAAGTTTATGAAAGAATATTATTTGATTTGGCACGAGAGGACGCAAATGAAATGCGCGAGTTTCTGGATAAAATTACCAGTGTTGTCAATATCAATGTTCATGATGGAATTTTGAACGAATCCAAAAGACAGTGGCTGTCAAATAAACTCCATAATAGAGAAGAAATATTAGAAGCTGTGAAAATCTGTGTTATATGGTTATTTAAACACCTCTTTGATCCTAATACATTGCTGAATTTAAAATCTGATACTAAGATCGAAGCAACGAAAAAGGAAGAAATAAATTGCAAGGGTGATTTGGAAATCAAGAATGTCATAATAAAAATCTTTAATGACATTTTTGTGGATTGTTCTAGATTAAGTGCGCAATTATTGCGACAATTATCACATGACTCAAAACATTTATATGTAGATAACCAAGAATACATTACAATGAATTGTCTGATCAAGATGAAACGTCATTATATGAGCAAAATGGTAATACTGCTAAACAAATTTATACAAAATAGTACAAAATTCGATGATTACTTTAGAACTGAGCTCGATGACCATAAAATTTTGAATCCAATGCTAAGCGCGGAAAGAATTTGGCAGATGGGCAATCCTAATCCAGCGGAACATTAAATAAATTATTAAATTTAATTAATTGTAGTTATTGATTTAGGTATTACATTGATAGGTTTTAAAAATCATATATAAAAGCTAAGAACCAAGAAATACTATAATTAATATTTTTTTTTGAGCCTATCATAAAAAATATATTGAGGAGTTAAAATTACTTACATCATTGCTTGTTTTTTTTTAAATTCGAGAAGAATTTACGTAATTTTTTATTTAATATCCACATATATATTCTTTTAAGAATAACGCTTGCTATAGTTATAAATTTTCGCTTATGTGATTAGCCCCGTGTGTAATCTTTCACATTTCCTGTTACGAGTAAAATATCGGGGGTAAAGCCTGTTTTAACAGGCGTTAGTAAATATGGAGGGGGTAATTCTATCTACTTTCTGTCGCTGGCATATTATACTACCACCACTCTAAACACATCCATATACTTACATTATCTACTAGGCTTTATTCAATGTTATGCCCCGTTCCTGGCGTCTTATACAGCAACCTCCTAGCTTATTCTCGGCTTTACAGTGTTTTTATGGTTTTACTAAATAATTTCGACAGAACACCCCCTTGCGGGTATTTCTCGCTTTAAGTAACTTATTAGAGATCTAGAATGCGTTGCTGTTGAAACTGAGGCCACTTATTATAGCGTTTCTAAACCAAATGCGCCATCCCACCCTCTACATGATTTAAATATTAAAAAATTGAAATAAAAAAAGAATTTTAACTAGCATTAGAAAAAGACATTAAATTATTAGTTCTCACGCCTATTCTCTGACATTTTATTTATATTAAGAATATATTTTGCTTCACAGGGCAGATTTTATAGCCCAAAATAAAATTTAATACCAAAATATTCCTTACTAAGTTAGAAAAACGGTATTTAAATTGGTAATTTTTGAGCTCTAGAATGTTAAATTGATAAATTTTTGCATATTTTGGATAAAAAAACAAAAAAAACTTATTTTATGTAAGAAACTTTAATTAAAACACCTCAAATTTACTAAGTATTTTAAGTAATAGGCTAATTTTATATAATATTAGTTTAAAATTCTAGATTTTTTGGAAAGGAATGGTGCTTTCATATGATAGATGTTTACCTTTGATAACTTTGATTTTTTTATAGAAAAAAAAATTCTAAGAGCTTTTTTCATTATGTTGGCATTAAAATTTTTATTGCTAGAAACTCTCCATTTCGATGAAAATTTTTAAAACTATGAAATTATGTAAATAAACAGCTTCAAAGGACTGTTTTTATTACTATTTACATATTTATATAGATAATACAACACATTTAAATCTTCTTCATTTCAAAAAATGAAGATATAAGTTTTCAACCAACATATGTCATCAGTTTTTTAATTAATTGATTTTCTATATAAGTTTATTCTTTTAATTGCCTAAATCTTGTATTTCTGCAAATTTTTTGCGTTTTCTCAACTTCTAAAACGTAATTTAAAAAAATCAAATTAATTTCTCTTGAATTAGTTATTTCTGAATAAAGGTATACTATGCTTTTAAAAAAAATAAAAATATGATATAATCAGAAAAAAAACATGTATTCCTTATCTTAATGTTTAATTAATTATCAAAGGCGGCAATAATGTCATAATATTATACTATTTCTTTTTGTATACGTTTATACATTCATTTATTCATCCCTATATTTAGAATTTAAAATAACATCATAATGTTTATATTTCATTTTAAATCGTATTTTAGAACATGGCGCTATCTTTTTCATTTTAGACCAAGACAAAAATTATTTTTCTACCCTTTAAAAATGTACTGTAAAAAACAGAATATAATTTAATTAAATCGATTATTATTTATTTATACAATGAAGAGTTCTAAATTGCAACTTTAGTGCATCAAAAATCATAATAACTGAGAAGATTGTGAGAATCAAATGTTATGAATCCTTATTTTGTCTTAAATATCTAGTACGATCAAACACAGTTTTTAAAAGTCCAGACCGAATATATTATAGATTCTACCTATACTGAAGGTATTAATGCAAAAGGAGTCTTTTAATTTAAAATCATATTTTTGCGAGGTGAGTAGGAAGGGTGTATGGAAACTTATATTGAAAGTATTATATATTTCAATATGAAAAAATGGGTGAAACAGAAAAATCAGAAGCAGAGCACTAAAAAGACAAATCATGCAAAACTGCGGGTGTAACTGAGAAAAACGATGTGGTATTATTGGAATATGTACAAAACCCTATAAAAAATCAACAAGACATCTAACGTTTGAATCGATATTAAGTCAACAGAATCTTCTTTTGATATAATGTTCAAGATGCCTATGCAGCAAAACGAATACGCTTTTATTGTATCCCACGCTTCGAATGGGAGAAACTCCAAAAATATTCCAACGTAAAATTCATACGTAATTTGTCCCAACAGGAACTAAAAAGAAGATCGATGAGAATATTGATAGACAAAAAAAAAATGAAACAAGTCGGATTTCATACGATTTGATGCTGAAAAAGTCAAAAACTCAAAAAGACCAAAATTAATTATCGTCCCATTTTAGAATTGAAGAGTATAGAAGAGTCGATTTATGTAGAAGGGAACTTAATGAAATATAAGAAAGCTACAAAATGCAAACATCGTTGAATTTGAAAGGAAAAGAAATTCCATAATACAAAGTTGACTCTAATATTCTCCAAATTATTAATATGATAAAAGGGACAATTACATCCACCCAGAATCCCAAAAATATGTCCGATGCTTCAGTCTTGCTACAAACCGCACAACAGACTTTAAAAAGCTTCACAACAAAACCGAAAAAAGAAACCACTATATTTATGAAAAAATGTGAGATTTTGGGGAGAATAAGAGATAGAGTAGAATTATATAAGAATAAACGCAGTGAAGCTAAGAAAGAGGAAGTAGTAGAATTATCAAAATAATGCGATCAAGAAAGATAATGCTAGAATAGATGATCATCTTAAAACGATGTTAAATGAGCATAAAGAAAGGATCAGAATAATTTAGAAAAAGATAGAGCAGTATAAAAAAGATGCGACTTTACCAGAGAAAATGACTGTTTTGAGCATATGAGGATATTTTTTTGACAGGTTTGACTGAAAACAAGAATTTTACAATCGAAGCGTCAAACGATCAAATCACGAATTTTTTGATGTTAATATGGGGAAAAGATATATAAAATTATAAAGATTACCTATGCCCATTTTTACCAATCCAAAAACTGGAAAAAAAATATACTTCATGACAGAGGTTGAATTTTATGACACAATACAAATACTGCCGAACTGAAAGCTTCTGGACCAGATGGAATCTTTAATTTCCTCATTAAAAAGATGGCGATCCTTCATAAATTCATATATCGATGAATTTTTAAAAAAAAATTATCGTGAAAAATGGTTTTACTCTAATATGAGATATCTTTTGCCAGAAGAAGATGTTAAGATAGGAAATGAATTCAGACTAACCACATGTATGTCCAATTTATATAAGTTAACAAAAAAAAGCAGTTTGAAAAATCATTCAATATGAGGTGAAGACGAAAGATATTAGTGCGTAAAATCGCTAAAAAACACTAAGGCGCGTCGAAGGAGCAAAAGAACAACCTCTTATAAATATTGCGATAAATAAAGAGCATAGAAATAATTTATATACAACGTGCATTGATGTAAAAATGGCAATTGACTCGTTAGACAAAACTACTTGCATGCATGTATTGAAAACTTAAACCTACTTACACGGATAACGTCTTTTATATAAACAATTACGAGTAAATGGGGTATATCTATAAGTTTTAGTGTAGAAGAAATCATGTAAAAAGAATACACAAGGAAATACTACAAGGAGACATTCTGCCACTTTTTTTTAGTTTTATGCATTGATTCCTTGAGCAGAAAATTAAATGAACGCTTTTCGGAGATAAGTCTAATGCATGATGAAAACTCCTATATAACAAAATAACTACTCTTCATAGATGATCTCAAATAAATATCAAAAACTTCAGAAACACTTAAACTCATGACGGGCGAAACATTAACCTTCTTAATGCAGTAGGCTTTTAAATAAACAAAAAGCAATCCCGCCACTAACCATGAAATATGCGCTGATGTAGCAACATTTATTGAAGGCCCGGCAGCCCATAAATATCTTGGATCTATTATGAATAGCAAACGGATGTAAAACTAGAAACTTATGAATATATTTCACAGCAAATATTAAATAGAATAAGAAATTTTCAAAAACAAAACTTAATGCTGTAAATTTATTTAAAGCCATTAATGAACATCCAACTTCACACATGAATTTCCATATAGGTGTATTTAAATTAGAACCCGAAGAATACACCATACTTGATGATAAGATAAGAGATATTTAAGATGAATTTTCTATTCACCTCCAGTCTAGTAATAAACAAAGATTAAATATAAAGAAAAATAAATATAGGCGTGGGCTGTGTAATATTGAATGCAAATCCGAGAAGATTATCTAACCACCAAAAGATTGACTTGAAAATAGTAAAAACAGTTCACCAATGAGGGCTGCAATATTAAAAGTAGAAAAGGATAACAAGACACGCCACTCAATAATTGAAGAATATCTTAAAAATATATAACATGCCAATATCATTGATTCCGAGACACTGGAGTAGAAGCAAGAAATTATATTGTGTAAAATAGAAGAAAAAGAATACACCAAAAACCTTTTAAAGCCAAGAATAATTATATGGTTGATATTGTTGGTTAATCAGGATCTATAGAATAAGGTAACATTAAAACAAGTGAAGAAAGAATATTCTGTTTTATTCAAGACAGAAATGTGTTTTTCGGTGAGAGAATAAAATGCCCATAATGTAACGAAGGTTTGAAAACAATTGATCACCTTTAAACAAGATGCAAGAAAATATTAGGGTATGATTACACGCTTTGACTCAATGAAATAGTAAGATGTATTCATTTTTTCTTATCAAGACGATACAGCAATAAGAAAACCAAAAAGATCAGAACTCACTCAGTACAAGAGATCAGCGAAAAGGAAAATGCAGAAATTAAAGTTGATGCCCGAATAAAAACGGATATTTTAATCAAACAAAATAGACCTGATATTTTTCTATGCGATAAAAAAGAAAATATGATAACGCTAATTTAAATAGATATAACTAGCCTTGACAACTTAACTGAGGTTGTGAATGAAAAATATAGGAAGTATGACATCTTGGCGTATGAACTTTTTTATTTACAAATGTAATATAAGATTAATACCATATGAAATGACTCGGGATGGGTTGGGTTGGCCACAAAATTCCATAAAAAATATGTTAAGGAGTTAAAAATCACAGAAAAGGTAGAAGGATACATGCAAGCTCTCACACTCAGCAAAGCACTTGAACTCATCTCATTTGAGAAAAGAAGAGCATTTGATGAAGATAGATCAGGGGAAGGTGTCAAAAGATGCATCAATAAGTTGTGGAATATTCCCAATGGACTGACTACGTCTCAATAGATGGAGTTATAAAAAGAAAGTTAACTCATAAATAAATAAAATATTTCAATACCAAGATAATATGGGGGATTGGAAGTAATTGGTAAAGCATCCGAAATAATGGAAAGGATGAGATTAAATTTAGAAAGTGAAATTATTATCTAAGACATTCTGTCGATGTTTTATGGGTCGTTGATATGATTGAACGCAATGGAGAGAAGAAGGATGATTGGCTACTGCTGATGAACGAACAAAAAAAACATTTTAAGATGAATTTAAGAAAATGGGAATGAGGTTTGAATTATCTATTCTGATTTTTGACGAACTTTAATGATCTTAAAATAAGTTTGCGGGTCATCAAACATAAATTCACTCCAAACATTATTAAAGATCCTAAACCCAAGTACATATACTTAATCGAAGGAACTTGGTCAGGAATTAGCATCCATGTTTTACTTCGCAGAAAGACCTAAGACAAAATAAATTTGTACTTTGAAAGATATATGATCTTATCAAGAGAGCCTGTTCATCGTTTAAAATTGAATTAAACATTTATTTCGAATACATTTAATGAAAAATTACATTTTTATTATTGGGTTAAGTTTCTTTTTATTAATTTTATCTATTGAGACGTAGTCAGCCTATTGAGAACATTTCACAACTCCTTTATATGTCTTTTGACACCTTCCCTGATATATCTCCATCAACTGCACTTCTTCTCTCAAATGAGATACGATCAAGTGTCTTGAGAAGTGTGAGAGCTTGCATGTATGGTTCTAATTCGTCCGGAATATAGCACTTTAAAATATTTTTGTTGAACTTAGATAATTTTAAATAATTTATAATTTTAAATTTATGATCGTCACATAGATACATGTTTTTTATTAGCTATTCATGCTAAAATAAATCTGTTTTATACATGTAAATATGTAAATTAACATTTTTACCGTTAAACTATTACTATTTTTGCTAATTATATCTCTTTATTTGTGAGCTGGTGTTATTTAGTGCTGTAAAAATTTCCAGATTTGTTTATTAATGATTTTAATTGTTGGTATAATGTATTTTTTCGCTTTAATTACAATTTTATTTTTTTAATGCGGATTTTCATCCTATAGACCCTGTTCTATCAAGCTATGGACAGTGGGTCTGTGATACTATCCGATGAGAGGTAAAATGCAAAGCAGATTTTTATTTATAGGTTAATTTAATTTTTAGATATTATCTTTGTTCAAGCAAAACTTTAGATTACTCTATAAAACAGTTTGACTGATACTTCTTCCACCTCATCCTCTTTACAATCTTCCTCGATGCAATGTCTTCATATAAGACTTATTAGTTCAAGTGTCTTTCTCAATCCTATTGTTTGTTTGCATGCTTCCGTTTGCTTTCCCAACTCCTTAATAAATGAATCGGGTAAGAGGTAACACCAATAAAGGCAGCTCCATATATTATTTTTGATTTATGAATTATGTTTCTTTTTATAAACTCCATCTATTGAGACGTAGTCAGTTCATTGGTAACATTCCACAACTTCTTGATGCATCTTTGACAATTCCCCTGATCTTTCTTCATTAAATGCTCTTCTTCTCTCAAATGAGATAAGTTCAAGTGTCTTGCGTAGGCAGCTCCATTATTAAGTTTTTTTTATTTCAAATTGGTTACCTATAATAGGTTTTGTTTGAAGTTAAATCCCCCACCATAAAATATACTTTTAAATATTGCAGAGACTTACTCAGGGTTGCAGTAAATATGATGTTTACATGAGTAAATGAATATTACGCGTCTGATTCAAATGAATTCAGCATATTGATATTTATACAAAGCATTATAAATGACTACTTGTTCTGTGTTTGTACCACAGACCTATCACCATGTTTACTTATTCATAATATATTGCCAAGGGTCTATTTTAGTTTTTTATTGTAGCTTAATTACAATTTTAATTTATATACTCCCCAATGAATTTTCAATCTTAATACTAAAAACCATTTTATAACAAATTTACAGAAAAACAAGATACCCTGTATGATTTATATAAACATCAAGTGTTCAAAAAAATGTACTACTGTTTATTTCGAAGTCACTTCATAATTTGAATGCTTTCCCGAAATTACCATTTGTATCTATGTATTTAAACAATTAAATGCTTAATGGCTGTTTTTTCTGCTATTTTATTCATTAAATTGTTTCATAAACACATATTTTATTTATTTATGATGAGAATCACAAGGTTATATATCATATTTTTTTAATTATTTGAGAAAAATACCAATAAAATTAATATTTTTTATATTATCATTGGCTGAATTATTAATTTCAAAAATTATGGTCAGTACATAGTATGGCATAAATTTTATAGGCCCGAAATTACTTAATATATCTTGAAAGGGATAAAAAAATGCATTTCCTTCTCTAAATTTTTAAAGGGTATACAAAGGTTTTTCTCTTGATTCTATAAGCTTATTGATATCTTTCAAAATTATAATGCCATATAAATGTAGGCTAAAGATTTTTATAAAATTTAAAATATTTTGCATTATTCCTACTGTATCTTTCAATTACCAATTATATAAGATTAAAAATGATTTGAATTATTTTCATCTTAATCTTCAAATTAATAAATTTTTAAAATATCAAATATTTAGCAGCATTCCTATTATATCTACACATTTTATATCATAAAAAACATTTCGCATTATTCCCTTTATATTATTAAAATATAATTTTTAGAATATTATACATTTTGACACCATTCTTATTATATCTACACATTTTATATCATAAAAAATATTTCGCATTATTCCCTTTATATTATTGAAATATAGTTTTTACAATATTATACATTTTGACACCATTTTGACACCATTCTTATTATATCTAAACATTTTATATCATAAAAAATATTTCGCATTATTCCCTTTATATTATTGAAATATAGTTTTTACAATATTATACATTTTGACACCATTCTTATTATATCTAAACATTTTATATCATAAAAAATATTTCGCATTATTCCCTTTATATTATTAAAATATAGTTTTTAGAATATTATTATACATTTTGAGATATTCACATGTGAGTTTAATAAAATTGATATCCAAATAAACCTTTATCTTTTACTTTGGAAAGAGTAAAACAGTTAAATAATAAACACAGTTTTTATAATTTTAATTAATAATATATTCATCTGATAATAATCTTAACACAGTTATATTTAGTATATACGTATTCTACTTTTTTATTACTTTCTATAAAAAGCTGGATTTAAAGAATAATCACCTTCGCCCTTAAATGTATATTGAAAAAAAGAACCACACAATCAGTAAAAAAGACATAAAGACAATATCCTACATTGACAATATAATTGCAATAGCCGGTCGCGATGAATGTGTAACAATAGTTAAAAAGGATACTTTTGAAAGGATTCATACAATATCACCACAAGCATCATACATAAATTCCCTGATATTATCCAAGATAAATGAGGTGATCTATTTAATTCTTGGTTGCCAGAAAGGTTCTATTTTTGTGTACAAGTCAAATGAAGATTATAAAATACAGTATCCTCTTGTTTCACATTCACAAAATGTATGTACACTTGATGTTTATCAGACTTATCTTTTGAGTGGAAGCTGGGATGGAAATATAAATATTTGGGATTTAGTGAATCTTCGTGAGGTGTGCAATTTTCCTTCTAATGGAATGGCTGTGTGGACTGCAAAATTCATTAAAAATTTAAATATTACTAATTTTAAAATGGATTTTGTGGCTGGAGGTACTGGAAAGATTATCTCCGTATTTCGAAACGGTGTAAAATCGGTTGACATTATGTCAAATATCAGTACAATAAGAAGTGTTATTATTTTGGGGGATTATATTTATTCTGCTGCTAATGATGGAAAGGTAATGAAATTCGATTCGAAAACTGGAAAGCTGTTAAAAGTCACAGATCTTTCCAATTTTTTATACAGTATTTCGGCGGATAAAGATAATAAAAAAATACTTGTTACGGGGGAAAATGGTATTGTAGCTGTATTGGATACAGATCTTTCTATTATATCAATTAAAAACATTTCTGTACAAAGCTGTTGGTGTGGTGTCTTTATAGATGAAAAAATCATTATTGGTGGTTCTAATGGAACTGTTTATGAACTCGAAGAAGGTGATTCAGAAGCCGAAAAAATTTCTTGTTGTAATATAAAAAATAACGATGCAAAAAAGAATACTGATGATTTAGATAACCCCGATCAAAAAGAAACAAATTTAAAAGATAGTAATTATAAAGTGGTTAATGGGCGTGTATTTTACTTTGAAAACAATGTTTGGAATTTAATCGGTGATGTTATTAAAGATGAAGAGAAATTTGATCACAGTTTCGATGTTGAAGTAGAAGGAAAATTCTTAAAAATTAATTTTAATGAGAAAGACGATATATTTTCAGTAGCTGATAATTTTATATTAAAAAATAACCTCAATACATCTTATAAAGACGACATTGTTGAATTCATAAAGAAAAATTTCAGGCCCAAAGAAGATCTTTATGTATATAAAGATATCAATATCAAAGGTATCGAAAAATTCACGGATAACAGTTTTTTGATCGAAAATCTTAAAAATCCAGATTTGATCAATAATGAAAAAATTGAATTTATCTTAAGGGATTTATTAAAAACGCAGGAAAATAATTTTTTTGTGTTGGATTGCTACCGATTTTTCGTTTCGCGGGACTTCAAATTCGATTTTTGTTTCTTACAGGATTATTCTGTGAAAGAAAAGAAAAATGCTACTGTATTTCTGCGTCTTTTAACTAATTTATACTTAAATCCTCCGTTTAATTTCGATATTCTTAAAGATAAAGTAAATTATATCTTGGATTGTGGTATATCAGATGAAAATACTGCTATGAACTTTAAAAAAAATAGAGATTTATTCTCTATAAAAAATAATTAAACGAGATTGTTTTCAAATGTTTATAGAGAATAAATTCTAACAAATATACATGCACATTACTTTTTTTAATGCTAATATTATAAATTTATCAACAACATAATAAATCCTCCAAAATTCTATATAAATATATTTTAAGTGGTTGGAACAAAGAATATACCATCTAAAAATACAAAAAAAGTGATATTTGATAAAATCTACAAATTTTTTATAGATTTATTTTCAAAATAAGAAATTAGAAGCAAAAATGATGCATATAGTTTAAATAACTATAGAGAAATTGTAAAAAAGATAAAAAAAGCTTTGATAAATTTGAATGATTAAAAATAGAGGCAAAAAAATATATCGAAAGTTAACAGGGGTGGTTTGGAAATTAAGTTCAGAATAGAACACGAATATCCAACTAACAACCAAAATTTTGTGTTGGTTTTATATTGTGATGTGCAGCGGAGAGATTTTTTATGAAAATAAAAGAGATATTACTGAAATATAGAGAACATTAATAGATAAAACCTTTTTAAGACCATAAATTCTGTCTAATTGTAATATAAATTCATATGGGTCTTTTTCTCGATTAAATGTTGTATAAAAGTATCATAAGCATCTGTATTTTAAATTACAAATGAAACATTTTTATATTTTACGGTAAATTTATTAACGTGGAATTTCTTTGTTGCTGAATTTTTTAAAAATGCCGAGATTCTTAATATGTGTTCTAAAAAATATAATGACTGCGATGTTATAATGAACATATGGGTTATTTATTTTAACGCATATTTTTCTATTTTCTTGAACTAAACCTTTATCTATCAGCTATTTCTCGTGTATTATCTGATATACTAGTAATAAACACATTTTATTTTCTTTTATACTTGTATTTGTCTAAAAATAAATCTTGTGTTGGTGTTTAGTTCTATTAGTTTGTCTAATATCTATTATAAAGGCACTTTTTATTACATATGCATTTGACTATTTTTCAAAATAATTGTTCAAAAAGCTGTTATTACTCTTGACTGTCTAAGCTCCCATTTTATTACATTTAACTCGTATTTATTCTAAAAACAAACCTTTAGTTGGTGTTTAGTGCTATTAGTTTATCTAACATCTATTATGAAGGCACTTTTTTATTTCATGTAAATTTTACTATTTTCCTATATAGGTTATATTATATTGATTATTGCTAAAAAAAAAATATACAAGCTCTTGTATTTAGATGTATTTTTATCTCGTTTACGTATCGTTTCTTCCCAAATAAGTTTTAATACGTCGATTATTTCTCTAAACACCTAAGCTCTTGTATTTAAATGCATTGTTATTTCATTTAAATCACGCTTTTTTCCTAGATGAGCTTGCATTTGTCGATTATTACTCAAAATGCTCAATCTTATATATTTAAATGTATTTTATTTTCTTACACTATCAATAGTAAAAACCCTTAGCTATTGTTTATTACCCACGATTTATAAAAGTCTGATATTTATGCAATATATCCCTAGGAGAAATATTTTACAAAAAAACCTAATGTTGAAGTTTTTTGACCTTAATATACAAAATCTATAATATTTAGATCCCTTTACACATCTAAAAAGATATAATACCAAGTTTTTCGGAAAAAAGAAATTAGATACACAAATTTTTCCGTTAAAAAGATTTTAAGCAATATTTTATTTTCTTTTATGTTGTTTGTAAAAAAAGCGGGCGAATCATTTGTAATTGAAGATTTTAAGCTTAATAAAGTATTTAAGATTATTTATGGTTTTTTTATTTTTTTCGAACAGGGGCATTTTGCCAAATATTTTATTTTAGAAAATGGAATATTATATGTTTTTTTTTCTGAAAGTGGTTTGATTTGGGTCATTCCAATATTTTTTCTGAATTCATGTAAATACATGTGTATCGAATAAAACACATGCTCACGTATATATCTACTAAAAAAAACAATGCTTGTCCTCTTGTTATTAGAAATACAGCCTTTTACATCTAGCTGATCTTCGGCAAAGAAAATATCTTTTATCTTTGAATACATTTGATGTGTTACTCATGTTTATTGACTCAGATAAAAATACAGGGCCCGTAATTGTTGCCAAAAATATCTTGATTTTTTAGTAATTCTTTTCAAAAGACTGTGACTTGATGGGTGTATTAAATATATCTAATTAGAACCTTCTACATATGTCTCTTCTTAAAAGATCACAAAAAATTATACCACGTATATTAATGTATAAATCGCTGCATATAAAATAAATTCAGCAATCGAAGTTAGAATCTAATATCCAGACATAATAAAAAATCTTAAAAGGGAATATTGGCTCTATTTTCAATATAAGGAGCATTTCAATTTAGAATTTCACAACTAACAGTATATGTGTTTTTTAGATTGACACAAAACAAATATTTAACTGAATACAGATGGATGATGGCTATTTATTTATCTATTTGGGGAAAATATTTCTACGTGATGCTTTTAAAATACTATACGAATAAATGTTATAAAAACCAATATTTATTGTTGAAGTTTAATGCCTTTTGAACCAAATGTCGTTTAAAAATAAAAATTAGTGATAATGTTAAGATTCCATTCACATATCATATATTGGGCTATGCTAATATAATGCAAAAGCAATTATTCGAAGCATCTTATATGTTGACGAGAAGAACATAACCATATTTTTATTTTGTACATTAAAAAAAGATAAACTATATATAAGATTTAGACTGCCCATATAAAATATGGGTGAATATATCAATTATAGATTTTATTCATCAAAGAATTTTTCAAAATTACTCATACGTGGATATTCTGTTCCTCTATGGGAATTTAGATCAGAAATTATTACATCAAACAAAATGCATTCAAACGATTTTGAATTACTATTTTATGACGACGAAGAAACTCCAATAGCTGACGACTACTCTATGATTCATAGGAATTCAAGCATAATAATAAAGAGAATACCTCTCTGGATGTCTAAAACATCAAAATGCGGTGCTATTGTTCAACACGTGCCCAAATCAAATGAAAGAGAAATTCATCCACCGCCACCCGTCGAAGTATCATCTTTAAGGTCAGCACAACAAAGTAAACAAATACCAACGTACACGGGATATGTCTGTTTTAGATGTGGTCAAAAAGGCCATTTCATTCAGTTCTGTCCTACAAATCTTGATAAGACATATGATTTTGTTAAGTTGAGAAAGCCTACGGGAATACCCAGAGCCTTTCTTAAACAGGTTAGCGATAAAGATGAGAGTGAAGATATTAAAGGATTGATGGTTACTGAAAAGGGACTAGTAAAAGCAGAGCCTCAAATCGAAGAATGGAATAAATTACAAGTAAATTCGTATGCGAAAATACCAGACAACTTGAAATGCAAAATATGCAATACCCTGTATTCGAACCCTGTTATAATAAATTGTGGCCATATTTTTTGTGAAGATTGTATATCGGCAAAGGAAAGATGTATGTACTGCGAAGAAAAAATCACTGAGGTAACAAAGGATTTCGAATTGGCTAAATTAATTGAGATCTATCTTGATAAAAATATTTAGTTACATATAATTTTAAATTAAAATCTTTAAAGCCATATTTGCCAAAACGTCGATTTTATTTACTAATTAAAATAATTGAAAACTATTTACCTTTTTTTGTCAATTATTATATAGATTTAAATACGTTTGTACAGTTATAAGTTATCCTTTATTCCTTCATTTAATTTTAAACCATTATAATTTGTTTAACCAAGACTTTAGATTACTTTATACAAAAATTTTAACAATATTTCTATCAGTCTCATCATCGCTACAAATTAATCAATCTATCTTCAACTTTGAATCACAAGTAGTCTTTTTTTAGATTTTAAAATATATTATATTACCTATGTTTTCGATAAAAAATTCATTTATCACTTCACCGAAATAAAATAAACATAAACAAATATTACGCTTTGCTTCTAGCGAAATCTTATTCGTTCTATTTTTAAGTTTAAATGAAATTATAATAATAAATCCCTGATTCTTACCCTTAAACAATCATTAATTTTCCGACATATATAATATTTCGAAAATATATTCCAATTTAGCCAATCTATTTAATATTCCTCTTTTCTACAATCGGTAACACCATGTTTTTTTCGTGGTTCAGAGAAATTCACCTAAAAAATACCTATCTACATATGAAAACAAAGGGATGAAAAGTTTACATTTTAATTATAAAATGCACTCTTGTAAATTTTTTTGTTAAGATCCAAATAATCAAACACTAAATTTTGATTATATTTAAAACATATTTTAGACATATCTATATTTTTACTTTTATCTTAACCTGATATTATGAACATAAAATACTTAGAAATAATATTAAGAACATCTTCATGCAAAACTTTGAAAATATTGATATTATTAATATAATTAGCGGGTTAAAAGATTATAATTTTTAAATATTTCTTTGATCATGATATTTTTTTCATTTATAAACAACCGCTTAGAAATACAAAAGTAGGATTTTTTATATAAATTATGATGCCAAGTATTTTTTATTAAATTGCATCACAAAAAAACTCTAAGCACCTTATTAATCATTATTTTTTTCTAACTAAATTTAGATCGCTCCCTAATTCTCAAATATCCTTTTTTATAATATTTTTTGGTCATGAACATAATAAATAGTTTTCAAATAATTCATCTTTTTTATTCTTTATATATATTCTTTGGTCATAAAAATTTTATTTATTTTTTGTTGTCGAAATTAAAATATGTTCTTATCAATCAAAATGCATTTGTATGGGTCTTTTAGGATCTTATAGACACATTTAAAATATTATAGTACTATATTTTTCGATATTCTTTTGTTTGCATTTTTTTCCACTATTTTAATATATTATATACTGTAAATTTTAAGCTTTTATTATAATTATTTAGTGTCTACCAATATAAAAAGAGATCAGATAACCGTTATTTTAAATATTTTTCCTTTTTAATCATCAGCAAGATAAATAGATAGAATTTTTTTAGTAATTCGCTCATAATTTTTCAGTAATCGAGCAAAGCCACTAATAATTCATATTATTTTGGCATTCAATTTTTTTTCTTCCTTAAGATCATCAATATAAAAATGGTGCTTCATATAAAGATTATGTATTCATTGTTTTATAAAATCAAGTAGATAGTAATTTATTCTGGTTTTTGTTTTGGATTTACTAATTTCTTTGTGTAATGTTTGAATTGAAGTTTAACTTAAAAAATTAATAAAAATTTATACATATTATATGGTATTAAATAAAAATTTAAAAACATATTGACTTTTTATAAACATATATAATTTTTTGGTCTAATCAAAAATATGTTTTTGTTAAAATTTTCAAAACTAAGTAGACATGATATCACAGAAAATTTTTTTAGGTATTTTTTTTATTGGCTATAAAATCTTTTTTTCGCAAGTTTTTCTTATAAACCAAAAGTTTAGATGAATAACCGCCCCTCAAAATATGAAACGCTGAAAAAAAATATTTTTCTTCAAAAATTGGCTTTTGGTTAGAAACAATATCTAGAATTTAATGCGGAATCGATTATTATATTCTTTTTTACTTTAAAAAAGTAGAAACAAACTTAATTTTTTGAAATTATTATTCTAAAAAATACAACCGAAATCTTTTGTGCTATTTTAAAGATTATAGATAAAATTGAAGAAAATTGTAAACCGGGCGTGTTATGTTATTTATGTTCAAACACAGATAAATCTAATTAGAGGCAATTACATTTTCTATTTATTATAAAATATTTTTCTATTTATTGGGGGTTTAGGCTTTTAGCTATTATAATTTGTATGCAAAGCTTTAAATTTCATCCTATAATGTATTTTTTTCATGCCTTTTCTGTCTCATCATCTTTAAAATCTACCAAATGTATATCCTCTTTAAAGATTTATAATTCAAGCGCTTTCCTCAATCCTATTGTTATTTGATGTGCTTCCATTTTGGTAGGTATCCTGTGCACTTTTGTATATAAATCACAGTATTTTGTCAATAATCTAAAGGCTTGAGATGGTGGGGTCACGATATTTCATAAAAATCGTTAAGGAGTTAAAAATAACAGACGAAGTAGAAGTATACATACAAGCTCTCACACTCCGCAAGAAACTTGAACTCATCTCATTTGAGAGAATAAGAGCAGTTTATGAGGATATATCAGGCGGGTACCAAAAGACGATCAACGTGTTCTGGAATATTCCAAATGGGTTGAAAACGTCTTAAAGAATAAAAGTGATAAAAACAAACTTAGTCCGTAAATAAATAAAAAATGTGGTTTTACTTAGATAGTTAACCTTTGCATATATTAATTGTTTTGATAATTTTTTAAACGGTAATTTAGATTTTTTATTAATTATATTTAAAATGGTAAATTAATTTTAATCAACTAATTAAAAGTCGTATGCTTGTTTAGGAAATCATTTTTTTACAACTGAATATAATATATAGACTCTAGATCCAAAAGAAATATATTTATTTAATTTTGTGCATATTCATAAATGTATGTTTTTTAAATTGGTGCAAGCATATAATTTGAGATGATGAAAAGATAAAACTTTATATAGGATTGAATTTTCCCTTAAAATACAATTTATAGATTCTGATTCGAGAATTATATTTTTTTCATTAATCAAAATAATTCTATTGAAGTTAATTAAGGTATTAATTTGTTCAATTTATAAATAATATTATTATTATATATCTGTAATTTTTCAATAAATAATGTTATTCTTTCCTAAAATAAATTTGTTATACACGTTACTGCAGAAAGAGGAGGTTTCAGATGATTTAAAAATGAATGTGGATGAACCTTGTCCATTTTTTCAATCGTTGTCAAGCCACTTGAGAAAAGAAGTCGAACACTATGAGACCATGATTGAAAAAAATAAAGAAATGATGTTTGCATTTATAAAATTTCCCAAGCAAGCTGTTTATCATAGGATGATCCTTGATATCGCATCATCTGTTGAAGCGGAATCCGATGAAAAAATCTACATGTCTTCCTTTAGTACGTGTGCTTCTAACGAGGCTCAAAACGCAGAGAACATGAAAAGATTGATTATCCCGTTTTTATCATATAGCGGATATTTATCAGCTGAAACTGAATTTTTTACTGTCAAAGATATCACCTATAATTTTGATGGCAAAAATATCGTAGACGGGTACGACCTTCTCCCTTTATTTATATTTAAAAAATGTAGGTCTAAAAAAAGTGAAGATTCTAGGATTAAAAGTGTAATTTCCAAGTATCCACCAAAAAAAAATTCCGGCTGTTCAAATCTATTTAATGATCTTTTATTTTTTAGAGATAAAGAGCTTGATGATTTTTCGCGTGATTTTATTGAAAAAAAATTATGTGCACTTTTTGAAATAGAGCAACAATCCAAAATGAACAAAATAAGCAATATTCTTGACGAATCTTGGTCAGCTTTCATGCATATTTTTGAAGGATATCCGGTTTTTCAATTAAAGATTATTGACGAATTTAGGATAAAGATAGACGAATTGAAGCGTAACAAAAATACAAATGAGATATTAGCAAATTTCTCGAAGACTATATTGAGTTATGGATTTAAACTTGTTCAAAACGTTGAGAAATATATAGCTAAAAACAAAAAAACGTTAAGTATCGAAGATATGAAAATGTTCAGAGAAAAATACAAGCCCGAAAAAATCCAGTTTGTAGATATATATACTGTATTTCGATCTAAAATTTTAGATAGTTGCGCACTTTTTATATGTTTTTATTTCAAAAAGTCTAAAGAAAAGATACTGAATGATTTTTTTGATTTACTAAAAAATCTAGATATTAAAAAAATAAGTCCAAAGGAAGAGTCCGAATTGTGCTATTATAGGTACGACTTTTCGACTTCTTTAGATTCTTCTAAAAACAAAGATTTGGTTATTGTACAGACACTTGAAGAAAAATGCTTGAATGGAAAATCGGTAGTGCAAGAAAAAATAAATCTTTTAAGTGCAAATTTTGGTGAGAATTTAGTGATTGAAACATTATTTTATAAGTTTAAAATTGAAAAAAATATGTCTCAAGTTACATTAATAAATGGGATTCCAGTTGATTTGACGCATTTTAAGCTTTCGATAACCGATTATACAAAAAAGCTGCAGAAGGATTTCGATATACTCTTGACATCATGTGGAAACATCGTTAAAATATATGAACACGGAAGTAATAATAAAAAAGAATATTTCACCCTTTCTATTTCGAAGGCAAGAGAACACAATGAATGTGCCATAAAAAATATATTATGGCTTTTTAAAAACATTAATTCGGCTGATATTTATCAATTTAATGTACATTTATCCAATACCAGACACCTTTTTTACAAAGAATATGAAAATTATACTTTTTTTCACCAAAAGAATTTTTTATATATGCAAAAATCAAAGGTAATACATTCGATTACGAATTTAATATACAACTTGAATGATTATATTGGCAAAAAAAGTCTGAATAAATGTGAAATAATCTTACATAGAATAAAATCAAAGTATTTCAGAGATGATGTCTTAACTAAGTTCGAATATGTTTCAAGAAAAAAAGTATATCTTAAAGACTTAGAAAAAAATAAGTTAAAAGATTTGCTTTTAGATTATCTTTTTGTAAAATTCTACAATAAGGATGATGATTTGATTCACTGTGGTCAGTTTTCTATTAATTTTTATTCTAATACGGGTATAAAAGAAAAATATACTTTTTATATAAATTCAGTCGAAGAGAAAACATTTAATAAAGAGTTAATAACGAAGGGGGAATTTTTCAGGATTCATTTGAAAGATATTGAAATTCCGAGGATACACAAAGGAAAAGTATTGTCACCAGTAGATCTAAAGTTTTTTAAATTTTATCAACTATTAATTATATCTATAAAAGATGAAGAATTGTTTCATTTATTTTTTAATCAATCATTTAACGATGTTGATGATGATATTTTATTTTATGTGAGATATGTGGATAAATATATTATAAAAATATTTATTCGTGACATATTTTCATGGAATTTTGAGGAAGTTTATGAAAGAATATTATTTGATTTGGCACGTGAGGATGCAAATGAAATGTGCGAGTGTCTACAACGCGGAGAGCTTCTGGATAAAATTACCAATGTTGTCAATATCAATGTTCATGATGGAATTTTGAACGAATCCAAAAGACAGTGGCTGTCAAATAAACTCCATAATAGAGAAGAAATATTAGAAGCTGTGAAAATCTGTGTTATATGGTTATTTAAACACCTCTTTGATCCTAATACATTGCTGAATTTAAAATCCGATACTAAGATCGAAGCAACGAAAGAGAAAGAAATAGATTGCAAGGGTCATTTGGAAATCAAGAATGTCATAATAAAAATCTTTCATGACATTTTTGTAGATTGTTCTGCATTTGGTGCGCAATTATTGCGACAATTATCACATGACTCAAAACATTTATATGTAGATAACCAAGAATGCATTACAATGAATTGTCTGATCAAGATGAAACGTCATTATATGAGCAAAACGGTAATACTGCTAAACAAATTTATAGAAAATAGTACAAAATTCGATGATTACTTTAGAACAGATCATGATGACCATGAAATTTTGAATCCAATGCTAAGCGCTGAAAGAATTTGGCAGATGGGCAATCGTAATCCAGCGGAACATTAAATAAATTATTATATTAAATTATTGAAGTTATTAATTTAGGCATTACATTGATAGGTTTTTAAAAATCATTTATAAAAGCTAAGAAGCAAAATATACTATGCTTAATTAATTATTACTATGAACTTATATTATCCCATATGTTATAACTGGCACGGTGTGGTGACACGATATCATAAAAGGTACGAGAAGGAACCAGATGTCACGAATCAGGTCAAGGCATATATATTAACTTAGGGATTGAGGAAAACCCTTGAATTAATAGGTCTCGAAAGAAGACGGGGTATTCAAGAAGACTTTGGAGAGAAGAAGATAGCCGAAAGTATAAATATGCTGTGCGCAGAGAGAATCAAACAAGTTGTGCCTGAGAACAAAAACTAAAATTACAACTATAAATTTAGCCAATAAATAAAATATTTTATTTTATAAACTTATCATAAAAAAATATGTTGAGGAGTTAAAAATCCCGGACGAAGTAGAAGAATGTATATAAGCTCTCACATACCGCGAGGCACTTGAACTTACCTCATTTGAGAGAAAAGGAGCAGTTGATGAAGATAGATCAGGGAAACTGTCAAAAGATGTATCAAGGAGTTGTGCAATATTCCAATAGGCTGACTACGTCTTAATAGATAAAAGTGATAAAAAGAAACTTAGCCCGTAAATAATAATAAAAAGGTAAAATTTTAAGATCTTTGAGCTCTGCGACGTTATAATACCATATATTGAAAAATCTATTTTGCATATAAATTTTCATTATTTATCGAAAATACGCCGTTAAAAATTAGCCCGAAATAAGTCCTTTATATATAGTCATTAATAATAAATAAGTCTAATTTAATGATTTAAAAGGCCTATTTAGAGAAAAAAATAATATTTTAACTAAAAACTAGTTCTTGATTTATATTGATGGGACTTCTTGATTTTATTTAGACAATGAAGGATGTCAAACGAAAAAACCTCATAGAACATTCTTATAGAATTCAACAAAGTCCTTCGTCTCATATATTAATGAATTTTTCTTTGAAATAATATTTAAAATATCTTTCACGTCGTATATGTTTTTATTGCATAGACCTTTGAATATAACTAGTGTATCTGAAGGAATTTGCCCTCTTGCATCAATTGCTTCACGTATGTCAACGACGCAAATTCCCAAAAGATTGAGAATACAGTTTTTATTTTTTACGGGAAAGAATCTGTTTCTGAGAATATCAGATAAGCATATCGATGTATTTAATTCGTTTCTTGTTTGAATAGTTTCGTATTTACCTGGTGTAATGATCAAACATGATTTTAAATTTGAATTTATGTGATTTTTTATAATTTTTTGAGAAATAATTCTTTGTCTTTCGTCATTTCGTAGATTATCTATTTCATAAAACTGTATGTTTCTTTGTTCTGATATATAAATGCCCTTTATATCCGAGCTAATCACTTCGAATAAAGGATATATATTTTTTTCTGGATTTGTGATATGTATATTGTCCGTAAGTATAGGAATCAAGTTATTTTGATGTCTTTCTGTGTTTTTTGATTTAATTTTGGATTTATCAATATCTCTTTCAATATAGTTATTTTTATCGCAAAGATTTTTTCTGAAGTTTGCACTCTTCATATTTTCATTCGTTTCTCTTGCTTTATAACCATTTTCACGCTTTTTTCTATATGCTTGAATATCGGCCTCAGAATAAAAAATTTTAAAATGAGAACAATTATTTTTATACCCTGAAACAGTCCAAAAACTTTCTGTACAAAAATGAACGCCAAATTTTCTAAAAAAATCTTCTTGTGACATTTCCCTTTTGATCAAAATTACTGTTGGACTCCACAAATTATCGATTATGTTTATTCTGGCAATTTTAGGCTTTCGGTTTAGCATCACACATATTAAATCATTTTTGTTATAAATTAGAATTTCTGAAAAATCTTGATTTGTTGATCGTTCTACGATGCTTTCGTCATCAGTCTTAACATATTTTCTTTCTGTTGGCTTATATGTTCTACTTTTATCCTGATTAAAAGAAGAAACAATATGATTTTTTTTACTGTTTTCAAAATATAACAAGATATAACTTCCTAAATGTATATAAAACAAATTTTCTGATCGATTTTTAACTCTGGATATCTTTTTAACAGATTCTTCGATTTTATATATCTTCTCGAATACGTCCATGTGGTTCGTAAAGCATGCAAAATCCTTAAAACCCTGTATGATTCTCTCCATATTTTTGATAACAAATTTTTTGTCACAGCTTAAACTAAACTTATATAGTGGTATATTGTATTTGAAAGTATAGTATAAGATTTTCATTTTTTCTTTTACTGTTATTTCGGACTCATTATAATAGTTCATCATATTCGTTTCATCATCGTGATTTTCACGTGTAAAAGAAATATCTTTTTCAGTATTATTTTTTTTGTATGTTGAAAAAGCATTTTTATTGCTAATACTATCGATATTTTTGTAAAAATTTCCTTTTTTAAAATCATTTAAGAGACATAATATATCTGGTATTTCATCTTCTCTCAATGAAATGTCTTTGAATTCAACAGATTCAAAAAATAAATCAAGAATGCACTCTTCTTTGTAAATAAAATCGATTCTTTCCTGCCAGAGCTGCATAGTTTCATGTGATAGATAGAAATGGGATGCTATTCTACCTATGGGTGTAGATTCGAATGTAAAATCATGATACAAATTTTCAGAATCGGAAGTATTTACGGCTAGATCATATATGGAATTATTTTTGTCGAAAATATATTTCATATTGGTAATTTCGTTCTTTTGGAAAACATTTATAAGTCCATATTCTGCTAGTCTTCTAATACCCAGATTAATGTACTCTTCAATAACTCTATCGGTCATTTTATTTTCAATCTCCTTTTTTGAAAATCCGTATACATGAGGAACACGGCACATCCTTACAAAAAGAAAGGTGCCTTTTATCCATTCTACAGCACCTCGAACATCATGAATTGTGCCTAAATATATTTCAGCGTTTAATACATCAACCACTTTAGCCAATAGTTGGGATTCTATCAAAGAATTATTTTTAATTAAACCCATATAATGATCCATATTTCTTTTTTCGGTAATTAGATATGCGATTCCTAGTCGATCGAATTGTGGTCTTCCAGCTCTACCAAACATCTGGAGTATATCAAGTATTCCGAGATTCTCAATTTGGCACTTCTCAGTATTATAAACTGATGTGCCTTTGATTATTACGGCTCTAGCTGGAAGATTGACGCCCCAAGCTAGGGTAGACGTTGAAACCAAAACATCAATGTATTTTTTTCTAAAATTATGCTCATTTTTAAGCCTTATAGATCGAGGAAGGCCTGCGTGATGTATATCAAAAACAAATGAAGGAAATTTTCCGGAAAGATGTTTAGATAAAAATGATGTTTCTTTTCTAGAAGTGACAAATATTAGGACTTGATGTTTTTCTTTGAGTAAATCATAGAGCTTCTCTTCAACAATTTCATTCATGATGTTATTTGTTTCTCGTTTTGAAATAGGCCGATGATTTTCATTTTTTATATCATTTTCTTTTTTGTTATGAAATTTTTTACTGCAAGAAATTACTTTCTTGTGATTTTTTTGGGCTGTAAAATAATTATCTTTTTTATCCTTAGTCTCTATTTTAAATATATCTTTGAGGAAAAAATCCTTTTCCGGTTCTAGCTCATTAAAATCCAATTTTTCTTCCATACAGGTTATTAAGCTCTCAGTGTGTTCATTTTTTATTTTAACACCAATTACGCTAACATCCAATCGAACTGGTCTGTATTCAGGTCCAAAGGAAAAGGTTTTTTCAGCTCTTATAAATCGCCCAACATCATTGTAATTAGGTAGTGTGGCACTTAGTCCAACAATGCGAATATATTTTTGATAAATTTCAATATAACGAAACATTCTTGATACAATAGATTCTATAACATGCCCTCTTCCTGGATCTCTCAATAAATGTATCTCGTCTATTATCAAAAGCGAAATTTTCAAGTTACTCGATAACTTTCTTGTGGTTATATCTATCTTTTCTGGTGTGCATACAAGAATATCAGCATCTTTCAAAATGTGTGAAGCAATTTCTGTGTCTCCGGTGTACTCTAATATCTTAAGTTTTCTTTTTTCTGTTATTTTAGAAGGACTCTTTACGTAGTTATTTTTTTTTGGAAACGTTTTATTAGCATCTGTCGTTTTCGATTTATCTAGATCAAAAGTTTCATTTATTTTTTCTTTTACATAATTTTCATCATTCAATTCTGCGTCATTATGGTTTGATATTTTTGCATTTTTCGTTTTTGAACTAATATCGTCTATTTGTATTTTCGAAAAAGATTTGTTAAGGGAATTATTATATTTTACGGCCTTTTCATCTTTGCCAGATAAATTCTCTTTCGTAGATTTTCTATTCTCGAACGATCCATCACTAAGTTTTGCCATGGTATTGTCTTTTAATTTTGAGATATCAGAGTTATCATTTACCAACTCCAAGCAGTTGAGTCTTTTTTCCAATTTTATAACAATTTCGCTGGCCAAAGCTTTCATTGGGACAACAAAAAGGATTTTCCTACGTTCCTCGGCTTCTTCACTCTTACTATTTTCTTTGAGTTCCCTAAGAATCGCCAGCAAAGCAATGTCTGTTTTGCCACATCCAGTAGGTGCACAAACCAGAAAATTTTTATTGGTTAAATATGCTGTTTCAAACACGGATGATTGAACTGCGTTAAAATTTATGTATGATGAAAACGCACCCTGTTGATAAGCCTCTACATTTGGCTTGATTGGCAACAAATTTTGGTTTATTATTTTTTTTCTTGATGTAGGGAGTTTTATTTCAGTATAAAATTTATTGTCAGTAATTTGTGCGATTTCTTCTTGAAATTCGTTGCATATATCCTCATTTAGTTTTATCGTGTTGTTTTTATCATCAAGTGTAGAAGTTCTATTTATTTCTTCACTTGTCGTATTCAGTTTAAATTTATTCGTATTGTTTCCAGAAACGGAAATAGCCAATTCAGAAACCTTTTTAAGGATATATTTGTCTTCCTCTATGTTATAATTTTTGTTTTCTCCATCAAGAAGATCTTCAGTGATTTTTTTCTCGACTTCAATAGTATCTTTTATGGTTTCAAGATTCTTAAAATTTTTTCTTGTTTTTTTGTGCTGCTTATAATTTATATTTTTATCCTTTCCTTCCTTTAACTTGATATCTGTATTTTTTAGAAATTCATTTTCATTGGTCTTTATTTTCAGTCCACTGAAATATTGTTGATTTTGAATTATAAAAGCCACATCGTCGAAATTATCCATCCCAAGTAGATTTACAAGTTCATTTTCGTAATTAGAATGGTTCAATAATGATCCAATTAATAAAACTAGCTCATTGCGGGATATTCCAAGTTTTTTTGTGTGTCTTGCAATCACCAGATCCATTTTAATGGATGTAAAATTTTAATCAAAACACATAGATCTCGGATAAATTGAAAGTATTCATTATTTTTTTATGTGCATAAAATTTAGTATATAATTACCAATTATCATTTTTTTAAGTAATTCTACTGCATCATTTAATAAATTTATGGTTATAGCCTATGAAGTGAACAGTTTTTGAATCAAGTATAATTATTGGAGTTGAATTATGGGAAATATTATTATTAATCTATGATATCAAATCCATGTACATATCCAAACTATAGGACAGAGTGAAATTTTGAACTATTAAGTTTTAAAAGAAGAGAGGGTGTAATGGAATAAAAGATACCCAAAATTAAAAATAAGATATGCTAACGGAGAACTAATCAAATTAACCTTGATATAATAAATTTAAATCTATAATAACAATAATGGTACATATTTAAACTGTAAATGTTAACCTAGTATGATTAAATTATTTTCATAATGATCCTAAAGTTATACATAAATATAATATTAATTTTTTATATTAAAAAATGGAATATCCAATAAAATTCGAAAGGAGATAATCTTTGAAATCAAAATAAATTAAAACAAAATTATCAATGGATTTCAATAATTTTATTATTTAAAGATATCTTATTTTTAATGAACAAATTCTTGATTCTTTGGCTCACAATTTAATATACCAAATATATTGAAAATCATTCTTTAATTGATTTAAAGAAATGGCACTGTAAAATTTACTATTATCATATCCGTAAAATTATATCATAAATTTATAAAATACATTTTAGTTTTCTTTGTCAATAAAGATAGAAACCCTGACTGATTATAAACGATAAAGGTTTTAAGTTTCTCGCTATCACACCCTTTGAAGTATTTATAAAATCATAAACAGATTTATGACTTTAATACTGTTTGCTTTGAATTTTCAAGGATAGTTAATTGATTAAATTGATCCAAATTATCATATGAATTTATTTTAAATTAATTTGATCACAAGAATTTTGTATAATATTATATGCGAGTTTTGTAATGCATGTCACAACATTAAATTTGCTATATTCATGCAAAATTATCGGAATATGTGTATATTTTTGTATTTGTTTAAAAAAAATTGCAGAATTACATTGCAAAAAAAGAGATTTGTTTAGTAAATTATTTTTAAATGGAAAATACTCTTTTATTTCTTTGCTAAGTAAATAAAAATTTTTATTTAAAATATTTTCCATCTTTTTGGATGCCTAGGGGTGCTGCTTCATGTATTAATAGAGGCGAATGTGGGTCGAAATTTATGAAACTCCATAATATTTCTACATAAATTAGTTTTTTATGTACATAGTAATATTTCTTGAATGAGCAGCTCTTTAAAAAGACATTTCTTCAATTTTATTTTTGCAAAATCAGAAAAGCATATTCTAATTTAAAACATTCTGAAAATTATTTCCTGTCCTTTTTTTATTTATAATTCAAATTAATCAAATTAACATTTAAACCAAATTCATCTATAAATAAATGCTGAAATGTTCCATCGCATTTTTACTAAGTTTTCGACCTTTTAAATGTAAAAAAATCAGATCATATACAATTGATGTTATTTTATATGCTCACGCTACTTTAATAGTTTTCGGCCCTTGAAACAAAAAAAAATCTGATGATACAGAATTATCTTTATTTATATGACTCTTTTAGTTTTAGATTGCAGAAATAGCAACTTATTTTATTTATGTTTACTCATAACCAACAAAATTATTAAACATAATTGCGAAATAATTTTGCTCCGATACTTAGTTTATACGGGTTTTAATACCTATGATTCTTTTACTTATTTATTTCATTAAAATATATATGTAGTTTATTTGTATACTTTTGCTATTATAAATATTTAAACTACTTATTTTTTTTAATATTTCAGTTACGCTGTGATTAATTCTTTTTAAGCGTTACATATGTATTAATCCTAAAGATTACGATTAAAAATTATAAAATAAAAACAATTATGATGTTATATAAAGAAAGCCATATAATGAATATTTATATTGTAAGTAGCCGTTCTGGTTGTTGATGAAAGAGCCTAGTTTTAATCAATAAAGATTAATTTACTATCAAACAAAAATATTCAAACTTAAAAAAAACACTAAATTTAAATAAAAGTTTCTATAAATGAATAAATAAACGGGAAATATTGTGTCTATTTAGAAAATATGTATGTTTAAAGCAGAAAAAAATAAAACTATTTTATGGGTATAAAGATAATATTTCATAAAATTAAAAATTTTATGCGATATTAAGTCTAATGTATGTAAAGCGCCTTTATGTATTGGAGAAGTATCTTTGCCTATCACATTTTATAAGAATATATCTTATAAATGGTTATGGTGATAAATGCAAACAGTTGTTAGCTATAGAAAAAATGGTAGTATAAACTCTTTCCTCATTCAAACATATATAAAAACCATCAATCAATTAAAAAAATATGAGGGTCTAATTCACAACAATAGAAATAAGTGCGCAAGTCTTATCAGGTAAGCTTAGTTTTACAATACAAGTGCATTAAATATTCTATTTGGATAAGTATTATACGTAATTCGCGCAAGAGTATTTTATATAAGAAGCTTCAAGTGTGCTATTTCTTATATCACTTAACATTAAATCATTTTAAAATGTAATTTATGAAATCAAAACTAGATTCAAACTCTTTGTGACTGTAGTGAAACTTGAATACACTTTTTTTTATATTCGAGAATTTATGCCGTAAATAGCTTTAAACGAAATCACTTTGTTCTACTGAATTAAATTATCTAAAATAGATAATTTTAATTAAGAGAAATAAATAATCATGTCATGTTTAAGATTCGTTAGAAAAAAATACTACTTAATAAATTTTAAAAATAGTTTATTGCATATAAATTTAATGCATTGGTTAAAAAATATAAAATAGATCATAATATTTAATTCGCGAAATTCTTATTCTCTCAAATTTACAAATTATACCCTATTGTTTTCAAATCAGCCCATAAATAATGTCTGTCGATAAATCAATATTTAGACAATATAATATATTTTGTGCATCAATGAGACAATTACTGATGAATTTAAATGTTTCAATTTATGTAATTCCAACTTATTTTCTATATAAATTTATAATGATGTTAATAAGTTTAAAGGCTTCATGGGTCATTATTATCTCCATCTCAGATCTTCAGCTCAGGGTAAATTTAAAGAAAATTTCTATTTTTTTAATAAAAAAATGCTTACCTTCAAAGCGTTATCTTAAAATAAAGAAATATATGCTGGATAAATCGAAACTAGTTCAAAATCTTATACCCCCGACAATAAAGGTTTTGTGTATAAAAATTAAAAAATTTACTGTGCAACTCATAAAAACATGTGTCGATTGTTTTTAAATAAAGGTAAGGCGCATAAATATTTTATAGGATGGTGATAAAGTCTCCTTAATATTATGCTAAAGATTTCTATTATAATCCATGCTCTTTCAGAAAAAAGAGCTAAAATGATAATTTAGAAAATTAGTTTTATAAAGACACCATAAATTTTGTTTAAAATAACTTTTATAGGCACACATGCTCTTAAAAAAAATATAGCCGCTTTTATCTCTCATATGAGCTCGATTACCGTAGATATTGAAAAAAATCAAGTTAATTAAATGCCATAAATTATATTTACGGCGTAACTTGTTGTATTTAAAAAAATATCCGATAGATTTAATCAGTTCGAGTCAAACCTTATTTTACTTTATAGATAAAAAGGTATTGCGTCCCTGTATCTAAATTAAGATAAAAAAAATTAAGGATATAGGATAGAGATTACAATGGCAATTAAGTCTATATTTGGGATATTCACAGAAACTAAGAATTTATGCATCCATATGATTCTAATATACAGCGATTTTTATGATTTAATTTACAATCGTTGTTTTTGATTTTTTTTATGGTAATTATTTTTAATTTCAAGATTATTCATGATTAATTTTGACTTGTGCTTAAATTATCTTATCTAAAATGCTTCAGTCTCAAAAAAACTTTAAAATTCTCTTTCAATTACGTGATATTTAATTATGATTAGTACATTATTTTGATTCTTATCTATATCATATATTATGATAAATTTATACTACATTTTAATTATTTTTAAGACGTTTATCTAATACAAACTCTTATGTAACTCTTAGTGTATTTGATTGAAATTTAGTTAGTTTTATGTATTTTGATATGTCTAATATAATTTTTTGGCTTTTATTAGTTATTACTGTGCTCTCTATTTTTTGCATTTTTATTATTTATGTATTTGATTTTTTTGTTTACGGTTCTGTTAAATTAAGTGGTGATGATTTATTGATTGCTGGAAGATTTTGATAATTAAAAAATGAATTTATATTTTTTCTTATAAGTATTTATTCATTTCTTACTAAGGCACAGGCTTACTAAAATAAAATTTAAATCTGAAAGAATACTCTTACAGGTACTGAAATCACTAGATCAAGAAAGAGTACAATCACCTAGGAAAGCGGTCCTTCTAAAATTTGAAAAGACAACGAGACGAACCTGGCCTTAATAGATGATTTCATGAAGACAAACTCTGGAATACTAATTCTAGATCTTTCAGAACAAGAATTAAAGCAAAAAGAAAGTTTATTGTGTAAAATAAAAACAACAACACTACATTAAAAAAATCTTCAAAGTGCATAATAATTTAACACTAGAGATACTAGTATCATCGAAAGGCTTACAATGCGGAACTATAAGACCTTAGAAGAAGCTAGGTTCTGTAAAATTCAGGATAGAAACATCATCTTAGATAAAAGGGAAAGATACCCGGACTGTAACGAATCCTTTAAAGCTGTCAATAACTTGGCAAGCATATGAAAAAAAATACTTGGCCATGACTATACAAGGATACATAACGAAATAGTACCGTATCTTCACTTTAAGCCAGCAAGGAAATAATATTTCAAAAAAAATCTGCAGACACACAGTTCAAGAAATAATGGAAAATGAATTCCCGGGGATCAAATTAGACACAAAAATTAAAACCGATATAAAATTATCAAACGAAAAATCTGCAATTTTTTATATATTATAAAAAGAAGAACTGTATCACTCTCATAGAAATCGGTGTGACTATTATTGAAAAGATAAGCAAAGTTGAAAACTAAAAATTAGGAAAGTATGGTCTGCTAGCATCTGAGCTGTCATTAATTTATAATTGCACGGAAAATTTTTTCTATATGTTATAAATTGGTACGGTGTGGCAACATAATATCATAAAGGGTAACTAAAAGAACTCAAAGTAACTAACCAGACTGAGTCATATATACAAACCTTGCGATTGATAAAAACCCCTGAATTAATAAGTTTTGAACGGAGGAGAGGCATTGAAGAAGACTTCTGAGAGGAGAAAATAGCCGAAAGCATTAATATGCTGTGCGAACGAGAGATCAAGCATTTAGTGCTCAAGAACAAAAACCAAAATAATAACGAATAGTTTAGCCCTAAAATCAATAAACGATTTTATTCGTTTCTTCGCTTATATTATTTTATTTGATATCCATATTAATGATACGAAGACAAAAAATTCTCGGAAGGGGTTTTAGCTTGATCTAAGAAATTTCTTAAATGATTTGAAAATTATAGCGCATCTGGTATTTTATACAAAAGAATAAGCAAACTAAATTAACCAATTTATATCACGCAATTTATACACACTGAAAGTCTACTAGAATACAATTTATATATTCAAATATATGTTAGCATAGGATTATAAGCGTATAAGTATAGTAAAAGGATCGAATCACAACAAACCAAATATCTGCTAAATTATAGTTTGATATCGCTACTATCGGTAAAGCTCTTAAAGCAATCTAAAGACATCTTATAGGTCTTATTATTTTAGATATAGGAAAAATACCACCTAAAGATTTGAAGGATCAAAATTATCTTCAAAGAAAGTAATATGTAAGGCAGGCAATAAGGAGTTTTCGTTTTAATATTTGAACGAACCAATGCGATGTTGAATTTTTAATAATGAATTTAAGTAGAAATAAGAAGAAATATTGATACTTTTAAAAATTTCGAACTATAGAGAAAGCACCTGTAATCGTTTTAATGTTAAATTGGTTGGTCGATTAAAATTATAAAAAACAACCAAATTTATATATAGTTAACATGGGAAAATCATTGGAATATAATATATAAATTTTTATAATATAGAAATTCAACACATAAGAGTTTATTTGAACCTAAAATAAGTCATGTGGAGATAAATAACACCAGACTTAATTATAATCAAGAAACATCAATACTTTTACCCAATAATCTAATTGTCTCTTTCGAACACCTTCTTATATATATACCGACTAAAGTTTTTGTTGCCCGACTTAACAATTTAAGTATGGAATAAGAATCAAAGTCAATAAAATTATATTTAATGTACTATCCTATGTTTTTCTTTACCATTTATTATATATCAATGTAGTTTTTTAATTCATCCGTATATTCTACAGAGTCCTCTCTAACCACTCTCATAAATACATTCTTTGGCGCTCTAGTTCTATTCAAAAAAAAACGGCAGTAAATTTTTTCTAGGCGATGCAAAGATATCGACGAAAAACAAGACCCAGTTTTTATATATTTTCCTTTTTGCAATATGACTTAACCTCGTGGTTAAGTATTCTTTCATCGGCTAAAATATTGTAGACAAGCCTCTTATTATAACTATATTTTTGTTTTAATGTTTCGTACTTGGTTTATGAATCTCACGTATTAATCGCACAGAGGATATTTAATTCGTGCTAACAAGTTCTCATATATTTCTTTGTATATGGATTTTCTATAGAACAACAAAAGCAATGTTTTAATATCAATTTCAGATTTCTCTGCCTGAAATCTTTTCTTATAGATATAAAAGTGGTGTATATTGCAGTTTTGATTCATAAAAATAAAGTTAGTAACATAAAAGCAGTGTTTGGTGCTTTTAAAAACGATTGGTAAACTTGTATTCATACAAAAGCCATGCAACTTCTATTTATACAAAAGGTTTTTTTTGAAACAAGAAAGTAGATATAAATTATTTAACAAAAAATGAGCATTTCTTGGGGTTTTTTAATTCATTTATTGTTTCATAAAGATATGTTGTAAAACTCATGCTGCATCGAAAGGAAGTAAACCTTATGAAACGATAGAACACATGTAATACCGTAATTCTGGGTATGTAGAGGTTGTAAATTAATTTTATACTATACATCTGCCCTGGTTTTATCCATTGGAAAATATAATGAAGATGGATTTAACATTTTAGGGGTGATTTGTGGTTTTTAGAAACAATTATTGCGATATTTTAAACACATATTTCTGTATTTGATATGATATATTGTTTACTTATAATAGAACTCTTTTTAAAATTCCGCGTTTCATAAAAAAAGTTAGCTAAATACAAATGAAATTCATACTAGCATAGATATCTGTGATCCATTGTACTCTTTGATGTATATAAAGTAATTTCTTATATAGGTTTACATGATATAGAACTAATCATCTACCAAAATTTAAAGATCTAATTTAAATAAAACTTAATTGACATCTTTTATATAGATTAATCTTTGGACTCAGTAGGTATCATTTTTTTATAGTGGATTTTTATGCTCAGAATTTATATTTCACTATATCTTCAAAAATAATACCATATAAATTTGTATTTTATAGGTAGGTTACGGAATTTGTAAAAAAATGCGAGATTCTTATTGACTAGGTATATCTTATGTCTCAACATCAAAATTGGCAAAAATATATATTTTAACATGAGTAGTCACAATAAAAAAATTGATTTTTTGCCTTTTTGATATTTTATCTTCTTATACTGACTCCATAGAATATATATTCTTTAAATAAAGCAAATGTGAAATGAAAAATATTTTTTTTTGAATAATTAATCAATCTCGACAAATAGAATTCTAAAATGCAAAAATTATAAATAAAAATTAGTGATTTTTTAATAGGAATATGGGTAATTTGTTAATGTTCACAATATATTAATTCTTATATATATTTTCGGGTTTCTGCTTTAAAAAACATCCCCTTCATAACAGTAATGTCTTTGATTAATCAAGCTTGCTTCGAGAATCGTGTCAAGTTTTTTTCGGCGCTCAAATAAAGTATATTTATAGGCTGAAAGCTTTTTTTTAACATTTTACAAAGTTTGGATATTATATAATAGCCCTGCGTAAGGATAATCCCAATTATAATCAATTTAAATTGTGAATTGTAGTTTCAATTTCTGCACCACTTCTCCAGTAAAGTCAAAATGACTTTTTTTTAAAAGGTATACTAAACGTTTAGAGTTTTTTTCATTTGATTCATTATTTTATCTATTAATCAAAGTGAAAGGCATTCGTAATGGTTTAAAACAGAAAACAATTTTTATTTTAAACATAAACGATAAATTTTAATATTTGTGGATAATGAAAGTATAAGTTTTTATTTATTTATTTAACTGCTTATAACATAATTAAAATTTACACTACTTGATTTTCGAACAAATTATAACCCATTCTTGTCTTGTAAAAAACTTATTAATTTCTTATACTATCCTAACTAAAGATACGTTTTCACAATTTTAATTTACTTGACTTTTTTTTATAACTTATTAATTTCTTATACTATCCTAACTAAAGATATGTTTTCACTATTTAATTTTACTTGATTATTTTATATAACTTATTAATTTCTTATTCTACCCCCAAAGAATGTATGTATTTTCATCTTTATATTTTACTTGATTCTTGATAATTACTTATTAATTTCTTATTCTACCCCCAAAGAATGTATGTATTTTCATCATTTACATTTACTTGATTCTTTTATATAACTTACTATTTCTTATGCGCCCCTATGGAATGTATTTTCATTATTTAAATTTACTTGATTCTTTTATTTTATCGTTCTTGGTGGCCCTCTCTTTATAATGTTATTGATTTATCATTTTTATTGCGGCATCCTTCATTTTATTTCTTTCATTAACGAGGTCAATTTCGTCTTGACAATCCTCGTTTCCGTAGAATTCGTATATTTTCACCCTAAAATCTTTGACGTGATCTCTTAAAAAGAGGTAATTATTTTCGTCTGATAGTAAAAAAAGCCCAGCAACGAATATATCGACTGATTCTTCTGTTACGTTCCTAAAGTTATCTTTAAAAAGTTTTTTTATGAATTCTTTTATAGAATTTTGGTTATTTTGGCCGTTTGGATCAATGTTGATCATGTTTTGGCCTATAGCTCTTGAAACGAGTATGGCCATGGTTTTGCATTGAATGTCGAGGGTTGATCCTTTATCTTTATCAACAATTACACCGAGGATGTTTTCGAGTGTATCGAACAAATAACTTTTCCAAAAAAAGAAATTCTTGTTATTTGAAGATATTAGCATTATTAGTGAAATGCTTTTGAGGGCATTTTCGCTTATTTCCATTTCTTCGGATACTTCGTTTAAAAGATTAGAGTAAAAGTTTTGAAATAGTTTTAAGTTGCTGAATATTGCGTTAAAAAAGTTTTCTTTGCTGTTTTCTAAGATTGTGAAGATGAATTTGTGGTATGATTTGAGTGTTTCGGTGTTTTTTTCGATTGCAGAATGGTTTTCCAGCGTTTTTTCGATTATGTTTGAGATACAGAACATGTCTCTTTCAAAAATGAATGGGGATGATTCGAGGTTGGTGTTAATGTTATCGTTTATGCTAGTGGTATTGACGTGTTGATTGTTTAAATCCAAGCTAGTGCCAAAAAAACCATTTCTGCCAAAGTTACTTGCACTATTTATATTGTCATTATTTAAACAATTAATGGTATTATTAGTTGAGGCGTTATTTCCAATTTTTCTGGAAACAAAGTTTCTTGGGGTGGTGGCTATTACTATTTCCGAGGCGAGATCGAGATACGCACCATCCATATTGATTTTATAGTCAAAAACCACTCTTGCCAGGTAAACAGATGCTAGATTAGTTAGATCTGAGTAAGAATCGATTTTGTTTTCGCGAATAATGGTGATAAATACACCTACAATTTCATTTCTCAATAAAATCGCATTTTTTATTTGTGTATGTTTGATTCCATCAAACAAAGACAGTAAAAGCTGGTTGACCTGATCAAGATAAACAATTGATTCTGGAATTTTAGTAAACACAAGAGAATATGCTTTTAGAACATGGCAAACAGATCTAGTAAGTGTAGATGAATTGATAATGATGTCTGGTTGAGACATGCACTCGTTGATATTAATTACCAAATTATCTTCATTGACAATATCCTTGTGTATTCTGCTCATTAAGATAGTAATGAGTGTTTTTTTATCCGATTTTATCGATTGAACGGTATTTAGAAAACCTTCATATATCATTCTTTTCTGAAATAGTGATAATGTAGTTGTGTCCGTCACTAAATTATTTTTTAGTAAGAACAATAAGTAGTTTTCTTTTCCTTCCATCAGAGATATTATCACAGATCCGACGCTGCGGGTAATTTTTAGAAATGTGTCGCATGACATTTCTTGTACGCCTTCGTGAGATTCTTGCATGAACTCAAAAAGCTTTTTTATTACAGTTTTTGTGAATTTGTGGTTTGCTAATAGGAATTTATCGAATTGACCAACCAAGAAAAGAATATTAGAAGCAGTAACTGCCTTATCTTCCTTTTTGTATTTGGATTCACACATGTATAGTAGCTCCCGAAGTATAATTGTAAAGAAGGAAGATTCTTCGTGGTCATCGAATGCATTTGCTAAACACCCAGCGCTCCAACAGAGCTTGTTGAGTGTGGTGTAATTCCATTTTCCAGAAGATTCGAGAGAGCTTATTTTTTCTGTAATCATAGTGATAAAATTATTTTTGTACATTCTTCCAAGAAGAAGAAAAACGCTTTGAACATTTTTAATGTATTCCAGTTGGTCGGAATTTGTTACTTTTTCTTTAACGATTTCGCCGAATTCGTTTTGAGTGATAAAAACCTCTTCTGGACGAGGCATCTTTTCAATGAGAATTTCCGCTAGTGAAAACAAAGTGCTTTTAACGTGATCTCTTCGTAATTTAAACGAATTTTGAGAACTTAGGGCTTCCAAAGGTGTTGATGAATCGCCTGTTGGGTATTCTTCAAAAAGAGAAGATACATATTTCTTCCAAAACTCTAAAAGATTCTTGAACATGTTTTCGTTGTCGATTTTTGATATTTTACAGAGGTACTTTAATCCTCTTTTTAAGTTTCCAATATCTTTTTTTTCTAAAATCAAGGGGTTTTCATAAAAAGCAACAAGAAGGCAGGAAATACATTCTATAAACTCTTGTTCTATGCGGGCTAGCTTATGAAAAACGATACTAAGCTCGTTTTCTCTCCCCTCAAATTTAATAAAGTATTGATCTAGAAATGAAATTACTGTTTGGTGCATAAGAACGATTCTTTCTTCAAATACTGGAAGATAATCAATATCTTCTTTTGTTAATACAGTGTCATGTTTGTCGTCCAGCTGACCATAAAGTTCGAGAACCATGTGATATCGCTTTTCCGCATCTGATTCATCACCTAACCCTATTAATTCAATATTGTTGCCAGAAAGTGATAATGACTGAAAATTTAGATTATTATTATAAGTGTTTAGTGGTTGGTTATTAGAGCTGAAGGATGATGAAGAAGGCGTATTGCTATTGTTTAAAAGGGATGATGAAAGAGCATTTCTATCGGTATAAGATGAAGTAGGTGTATTTCTATCGGTATAAGATGATGAAGGTGTATTTCTATCGGTTAAATTGCTAGTGACTTTTATATTCCTTTTATCAACAATACGAGTCAAAACGTTTATTGCCCGAAGAGAATAGCTGGAATTAAGAAGACAAGAGGCCCAATCAAAAACACCACCTTCACAAAGAAACCTCGGACCCATCCAACCAACAAAATTATATAGAGCATCCAAAACACTTTCCATAAGCGGGGCATCAAGAACAACCGTATTAGAAAAATGTGCCTCTAAAACAGATTTAATAAGATTATAAACATAACTAAACTCACCCCGAAAAGTATTAACCAATAATCGTCTCTTGACTGTAGTAACACTATCAATATCATAAACTGTAACCTCATCATGAAGCCTTTTCAAAATCCTAAGTGAATTAGCACAAACCGACATACCTTGAGATTGACTCGCTGCCACAATATCTGGAATAAACGTAGGATAATTTCTTGGCCAGTCTCTTTTCAGAATTTCTACTAATACCATATTAAACTTCTCAAGCAGTGATCCACCACCCGTAACATCACTCGACCGCGAAAGTATTTGAGAAACGGTGTAGTTTCGCAAACTTGTCTTTGTCTCGACTTCTAATGTATTCCATCGATGCTTTACCGTAGAGTCAAGAACTTGTACCGCTATAAAATGGCTGCGTACATCTGTTGTCGAACTGAGGATCGTGTCTACATAATGCCACGATGTTGCTGACCCAATAAACATTGTGAGCTGCCGTTCACTCTGTTTGTGGTGCGCATTCGTTGGATCAAATGCTGCATTGACAATGCTTTCAAAGGCTGGTACTGAAAAATTCTTTAGAAGATCTATATTTTCTTGCATTTCTGGGTATCGAAAAGGGTATCTTATTAATGCTCGATTTTTCAAGAAAATAAATCTTATAAACTATTATTGATAAAAAAAAATTATAAAATTTTTTGGCGATTTTATTATTTGGATTTCAAATTATCATCGGAATTATTGTACAAATAATAATTTAATAGCTATTTATATTTGTAGAGGCAAAACTTTAGATCTTTCTATAAGCAGATACAATTATAAATAATACAATCTTTTAAAACTTTCTTTATACATATTCTTCTCTTAAGACTGATAATTAAGTGTATAATTTAGTTAATTGTAGAATACATTTATTAGGAAGTAAATATAACAAACATTTATTTAAATCTACTATTGATCAATAAATAATATAATTGAAAATTTATTAATATGAAGGTTTATAATCATTGATAAAGCATTAAAACTAAAAATTTTTATCTACAATAAAACATAAACTTATTTTTACTTCTCTGATTATATATATTTCTATAAATCGTATAAATAATAAAAATCACACTAAACCTTACCATTGTTCAAATTTATTTTTATTGTTCATGAATTTCTTATAATAGTAAAGATGTATTAGAACCTAACTTTTTTTTATTTGACTATCGCATAATTTCATGTGGATCAAAGTTATCAAGGCTTAACTTACCATTTCTTAAATATTATTTTACTAAAACTTAAATATATAAAAATAAAAATGATATAAACTCATCATTAAGTCATAAAGTGGGATGGCGCGGTCACAAGATACTATACTTCTTATATTGTGGGGTTGAAATACCAACCGTGGCAGAGCCAAGCTCGCAAACAATAGATTTGAAGAATATACATAAACTAAAAAGTCTTTAAAAGATAACGTACGTTGTTGATGCTATAGAAAAGTATGTTATTGAAAGAACTGTTAATATTTTCTGCTTTGTAGAAACATCTAAAGATATGCTTTTATCCAAAACTAACCCATATAATAGATTTTCATGACTAGCTGACATTGTAGAAGCAACTAAAGTATAGTTTTCATAAAAACCAACCCATATAAAAAAATTTTTATGTCTGGCCACTTTGTAAAAACATCTTGAGTTTTGCTTTTCTTAAAAACCAACCCATATAAAAAAATATCATGACTGACTGGCTTCTTAGAAACATTTTAAGTTTTGCTTTTTTCTAAAACTAACCCGTATAATAAATTTTCATGACTGACTGGCTTTTTAGAAACAACTAAAGTATGCTTCCCAAAAGCCAACCCATATAATATATGTTTATATCTGGCCACTTTGTAGAAACATCTTAAAGTATGCTTTTCTCTAAAACTAACCCGTATAATAAATGTTAATGACTGACCGGCTCTGTATAAACATCTAAAGATATGCTTTTCTTAAAAACCAACCCATATAATAAATGAATATTTTCTGGCCACTTTGTTAAAACATCTTGAGTTTTGCTTTCTTAAAAACCAACCCATATATTAATATTCAACACACAAATATATGACTGGAAGGCTTTAATAAGTTATATTAAGTTATTCTTTGCCAAAAAAAGGTAAAAGTAGCTAAATATCACTAATCCACAGGTAAAACTAAATTAATTATTACAAAAACATTATACCCCATGCCTTAACATGGAATTTAAGATAACACAATATCGTAAAAGGTACCATAAAGAATTCAAATTCATGAATCAAATTGTGGCATATATTCAAACTATAATATTAGGAGAAACCCTTAAAATAATAGGTCTTCAATAGTGGAAAAATACTATAGAATATTTCAGATGATGATATAGCCAAATAGCATAGACATGATGTGCCTACAGTAAATCATGCACGTTTTTTTTATGGATAAATATTGTGTTCCAACCAAAACTATTTATGTTTTAATTTTTTTTATGTACAAAGTATTTATAAATTTATCAATTTCGTTTGCTGCCAAGTTTTTTTGGCTGATAGGTAATAGAGTAAAACCATTCAACGCATCTTTTAATATTTTATCATGATCTTTGCTCATCAACCGCTATTTTTCTCTCAAAGTCTTTGAATTCAAGTTTTTTGTGAAGTGTAAGAACTTGTATGTATGTCTTCAGTTTATCAAATTCATTCAGCCTACTAGCATATTTGTATGGGATTTGGAACAACATACCACAAGCCATTTAATACTGCATATTTTTGGTTTTAACTCTCTATATTAAAGCGATTTTACAAGAAAATTGAACTCATATCATTTTACAGAGGACGAGCGTTTAACGAATATAGATCAGGGTAAGGTGTCAAAAGATGCATTAAGGAGCTGTAAAATATTCCTAATGATTTGTCTTCATCTCAGCAGATATAATTTATAAAAGAAGAAACTTAACCCATAAATAAAAAATTGAATTATTAAAATAATTTCATCATTAAGATGTAAAATCTCTTTATTTTTAATTGAAAACCAATGTTAAGATGGTAAATTATGTTATTTCTTCTTAATCAGTGTAATTTTGTTTTCTTTTTTAGCAAATAAGAAAATATCCGTTTTATGCTTGTGCCAACCTTTATCTCCGCATATTGTCTGAGCGGATCGCTTGAACTATTTGTGTTTTGATCTTTTTGATTTTGTTATCATTCAAGCGTCTTGGTAAAGGAGATATGACATCCAAGACTTCATGTTTAATCCGTGTATAATTTCTTAGATTTTTTTTTGCATCTAGTTCCCTGTGAGTCGATTGTTTTCATCTCCTCGATACAATGTGAAAACTTAATATTCCCACCAAAGAACTCATTCACGTCTGAATAAAACATAATTTTAATCTTCCTTTGGTTCAACACTACCGTCTTTTATAGACCTAGATAATCTAAAAATCTTGATTCTATAATTTCCGATGATTGAAATTTTTTAGATAGGGGTTTTTCTTCTATGTTACACAGTAGATCTACTTGTTGCTTTTTCTTCTGTATATCGGAATCAGTGATCTTACATTGTATTTATTTTTGTGATAATGTTCGATTAGACTGGATATTTTTTGTATTACTTTCTTACTTTTTTGGACTGTCTATTTAACCAGTGGATTATATTTTTTTGCTTTCAATAAAATTTACATAGCCCTTCACAGTAGCGCGGTTCTCTTCATACATAATCTAAGTTTATTCTTTAATTATTTATTGCACAACCATATTGATTGATGTAATCTATAGAGCCATCTTTGGTTTTGGTTTATTAAAAATAGAAAGAAGATAAAGCTAACACATCAACAATTTGAAATAAACAGAAAATCTTTCGGAAAATTTTTATTTATTGGTAATTGTGTTGTTAGATGGGGCATATAATTGAAATCTATTCATCTATAATTGAAAAAGTATAATTACTTTAAATGTTAAAGTTCTTTATATGTAAAATCATTTTCTTAAAAAAAAATTTGGGGAATATTAATATAAAAAATTTTCTTATTTGGAAAACAAATTTAAAAACGATTTAGCACACAAATATTGGCCTATTATGTTAATTTGATTTCAATAAAAGCAATTTCTAAAAATGAAAAACAATTAATCATTCTTCTATTTGTATAAAAGAAGTAAAAACTTTATTCAAATAAAATATGTTTCTTTTACTGCTGAATTATATAAAAGGAAGCGCATTATCCTCAACAATTGGAATTGAAAAAACAGCAAACATCGAAAATCCAGAATATCATCATGACGGAATTAATTGTAATTTTTTTAGTAAGTTTCAGCTTAAAGAATACGATGAATTTTGTCGAGAAAAAAAAATGGACGAAATTTACCCAAGCTGCCACAATATTGAAGCTGTCATACAATCTTTCCAAACTAGAATTTCATTTTTCTTAAATTCAATTTATTTTAATGAAATACCGGCAAGCATGTTTCACGCTGATTTATTTGAAGCTCACACGCACATTCACAACATAAACTTGCTGATGCAGATAAAGGAAAACGTTCAAAGATATGACAACACATTCACATCTCTTAAAAATGATATCAATAAAGTCCTACAAAAGGTTTATATGGCTGTTGGTGTTCTTTATGAATACACTTACGGCATTTTCTGCTTCTCAACATGTAATAATTGTGCGTGGACGGATTTACACTTACCTGTAAATCCCAATCACAACTTCTTACACGACTATACAGATATAGAAACAAAGGTAAGCTCAATATACCCTGATTACCATTTTTATAGGAGGAAGAATACACACTATGGGGTTATTATTCATTCAAGCTCTATTGTTTCGCGAAATTTTTGCTTTGGTGAAAATATAATGATCATGAAGAATTGTGTTATCAAAGAAAACGTTTATATTGGATCTGGAACATTGATAAAAAATAATTGTATGGTGGGTTCTAACACAATTATTGGTGAAAGGTGTGTTTTTTTTGAAAATGCCTATGTTGGTAATTTTATAAGGATCAATAATGAAAATGTGATGATGAACAATACACAGATAGGGGACTTTGAATCCTCAGAATACGTTGATTTCATAAACCAAGTCAGAATTCCATACATATATACCACTTTGAATTTGTCTCATAACTATACATATGAAGATTTTAATAACCAGAAACTATATACCTTATATATTGGATCTGGAAACGTATTCATGCCTCACTCTAAAGTAGAAAATATGTCTTATATTATGAATAACAATTTTTTTGGTGATTTTTTGTGTCTTTCGAGTCATTTAGTCATCAAATCTCATAATATTTTCTCTACCTTTATCAAAATAGGTGCCTTTACCCATATAGGAGATACAAATTTATTTGAAAATAGTGTGGTATTGGAAGGTAATGTATTGATTGGTGATTTCGTTGTTCTTAGAGCGTCTACTTTTGTCGAAAGAAACGGGATTGTTCCCTGTTTCTTTTCTAACAAAATACAACAATAAATTTTTATTTGCGTTACTTTCCCCTGAGTTGTAATCAACATAAATTTATATTAAAGGGAAATAAATGTGTTTCAATGGTATAAGGTGTGGCTTTTATAGCTTATGGATACAATTATCCGTTATTGCATGATTTTTAAATAAAAATACAAGTAATTGCTGCTTTATTTAATATATCAAAATGATTCATCTGAAATTGCCATAGCCCATACCATAATTTTGTATGATATAAAAGTTATGATCTGCAATTTTTTTCAATATATAAAAGCGTATATATTCTTCAACCTCACTTAATACTTTCTGCGTTTGAAAATTTTGACGATTTTAAATTTTCTTTAAAACATTATAATGACAATACAACACAATTATTGCGAATTCCAATAAAACCTAAATTTATATTTTTTTATTTAAATTAAACTTTAATATATCAACGTACTGGGAGTTTCCCAGTAATTTATGTTTAAACGTATAATTATTATTATTTCTAAACGTTAACTAATATTTCGTGATTAAATATTTGAGATTTCCAGAGAAAATATTAAAATAACATCACGTGTTTCTTGCTACTATATTGTTTTAATTAATTTATATATTATTCCAAAATGCGTAGTTTGTACAAAATTAATTTTCTTTTTATATGCGTATTCTCAATTTAAATAAATATAATATTATAAATGAAAGTTTTTTGGGTCAATTATAAATAGAAGTTTTTAAAGAAACGATTTATGTGTATATTAATAATATTATTTGTGTTTTAGTATGATATATTCGATATAATAAAGTATTATTCTATAAAAAAATATAATGGCTTATGTTTATATTATAGGGCAAATTTCAATCCTAATATATATAAGACAAATTTGACCCACCAAAAATAAATTTAATGATTAAAATTTATAAACTTACGCATAGGAGATTTTTATTAAACAACAATAAATTAATATTTTAGTTCATTTTTTCTCTAAAAAAGAATCCACCAAAATATTATTATATAATCCTCTTTTTATGGCTTTTTTGCCTCCGATATAGAAAATACCGGGGATAAATTAAGCAAGCCTTAATGAATTGACGAATATTTTAAGTTAAAAATATCTAGAAATTCCAAAATATACTTCAAAAAATTTAAAAAAACAGTTATTAAGGCAGTAAAATGATTCGGAATTTTTATAAAAAATTTTAATTATAAGTTATCAAACAAAAATAATCTGTATAAATACTTGATAAAATGTTGTAATTATTTCTATGTATGGTCTAAAATATAAAAAATGTTAATAATTAATATTTGTTATAATCAATTCTAAAAACATGCCTAAAATTATAAAAGCGAGCCACAAAAAAATGATTTTTTAATATAATTAGCCATATAAATTTAATTATACACGAATGTAATTATGATAAAAAATATTAACGGTATTTATTACGCCGATCGGATCACCGCTACGGTGAAATATCTCCATCATATCAATATGGCTTTTATTACTTTCACTTATGTTCCGGAATCAAGTTCTGTTGTTACGGCGCCACAATTAAGTGTTCTTTAAATCCATTATCCCTCTATAATGTGGGTTGGTTAAAAGTGTTTGCTGCATCCCTTGCTTCTAGACGGCATAATTACCTTTATGGTAATTTACCAATGCCTCTGCGCGAAGAAAATTCGAACCTTCAATCATTTAAATAGAGATCATGGGTCGAGCATACACAACACTTAACTATCACCATTTTATTTTATTTATAAAATAAAAAATCACAGTTTATAAAAATATTACATCAAACATAAGATCCTAGAATTTTAGATTAAACAAAAAAATATGTTTCTAATTTTCGAATAAAAGAAAAATAGCACAAGAAATTATAATATTTGTGCTACTAGCTGACTCTTTCGTATAATTTTCATGTTTTTACAGATAATATAGGACTTTCTTCCGTTATTTTAGCAGATAATGCAATTTATTTCTTCTATTTGCTTATTTATAGATCTACTATTAGCTATTTACTTTATTTAGCATCCCGGCCAAGCTACTTTTAGCATAATAATCATCTAAGATCTAATTTAAATGATATGAATTAAACTTAAGCCCATATAACCAAATATTTTTATAATATAATTTAATTTTTCTTAAGAAATTAATCTAAAAAACAATTTTGGACTTTTTTTATGCCTTAAATTACTTTTATAAATATATATGTATTTTTATATACTAGCGTATTTACAAAATTTATTGCTAATATTAAAAGTAATTTTTATAATTAAACACGATGTTAACTATATTTGTGCGTATAATTATAATTTCTTTGGTCTAACCTATTATTTCAAGTACCTTTTTATTTTTTTGAAAACTAAAAGTGGAACTCGATTCAAAATATAATATAAAGCTATCTTTAATTATATTTTTTTAAATATTTTTTTTATTTCCAAACATTTTTTAGATTCTATTAGTGCTGGGTCAAAAATAAAAAGAAGTTTTTTTTTTAATAGAAATTAAAAAACAACATGAAAATTCATTAAAAGTTTATATTTAATGTTATTTATAGTAGATACAGTACGAAAATGTAAGATAAATTTTCTTCGTTTACGTATGGAACATATTTTTTTAGGAAAAACCATCACGTAATCACTATAGGGATAAATTTAAATGGGTTGATCATATGCCGCCAAGATTCATAAAAATGCTTGGTCTCGATAATTTATGAAGAACAATGATATAGTAAGATATACTCACTCCATTCTAAAAAAAATCCGCGATACTCAGTACAGGATGATATGGAAAATATATGCTCAGATAAAAGTAGATGCAAGAATTAAGGTCTTTATTAAATTTTCTGTGACTGATCTGATATATTCGTATATTACAAGTAAAAAAATGTACGCATTGATATAAATCTGGGTAACTAGTATTGATAATATTTACATGGTCAAAAACGAAAGGCAGAGAAAATAAGAATTACCATGATTTGAATTTTCATTAATTTTAAGTATAAAACAACGATCATAACATATGTCGTAACATGGTATGGAGTGGTAACAAATCATAATAAAAATTAACTGTAAGAACTCGAAGTCACAATTAATATCGAGGCAGTTATCCCAACTATAGGATTTCAAAAAACTCAAACATATAGTTTTTAAGAAGCTTAAAACTATCGAGGAAAGATAAGAGAAGAGGATATAGCTAAGAGTATAGATATGATTTTCCCGGGATATTAATCACGTCACGTCTTAAAAATTGGTTTATAATCACAATGTCAAAATTAACCCTTAAATAAAACAATTAGTATTTTATAAAATAAAGTAAAATTTATTTAAATATTAACATAGTGCTATTCCTAGACTAACAAATGTTCGAATAGTATTTTTTAAATGATCGAATTGTTACAAATTTAAATTTGCATGAACTAGACAAAAATTTTTTTTTTAATTATGCTTCAAATTTTAACCTTCATTTCATTGGTAAATCGATAATATTATGAAAGCAGAATTATTTTCGATTAAAAATAAGATGTTCGAAGAGAAATCAACAGCAAAAAATGGCTTTAATTTTATAAAATATAAATACAGGAATAATTAAAAAAATATTGCTTATACCATTCGACCTTTGTATAATTAAATTTGACAAAAAACTTAAAGATACTAAAAAAATAAAATCATATTACTTCATTTACAAATTCATGCGGAAATTTTATGATGATTTCTATTGGTTTCCGACAATTTGTATCATACAAAAATTTTGATTCCAAATCAGGGATTTAATGAAAACCTGGGATCTGGTAAAAACATTACATATAGTGATTTTTTTTGTCTTCCACTAATTTATATGTGATAGAAATTTAGAATGACAAAACAAGGAATAAAAAGAACAACTAGAGGTAATTGGGAAAGAAACAAATACGAATCCAATCCTTTAGCGATAAATCAAAGTTATGGCATTATAATACGTATAAACACAAAGAATCACACTTCCGCTAACATCAAGCGTAAGTAAAGGTATAATATAGCTATGAATAAGCTATAAAAATGACTAAGAGAATGCAAATAAATGAAAATTTACGAAAAATTTATTCTTATGAAAATTAAAATCAATTTATCTGAATAGATCAATCTAATGTGCAACAATACTTAAATTTTTTTGCAAAAGAATTAATAATTCACATAAAAAATTCCCAAACACTTCATAAAACACCACAATAAATAGCTATCTCGATAATTTTTTATTTAGGTGTTGTATTTTAGCTTGATGTGTTTATGGTGAGCCCATATTATGTATAATTTATACATATCCCCTCCCTTTCATTCTCTACACTTTTCTTGGAATATCAGTTCAAGATTTTAATATGAATATAGTAAACAGCACTTATTCGAAAGGCTATTGAGGGACAACATCAGGTATGTAAATGTAACAAATATATCCTCACATATTATCATACATCAAAATATAATAATAATTCAAAAATAATGCATTAAGAATACCAATAGTTATTATCAATTGAACATAACAAAACTATTTATATAAGCTTCAAATTATATCACTATTATATGATAATATTAAAATCTTATTTGTAAATGAGTCATAGTATTACAAACGATACATGTTAAACCGTCCGAATACATAAATAAGGGCATTTGATCAGATTCATAATAAATTGTGGTTTTTTTGGGGTCTTTGCGCTTTTATTTGGCTAAATAAATGAATATTTAGATACTTTAGATTTAATTATGCCTATTTTTACATGCAATTTAAGTTTAATTCATTTATTGATTACCCTTATATCTCTCCAATCTACATGCAATTCAAATACAAATAAGTAGTACTACTATAAAATGATGGAATTCAATGTCACGAATCTGATCGAGGTATATATACAGACCTTGGGATTGAGAAAAACCCTTGAATTAATAGGTCTCTAAAGAGAGAAGATATTGAACAAGACTTTAGAGAGGAGAAGATCTCCATGAGTATAAATCGCTGCGCGCGCAGGGAATCAAGCAAGTTGTGCACGAAAACAAAAACTAAAATTATAACTACAAATTTAGCCCATAAATAAAAAATACTGATAAAATGAGTATTTGTGAATTTAATTCATTATAGTTTTTAAGTTTTTTAGATCTACCAGATATTTTTTCAGAATCTACAGTGTGTAATTCCAGGATCTTACAATTAAGGTGATTTTATTAATGTGTTAGAGTCTGTTTGTTTATTTTTTTATAGAGTATCTAGAACAATAAAGTGATTAATAAAACCTAAATGGATTTTAAAGAATGTTTGTATATCAAAATTTATTTATTCTATATTTTTTTTACCCTCAGTGATAATTTTAATGCTGCAAAAGAATATTTAAAATATATTCATCAACAGGCATTTTTCGCATTCTGTTAACCTATTTCAATAGAAAAAAAATGCTTTTCTGGGAAAGAGAAGGAAAAGCAGCTTTTTTGATTTAGAAATTTTCTTCAATTATTTCCATGTGATATAAAATACAATTATAAGAAGACGAATTATATATAAATAAAATAATAGATAAATATATAGATATTCGACTAATTTTTTTTTTGAATTATATTATCGGCTTTAATTAATTTTTTACTGGTTTTTCATAGGGTAAACTCATGATATATTAGCATTTATGAATATTTGTGTTCTAAATTCATACATCTTTTGTTATACACATGGATTAAACCATCTTTTTTTAATAATTTCTTTCTTGTGATATTTATATTTGGCGATACCTTTCACATTAAAGAAATAAGCACAGTATAAATTCATGCTGCTCAAGTTTATTTTTTTTTGACAGTATTATTAACCATCAGATACATATATCTTAGTATTTGAATCAAAAAAATTTTCATATGAAAATAAAGCAAGCTATTCTTACAATAGTATTTTATAGAAATGTATTAAATAAGATGATAAAATAATTTTAGGCTATTTTATTGCTTTTTCTAATACTATAGCTGTTTTGATGCATATAAAAGTGCTCATTTGAAACATAGATACCGATTTAATTAATTTCTATACACGTTTTATATGTAATATAAGAATTGATTCGGACAAATCTTTGCTTCAGTTTTTTATAAATCGAGCGCTTATTCTTTCAATTAAAACAAATACTGTTTGTTTTGAAAATAATAGCACACTTGGTGTTGCATTTATGTTTATATTATAAAGCTTTTTTGATTTTAGCTTCAGAGCTTTTTTAGATAAAGATTTAGCCCGTAATCCTTTTGATCTTTATATAATTATCAAACAGCCAACATATTACTTATGGTCACTGTAAGATTTACCATTTACTTTATTTTACATTAAAAATTTAAACAAATGTATTACTATTTTTATCATATATTTTGAATTTTAAATGTTTTTATTTGGATTATTTTTTCATAAAAAGATATTTAATGCGAAATTATAATATCTTTGTATGCTTATCACGAAGAAAATTATGTTTTGTTATTTTTTTTTCAAAAAAGGCATCGTTTCAGTAGATTAAGTTAAATTTATCCAATCTACTCGAATGAAAACAATAAATGTATATTTTTATCAAAGTATTTCGGCTTTTATAAATTTAAAAAAGATGGGTGTATTACCGATGATTATGATTGTATCTCTGTAAAAAAAAAACCTTTTATCCTACAATTTACCAATATACGGTACATTGTTTTCCGATTTAGGTTAGATCTATAAAAAAAAACCGGAAAATTTTTCTATTTTATTTAAAATTATTAGGTTTTTACAATTATCTTTAGAATGCAAGTACAAAAATCATATAAAAGACTCAAAGGGATTATTTTAACATCTTTTAAATACGTTTTTATGTGCTAGGATTACTTTTGATACATACAAATCATTTTTAGGTTGTATCATGAAAAAAGCAGGACCCATCAAAATTTAATGATAAGTGCCCGTTTATTTTTTGCATTAAATTATTCCTTATTTCGTAAATAAGTGAATACTAGGGTACTACATCATAATAAATTACACATAGAAATCAAATAATACCGTCAAATTAATATTATCCAAACGATTAAGTTTGCAAAAAAAGAATATGGATTCGTTTAATTTTTGAGCATCGCGACAATAATTATTTGTTTCCCTTAAAAGTTAGTAAAAAAACCGAAAACAAGGGAACTTATATCAATTGTTAATCATAATATAAAGAAAGGGGAAAAAATGCAATTATAGCAGATAAAAATAATAATAAATTTTTAATATGTGATAATCAAATATTCTGAATCATTATATGGACTTAAATATCCATTATCGTGAAATACATTATTTTTTAAGTCTAGAATGAAAAAAATAAAGATTTTTCGAGTAGTAAAGCTATTCATTTCAAAGAGTCTTTTAATTTAATATCATATGTTTGCGAGTTTGATAGAAAGATTGAATGGAGAAGGTATCACGAATTTTAAAACCAAGATATTATGAGAAATCAGAAGTGATTCGTTCTGCATGCAAAATAATGGATAGATATGAGTGTGCATTTAAAAAGAAAAAAAATACGCAGAATATTCGGTCGATGTTGTATATGTTTTTTGTATAATTGATCGCTTTGGAGATTTAAGCATACTTAGCAGTTTTTGATGACCGGACATAAACAATTTTAAAGAATAAACTTGAAGAAAATCTAGATAAGGTGTGCATTACTTATTATAATTTTCGGAAATATTTTAGTGAGCTAAAAATAAGGTTTGCAGGATATTAAACAGTTAATTACACCCAAATTTCAAAGATTTACAAAACTCAAGTACATACCAGCTTAATCAAATTAACTTGCTCTGGAATTGAGATACATGCTCTAATAAGTAAAAAAACATAGAAAAATGAATTTTGATTTTGTGATTATATGATTATTAAGCGAGTCTGGTTATCCTTTTGTAAATTTAATTAAATTTATTTTGATATACAAAGTAAATGACCAAATAGAGCATATGTAAAACCTTGTTATTGAGAAAAATTCTTGAATTAATGAGTCTTAAACGGAGGAGAGGTATTAAAGAAGACTTCAGAGATTAGAAAAAGCTGAACCATTCATACGCTGTGCGATCGAGAGATCAAGCAAGTGTGTTGGAGAACAATAACATAAATTATAATGAACAATTTAGGCCCAAAATAAATAAATTTCGAAATAGATTTTAGGGACGAACAAAAATTTCAACATATTTTAGATTAACGAGGTTCCATGGGCCTATTATTAGCAATGATATAAAATTTGTCAATTTACATGAAAATAATTTTTTTTTGAATCCTTAAAACTTTCATAAATGGGATTCAGCTTAACCTATGCTAATATCACACAAAAATACACAAATCTATATAGATTAAAATGATTATATTTTCTACGAATAATAAGTTTGAGGCTTTTAGGTGTACAAATACACTAAAACTGGTCTGTATAGACTAAAAATCGGATAATTTTCAAAGTTTGAAAAAAACATATCTTATTATCATGTATTATATCACTTGTTTTATTTAAAGAAAATGTAAAAGTGTATCATTATAAGAAATCCTACCTGACTTTCAATAAAACAATCAATTTACATAATAAACATAATGTTTTTAGATAACATATTTCAGCCTTTTATGTACGTTTTATAGTGTTTTACGGAATAAAATTTCTGTGTGTATTTTGATAAATTTTTTGTGTTTACTATGTTCGATAGCTATAAAAAACCTTGATCTTATTTTATTATCCATTATATGAAGGCAATCACAATATTTTTTTTAAAGGGGTTAAACCGTGTAATCACAGAGAGTTATTGTAAAAATAGCAAATATTATTTTTACATTTTTATATATGCAAACCTCAGTAATCAAAGCCGCAAGATATGCTGGGACTGTTTCCTCCGATTACGTTAATAAGGAAGGCCGTGAAAGGGGTGATTTTTTTGCTTTCCACCAAACTCTAGAGAGTTGGATAAGGTTGAGACCTTTAATAAAAGCATTTTTTTTATGTATGTAAACGGTATTATATTACAGGAACAAACCCATAAAAAAGATATTTAAGCTCCATCATTTAAATACAAATGTAATGATCTAAAATATGATATTTTTTATTATTAATTTATACAATCAAATAATCGTTTACTTGAATCATATTATTAATCCATAAACTGTCACTAGTAATTTGTACTGTTCGAAAAAATAAGATTCTTTAATTTTTGAATTGCTCAAAATATATGTCATAATTTTTTCCGTTTTCTATAGATGCTTTCAAAAATATAATGTCTTTAGGTAAATTTAGGTTTATAAATTTTATTTTTCCGGGATAATATGAATCTATTAAAGCTATTATTTTCTCAGCTGTATTTCTATCCATTCCTCAAAATTATTCCTAAGTAGTAAAAATATTACAATATTATATTAATACTCTGATGATATAAACACAAAACATTTTTTACATTTTTTAATTTTAAGTTCTTTCTAAGGCAATTGGTGCATAATAAAGGAGCAAATTTTTTAGAAAAAATTCCTATGAATTCCAAATGCACGCTTTTTGTGCGATAAAATTAGTGTTGTATATCAAATGCACATTATTCATCTCGAGGGTTAAAAAAATTATGATTTTTTTGCGAAGTTTTATATACTTAATATATAATTTTTTTGAATTGGTTTTTAACTATGTTCTCAGACGACGAAATACTAAAAAATATTTGTAAGAATGAATATATGTTACACTTGATTAAAATACCCAATGTTTTAAAACTAATTTCTAAAGACACATATGGTTTAAAATACATAGAGAAAAAATAATTTAAAAAAAATATGATAAACTAACTACCTAATCTTACTAGCTTTTAAATTATGGGATATTGACCCGATAATATGATTTTTTTATAAAATGTGAATTTTACTGATAAATAACTTGATATGAGCGTAAAATATATATTAGAAGCTAGCATTTTTTTATTTAAAGCATCATAGCCTTTTACTAATAAAATTCAAATCAAGAAATATCGTAAAAATTTAGACATATAAATTAAAATTGATTCCTGATACATACTTCACTTTTAACTAAACTACAATCTTTGCTTATAATAAAGACACTAAGATATATCATTTCGAGTTAAGGCATTTTAATTATCTAACAGACACCATTTCTTTTGTGTATATCATATTCATGTAAATGTGTCAAGGATATTTCTTTAAAATCTAAAACCCTCTTTACTTCTGATTTATAACGAATCGCTATTTATATTTATCAATGAAATTTTAATTTCTTATTTTGGAATAGTCCGTCTTTTTTGAGTCATTGAAATAGCGATTTTGGCTTTTTTAAATTTAAAAGTTGAAAAGCCTTAGGTTTCTCTATACGTAAACTAAAAACACAGAAATAATTACCATTATAAAGATATTATCCTACGTATCACAATAAATTATGTTGAAATCCTCTTATGAAGTGTATTTAGAACTAAGTTTTCATAAAACGTCAAATAGACAATTTAAGTAAATAGGAGAAAAGAAAAATATATTTGAAACACACTTGATAAAAAAAAAATTTATATATTTTATGTTCCACAATGAATTTTTACAGTCTTTTATTGGTCTTTTTTTTTATAGAAATTAATACCTCATTTAAACTGTTTATTACGATAAAAAGATAAGAATAACTACAAAGATGTATAATTTCTTCAACAATTTATTCAAATTCAATGCTCACTTATTAGAGTGTTTTAAATAAAAATATAAGTAAATGTCATTAAAAAGGCAGAAAACTAATTCATACGCGGGTATACGCTTCAACTAGATTTTAGGACGCTAAATTTTAAATATCGTTTTTGGGCGACATAGTAACGTTTTTTTAGCAAAAAATAGTATACGGATTATTAGTTTCATCAATATTTAAGTTTCTGAAGCCCTATTAAAATTAATAACTTTTTTGAAAACTTAAACAATATTTTAGGTTTGGTAAATTTTGTTTTGTATTCAAATTTTTATTCAATATACTTTTAATATAGTTATTCTGCAACTAAGTACGTAGGCTATTTATTATTTTTCCTGGTTTTTATTTTTATCACAGCAATGTAATATTTTACTAGCTCCTAGAAATAATTGTGGCCGAGGTGCTTAATTTACAAAGTTATATTTGTTTTGTTCGTCGTAAATGTTTATTAGAAATGATCAGCCCAATTTATCATGAATATATTTTCTTATTATATAATACTTATTTATATAAAACAGGATTTTTTGATTACTCATATACTCTATGTAAATATTTTCATCGATAAAATCAATATTCGATATGGAATAATTTAATTTAAAATTATAGATATAAAGTGACCCCGAGATCGAAAAGAACAAAGATAATGTCAAATTTTGCAATTTTAAAGAATAAATATATAATAGAAGCAAAAACATTAAGAATCAACACTTTCAAAACAAAAATATCATCCTTACATAGTTATTTACATTTACAAGATGAAGAGAACTCTTTGGTTACTAAAATATGCCGTGATCCAAAATTTATATTACAATTAAATGATAATTCTTTGAGCCTGCTCAAACTATATTGTGCATTCAAAGACCATATAAAAAATAAAAAAAGACAAAGTAAGCTGAGTATGAAATCAAAAGCCCAACATAATTTAAGGAAACAAAGGACAACGAAACCTGGCTCAATTAGAAATGGAAAACTTGCTGAATATTTTTCTGATTATGATTTTATTGACAAGCGGGCTCGTTTTATATCGCAGCTTCTTAATTTTCAAAAAGATGCTTGGAATAGATTAATGACAGAAGATTTGATGGGATTTTCCAGGTTATCGAAAATTCTTGGATATAAAAAAATGCAAAATTTACCGATTGAACTGAAGTATAAGAAATATATTCTAGAGTTTCAAAAATCGAATCGAACAGCGTTTAATGAAAACTACACACATGATACATATTATGTAGATATGCTTGAAGAATATATTAAAACAAAGGATCTGCCGGAAAGTTTTTTAAAAAGGGTTTTATTCGAGCTAAAAATGCATAGGACGTTTTGCTGCTCCAATATAAAGGAGTTATTTGGGTGTGGAATCACGCAAATAAATAAAGAATATGCAAAGATGATTTTACAAATTCAGGAGGATTGCGTGTATGTTAAGTGTAAAATTTCAAGTAAATTCTACCCGGAAGTGCACCTGTTCAATAGTTATATAGATACCCTCAGAACAGGTGCGATTCCAGATAAAGGAATGGCGCCTTCATTTATTCCAAAAACACCCAATGAGAAATACATACATGACTATATACTATCGAAGATAAAAGAAATCTCTAGGAAACCTAGAAGCATGTTTTCATTGAAAGGTTTCTTTAAATTTACATAAGATTTTAGATTAGGAAATAAATAAATAAATCACATTAACCATGTTAATTTATCAAAATTTTTTCAATAAAATATTCTAATTTGTGTTAACTCCGTGCACGATTCGTTTGTCTTTCTAACACATAATATACTCAAAAATAGTCTTTTTTAAACTAAACCAAGTGTATCATATCATGGTGCTGTAAAATTTATAAATAAATTCTTTAAAACTTATTCGATATTAAACCCCTGTTAGTAGAAAAATAATTTAAAAATTGATATCAAGGGTGATTTAAAAAAAAAATATTTTCAAAAAATATTATCACAAATACTAATTAAGTTTTATTATAATTTAAAGTTGTTTTACTCTTATAAATATTAATCCCAAGCAATAAATTACAAAATACGATCTTTATTTAACCCGGTCTGGGAAAATTTGGACATAACAGATAATATTACATTTTCAATAGTTGAACATATTATGGATCTTTTGATTTTGAATCCTTTTTAGCTTATGATCCATTTAAAACCCCCAAAATTTACTAGTTTTCAAATAAATTTATTCAATTTCTAGAGATAATATGAAACTATTTTTACAGAACATGCGGAATAAATAAAATAAGCCATATTGTAGGTTAACTATTTTAATTTAGCTTATACATATTATCCTTTAGGATATTACCAATTTGTTTTATACAAGGGTTAAAACCCGAAAAAATATTGATTTTAATCTATGATTTTTGAGGAAATGCATATGTTACAATAATATATTTCAAAAAAAGAAGCTATAAATATTTACTTTGAAATATAATTGTAAAACCTTTTTATTAATTCGCTGTTTAAGTGTAATATTCGCATTTACACACATTTATTGATTAATAATCAAAAATTATAAATTTTTTTTTATAATTTTTTATACTAAACGAAGATTTAGAAACCGAGTTATGTTGATTCAATCACAAATTAGTAAGAAAATAAAAACCATTTTAATTTAAGACCTCTAAAGGTTTTAACTCAAAAATTGGCTTTATGTAATAGTTATCTAAGATCGAAATAAGGAAAAATTTGTTGTTATTTTTTTTTCTTTATATATCTGAGAAATATAGTTTTATAAAATAATATGAAAATAATGGATTATAACAATTAAACCGAACAATATTTCTCTTAAATCTATCCATATAAAAAAATCAAATCTTTTATGATGAAATTTGTTATATAAACCTTATATTTTATGTGCATTATTGTTTATATATAAAAATCCTATGTTTTTATATATAGAGAAATTATGGTATTTATATATAGCCGTAATAAAACTTAATATACTCAATATATTATAGTTTTTATCGTTAAAATCATGTTTTAGTGTATTTAATTTACATATTCAATTATACAATACACATTTAAATTCTGTTCTTTTATTATTCAAATCTGGGATTTTAAATAAAAAAAACTAAAGTTTGAAAAATTAAATATAATACTTTCACATAAACCAATTTCTAAATGATTATTATTTATTTCTGCAAGTTTTTATAATTAAATAAACTATAGATTTTTAGTATTTTTCAAAGAAATAATGACTTTTTGCCTCAAATATAGTTTTTTTAATTTATAAAATCTTTAATAAAAATCTTATAAATTTTTACTGTGCATTAATTACTATATTGTACCAAAATAAACCAACTTTAGTCTAAAAAAGTGATATTATTGAATAGTAATTTAATAATTCATTTCAGACTTTACAATTTTTTTTATTTTAATTTTGTCAATTACAAAAACATACATCTGAATTTATTTTATGCTCCTGAAATAAATTCTTTAGCAATTATTTCTGCGAATTTCTTCATCTAGTATCTAATTTTTATATTTATAAGCAAGGGAAAAAAAAGAAAATATTTAAGCTCTTAAAAACACTGCAAACTAAGTTCTAATTGCTATAATGATTTTTCTAGAATATATGTCGTATGTTTCATACAATCCATATTATTTTAATGCCAAAATTGGTAAGTACACATATTAATTTTGTGTTGATTTTCAATCTATCTAGGTTCATAATGAACAAAGCTACTATCGATTCAAGATGAATAATATGATGTACGACATGAGAAAACGTATTTGCGACAGAATTTATGCTGTAAAACCAAAGAGAGTGACGCACGAGAATTATTCGAACATCTAGTAACAATATTGTCAGGGTTGTATTCGCGTCTCAAAAGTTACAATATTTCCATCTTATCTTAAGTTAAGTAATATATAGCAAATTATTATATGGGAATTCATGTTTGTATTAGATAAGTATCAAATTTTGAATATTTTTATATGCGTTTTCGGTATATTTATTTTCATTATTAAATAAAAAGCTTTTTAGATTTATTTAGTCCTCTAAATCTTTATATCGAATAATATAATTTCAAGATATATAATTTTTCTTTTGAAAAAAAGTTATTAGTCTTCGAAATTTATATAGATTATATCGAATATCATGTGCGTTAATGTATTATTTTTATGTTACAGAAATATTTTTTATATTTTTTTTGTTATTTACGTAAATTCGATAACTAACGCCTCTTATTCATATAATAGAGGTGATTGGCTTTTCGGAAATCAATTTTATTGGATCATGTATTTTCAATTATATTTACATCAAAAAAAATTATCCTAAATTTGGCACATAGGATATTTATTTCGAAATAAAATACAGCGATTTTTTATGTTTAAATTTTACTTTTAGCTTTTTAAATTTAATTTTGCATAACTTAGAATTGCTCTATAGAAAATATTTGATTTATTTTTTTAAGACCTATTAATTTTATAATCCCCCTATATGATTTCTTTGTTTTTTAGACATTTTAATTCAAGTGTTTCCTAAATCCTATTATTTGTGCGTATAATTATTCAATTTGTGCACGTGTAACACCCTAATATAAGACTTATGTATTTATAAAACGATAACATGATTTTATGCTATATTTTTCTCTAACACATAAAAATGCATTCGTGTATATTTATGTATCTTTTTTTTCTTTTTATGGATGTACAACTCACGGCTTCCTTGCAGCTCGTGATATAAAATGTTTTGAACTGTATAGATCTAACTCCTACATTGAAATTTAATATAAAAACAACATTTTCGCTAAATTTGTAAAAAAATATTTAAAAAAGCTGTCCATCATGAAAATAAAAAGATCTCGTAAAACGAAAATCTGTTTTACGATATCTTTTAGTCAGATAAAATCCCTTTTTTATGTTTAAATAATGGCTTGTTAATGCTAATATTTTAAACAAAATTATATATAAATATTTACATCTTTTTAATATCATATTTTTTCTAACTAGTTTGAATAATCAGGATTTAGATGTCAATCCACTAATTTATAAATAGTGTACGCATTTTTGTAAAATATGCATGTATAAATTTTCCAAGTCATATAAAACAAAAGTAAAATCATCAATAAAATACTTTTTGTTGTTTTATTCCTCAAGTATTATAAATTTGATATTCAGTTATTAACAAGAAAAAAAACAATAAACTTTATAATATCAAGAAATTTATTTTGTCTTACAAAAAAAGCAGTATAAAATGTGTCTCTTTAAGTATATAAAAACTGTTTCTTTTAAACTTTGATACAAAGCAGACGTGTCTAAGTTATAATGTTATGAAATAATGTTTATGAATGTGTGTGTTTTGAGATTACGATAACATTTCTCTTGGCGATACAGTTAAATCAAAGAATTGTATGAATTTTATATTTAAAACAAATAATTAATCTTATTTTTATTATTTTTTAATTTTAAAATATTAGGCTCAAATAAATTACATGTTTTAGATGGATTAGTTTATTGAAAAAAATTAAGAATAATCCAGCTCATGTGATATAATTATTCTCTTTTAATACATTCGTAGAATAAATATTTTCAATAAGCGGATAAAATTATAGATTAAAGATTTTTTGTTATAAAAATATACAAATAACTAGTATTTTTGAGGGAAAAAAAATAAGAATTGGATCGAAAGGGTGATTAATTATATACTTAATTGTGACGTGCGTATAATAGAGTAGTGGGAAAAAACAACTTGAGCGTTTTATTTGGAATTTTGTTTTTGACAAACAATCCTTCCACCCATAAATTTATTGTCGAAAATCAGACTCTAATAATTTTGACTTAGTTTTATATTATGAAATTTATTTTAATATATTAAAACTCCTATAAATTCTCGAAATTTAAAGCGAATAAAAACAAAATAGACATAAAAGCACTGTAAACCCCACAATATAGGTTTATTGAATTGAAAAAATACGAACTAGAAAAAATCGGACGAAAGTTCATCTGCATAATATTATTTTTTTGCGGGTTTTTTTAATGAGTTTAAGAAAATAAATTTAAATGAAATTGATATTATCTAAGCCAGATAAAATATAATACCTGTTTGATAATCTACAAAGTAATGATTGAAAATGTGTCAGATGTTTTTTTATTTAGAATTAATATTTCTATCACTTATTGATAAAATCAGAATAAACTATAATAAATACCGTTGAAAAAAATATAAATAAAAAATAGCATTAATGATATTAAGAAATTGGCGCATGAATACATCAATGATTTAGTTATATTTTCCGGATATATTGATGTGGTATATCACCGTTTAATGATAATACTGGCATGTTTTTATTTGAATAAATGGTATAATTTAGTTATATTTTCTGGGATATATTGATCTGGTCCATTACCTTTTAATGATAGTACTGGCATGTTTTTATTTGAATAAATGGTATAATTTAGTTATATTTTCTGGGATATATTGATCTGGTCCATCACCTTTTAATGATAGTACTGGCATGTTTTTATTTGAATAAATGGTATAATTTAGTTATATTTTCTGGGATATTTGATGTGGTACATCACCTTTTAATGATAGTACTGGCATGTTGTTATTTGAATAAATGGTATAATTTAGTTATATTTTCTGGGATATATTGATCTGGTCCATCACCTTTTAATGATAGCACTGGCATGTTGTTATTTGAATAAATGGTATAATTTAGTTATATTTTCTGGGATATATTGATCTGGTCCATCACCTTTTAATGATAGTACTGGCATGTTTTTATCAGAATAAATGGTTTTATTTGTGTAAAATCATCAACATATTTGTTTGCTCAAATAAAATCGTGTTTAAAATATGTTTTTTATCATACACCTCCCTTAAAAACCCGTAAAAGCCCATTTCAATACAATAGTAAGTTATTAAGGATGAATTAAAGCTTTTAGATACAAAAATAAACGACTCTTTTTATAGTATATTATATTAATGCCGTTTAATATAATTTATTAAATTTTTTTGGGAATTTTATTTATCGTCATATTTAATGGTTTTATAAATTAAAGAAAGAATATTGTTTTAAATTTTTAAATAGCTGAATTTCCAAAACATTAATTTATTCTTTAATTTCGTAAAACAAATGTAGATCAAAATCAACTCTACTGAAGATGGTATTGATTATTTTTGTATGAATATCTTTTCCTGTTTTTAGTTCCTTCCATACATCGCCTTCTTTGTAAAAAGAGATCCTTTTTATTTGTAGATCATGAAAATAATATCCATTAAAAGAATTCAAAACATATTCAATGTGCCCATCGAAAAAAATATTGTTGATTTTTGATGGGTTCAAAAGTTTTCGACCCTCTGGATTATAGCGATTTAGTTCATTTACATAGAATATTGCATACTTTGGATATTCAGATATTATATTTTCGGGTTCTTCTTTTCCTGGAGTGTTCGTTGCGCTGTTTTTCTCTGGAACAAAGCATTTCGTGTAATCCAAAAATTCAACTCTTTCCATATCTTTTGAAAATACGCTTGATAAAAAATATCCCTTGTTTCCTTTGTGATAAAACATTGAGCAAATATTTTCACGAATGAATTCACCAATCTCAAGTATTTTGTTTTCTGGGTCGAAATTGAGCTCTTTAGATACATTTTCGATTGTTGGATTTTTAAGACGTATAAAATTTTTAGCCTCTTGTATTATACTGTTAATTATCATATAACTGAAATTGGCATCACAAATCTCGAATTTGAATGCACTGACATCTCTGAACATTTCATCTGTAATTAACATACATCCCAGTCCCTCTTTATCAATTTTTTTAAAAATATTTTTTAGCCTTCTACCCAATTCAAAATGTTCATTAAAGTTAATTATAAAGTTTCTGAACCCTTTTAGTTGATAAAGATTCAGAAATATATGCTTATAGTCATGTAGAGGTGTACAGCTGTCCCTTTTTACCTGCATTGATGAGGTGGCTATTTTCTCATACATCTCGTCCTGATCAACTAAAGAATTCATTTGCTCGTTATTGTTCTCATTTATAGATAGATTATCTTCAAGAGTGGTTTTCCTATTCGAGTTAATTATATAGTATATTATGCTTAAAACCAACACGACAGCAGCAATTATAATATAATTTTGATATTCTATTATTATATCAAAAAATCTCGACATATGGGCATAAAAATCAATAAAAAATATTCTTAAAAAATTTGTGCTGATCAGTCTACCCTCATAATCCATCAAAAGTTTGAAAATCATGCGTAGATTATTATCAAAGTTTTCTGGTTATTAATCCTATACATTCATTATTTATTTGATGTATATTTAATAATTTTGCTCTATTAATTTTTTAAAAAGAATAAATTATAACACTAAAAAAACAATCCTATGAAAATACTTAGATAATTCTTTTATAATTTTTTTGTTTATGAACATCCTAAATTATATTTTAGACATAAATCTTGAAAAAACCAACACATAATGTAATACTCAAATTTAAATAAAGCCATGCAAAAATACATATTCAAAGATCAATCATTTTGATTTAATTTGATATTAAATATTTCGAATCTATAAAGCTCTTAAAATAATCCACTAGAAGATATAATATACCTGAATACATTATAGCAAAAATAAAAAATCTTTCGTACTTTTAATTTCTCTACTAAAATAATTCAAACACTTTTCAGCTAAAAACTTCAATAAATCGGGTCAAGACAGATTTTATAAGTATATAGGATACCCACAAAATTCTACTACAATAAATTTAAATCACAAAAAGACATTTAAAAATCAGATATTTTAAAATTCGCTGATTTTTGTAAATTAAATTTCGATTATAAGTGTCATAAATGCTTTTGAAGAACCATGGAACTAACTTTACTTCTTTTTACTATCTAATTTGTAAAAAATCGCAAGGTTTTAATTTTTAAAACACGAAAAACATTTAATTATATATAAAAGTGCATATTTGTTCACAATTACAATTTTTAAAACAATTTTATGAGATAAGCGTTTTTTAGGTATCTAAAAAAATACAAGGTTTCATCTTGCCTCTTCCTTAGAACATAAAAATTTGAGCTTCCTCCAAAAAAAAACATTATTTATCAATAAAAACCAATTGAAAAGGCTATGAAAGTATTATAAAAAGAGCATTATTAAAAGTTAAATTTTGCACACATCAAGTCTGCATACGCTACTTTAATATTTTCATACAATCGATCAAATAATCTATGCTTTTGATGAAGAAGTTTAAGAAAACATTGTAAATAAATATAATATAATCAAGCAGTGGATATATTATGAAATATTACAGTAATAATCTTCCATAAATTAAATTTTTAGCCAGAATTTGGGGTCAAAACTTGCGGCCGTATTTACGGAATTTAATTTTTTATAGAGTATAGAAAATATCAGCTTTTCCTAGATTAGTGATTAAATTCTAGGTTTTAAGAAAGAATATATGATTTAGCTTACAGACGATATAATGTTGATTCTAAACTAAACGAAAAAAGCATATTTCGTCCAAAGTTAATATTAATTCTATACTTAAAGCACAAATATGAAGAAAGGCGTGCAAATTTAACAATCCCCGTTTATACATACAAATCAAGATAAATTATATTAGCTTAATTATTAGATTGATGTGGTTTTTCTAGTAGGTAAATTATACATTGTAAAACTACGAAAATAAAATTGCAATTCATATTGTATCTATTTTAAAATTACATATGCCAAAAGACCGAAAAAGATCGCTCTATAATCATTTTTATCTAAAAAAAGGTACTAGCCACAATAAATATAACAAACTCGCAGATAAATATATGACGATATCTATTTATTAATCATACATGATTGAAGTTTAAACGACAATAAATATTCAAATATTGTTTATAAAAATAAAACAACAACAGTTCTGTGCCATTTTTTAGCGATTTTTATTATTTTGATATTTATTATTGAATTTAAAAGGCGATAAAATATTAAATATATTCTAATATATTTAAATTTATGAAAATTATTTATTTTTTATATAATAAATGCAAATATGTTCAAAATTATATATTAGCACTAGATTGAGACAAATACACATATTTAAGACTTTTTTCTTATGAAAAGAAGTCGTTATTTTTGATATGAATTGGATTTTACGCGAGAAGAACTAGAAGTCGACCATAAAGCACTTCTAGGGGCTCCAATAAAAATTATTTAGGCTACAATTTATAAATACATTCCAAGGATTTTTTTCAATATGAAAAAATATACTATGTATTGTAATCTAGATTTTATCTTTTTATTCGATCTATACTTACTTTTCAATATCTTGTATAATTGGTATTCTTTGACTTCAACGTGAGTACAGTGTATTTAAAATGAAATATAAGTATTAGTTTACTTTCTCAGTACAGTAAAAGAATTTTGAGGTTCATATCGTTAAAATTGTTTTTTTTTCTATTTTTATATAATCTCAAAAATAAAAACGCAATTTTTTTCTATATATTTTAATTTAACGCCAAATACACATTTTTGATGGTTTTTAGGGTTCTACCAAAAAAATTTCAGCCACATTATTCAATATACTTTCATTATTTCTACCTAGTTTTCTAAAATCTTATTTATTTTTATGTGACTAATTTGCTATCTTTATTCAGACTATATATTTTTGCAAATTTTTTTTATGCCTATAAATTTTATTATACATAGTTCATTTTTAAATTATATTCTATATATATTCATCTATGGATCTCTTTGCATACCAATGTGGGCTTGGATGATGTATATCACAGGATATTTTTACGAACCAAAAGCATGAATCAGTATAATATGTAGTGGTTTTAATAGATATTAGGAAAAAGAAACTTGGTTGATAGAAAATATCTTACAGTTAATATTATTAAAAATACTAGTCAGGCTACTTTTTCAGTTGATATGTATTTTAATTAAAGATAAAAAGACGTCTACTATTTAAGGTTGATATAAGTTTTTATAAACCGCATATAGTTTCAAATAATAATTAACTCCAAAGTACGTCTACTGTTTAAGGATGATATAAGTTTTTATAAAAAGCATATAGTTTCAAATAATAATTAACTCCAAAGTATGTCTACTATTTAAGGATGATATAAGTTTTTATAAAGCGCATATAGTTTCAAATAATAGCTAACTCCAAAGTACGTCTACTATTTAAGGTTGATATAAGTTTTTATAAAACGCATATAGTTTCAAATAATAATATACTCCAAAGTACGTCTACTATTTAAGGTTGATATAAGTTTTCATAAAACGCATATAGTTTCAAATAATAATTAACTCCAAAGTACGTCTACTATTTAAGGTTGATATAAGTTTTTATTTAAAGCATATAGTTTCAAATAATAATTAACTCCAAAGTACGTCTACATTTTAAGGTTTATAAGTTGTAATAAAAAGCATATAGTTTCAAATAATAATTAACACCAAAGTACGTCTACTATTTAAGGTTGATATAAGTTTTTATAATATTTTGATTTTAACGTATAGCGCATCTCGAGATATTAAGAAACTTGAAAAAGAGGTTTATTGATGAAAATTATAGTTGTAGAGGTTAGTAAGATAATTCATTATGATTTTTAGCTGACTATGTAATTTACAGATAAACTTTCGTATATAAAAATTACATGGTATCATTCAAAGTGATCATTTTTGATTCAATAAAGATAAAATTTGATTTTTCTGTGTAATGATGCGATATGAAATAATTTTTGTCTTAATTTAGGCTGATATACTGATAAATTTTTACAAAATTACATCTCTTTTTCAAGTATATTTTTATGTTTATTGCATATTTTTATAGCTATAAATCTTATAATTATAAGTTTTTTGTGTTTTCGCTGAATATAAAACGATTTATGTTGATTATTCAAGTATTATAAGATTTGCAGACAGACAATATATCTTTTTAAAGATGTTTTTGTAACATTAGAATATTTTTCAGACTTTTTATAAATTTCTTAATATATTTTTTAAAATTCCAAATTATTATACAAGCTCAAAAATATATAAAATCTATATATTGCTGTTTTTAAAGTAATTCCTAGAAAAAAAATTTATTTTGCATGTTACATCAGATATTTTTATTCAAATATCGATTTCTTACATATAAATTCTTTGATTGAATTATAGCCGGATGGTCGCGTAATTACCAAAAATATCAGATTAAATGGATTTAAAATACAATTCTAAGATTCCGAAGGAAATAAATACAATAAAATATTGAATTTTATTTCTTAATATTGAAATTTTTTTGCTATAAGGCTACTGTCTTGACATTCTATTAAAACCTTTTTTTTGTGAAAAATTGTTATTGATTATTATTTGAGCATATTTCCTTTAAATTTCCCATTGAGGGTTTTAAATTGACTATTTTTATAAAAAAATAAAATTTGAAGTATATATAAGTGATTTAAGAATATTAATCTTGAAATTTCATATTTTAGACAAATTTATTGTGAATATGCTATGTTTTATATTGCATTATAGGTTTAAACCCACTTAATAAGCGGCAATTGTTATTCAGAACACTAAACAAATCTAACATGTTTTATTTACGTTTTAAATAATTCATTATGGGTATTCGGAGTGATATAAACATATTCACTATAAAAATAAAAAAATTAGCAATTTTTTTTTGAAAAAAACCCAAATAACTGTTATTTGCAAGTATTCTAGCCTCAATACTTATTTTTATGACATTTTTTAGGACTATTAAAAAAATTTAGATAAAAAAATACATTTATTTACAAATATTAAATTATGTTGCTAAACCATAGTAATTTTCGAAAAAGATTGGTGATTATATGAACAATTTACTCGAATTCAATGTGTATTTGGATTGGTGAAACAATGAAAGTATGGAATTTAAATTTTAAATTAAATTTTACTGCATGTTTTTATTATTTCAAATATCAAATTCTAAAGCAAATAAGTTGTGGTTAGTTTTTCGGGATAGTATATTCGGGTTTTACATCCATAGAAAAAGAATATAGAATATCATTATACAAATACTTCTTGATATTTAACGATATATAAATTACAATGGGAATAAGTTATGATAAGAGTTTTGGTATATTTTTAGCGATAATATAATGGTTTTTGACATCCATAGAAAAATAATACAGTATATCATTATATAAATACTTCCTGGTATTTAAAGATATTCAAATATTAATGCGAATAAGTTATGATAAGAGATTTGGTATCTTTTTAGCGATAATATAATGGTTTTTGACATCCATAGAAAAATAATACAGTATATCATTATATAAATACTTCCTGGTATTTAACGATATTCAAATATTAATGCGAATAAGTTATGATATGAGATTTGGTAGCTTTTTAGCGATAATATAATGGTTTTTGACATCCATAGAAAAAGAATACAGATATCATAATATAAATACTTCTTGGTATTTAAAGATATTCAAATATTAATGCGAATAAGTTATGATAAGAGTTTTGGTATCTTTTTAGTGATAAATAAATGTTTTTGACATCCATAGAAAAAGAATACAGTATATCATTATATAAATGCTTCGTGGTATTTAACGATATATAAATATAAATGTGAATAAGTTATGATAAGAGTTTTGGTAGCTTTTTAGCGATAATATAATGGTTTTTGACATCCATAGAAAAAGAATACAGATATCATAATATAAATACTTCTTGGTATTTAAAGATATTCAAATATTAATGCGAATAAGTTATGATAAGAGTTTTGGTATCTTTTTAGCGATAATATAATAGTTTTTAATGTACATATAAAAATAATACAGATATCATTATATAAATGCTTCTTGGTATTTAAAGATATATAAATATTAATGCGAATAAGTTATGATAAGAGTTTTGTTATCTCTTTAGCAACGAGTATTCGTTTTTGGCATTAATAGAAATTATTGTAGTATATACATATAAAATCTTACCGTTTCGTAAAAATAATAAATAATCAGTTAGTGCATATTGAATATGAATAATATAAAGAAAATATTGATTACATTTAAATTACTAGAATTGATAAAATGCATTGCAATTCCTATTATTTATACATATTTATTTAAAAATTCACGTGGATTTTGCTTACCTAATAGATCAATATACTCTTAACACAATTAATGCATCTTTAATTTAGTTTTGTTTTTAAGGCGCAAAACAATAATTTATTTTATGATAAGGAATTATACCGAAACAATATCTGAATATGAATAGATTTTACATATCAAAAAATATATTGGTAATTATTTGTTTGTAAAATATGCGAACGTATTTTAATCTTTTAGATATTTCAGCAATTCAAGACTGTTTTTATTCATAAATAAATTTTATTTAAATCAGAGTCGAGTCTAAGAATAAAGGCCTCAGATTTAATCATGCATTAAAATCAATAAATATAAATATTGAAGTATTTTATTTTTATCAGAAAAATCAAATATTTTGATTTAAATATATTTTATAGAATATTTTTAAATTAAATATGCTGATTTTATTGTTATTAAAATAGTTCCAGATACAATTATTTTTATTTTTATTTAAAATAATGATTAAGATAAAACCTTTCTATAATATTTAAAATCAATATTTAATTATTTTTATTAGATATTTTTAAATTAAATATGCTGATTTTATTGTTATTAAAATAGTTCCAGATACAATTATTTTTATTTTTATTTAAAATAATGATTAAGATAAAACCTTTCTATAATATTTAAGAACAATACTTAATTATTTTTATTAGATATTTTTAAATTAAATATGCTGATTTTATTGTTATTAAAATAGTTCCAATGACAATTATGTTTATTTATATTGAAAATAATGAAGATTAAGATAACATTTCTTTTGGAGAATATTTAAGAACAATACTTAGTTATTTTTATTAGATATTTTTAAATTAAATATGCTGATTTGATTGTTGTTAAAAAAGAGGCGAATATAATCTTTTTATTATGTTTATTTATATTGAAAATGATGATTAAGATAACATTTCTTTTGAAGAATATTGAAGGACATGATTTAGTTATTTTTATGTAATAATTTTAAGATCTAGATTTTTCAACGACGCAATGTTGGAATTATAGCATTAAATGGTTCGAATTGTAGCTTTTTTCTGATTTTATCGGGAAATAGTTATAAATATTATTTAGACATTCTAAGACCTTTTTGGAATAAAAAACAAGTAATTCCATTTTAAAATACATTTTAATACCAATTTTGGGATATTTGAATAAAATCCAATTTAATTTTAAATTGATCAGTATCTTTTTTTATTTTTTAACTTTACAATTTAAATTTCAAGATCGAAAGATTAAATACATTGACCCACCCAAGACGCAAAACAAAACCCATTCGAGAAAAAGAATGCGCGAATTTCTTACTTCACCATCGAATCCAAGTTCAAACAAAATGAACGATAATATAAACCACGATTTGATTGTTCACAGAGGCGATACTTTCTACAAAACCGAGTCTTCGAAGTATACAGTAATTTCAAAACTTGGATGTGGAACTTTTGGCCAAGTTTTTAAGTGCCGTTTAAATGGAAAAGAATACGCCATTAAAGTTATTAAAAATGAGAGTGCATATTTTAATCATGGTTATTCTGAAGTAAGACTTCTTAAAGTTTTGAAAGCGAGATCTTCTGTTCTACATATTTTTTCTGAATACATTGATGATTTTATGTACAAAAATCATCTTTGCATCGTTATGGAACTTCTCGGTAAAAACTTATTCGAGATTTTGAAAATGGGTGGATTTATTGGTATCGGCCATTTTGTATTGAAAAGAATAGTTAATCAGTTAATGGGTGGACTGCACACATTAAATAGAATGGGAATCATACATTGCGATCTTAAACCAGAAAATATTCTTGTTAGTGACCCTGAAAATGTCAGAATAAAAATAATCGATTTCGGTAATGCGTTGGATAACTGTAAAGGGGCTAATTTTTATGTTCAGAGTAGATACTATCGAGCTCCTGAAGTCATTCTTGGCTTTTCTTATGATTTCGGTGTGGATATTTGGAGCCTAGGCTGTATAATATATGAACTTTTTATGGGTATTCCGCTTTTCCCCGGAAAAAACAACAACGACATGATCAATAGAATGGTTTGTTTGTTGGGCGATCCTCCTAACTTCATGGTCGAATACGGTTGTAATTCAAATATGTATTTTGAAAAAGATATCTTATATGCTGAAAGTAATTCATTGGATGTTAAAGAAGACGATCCTTTCAATATTTCTAAAAGACATTGCTTTGAACACGATAATTCTTTTAACTTTTCAGATGACCAAAAAATATACAATAATGAATCTAAATACCATAAAGATAATGAAAATTGCTTATATTTTCAAAACAAGTATGAAATTGCAAAGAAAAATCTTTCAAACTATGGAGAATATGAAAACCATCCAAATTTATCAAATATAAATCCAAAAAACAACGCTCAGAATCGATATCAAAAAGATAAATTCGAAAACCATCAATATAATAATATCAAAGAAAACGAATATAACGTATATTCCAATGAAAATACACCTGATAACTTTCCAAACTGTGCTAATAATGGAAAATCACAAAGTAAAAGCAAAAGAAAAAATTATAATAACAAGTATATTCCGGATAGGTATTACATAAAAATGAAAACATTGCAAGATGACTACATAGATCCTCCAATATTTCAAAGAAACATATTCTCAAAATCAGCAGAATTTCAAGAAAATAAAAAACTCTTCCATCTCCTAGACTTTATGCTCAAAATAAACCACCTCGAAAGACCCCTCGCCATTCAATTATTAAACCACCCTTACTTGATTGAAGAAAATAACAACGAAAGTTCACTGGAATTAAATAGAGAAAACGGTATGGTCGTTGAAAGAAATCAACCAAATCCACCCCCATGTGAAAAACTCATACGAAGGTATTCTATTCCAGATTCTTCTGTCACCGATAACCCCAATCATCTAAACAGGGAAAGAAAAAAATCTCTACACGATGTAAAATATAGGAGCAATAGGTTTTCGTATGATGAAAATAAACATGACAATAGATGAAAATATGGTTTATTTGTATATAGAAATTGCCTTAAAACTATTCAATAAAAGTTTTAATAATCTTTTTTTATCTTTTTAAAATATTATACTTGTTATAACCATAACCTTTCTGCTATATATATCAAGGTGTTGGGAATCCAATACAAACAATATGATTGAGGAAAAAACTTCGACTAATAAAACTTATAAAAATGAAGTATTAATTATAAACTTCTTGTTATATATATCAAGGTGTTGGGAATCCAATACAAACAATACGACTGAGCAAAAAACTTCGACTAATAAAACTTATAAAAATGAAGTATTAATTATAAACTTCTTGTTATATATATCAAGGTGTTGGGAATCCAATACAAACAATACGATTGAGGAAAAAACTTGGACTAATAAAACATATAAAAATGAAGTATTCATTATAAACTTCTTGTTATATATATCAAGGTGTTGGGAATCCAATACAAACAATACGATTGAGGGAAAAACTTGAAAAATGAAGATGCATTTTAAAGATAACGAGACTGGAAGAAGTATTTTGCAAATCTGTTCTATAGAGAAAACATAAACAGTTAAAAGAAAAATTAGCCCTTAAAATAAAATAAATTGTATTTAATATATTAAGTCGTTAAAAATGCCTGCCAAATATAATAGTATGTACAAACAATAGGATTGAGCAAAAAACTTGAACTAATAAAACTTGAAAAATGAAGTATTCATTATAAACTTCTTGTTATATATATCAACGTGTTGGGAATCCAATACAAACAATACGATTGAGGAAAAAACTTGGACTAATAAAACTTATAAAAATGAAGTATTCATTATAAACTTCTTGTTATATATATCAAGGTGTTGGGAATCCAATACAAACAATACGACTGAGGAAAAAACTTGAAAAATGAAGATGCATTTTTAAGATAACGAGACTGGAAGAAGTATTTTGCAAAACTGTTCTATAGAGAAAACATAAACAGTTAAAAGAAAAATTAGCCCTTAAAATAAAATAAATTGTATTTAATATATTAAGTCGTTAGAAATGCCTGCCAAATATAATAGTATGTACAAAAAATAGTATTGAGGAAAAAACTAAAAAATGAAGTATTCATTATAAAGATAATGAGACTAAAAGAAGTATTTTGCGAATCCGTTTTACGTGCACATCTAAAGTTTTGCCTTTAAAAAAAGTAATAGACAAGACAAAGCAATACATAGATCTAAAATGAATTTTCGTTTCAATCGTAGGTTTTTATGAAATTTAGAGATTGGTTCATTTTTTGAGATAAATTTTAGAAAATCTTTGTGCATAATTTTAAGTTAATCTTTCATTTAATTGTATTGATTTTTGTGTATAAATCTATCTAAAGGTCGTTTCATCCTCTATTGTTTTTAATTTAAGGGTTTTTTGCACTTATTTTTAACTTTTTGAATTTGTATTGATTATAGATATTTAAATTTGTTAAAAAAAACTTTAAATTCCTCTATATAAATGAATCTAACAATGGTTTTTTAATCTCATCATCTTTAAAACTTTCCTCTATATATGTTAATACTCCAAAACAGATAAATCCAAGGGGTTTATTCTTTCTATTGTTTATGAATATTTAACTGCTCGCGTTAGAATTCCTAACTGCTTAAAAAAAACTTGTGATGCATTGTGTTCGAATATCCCCATTTTATATACTATGATATTATTGTTCTTATTTTAGCGTCTAGGAAAGTTAATTTACATATAATCTTATTATTAAAGTTTTTTTATTTTCAATATAGTGTTTATCAATCCGTTTAGGTCCCTTTTCCATCAATTTAATCTAGAATATTTTCTTTTATGGTCACTAATATAAAATAGGTCGTTCACGCATGGATTGAATATTTTATTTTAAACCAGAAACTACTTTTTTTTAATTTTTTGTTTAGAATAATCTCACAAGCTTAGTTACTCCTCGTTTTCTTTAATTATATATTTGAACTTTCTAGAAATCAAAATGTATTTTTTTTACCTAACCCTTTAATCATATTGTAATATCTTTGCATCCTTCAATTTTTATACATATTATTATTTTTTTAACCATACTTTTTTTATTACACTATAAACAGATTTCTTTCTTTTCCAATTTTTTATTGTAGTTGCTTGAATAACTATTTTAAAAAACAATATAAACTGTATTTCTTTTTTTAAGCATATATATTTCTTTTTAAATCTTATTTTAGAATCACGCTTTCTACAGAATTCTTTTCTTGAACCAATTTAAAAAACAAAAATTTCTAATATATATAATATAAATAAAATAGAAAATATCAATAAAAAGATATTAAGTTATGTAAATGTTCAAAAAGTTTCTTATCTTATATTCATTTTAATAAATATAAACTTTTGCATTTAATCAACATAAAAATAAATCCTCTATGCCATTTAAATTTTATATTTTGATGTTTGTCGTGACTTTTTCATATTTTAAATATATGCGAACTGCTAATAAATTCAAACATCTTGAAAAATATGGAAATAGTCTTGAATTGTTCAGATTTTCGTTTATTTATTATCTTACTAGAATACTATTTACATTACTAAAAATTTTTGATATAAAAAATGACTTTTCTGGCTTTTAATAGCGGATTTCGCATTTATAAAACATCCACCTTTTATTCTGTCATTAATATGCCAACAATATATCACGAAATACGCAAAATTAAGCAGTTAGCGGTCATATACTTACACATATACCAATCATATTAAAGATTCTTTATATGTGTTTACAATATGTGGGATATAGTTAGAAGATCTGGGTAAACGTGCCTATTTACAGTAAACCCAATATTAGATCTTTATTTTTTTATAAATGAAGTTCATTATTTATGATTATTTTTATTCATTAAATATTTATGTCATCGATGCATAAAATGGCCTCTATTGTATCAAATCTGTCATATCACAATAATTTAAATCCCTTAGCAAAAAAAAACGTAAAAATCTAGTTCTCCTTTATTATTAAGTTAAATCCACATCATTCGTTCACCTGGAGAGATCATTTATATCAGAAAAATATCGAAAGCAACAACAAAAAGTCATTCGTGATTAGTTTGTAACATAATACAGCAAAACACATAAAAAATAAACAAAAATGAATATTATGTATATATAAGAAATTGAATGATATGCCAAATCTTTTTAATGCAAAATTTAGGATGAAATTATCGATAAAAGTTGTTAATATTTGCTACTTTTATGCCAATCACTGGCTTTAAAAACAAAAAAAAACATACGTGAATTAAGACAAGACTTTGATAAAATTAATTGACTGAAAATATATAAAAATAGATAAAATATGTATTTTTGGAAACTTAAAATATACCATTTTAGTTTTACATGTGTGTTTTCGCTCTGCACTAAAACGTAACGGGCTCAAATTAGAATAAAATCTGGTTTTGAATCATAAAAATACCATTTATAACATCTTAAAGCGATAATATAAATACATACCACAAGTAAATTTTAATATTAAAGGGCAGTATCTGATTTATAATCATCCAAGATGCCTTTTACCAAGTACAAAAATAATCGAAAATTTCCACTATATTTGCAAATATTAATTTGCGTAGAATTGGAAAAAGAGAAAAAAAAATAGAAAATTCGGTCTAAAACTTATCTTTCATGAATGCAGCAATAAAAAACTTTCTTTATTCAAATTTTTTAATTTATATTTTTGGGGGAATATGCAGCTATTTGGAAGATAAATCTTATTTGAACACCAAGCTCAAGCTTATTATAATTTTTCATCAAATATGTATCATAATAGATAAATAAATTATACTAGAAATAATGCCAATGATCATATGTATTTATACATCAATTAAAATGTGTTATTAAATCATATTGGTTGAAAACTCAACACAATATAAAAAAATTTCTAATAATACAAAATACTACGATATTAACGGTATTTTATTGGTAACCACTCAGTGGTTTAGTATAATTAGTATGTTAATGTGCCGATATCAAAGATATTTAATGGTTTATAGCTATTTCTATGCTTATGTGTGTATTTGATTCGATCGGTAATATATTTAACTTTATAAGATTTATTTTAAAAAATTTATCTAAGAAAATATGTTTAAGATAGTATCATTAATTTTTGGTTTTTCCTGTCCAATCAGAATATATTGTTTCAAATTTTTCTAAATAATAGCTTGGAAATATTCCAAAGAAATTTTTCTATATAAATCTTTTAATTAAACATCCTTTATTCTTCTTCTGAAATCTTTATCTCAATAATTATTTGTAGATGCTTGCCCAATATTTTATTTGGCTATTGAAACTTTTCACCTTAAAAACACCTTAATCTTGTTAGAAAACTGATAATTCCGATAAAATTATATCCTATCAAATGTCTCATAGTTTATAAATATTACTCTGGTCCTTGAAAACAATATGATCTCAATTATCGATAAATCATGTCTTGAACTTTCTCAGTCGAAGCATCTTTCCAGTTATACCTACACATCATTCCTATCTATATAGTTTAATAAATTTTTTTATTTATAAAAAAAATTAAAATATTGATAATGGTTCAAAAAGTGCATTTTTTAAAATTTATTAAAATGTGGTTCACCAGATTTTTTTTATATACACCAAGATAGCAGAATTATTATCGAAATCAACAAAAAAATCGAGTATAAGAGATGTTAAGATTCCGATCAAAAAAAATAAAAATATACGTTCGATTTTTTTGGTGCATTCTATCAAATATATAGATGTATTAGAATACAAAATATTAGCTATTATACTTGCTATTGAGAAAAACATTCAGCACGGGAATAGTAAAGGTGAATTTTGAGAGAACACGACGTTTTTAACTAGAGCTTGAGAGTAAAATTACGTATATCTAAAAAATATTCTTTATAAAATAGGTCTATGAAGAAAGGGATATTCTATCCCTGTAAGTGGCAATGAAGAGAAGTTTAGAGAAATTAAAAACATTAAGAAACAAGATTGGAAAACTGATTGAAACAGCCAACAAATTGAAGTCTATAAAATCAAATTCGATTAGACAGGTCAAAAAGCTAAAATATAGATATATAAAAAAAATTGTCTTATAATCTAAATTTGTATTATTTAAAAGAAGGAAGATAAGGGTGTTATCTGGACACAAATGATCTATGCCCGGCTGAAATTATAATTTATAAGGTGTGTCAGGGGGTAAAAAAATAGAAAGCGTATTCGAATACAATAGAATAATAGATGTAAAGAAATACTAAAGGTAAAAAAATTAATGGTCTTTTTCATTACTAACTTATGATCACATAAAATTTGCACTAGAGCTCTGTAATTTATGCCCAAGTTCTAAAAATTCAGTGTAAGAAGATATTTAACGCTTTTTTTTCAATTTCGATATTTTGAAGATGCTCATGGAGCTTTTCCAATGGTAAATACCCTTTTATTAAGAGCTGTTCATAATAGATTAAAATAATCATACTTATAATATTCCTTGAAGGTTGGCAGCTTCGCACACGAAACTTCATGAAAAAATCAAATAAAATCTCTAAAAATACCTGCTATACACATTTACAGCGAGAGTACATACGCTTAGCAGCTTCTATATAAACCCAAAGTACCCGTAGCTATAAGGATCAATGGTAGTTTAGCACTCTAGTACTGAGTAAATAGTGATTTTTGAGGTTAATTTTATCTATTATTTCACTAATATCGAGGCTGCCTAGGGTCTAGAGGCAGAAAAATTTTAATTATGGTACTGTTATTTTTTTTGAAAATAACTAATTGAATTTTAATCTATAAAAGATCAATGTATTTCCTAAAATGGTATATAAAATATTTATAATGTATTAAATAGAAAAAGAGCCACTTATGGAATTTGATCGTCATCCCAGGGAAATTCCAACAATCTCGCTTGAAAATAAACCAGCAGCTTTTTTTAAAATATACTAAAGGTTAATTATAAACATGTAAACTCTAAAATGTGTATTACAGAGTAGATGGGCCAAGTAATTTCATTCAAATAGATATTTTATTGAATAGTTGTGATGTATACTACACATTAACTGCCTGGATGAAATATAATTCCAAAGGTATTCATATTGTTTATATTTACAGTTTAATAAGATATTATGCCAGTAGTGATTTTATTTTTCATGTAAGGCATGGATTATGCCAATAGGCAGCCATGCCAGTGACATAACATATTATTTATAACTTAATTTGTATTTTAGTAATTAAAAATTAGTTAGGCTAAAATTTAGATGCTCAAAAATAAATTCAGCTTATTAGTTCCATTTGATGTCATCATCTTTAAAATCTTCATTTTCATATCTTCTATTTTTAAGACTATCTAATTCAATTGTTTTACTTAATTCAATTCTTTTGTTATTTTACACATGTATCGAAATAAGTTGTCGATAGCCTGATTCACATTTTTATATAAATAATAGCTCTATCAATGTTTTTGTGTCTACTATTTTCAGTAAAAATAGAATTTAAATACTTCAACACTGGTTATAGCCCCAATCATACTTGTAATTTTTTAGTATCCCAATTAAATTTATTATAATTAGATTTTAATTTTATATAATACATATTTTTGAAGCTCACATATATGAATAAACTACTTGATAAGGTAAAACAGCACAGATTGTATTATTTTATGATTGTGATAATATATTTTGCGATTATTTTTAATTTTATCTTTTTTAAGATTATATTTGGAAATTATCAATAAGAATCATGGTAGTTTCCAATATTTATAGCATACCTTGTCCATATATTCTGTATTTTTTGGGCCGACTTAACGATTTGTTAAGTCACGAAAAAAAATTGAAATATTTTTGAATAACACAAATAGTCATTATTGATGTTTAATTTTCTATACTTTAAGTTCGTATGTATTATATGTATTAAATTGTTCTTGTGTTTATCACATAAATGATATATCAGGGAAGATTAATGTTTCTAATTTAACTTTTTTGTTGATTCCTTAATCTTTATAAATCAATTTATAAAAATGACTAATAATTTATTTTAAAAAATATTTTGAATGTTGCAAAAATCAAATGCGAAGGGCTTTTCATGTTCAAATAGTCTTTTATTAAATTATTATAGAATTTATAAGCGATATTATTGATATTTTTCAGATTATTTTTTGCATGTATCACCAACAAATAAATTTTTTATGTGTATGGATATTTTTTAGTTTAACAATATATTTTAGGCGGGATTCAAAGACTTACAAAAATTCATTTTTGATGAAAAAGAGTTGGCGTATAATATATGTGGACGCTTATTAAATAAAATATGTATATAATTACAAAAAATAAGGGTTGCGAAATAATAAAATATCAAATATTTTGATTTTTAAGCATAATTATTTCTAAAAAAAAGTAATCTAGAAACAATTCATTTTGCAAGGCGAAACTTGCACATTAAAAATTAGTTTTTGAATAAAAAAGAGTAAAATATATTGTAAAGAAAAAAGTATAAAATATAGTTAATAAGCAGGTTTATTATAATAACCAAGACTCAAAATCCTTGGGATGTTCGTGATTTGATCAGTAGATTAATATTATGGTCATATTAAAGACACCGATATATTACAGCTCAAAATTATTTATATGGATGACCTATTTTAACAGAATTAAAAAATTTATGTTACCTGAATCGATTTAAAGAATATTTTCATTCGAGTTACTTCAAACATAGTTTAAATATTGCCATGTTAATATAAGTAAATTTTTTTGATAGTCTATATGATAACAACGTTATCTATATTTAATTAAGCTATATCGAAGAGTTAAAAAAAGTGTGATATGTGCTTTTTAGAATATTTTGTACTTAAACGGGTTTAACCGTGAGACAGGGACAAGTTTGTGTGCTATTGACCAAAAAATAACATTTTCAGTAGTAAAAATCCGGTGTAGTTTACTAGGAGCCTAGCGTGGATATTACAAACACATAAATTAAGATTTTCCCGTTAATATACTATGCAAAAAATCATACATAAAGCGCTTAAAATAATTCTTAAATTGGATCAATTATTAATGACACATGATAATCGTTCGAAAAAATCAAAGAAACTTATATTTAAATGTTGAACGTATCTAGGTCATTAAAGAACACCACTATTTAGCAAACATACCAATAATTAATAGTATTTCAGCATTATATCTTTTTCATGTTAACTAATGAAATATTTAACCAACGGATGACAAAAAATGACAGATAAATTAATTAACACAAGTAAGCACCAATTCTATATGTAATTTTCTGAAAAGACATATAAAAGTAAAATAAAATATTGCTGCATCTGTGAAAAAAATAAATCTAATAAAATAATAGAGATCTAGAAATAATCAAAATTACAACAAAAAAAGAAACTTGGATAAATGTTAATCCTTTATTTCACTCTAAAAGAAATTGGAATTCTCGAATATCTCTAGTCTATAAACTTATGTGTGTAAAATCACAATTGTTTTTTTATGTTTTTCTAAAAACACAAATTTATACATTTTTTTAAACATACAAGGATTACTTTTCGCGTATCATAAGTAATTCTATAATTTAGTTTAGATTAAAGGAATTTTGACAGCTCAAATCTAAGAAAACGATTTGATTTGATCTATCGATTTTATGATCTTATGTTTATTTGTATCATACTAAAAATAATTACGTATTTTATATTAAGTTGCGGAATTTTATCAATTTAAACGAACTCTAACTTTTAATTGAATAAAATTCGAAAATATAGTTATAAAATATTTTCTATCGATAAATGCGTTATTAAATCGTATCCTATGGTACATTGTTGTAAAATTTATCCGTATGACATATATATCTTAATATGTTAGATATATAGTTTCATATAGATGTTCGGAAAATTATTTACTAACAATAGTATTTTTTTTCGTTCTTTTGATTTTTGTGGGATGTCTTTGCTAAGGAAAAATTTTAGCATATCTCAAGATTAAAATATATGCAGAATTTTAGAAAAAGAGAAAGTATTTATTTATATTATATCTGTGTACGATATTTAATATAAATAAAAAGAGGCCAAGAGGAATATAATGAGGTTATTTTTTTTAAATTTATATCCTAAAAATATTATGCAAATTAATTATAGGTTTGTAATGTTTTTTGTTATAATATCCAAATCTTATTGGATGCTTAATCCTGAAAAATATTTTTCATTGATTGAAACAAATAAAATATTTTCAAAATTATTTATTTTTTATATTTCTTGTTTGTAAGAAACACATTGCAAAAGGAATTAATATGGGGTATTTAGAAAGTATAGAATACGTTATGTCGTATAAAATCATAGAATAAAGTATTTTTTGATTAGGATGGATATGTTTATATTGCTTTTAAGATTCTCATAGATAAATTTAGCATGTCAGAAATGTATGTGAGCCATTCTATGTGGCGAATATAAAACTTAAAGTTATATGTTGATAAATGAAATACAATATGTACAGAGGCCTCAATCCGATTATAAAGTTTTAAAAAATTTATAGTAATAACGAGTTGCAGTGAAGAGTAATTTTAAACGACGAAAAATCAGTTTAGAAAAAGTCGTGTGGGTAATAATATCGCTTAAATGTTTGATAGAAATTCGATTTGCGGTGAAAAGAAATTTTATAAAAAGTCGTGTGGGTAGTAATATCGCTTAAATGATTGATAGAAATAACAATTTGCAGTATAAAATAATTTTAAACGGTTTAAAAACATATTTAAATCGGCGTTTTGAGATAATGATCTTACAAGCTTTATTAACTTTAAAGGATGGAGTACTGAGATATATTTTTGAAGAAAAGTAATAATAAACAGATTTAACTATAGTGATTAATAACCAGAACATGGAGGATAATAATGAGGTTCTAAATACAATCAATCTTGATAAATCGAGTATTTAAATCTATAAAAAAAATTAATCATGTGATTTAAAACAAATTTTGAGGAAATACCTTTTTGCCTTAAGGAGATAATTCAAGACAATTCGCTTTTCTAGAAATATTAGATCACTAAAATTTATAGCATACATTTTCTTCTTAATTTTAGAAATCAAATGCGTGTAATATACATATACAGCAAGGTTCTATATTTTGGATAAAAATATTAAATGAAATTGAATGCACTGGCAATCAAATGATATTACTATAATAATAGTATGCACCAAAGAAATGAATTTTTAAGGTACAGATTCATGCGTATAATTAATGATCAAAGAACATGGAAAAATGATTTTTGTACAGAAAAAATCTATTTTTGGCGCTCTTTTTTTTCGCTAGACGAAGCAATGAAAAAAATCATAATTTAATACACTAGTAAAATTCCAAAGGGTTTTAAATTCTGATGCTAAAAGAATCCCCTAGCCTAGAAGTTGTTCGTTCAGGTTTAAACTAATTTTATCATTTTCAAATTATAATTCATATAATTTTAAGATACTTATTTATATAATTGCATAAAAGGGTTTTTTATTGGAAATTTACAAATAGTTATATTTCCAGTTAATGAATACTTCAACTTCTTTAAAGATATTCAAAAATAATAGAATTCCGACCAATTGAAAGGTTTTAAGGTATAATTATACATGATGATAGATTTCAAAACTCCAAAAGTATAGTTTTACGTCATATATATCACAGTGATTTCGAAAATTCAAATTTTTAATTATTATACGCTCTAATATTTCCATAGTTCAAAATTTATAAGTATAATTTTACACAATAATTTCGAAAATTTGGATTTTAAATACAAATATTAATAGATTTCCATAATTCCAAAAATTTATAAGTATAATTTTTCACATAGAAAGGGGTCAAGTTTTTTTTATCAATTCCATCAGTTGGGAATATTGCATAACTCCTTGATACATCTTTTAACACCTTCCCCTGATCCATCTTCATCAACTGCATAATTCCGCACAATAATAGATTGTCAGTAAGTACAAAATTATACTTTTACTTAATAATAGATTTCCATAATCCCAAAATTTATAAGTATAATTCCGCACAATAAAGATTGTCAGTAAGTACAAAATTATACTTTTACTTAATAATAGATTTCCATAATCCCAAAATTTATAAGTATAATTACGCACAATAATAGATTGTCAGAAAGTACAAAATTATACTTTTACTTAATAATAGATTTCCATAATCCCGAAATTTATAGGATAATTACGCACAATAATAGATTGCCAGAAAGTACAAAATTATACTTTTACTTAATAATAGATGCCAAAATCCAAAATTATAATAACTTAATGATGTATGTCATTTATGGCTTAATATGGGTTGTAATCTTCCAAATTTGTAATAAAAAAACTTTAGATTGCTCTATGGAAAAATATTCTTAATACTTCTTTCAGCCTCATCATTTAAAATCTTGCACAATGTATCTTTCTCCTTCTTCTTGCAAAACTTATTAATTCAGAGTTAATACAATCCTATTTTTTGAGCGTATAGCGTATATGCTGACACATTGGCATTTCTGATTTCTAAATAAAAATGTCAAAAATAATATAAAATAAAGGCATGAAAATTTATACAAATATTTTTAATTTTTTTTTCATGCAGATTTAGATTTAGTCTGAGTTTCGATAGAAATTTTTCTTTTTTTGCCTTTTCTGATGAAAAAATCTTCAGTGTCTTCTACGTATTTAATTTCGAAGGATACTTTTTTGACCATAATTTCGAGGCCGCACTTTTCAAACATTTCATTTTGATTTTGATTTTTTTGTCTTTCTAGAAAAACCTTATTTTTGATTAGGCTATTGTTGATATTCATTTTGATAAAATCTTCTCCGTATTTTTTTAGTTCGAGGTCTTCATTATCTAATTTTGAAGTTATATTTTTTCGATTGATACTTTTTGACCCTTCATTATCCTTCTGATTTACTAATTTTGTATCTTCGTTTTGTGTCTTTTCATTTTTATTTTCGATTTTCTTTTCCTGAATCATAATGAGGTTATTGTGTTCCGATTGTTTTGTATCGTTATCTTCAACCTTATTTATTTCAAATATATCTTCGATTTCGTTATCTGACTGTTCCTCAATTTCAACAATTTTATTGAATTTCCATATCTTGAAGAGTGTGTCGTTATTAACCACACTTTCAGCAAATTTTCTATTCATTCTGCTGTCTCTTAAAGACATAAAGGTTTTAGCGACTTGATTATTTAGGACCGTGTTAATTTGTTTTTCGATTTTTCCCATCAGTTTTTCGATGGTCAGTATTTTGTATCCTTTGCAATCTGTGAGTATTCTTATTTTTTCATCAAATTCGTTGTTATCTATTTTGGCACACAAGTTCATTTTTATTAAGGTGCATACTTCGTTGTAAATATTTTCGGCGTGGTCTTTTCTGTATTTTTCTGAACTGGCAAGTAATTTTAACTTTTCAGCGACTGAGGTTTCAGTGTCATTTTTTTCAATACCTTTATCTGATTGGTTTTTTTGATGAGATATAATTGTTTTTTTATCTAGACTTATTGAATTCTTATTTTCCTTATTCGTGTTTTGTTGTGTTGCAGTATGGTTTATGTCACTGATTTTCTCTTTATTTCCTTTATTTTCTTCGTTCAAGGCTTGTTTATTTGGAATGGATTTTTCATGTTCGGATGCATTTGAGTTAATTATTCCTGAATTACAAATTAAAGCTTCGCTACTGCTCGTAAATGGAACTTGGGGTGTGCTGTTGTTTATCTCCTCAATTTTTATATTTGCCTCTTCAGATATTTTCTTGATTTCTTCCATTCTTTCGTAGAGAACGAGGATGTATCTCATTAATGCGGCGAAGCAGGTGATGTTGTAAATTCTGAACTGTTCACATTTGAGTAGATCAATGCAAAAACTGAATACTTCTGTTGAGCTTGTTATTTTCTTGCAGCTTTCGTTGTTCTTTTCAATTATAAGTTTTTCTGCTTCACTATTTACACTTGGAGTTCTGCTATTTTTTCCGTTGGTTTTTCTTCCGGGTTTAACATCTTCCTTTACAGTAGTGGTTCCCATTTCTTTAACAAATACATGGTAAAATTCTTCGATGTCGTTGAGTATTATTTTATCATTTATAGAAACCTTTTTTTCATTTTTCTTTATAGAGAGGGTTTTTTTTTCTTTGGTCTTAAAAACTGTGCTTTCTATATCTAGAGCCTTATAGAAATTTCTTTCTATTGTTTCATTCCATAAACTTTTCTTGCTTCTTTTTTTCTCTTCGCTGTCTTTTAGAATAAGATTCATTCTGTTTAATACGATTGGGATGGCTTCTCTTGGTTTGGTGAGAATACCTTCAAGAACTTCAAATCCTTTATCGCCGTATGCTTCGCTGAGAATTTCTTGGACAACACCAGCAGACATATCGATATCTTCGATTGTAAAAACAATATTAGAAGCATCATCGTATTCCGAAACGAGTTCTTCTGTGTTGGTGTCCTTTTTGCATTTTTTCTTGGGATGGTCAATTTCATTCGTATTATTATCACTTTCTTCGCGAATATAATTCAATGATTTGCCTTTTTTTTGTGAAATATTATTTACTTTATACAGTAGACCAGTAATGTTTACACAGAATTCTTCGCATCTATATTTTATAAGATCATATTCGTACCGTTCGTCTTCGACTCTAAAAAGATTTTCTTCGTATATACTTTTTTTGCTGCTACAGAAAGTAGATTCTTCTGAGCTGAGACTGGGTGCCGATACACAAAAGAAATTAAGCACTTCTTTTGCTATGCAGCTTTGTTTATTGGTATTGTCAACGCCATTTGCTCCCCTTAGTCCACTATTCAAGACACTTCCTAATGCTCTATACTTTTCTGGTAGTATTCTGTAAGAGCCTATTCTTTTATACTCATTTACGTTTTTAAGGATGTATGGTGCGTTATCAACTTCTTTATAGTTGATGTAGTCTTTAAATGTGTCGAGAAGCTGGTCGTCTCTAAGAATAGGATCTATTAATGCCACTAGGTCTCTTGAAGATACTAGATTCTGGTTGTACATGTTCAGTAATTTGAGGAAATTATCGAGAAGGAATTTACTCTTGAGAAGATCTACGATTTGGGTAAACATTGTATTTGTTTTTGGGGAGATGCTTCCATAATTATTTCTGTCAGCCTCAATCGTTTCTTTTTGAATTGAATTGCTATTTGCTTGTGCAATGTTGTTGTTCATAAGATGGGATATATCGACTGCCCCTCCCTTGTTCGAGAATGTTTCTTTGTTTGTGTTCGAATTATAATTTGATTTATCGTCGTCCTTTGATTGTTTATTGTATATTATGATGTCAGATTCATTTACCTCGCCTTGTTTTGGAACAAATTCGACAAATTCGTCTAGTAAATCGTCGTGACCAAGTAAGATGCTTCTTAGTTGAACCATAATACGGTTTGGATCACCTGGTGATTTTTGGTATTGTTGTAGAATTTCGATAAATGATCTATATGCTTCTGGTTTTTCAGTGAGCCTTCTTTTTACTTTTTGTACGAAGTTGAGTGCTTTTCTTTGTTTAGAGGCATCCTCTGGTCGCGGATATCTGTATATTGAGTTACTTGTGATTGATTGTGGTCTTTCGTTGTGATTTTGTGGTTGTCTTTCATTTATATTAGTGGGATGTCTTTCGTGCATAGGTACTCTTTCGTACAGTGGTGGTATGCCCCTTTCTATACTCCTTTCATGTATAGAACCACGATCCAATGGTCTTTCACCGAGAGTTCCCCTATCAATGACTCTACCAGATCGATCATTGATATTCAATCGATCATTTTTGATACCCATTCTTAAGTCACCTCTGTCATGAATTGAACCTCTATCATTAAATCCTGGTGGTGGTCTTGCATATCTTGGATCAATTAAATCTCTTTCCCTCTCTCTTTCTCGGTCAATTAGTTCTCTTTCTCTATTACGATCAATCAATTCTCTTTCTCTTGTAATCATTGTATCATCGATTCTGTATTGCTTTGGTAGAAAATTGTTGAATCCATCCACAAGATACTTCTTCCCTTTAAATAGACTTGAAACAGCTTTTAAAACTCCGCCTGCATCTATCTTTGCTTGTTTATAATCCCTCATAAGTTCTAAAAAATTATCATATATGGAAATATCATCCTGAAATTCATCCTTTACTTTTGACAAATAGACCATAGCATCGGAAAGATCTGGATCATCTGCTTTAGATCTAACATGTCTTTGATTCGCTTGCATATCTCGACTAATGATATTTTGTCGGTTAGTTGCTTCATTTCCTGGCCTGGGATAAATTTCTGGTGGGTTGATTCCCCTTGAATTTGATTCATAGACTGGCCTGGGATAAACTTCAGCATGTGTTCTTTTTTCAATTTCATCTCTATTAGTGTTTCCTGTACGTAATTGAACTTCTCCATGATTCCTTCGAACTAAACCATCCGCTCCGATATTAACCATGGATCTAGGATGGGGTTCTAGATGCTTTCTCATACTAGGATCTTCCCCTGCAATACTAACATTTAATCGTGGGTGTGGCTCTAGAAGCTTTCTCATGCCAGTATCTTCTCCTCCTGTGTTACTATTTAATCTAGGATGGGGCTCTAGATGTTTTCTCATGCCAGGATCTTCTCCTCCTGTGTTACTATTTAATCTGGGGTGTAACTCTACATATTTTCTTGCATTACTTTCTGTGCTGATGCTATTGGCTGATCTTGGAAGAATATCCGGAGGTTGCCTGTTATTAGTTTCATCTTCATTGCTCTTAACATGTCTAGGAATTTCTTTTTTATTGACATTACGCGGATAAGTTTCATTGCTATTAACTGAAGATCTGTGGTCTCTAGGGATAACTTTATGATTAGGACCCTTTTTTCCATTTATATCCAAACCCGAATCTGTAGGGCTATTCAATCTCAAAGAGTTTTCTTCTGTATACCCTCTGGAATGATGGTTATGACCCCCCTCTTTAGATGATGCTAAATCAGACAGTGTTCCTTTATATCCACCACCAGTTGTGTGCCTATCAATCAATAAATCCTTTCCTTTCGAAACAATATTTTTTGTTGTATCTCCATCATCAACATACCCACGTCCTTTATATAGATTATTATTTTCTGGAACATGTTCTTTTTTTATTTTAAGTTGATCATCAATGCGCATTGAATCTCTGCGGCTCCTATGCAAATCATCAACTTTATTCCGCATAAAATCTTTTTCTGGATGAAGAGACGAAGAATCCTCCTTCCATAAATTATACCCATCCCGAGAATGCATCTCAGAAACTTTATTCGACGGAGAATAATAATCTTTCCTACTATCTGTAACCACGTGCCTACGTTTTAGTGAAGAATCATCATACTTATTCGAAGGATAAATCCGATCTTCCTCAGAATCCATATCCACTTCACCCTTGGCCCTGGAAACAAGTAAATCATCCTTAAAGCTTTTAGTCTTCGGGCCGTGGAGTGAAGCTAAATTCTCTGCATCACTACGATTGACTATTCTCTTAGAGGCACTTCTTGACCCGTAATAATCATCATCATGGACCCTAAAACCATGCACACGCCTCTCATCATTTTTTCTAGTGTCATCACCACGCTCGTATTTCTCCTCGTTTCGTCCTCTATTTTCATGCACCCTATCTTTTTCACGCACTAACCCGTCTTTCGCATGCCCCATATCTTTCTCATGCATCAAATCCTTTTCACGTATTATCCTGTCTTTATCATGCACCTTATCTTTATCATGCATCATATCTTTATCACGCACTGTTCTGTCTTTATCATGTCCCACATCTTTCTCACGCACAAACCTATCCTTTTCACGCATTATCCTATCCTTTTCGCGTACCATTCTCTCAGTCTCAATTCTTATGCTATTCTCATGTTTTTTCACATGCATACTATCCTTACTTTCATCCTCATCGCCTACTTCAAAACCTCCACTAATCTTATCATCCTTTGCTTTTCTACCCTTCTTTACTTTATCTTCACTACTACCATCAACTTCTTCCACATTTGACTCATCATAACTATCGTAATCACTACACTCCTTAGCATCTTTTCTACCTCGCCAACTAGACTCTTCACCTCCTTCAAGACTAGTCTCCTCAGGTTCATCATTCCTTTGCTTATCCTTCTTATTTCTTTTCACAAGCAATTTATGCTCATTTTCTTCTTCACTAACTCCTTCCTCTCTCATATTATACTCATCCTTGTCCACAACATCAGATTGCGGTTTATCTCTTTTATTCTCAGCCATTTATGTAGGGGATCGTTTTTATTTTTTAAAACTACAAATCTATATTCACTGGTCGGTTTCGGATAAATAGTTTGTAACATTAAACAAGCTAATTAAAATTTAACCTATACACAATAACAAATCAAATGCCCTGGCATAAGTATCAACCCACACTCCTAAATAGCAACTATATCTTACTCGTCGCCTTTCATAAGAGTAAACCAATATAGATAAAGGAGACTATTTTGTATACAAAAACCACAACCGGGTCCATATTAATATAATTTAAATTCTACAATCACAATTTTAATCTCTGTGTATTCAAGATCTAAAGATCAAACAAATAATATTCTTTAAATTTTAAATTAACACAATATACAATATTCATGCTTAAATTATAATATCAATTATAATCTGCAATAAATAATGGTGTTATACAATAAACAATAATATTATATAATGAATAATAATCTTTGAAAATTAATGATAGTACATAATGCGTAATAATATTCTATAATGAATATTAAACTTTGAAAATTAATGATATTATATGATGCATAATAATATTCTATAATGAATATTAAACTTTGAAAATTAATCATATATATTAATCAATTATGATATAATAAATGATGATTTTCTATAATGAATTATAAACTTTGTAAATAAATAATAGTATATACATAATAATATTATACGATAAATTATAAACTTTGAAATTAATGACAGTATATAATTCATAAAGATATTATACGATAAATTATAAACTTTGTAAATAAATAATAGTATATACATAATAATATTATACGATAAATTATAAACTTTGTAAATAAATAATAGTATATACATAATAATATTATACGATAAATTATAAACTTTGAAATTAATGACAGTATATAATGCATAAAGATATTATACGATAAATTATAAACTTTGAAATTAATGACAGTATATAATTCATAAAGATATTATACGATAAATTATAAACTTTGTAAATAAATAATAGTATATACATAATAATATTATACGATAAATTATAAACTTTGAAATTAATGACAGTATATAATTCATAAAGATATTATACGATAAATTATAAACTTTTCAAGCTAATCATATATATTAATCAATTATGCTATAATAAATAATGATTTTCTATAATGAATAATAAACTTTGCAAATTAATGATAATATATGATGCATTATAATATTAGAAAATAAATAATAAACTAATGAATTAATTATATATATTAATCAATCATTCTAAAATAAATAATGATATTATATGAAGCATCATAAACTTTTCAAATTGATGATAATATATGATGCATTATAATATTAGAAAATAAATAATAAACTAATAAATTAATTATATATATTAATCAATCATTCTAAAATAAATAATGATATTATATGAAGCATCATAAACTTTAAAATTTTTGTTATATTTTAATCAAACATTCTATAATAAGTAATGATGTTCTATAATGCAGATGGAGTGGTGACACATTATCATAAAAATCATCAGAAAGAACTCGAAGTCACGAACCAGATAGAATCATATATACAAACATTCGAATTGAGAAGATCCTCGAATTAATAGGTCTCAAAAAGAGGAGAAGATGACCGAAAGTATAAATACGCTGTGAGATAGGAAATTTTTTAAGTCGTGCTCGAGAATAAATACTAAAATTATAACCATAAATTTAGTTTTACCAATAAATATAATAAATTAAATATACTATAGAATATAACAAGGATTATTTAATAGTTAAAAATTGCAAAAAAATAGAATATTAATATAAAAAAATATTGTATTCAAAAAAAATAAACACGGAATTCCCATATTTAAGTATCAATAATCTATGTACATATCAAAATATCATATGGAATTTCTAAAAATTATTTTTTATTTAAATTTCACATTTAATAACATCTAAACATTATCAATTCTAAGCAAATTGTTTAAAAATTTAGACACTGTTTTTTTCAAACAAGACATAATGGTTTTTCGAATTTATTTCTAATGTCTTCAAAAATCACGATTCATTTATTTCTCTTGATTTCGAAAAAACCCCCTCTTAATAATTTTTAATCCCGCCCATCGTTCTAATCAACTACAATATCCCTTAAAAACATAGTCTTATACAACTAATAATGTTATTCATATGCATTAATCTTGATTCACTTATTATTTTTATATTTAAAAATATAAAAAGTTTCAATCTTACCACAATTTTATTTTTAAAGACTCTATTCAATATATTTTAGCTCTTATGCAATACATTATTTTTTATAATAAAAGTCTATATAATATAAATATCTTATGTGATTTTTTTAGGACTCATTTGAACTTAATTGTTTTTTTAAAGGCGATATAGTATTACGACTTAAACTATTAAATATTTCTTTTTCATTTTATAGTATTTTATATATATAAAATAAAAAGGAGTCAAAGTATTGAATTTTCTTTTGCTAGGAATTTCGAAATATCTGTATTTTTTTACAAAAATGATGCAAATTATGTTAAAAGGTTTTATAAACAATTTAATTACCTAGATAGATTGCATAATGCCACTAGCATTTTAGAAAAAATTAAACCTCTCTGACCTATTCAATTTTTGTATCTTAGATAAAATTAAATATCAGCAAGAACAATTACAAAATTAATAAGTTTTTTGATTTGAATCTTAATCAGAATCCAAATTTTAAATATGAAAATCAAAATGTGAAATATACCCTCGATATTTTATTTTTAACTACCAGATAATTTTTTTTATTGAATAAAGAACTTTTTTTTGCTCATTTAACAAATACCCTCTTTATTTCTGTTAAAAACTGATGCTGTATTGCTACAACTTATTGAAAATGTATGGCCGGAAAATTTGTGCACAAAGAGTTGTAAAAAACTACTAATTGAATAATTTATCTTGTCGTTAATTTTATCTTTAAAACTCGGATTGGGTTATTCTAATTTTTTTATGTTTATGTATTTCCTTTATTTTTTTTGAATGTTGACTTAATTACTAATTATTTTCAATATTTACCTAAAAGTCAGTGCTCTAATTTATTGATCATTTATGATTTTTGCCTTCATCTATATTTGTAAAAAAATAATAACTGTATCGTACTTTAATGTACATTTTCTTTATCTTTCAAAGTTCAGTACCCCCACAGGTAGTGAAAAGCATATAAAATCACCACTATAAACATTTTATACGTTTAATACTAAGGTTTTCGCACACCTATTATATCTCACGGCTTCAATTATTTATTTTGTTTTTTCTATGCTTATATTCCTTATCTCATACTTAGTTTTATATTTTCTGTATATTACTTTGATAAGTTCAAATTATTTTTTTTGAATAGAAAATATACAAAAAATAATGAAATTTTTTTTCTGTAGTCTTAATATTTTTAATTCTACTTTAAAAATTTGTAACTATTGCTATACTATAATAAGAAATTATTTTACACATTAAATATATTGGGTATATAAATTTTTAGAAACTTTTTTTTTCAACTATCCATGTTTAAATTCATTTTTATTTTACTTTAAAATCACTTGTACATTGAACGATTTAATCTTTGGGAATTTAGATCGGTTTGGGTATTTGATGTTCTAATAAATAGACACATTTTAATAAATTGGTGTAGATAGACTTTTATTTTTCACCCGAAATAAATGCTGCCATATTATTAAAATTGAAGTTATTTGATTGTATTTTATTTATACTATCACACCTTTGTGTCAGTTTTAAATAATTATTTTATTTAACCACTTTAATCCATTCCCAGCTATTTGAACTTCTATTATAAAATTCAAACAGGTGATTCTTTAAAATTGATGATCAAAATTTCCAATAAATATTTTCCTTTTTACTCAGGAGGTTATGGGCCTTTACACCATCAAAATGATCGATTGTGATTCCTATACACGAACAAAACATGTTTCATATCATATTATATTGTTTAATTTTTTTGATTTTCACGTTTCTTTGTTTTTTTAATCTTCAAATCTTTGTTGGGATTAAATTTTTTTATTAAAAACAGCAATATGTATTTCTTTTTAAATTTTCTAATCTTCGGATTACTTGGTTTTTATGCACTCCCAATCTTTGTTTTGATTTAATTTTTTTGTTGAAAATAGGAATTTTATATTTTTTTTCCTAAATTTGACAAATTTAGCGGTTTTTCAGGGTTATGATCAAGCTATTTTTTGTTTCTATAATTTTTCCACTAATTTATTAAATATGAAAATTTAACATTTACATCACAAAAAAACATAAATTTAAATATTAATGAGCAATCGTACCAAATACTTCAAACGTCTATAAACCCAAAATAGCATATGATTTTCCTTTCTCATAAAAAAAACAAATATTATGCTTGTAATCAGTATTTTATATAATATTAAAGCTTGTACTTGACGTGATAATTGTTTATCAAAAAAAATACTGCATATATTCTCTGAAATTAAGCATACTTTTCTCTTTTGGCATAATATAAATGAAAGACGCGCAAATATTTTTCTTTTATATAGAAAATATAAAATCCTTTATTGAAATTCAATTAAATTGATAGTGAAATAAAATAATTTATGAGAATAAAAAGCCAATTCTATTTAATTTATACAAACACAGATAATGAAATTTTGTACAGTATGATATGTGGTACAAACTATAATGCATATAATTTATTTTTTCTTGGGGTTTTTTTGCGTAAAATGTGTTCTTTTTCTCTTAAAATTACTTGATTTAACCAGTTCAAAAATGAAAAATTGTGTTTCTTGCCTTCCACAGTCTTCTAGATATACCCTGTTTCCATTTTTACCACTATCAAACTGTAAAACAGTAATACATTTTTCTGTATCACCAAGCGATATATCAAAAAGGCCGGCTTTCTTGTTTCTGTTTACTTTCCAATATATAAGAGGCTCTTTTTCTGTACATGATCTTACTTCATTCTCATTATGTTTATCTCCACACAAATATCGCTCGCCTATTCTAATTTTATATCTCGTTCTTCCTTTATCATATATTGCAGTAAGCAGTGCAAGATCACTAATTGCAATTGACTTTGCTCTGACCACATTGAATAACGTGGCACGAACCTCTTTGTCTTCAATCGTCAGATACTTGGCTGGATTCGTATTTGTAATTATATTATATAATGAACCATTCTCGAGATCTTGTGTAAATACATTTGTAAATACCTGTAAAATCATCAGTCGTAATCGCATTCCGAAAATTGGTTTCAAACATTTATACTTTCTTTGTATATTTTATTTACATCTTTATCTATCAGAAACATTAGATTTTATACAAGATGTTTCAATAAATATAAGAAGCCGAAAGCCTATTTTTAGATTCTTAGTCAATAATCACAGAGGAAAATATTTCCCGAAAATAAATTTCCATATTATACAACATCGAATTTTCATATAGTGCAACTGAAATTATAGTAATATGGTGCTTTATAAAAAATCTTTATAATCCAAAAATATAAGATAGGGGCAAATAAATACTTTATAACTAATAGGAACGAATATAAATACTATTTAAGCTAGGTAAAACCATTAAATTTCAAATAAAACCCTGCCGTATATCTAAGTTTTGGGATTTTCAAAGATATACAGATTAATAATTTCCGTAAAGTACTGTATCGAACACAATTAAATTATAAGTAGAGGTAAATTATAGATGCTTAAGCAATATTTTTTCTCACTGATTCCGATGATAAAACAAAATTAAAACTCGCAGTATATTAGATTATAATTTATTTTGTTAGAAAAAAAATTATATTTGCTTAAACATACCTTTAGCGCTTTTAATAATACAAAAAGTGGGCATTAATTTTGACTAAAATGCAGCTTTGACCTATAATTTCATTTTTTAAATTATTTATATATGTATTTTTATCATTTATTTTCGTTTTAACGCTTAAATCTACAAAATAGCCAATCTTTAGGCACATTATAAGATAAGATCAACACTGTAATATATATATGCTTTAAAAATATTATAGACCCAGATTTTGTAAAAAAAAGTAATCAATTATAAAAAGCGCAAATAGAGTGATTAAATTTTCTTCAAATTGATTTTCTTGTGTAAAAAAAAGTAATGTAATGAATAAATTGTGACATAAATTTCATTTCCTTAATTTAAAAGAATGAATTGGGTTTTTATGTCCTTAAATAATTATAAAAAATAAATTGGCAAACATTTTTTAATATTTTTTTTATCTTTATAGACTTATTTAATTTTTTCTTAAAAATCTTCGGCTCTGAAATCCGAAAAAAATATAGAAAACATTTAAAATATTATTATAATGCTTTATTGTAATTTACAAATTAAAACATATTTTATAAATCTTTTCTTTATATTTTCTATTTTTACCTCATCTTTTTCTGATTTGATTTATCGCATATCAAAGACAACTAGATTTTTGAAACAAAAAGCCTTTATTTGCATAAATTATATATTAAAATGTTATTTATGTCTTTAAAATAAATATTTATAAATATACAAGTTCCTATTTTGTAAAACATAATATTTAGACAATTAATGAATATCTTTGCTAAAATAAAGTGTTTCTATGGTGAAATGAATAATTCGACAGCAATTTTAAAAAAATGTCGCAAGACATAAAATCTATAATAAATTTCTTTTTCATACTTCCAACTTTTTTTGATTTTATTAATAAAAAAATATATATTATGCGTAATTATTGAACTACAAAATTAATATTGATCTTATAAAATTCTAATCGAATTTACTTTATTTATTTATGTTTTACTTCTATTACCTTTAGAAAGTTCGCTTTATATTAATAGGAACCATTGCTTAACTGCTGCGTCTCTCTGTGGGACTCACCCAGCACTTATTGTTACCCGTAATCACCGTGGATTGGGCCCTTTCTCATAGGCAGCAGTCATTATGTGGAAGGAATGTGATTCTGTCTACTGTTAATCGCTAAGGTATACAAGCTAAAACCACACACTACACTTACCTATATCCTTGCTGAACGGTGCGGGATATTTTTCGATACTGGAGGCACAGTTCAACGGCTTACACAGCAACCTCTTATTTCTCATGGCTTTTCAATGCTTTATGGTTTATATTTTATTTATCACTGGCCTCCTATTGGATATTATTCTTTAGAGTAAATATGTTTGAAAATTAGTGGGGTGGGGGCAAGTGGAACCCGCGACCCCTCTCGATTTTATGAAATATATTTAACAAAAGTAATTATCAGTGATTTCAAAGTATTTTCTGTGTAGTTTAATAACTATAAATATGGATTATTTATATTCTGGCAAATTTTTCCAAAAAAAGCTAAATTTAAAGAAACTCTCCAACTAAATACTTTATAATGGTTAAAATCCTTTCTATGTAATTATTAAAATAATATAATATGAATATAAGCAAAAAAATATTACTAAAGTGATATATAGACTATAAAAGATATCATAACACCTTTCTTTGCTAATTTTATTGCATTTTCCAAATATCAATCTTTTACGCGTTACTGAACCCATATTTTTCCCTTGCAAAATCAATAATAATGCTAACAAAAAATAAAGATTCTTTTAAAAAATTTTACCGAAAATTGACCATATATTTTAGCACTTAAAATCAATTATAAAAAGGTTCTCAGGCTTTTTACATTTTTAACCCGTTTGGCAAAAAAAATTCATGATTATGTGTTATGTTTGGAAGTTTTAGAAAACTTTGGTTTCTTTAGATAATCAATTTTTCCACTCAAATCGGTGATGACTTACGGAAATTGCCCATCATAACAATAAATGCTTTGATTACTTGGACTATCTTAAGGGAATCTATTCAAGTTATTCCAGAGCTATTTTCAAGTGTATGAATAAATCCGACTTCTTAATCTTATTGTCGCTGATTTCCAATGCTTTCACTATCCCTTTCCAGATATGTGGCATTGATTACTGTTTGGTATATTGAAAATGTCTTTGCTTGAGGATTGTTTAAACTTGAAATAATTTAAAGTTAAATTACCGGGTTAAATATTTTCATCGCTTAGCCATCGCAACTCTTTAGTTCCGTATAATAGAAAAAAACCTTTCAATTTTTTAATAATCAAATTTTTACTTTTTCCGCCTTTGTTTGATAAGATATATTGAATTTACAATATTAACATAAATACATTTGTTCAAGCAATATGCTATTTAAATCTTTTATACGCGGTATTTGTAATTATATTATATAAATTAACTTTTTTAAAGTTCAAGGCTCAAAGATATATAATATTTTTTGTTTTTTTGCCTTAATTATTTATGAGTTTTCGTTTTAGTTTGCATTTTATAAATTTAATTCAGTAAGAAAAATTTAAATTTCAACATTTTTATTTTTTTATGCATATTATTTGTTGAGTTTGTAATATGCTCAAACAGTTATAGCAGGTATTTAGATAGATAAAAATATATTTTTGATTCAGACGGCGTGATGTATGAAATTTTGGGTTCTGAAATATTTAAAGATTATATGCAACTTTTGCACATAATTGATCATATTCTTGACACAATGACTTTTTACCCACAATAAAAACTTTTAAAATTAAAATTAGTGATTGAAATTTCAAGATTTATGATCAGACTATTATTCTTATAAAAGCGGCTATATTCGGCTTATCAAATTTGCGATAAAAAGATGAATTTCTTTTTTTTCTAAATGATTATATAGATTCATGAAAATCGAAATATGACTTATAAAAATTTTATAAAGCACTTTATTGATTTAATAGAAATCAATTTAATTCAATAAAAGAATTTATTCAAATATCTATTGGTAATTTGTAGAAACGATGAGTTTGAAATAAAAACAATATTTTATAATATTTAATAAAACTAACAATTTATAATCAAAATATTTTCAAATTATTATAGTTATAAAGCTCAAGTTAAAATTATATAATTTTATTTTTCCAACCGTAGAAATAGGATTTAAAGCTAAAATTTCAGAAATAGATTGTTTATAAGCACAAAAACTTATATTTTTGTTCGGAAAGCGGCATTCGGAATTTATTTTTAGATTAAATAAACGATTAAACATAGAAAAAGTAATACAATCTTATTTACCGAAACTAGCATGTGTTCAGAATATTCATATTTAAGAACTCCGAGGAGAAGAAATATTATACCGAGGATATTTTAATTAACCATTCCGTGGGTTTTTGAAGAATACTAAAGGGTTTATAAGGACCTGCATAATGCCGAAAAATCCAAGGCATCATATATGAATAAAACTTTAATTTAAATCTAATGTTTATATATTCAATTTCGTTTAAACAAATCAACGATGAGTTAATGATAGGTTCTTTAAATCACCAATAGATAGACAAATAATCAGACGGATATTTTATTCGATGATATTCTGAGCAATAGTTTCCACATATTGACAGTTTTTTTATTTTACAAAAAAAAATAAATTCGTATTTTAGATCCAAGATTAATCGTGATCATTTTTTGATCTAAATTCTTATATGGCCCGTTTAGATAAAATAAATATTTTTATTGATTATTTGCATCTTGTTAAGTTTTACGTATTTTAAATTGTGAAAAGCTTTAGATTTCACTATATTAGAAATTTAGTTTATAGTTCTTTTGATCGTATTGTCTTTATGCCTTTATTTTAAGTATATAAAGCCTTGAAGTCTTATATGTTCGAGCGTCTTTCTCAACTCTATTGTTTTTGCGCATACATTCGCTTCGTTTTTAATTTGCAAACTCTTTAACATACAACCATGGTATTTTTTGAACCCTCTATCCCACCTTATGATGCATGCTTTTTTTTACACTTTCAGCGACGAATTATATTCACAAGTATATCATATTTGACCAGTTTCTATTTTCAGCATCCGCCATTTATCGATGAAATGAAAATCTGGATTTCAATAAAGAAAATTCGATTTTTATTCGCATCGAGTTAAAAAATACAAAGACGGTATGCAAAATTTTGATGCCTGGCTTCATTCTAGCATCCAATACAATATATCTGCATGTTTGTTTTCTTGAATCAAATATTTATTTTAAAAAACTAGATCATAGTATTATCCTTGAGATTTAAAATTCTATCAATAATTTAAAATATCTACCTAACCTATACCAATAGATTGGCACGTTATATATATATATTATATTCAAGGGGTAATTGCATGATTATTTAAATAATAATTTAATTCCATGCTTTTTCTTTATTTCAAGCCAAAAACTTTATATATTTATTTGTTAGATATTTTATTTATGATATTGATGAAATTTCTTTTTATGCTATATTTGCCTAGCAAATATCACTTCACATCAATTTTATCATGTAAAAAAAATGAAGATATTTTTTAAAGATGGAAAGCAATAATTAAGCCAATTCGCTAATAAGATTATATATTTCAACTTTTATCGGTCAAAACCAGAGCGTAATATCTTATATTCTACAGAAAATATGCTTATTTTATCATGAAAAAACCATATTTAATTAAATTATAGACAGAATTTTTCCCCCTAAAATCTAAAAAATCAATATATGAAACTTATTACAAAAAGAAAAATTTTGAGTCTAGTACTAACCACTGAACGACTATGCATATTTAAAAGCGGAATATTGTTCACCAAAGTAGCTTACGTTGGGATTTGAGATTTATATGGATATTAAGATAAATTTGAGCGAAAAATATTTCATTATATCTGCCCAAAATCAATAAGAGCTTTAGAAACCAGTATTTTATTGCTGAAATCTATTAAAAAATGGTTATTTGAAAGCCAATAAATTATTATAATAAGCTATATCATTTATATTCGTATTATTTTTATTTGTCTGTAGGCTTCTAATGATATCCAAATAAAAATTGTGGTTCGTTCATTGAAGAATGTAGATTATCTATATTGATAATATGGCTTTATTTATACTGACACATATTAAAATGTACAAATCATCTATTCAACATTCGATTAACATTCTAATACAATAAAAATATAGCTCGTTCAAGTGGTCAAAAACATTTCATTTATTTCATTAGTGTATTATTATCAGTAAATATATATTATTCTCTAATTTTTTCGGATTTACAAGCCTTTTCGGTAAAAAAAAAATTACTTTGCATACTCTTTCTTTCTGCTGTTTTTTTTATTTAATACAGTTATACATTTTTAACAAATAAAATGCAGAATATATATAATTTATAGTATCTTACGTTTATTTATTCAGCTTTAGATCCTTAAAAGACACATACTATACAGAAAATAAATATTAATGAATTTCTGGCTATACATCGCGGAATCGATATACGGCCATGTTGTTATCAGATCAACCTTATTTACATTTAGTTTTATTTATACAGATAAGTTTCAGTAAAACCTTTATTATGTATTTTTTTAATTAAAGTAGCTTCATTTAAATATTTTATATGTGTTGAGCAGTTATATTTTTTTATTGTAAGATCTTTTTCGAACATTTAGAGGCATTCTTTGGGCGAATATACACACAAGTCGGGAATATGCTGCTGCAAATTTTATGAATACCTTTATTTATTGTTTTCCTTATTGAAAAAGCGATAAATTTATAAAATAAAACCCAAGTTATATCATCTTTATAATTTAAATTTATTTTTTTAGGCCTTAATTTTGCAAATTTAGACGATAAACCATAAATACAATCGAATTTTATAGCAAAAAAACCCAGATGCGTTAGAAATACACGTCACCTTTGCACAATATATGTTCATGTCGATTCACGGAATCAAATTTTCTTGAGTCGGCTTCTGTGTTCTTACAGGTAGAGCCTGATATATTATCTCCTTGTGATCTATTTTCAATATTTTTATCATTGCCAGCTCTTAAAATAAAATTCTGTGTTTCACTCGCGTCATCCTTAGAACATTCTTCTACAACTAGATCACTTACTTGTGTTTCAAAGTTAAATGAGCCTACTGTTAAACAATAATCACCTTCTTTTATTCGAAAAACATTACCATGTATATTTTGCAATTTCCAGTCAATTATGCTTTCTAGCATGTCGGTGTTTTCAATTCCTTTTTTAACACGCAAATTATGACCTTTAAAGGATATTCTATATTTTCTTTCTTTAATATCATCTTTGCTTACATCTATAAGAGTAACATTATCAACAAACCCAGTACCATCTACGATCTTATTATCTCTTACTAGCAGAGCCGCTGCACTAAAGGTAGAGGGTTCGGCTGCTAGGCGCATTAAAGGATTCGAAGATTGAGTTTCAATAAAATAAGTACGATCACTATTTGATTTGCTATCTAGGGTGGGTTGTTTTTTCTTCTCTCCGCATATGGATTGTGTCCAAAAAATCGTTTTTAAAATAAAATAAGCATTAATCATATTTCGGATTTCACGAAAATTTAATAAAGAGTGGACATCTCAAACTAAATTGCATTATGAAACGATTTTAATATCAAACAAGTTAATTTGTTTTAGATAATTTCAATATCTTAGAGACTCTGTTCTAAGATTGATATCACAAAAATTACTATATATTTATCGATTTAAACTATTCCCCATAAAAATGTCATGCAGATCAGAAAACCTTAATTATAGCTTTAAAAGCACAATTTTCCTCCTATTATATTTCTGTCTGCATCAATTCTTTTGCATTCTTTTTTTTTATATTTTAGGGGTTTTTTACCCCCATTTTTAGTCTTTGTCTTTGAATTAAGATAATTTTTTATGTGATATTTATCTACAATAATATCAAGCTTCTTTTTTTTTGATAAAATAGGAGCATTTGATCAGATTCAATTTATGATAATAATCAATTACACAAGTAAAAAAAGTAAAAATATATAAATATTAATTTATGATTTTTTAGAATTCAATATTTTTTTGCAAAACGAAATATAAACGCCTCTTATAACCAAGAGTCATTATTTTTGAATCACGCAAAAACCTTATAGGTCGATATAACCTATTTTATCTAATTATAAAAAGGGATAATATATAAATTATAATTCAGTACTTTCCAAGGTTTCAAAATTCAATAAAAATTGTGAACAGATTAAATTTTTATGTCTATCTATAAATTGTATTTTGGTACGTTTTTTGTGTTCATAAAAGTAAATTTTATCTCATTTCATATAAAAATAATATGAATGCACAAAAAAACCTTTCATATTAAATAATGCAAGATGAGTAATTTTGAATACTGTTTTATTTATAAATCTTATATGGATGAAACCTGCAAATTCTTGATTATTTACGAATCAAGTTATGCTAATATGCTTACTACTTTAAAATATTAAAATAATTTTTTGCTTAAGTGGTGCTCAAAATTATATTTGAACGATACCAGGAAGATTTAATCCTTAAAAGGCAGTTTAAGTATATTTATCACAATAATAATTGCAATTCTATTATAATAACAAAGTTATAAAAATGTAATGGTCTTTTAAATTATAATAATGCTCAATAGAATAGGAAGGTTTTTATTTTATTCACAAGCATTCCTTCATTTAAAATATTTTATAAAAAATCCAAAAATACTTAAATTATATGATGAAATGAAAGAGCACTCTAAATTCATAGAAATTGAAAAGAGTGAATATATAGAAGTGGGTATAGAGGATAATTCTTATAATTATAGATCTGATTGGTTCTATAAATGATTAAAAATTTTCCCTAAGCAATTAGAATAATTGAAAAATGCAGTAAATCTAAATAAAGATTAAAAATATAAACTAGTAAATAAAGCTATGTTTTAAATAGAAACACCACAGTTAAAATTTTTATCCTAGAATTAGAAATTTATATTCAAAATACGAAAAAGAAATGAATCAGTAAATGCCTTGATTTTTATATTTCTATTATTTTTGATTTTTTTGTGTAGGTAATCGAGATTTAATGCATTTAGCGGAGAGGACAAATAAATAAACATGAAATTATTCATAATTAAACTTTAAAACCATAAAAACTTATTATTTAAATATCATAATTCATGATTTACACACTCGTAATCTATTATTTCCATCTATAATAAGCTTTATAACATTATAATCAACCTACGTATTAATAAACTCGTTATAAATATATTTTAAATTCGATTGCATTTTTCTATTTTAAGCTTCATATTTTTATGCTATTTATAATTAGCCAGTGATTTTATTTGTATATATTTTATATTATATTTATTCAAAGCCCTAAATGACATTTTACACTGTAAGAGAAACACCAAATATTCAATCAGTTTATTCTTCTAATCCCAATCTTGTCCCATTTTATATAAATGAAGAAACATCTGGTAATTTAACTACGATAAATATAACTAAGAATAATGGGGATTATTTGTATGCATTGAGCGAAAATCGAGACATAAATATTTTAGATGCTTTAGGAAACAAAGCGATCTGCACAGAAGAAAATTCAAAAAATACAGATGTTCAAAAATCTAAAACTACAATCAAAAAGAAAGGAAAACAGGCAAACCTTTTCGGTTTCATAAGCAAAAAATAGCAGTGTCAAAACCAGGAAATTGTTTTAAAAAAATTTACTCACACTCTCATCATGCATAAAATTTATTTAAAATGTACTTGTTAATAAAGTTATCTTATAATTGAAAATTATTTTCTCAATATTGTTTAAATTTAAAATGGAATTCAAGAGATTACAAACATTTATTAATTCTTAAATAAATTATAAGTGGGGCCCTCGAGATTTTATAATTATTATTTTTTATTTATGGGTTGAGTTTCTTTTTATGAATTACATCTACCTAGATGTAGACAACCCATTAGAAACATTTCTAAATTCCTTAATGGATTTTTTTATACCTTTCCCAGATCTATTTTCTTCAACTGCTCTTATTCTGTCACATGATATGAGTTTAAGTATCTTGCGAAGTGTGAGAGCTTGCATACATGTTTCTACTACATCCGGGGTTTTATAAACCAAAACATATTTTTTATGGAATTTTCTAACCACGCCATCACAAGTCCATACATAAAAAGCTGAAATTATGATATATTGATTAAATTAAAAACATAAAGAAAATCCATACCGCTACTAATATTTAAAAATCAAAAACTCGATTTTTATATATTCCGGGAAGCAAAACAATCATGCATCTTAATCTTAATCTCATATTAAGTGTTTTCTGATTAGATTTCTGCACAGAAGTAACGCAAAGTTTAACTATTATAAAATTTCTCAAATCATAAAGTGATTTATACAGTAAGAATTCAGAAAAAAACATTTTTTTTTGTTTCGTAAAATATATTAAAAAGCAACGGCTTAGCACAAATTTTTTTATTAAGGGTGAATATCCTAGGGTTCTAAGATTAAAAACCAGTTTATAGCACCCTAAAAATGTACTACATTATTATGTAAAAATTTAAATTGATTTCTGTCAATCCTTTATAAAAATACCTTTTCACATGCTCAACACAGGTATTTTACCATATAAGACTTTTTTTGAAAAAATTACGAAAATTGGAGCAATACATCAAATTATATGTCAATTGAATCTAAAACATTAATTTTTTTTTGCAGAAGGATTTGCTTTTATTAGAATATTGATAAAATATGGGTTAATATTCTATAGTAAAGCGTAATAAAATTTAGAAATTTAATTTTTTTATAAAAAATAATTGTAAATCATCAAAATTTTGGACTATTGGAAACTACATATTTTCTTATCTAGCAATAAATGCAAAATACCAATTCAAGTGCACAGCCTTCTGTACTAATAATAGAAAATTATTCTTTTGTTTTGCTCATGAATTTAAAATTAATAATATTCAAATTTATAATAATTTAATGATTAGTATCAGTCTATTATTTGAGGCTTTCATAAATTATTGTCTACATTCTCAACGAGAATAAAAATATCTTGGGTTGAAAACTTAGACAATAATAAAAGTTACTTGGTCGAGCATATAGTCTATAGGCCGAAAAAAATACATTTAATTTATTTTTTGACAAAGATATATATATAAAAGTTTCACTGTGAATTTATAATGCATAAAAAATTAATTCTTAACTTTTACACATTTATTTATGTTGTATTTTACAAAAAAAATTAAACGGCATGTGTATTTCATTTTGTATAGACGAAAATATGAATCTACCAATATATTTTATTTCCTAGATTTTAGATAAAATCGAAAAATTTTACATTAGTGCCATAAAATACCAAAAAAAAATTGATGACCACCATTTAAGGTTTAGGGCTATATAAAGGTCTAAATTGTGCAAGATCCTCTTTCCACTATATAAATTAGTCTATTTAGAAATTTTGGAACCAAAACGATTTTATTAGGTCTTAAAATTTTTGGAAATCAGCAATGATTTTTAAATCAAAAAACAATTTATTTTATTAATCCAGGTTTAATTTTTATTTCTCAAAAATTTAAGTGGGATAATAAATAAGGGATTTAAGAACCATAAAAAATACTAAAACATATGAAATATGTTATTTTTGTACTGAAAATCATTAAAATTTAGTATATTAAAATTTAAATTCGTTCATAATTTTTTTAGAGTAGAATTTGATAAATCCATGATTTTTCGCATAAATTATGATATTTTTAAATTATAATAGTGAATTCCAGTGTTTTAAAATTTTATATTCTTTTTATGGGAATTTTAGCGTAAATTATATAAATACACCATTATAAAATTATAAGTTACAAACTCGTGACTTAAATACATTTGATGTCATATTTTTGAAAATAAGTTCCGATTTCAATTATGTTTACCCTTGAATGAAATTTTAGTTAAATGGAATGATATTGGTGGTTTTCATTGATTTATAAGGTGATTTTATGTCTCTATGTTGATCTATTCCCCTTTATATAATCCATAAATTACAAAATTTTAGCTGAATTTTAAAAATCTCAGATAGAATAACAAATTTCTAGAAAATACATTGAAGAATTCCAAATTATTGGGGGATACCCAATTCAGAAAGACTTTAAATGCATATTTTTGAATATATAATAAAATTGAAAGGTTTATAATTTCATTAATAATATTTATTAATCTTAATATTTTTTTTATGGCTTTTAAAATTAACATTTCAACGAAAAAAATATATTTCATGTTGTTTTCCATTTTCAAGTCGCTCAAAAATCAGACGAGAAAAATATAGTAAATTGGTATATAATATAATATTTTTATGTAATAAAGTGTTTTGAGCGTTTATAAATCTCATGATTTTTTTGATACGATGTGGGTGTTATTTTATGCCTAAGTACGAAGCTACATAAAGATACGATATCAGGATAACAGTAAAAATTTTTATTCAGTAAAGTACTTATATTTAATCCAATAGCTTATAAATCATGTATTGTGATCTCACAAGCCATTCATAGTTTATTAGTGCTACAATACTATGAATATAAAATTTAAATTCAATTGTCACCAGTTCATATATTATTTGAGAAGTAAATTGCGATCATTTTCCATATTTATTCTAGATATTAATGTAAAAAGGCAGCTCTTATAAATCATAACAATCAATGTTTTTATTTATATTAAGTGTATTGTTAATTTCAAAGTTTATGGTCAGAAAATTTTGTTTCGGCTGGTGTTTTTGTATAAATTATATTGATATTAGAAAATCAGTACAAAATTTATAATTCTATATGAATCTTTAATACCATGATGTATAAAATTCAAATCGTATTTTATAATAGGGAATGAATTTACTTAAAAAAATAGCCAAAAACAAAAGAGATTTATATTAAATGGTTATTTAAATTACTCCTTGACTATCACGATCAGGAAATAATAAATCTAAAGTGTTTTTATGATGAATTTTTACATTTTCCAGCATAAAAATTAAAAAAAAACACTCTATTTTGCAATAAATATCGTAACTCTGCCTACTTATGTCTGCAAAAACAGATACGATTGATATTTTTTTTTGAAATTTTCAGATAATATTATTTAGAATTCGTATATATACAGAATATCTATATTCTTGATAAAAGCAGATATAGAACAGTTTTTATTTACATTTTCTATCTTTATCTCAAATGAAACCATCATTCAATCCTAAGATAGTTCTAAAACATATATGAATCTTAAAGTCAATAATTAAAGCTATTTACAATATCCAAACTTACAATAAAAGATTTGTGTGATTTTTAGTATTTTATCCAACCGAATTTATATTATATTTTGAAATTTTCTTTTTTTTATAATGATGCATTTCCAGGTTTTATTAGAATCTAAAATATTTTGAATTTCTTGGTATAGCTATATCTCGTTATGAATTCCATCCCCTGAGACCGCGACAGCCCATTAAAAGAATTTCACAACACTTTAATGCATCTTTTGACGCTTTCCCATGATATGTCTTAATTAACAGATATTCTTCTTTCAAGTGATATGAGTTATAATTTATTGCGAAGTTTAAAAGCTTACATATACGCTTCTACTTAATCTGTGATTTTAACACCTTAAAATAATTTTTATGTAATTTTGTAACCACCCAATCACAATTCATTGAATATGGTATTTTTTTGTTTTAAATTTGTGTATTATACTAATTACATTCGACAAGATGTCGTAATTCCTATATTTTACATTCTTAACTTCATTTAAGCTGTCAAGGCTAGTTGTACTTATTTTAGTCAACCTAATTATTTTCTTTTTTATCGAATAAAAAAATATCTGATTGATTTTGACTGATATATATCCGTTTTTATTCAGGTATCTACCTTTATAAGCATATTAATTTTAGCTGATCTATTATACTGTGTGAGTTCTAATCTTTTTGGGGTTTTTAAAGTTGTAGCGTCTTGAAAGAGAAAAAGAAGGGATCTATCTATTTTATTACGCCGTATCGTGTGGTAGTGTTATAGTATTTTCTTGTAAACGGATCGCTAGATGATTGATTGTTAATATTGCTTCGTTGCAAACCGGTGCTTTATCCCCCCCCCCCAAAGAACACATTTCTTCCTTAAATAAAACCGAATTTTCTTTCCTATATGTGTTAAATATTCAAGCCTTTTATATGCCTTAAAGATCAATAATTTCGACCATATATATCTTGGTTCTAGTCTCGTAAAGATTGTGGCGTTTTGATTTAATTTAATTTTACACATATAAATTGCTTTTTTATTTATATCCAGTATATCAGAATCAATTTGCTCAAAAATATATTTTTTTAATTATTCTACAATTAGCGTTAGATTGGTCTTATTTTCTTTTTCTACTTTTAATATTGCAGCCCTTCTCGGTTTACTATTTTTACTATTTTCAAGCTGTTTTTTATAGCTAGTATATCATCTTCTTGGCTTTATATTCAATATTGCATAGCCAACGTTCTAATTAATTTCTCTTTATACATAATATTTATTCATTACTAGGCTGATGGTGGATAGAAAATTTGTTTTAAACATCCCTTAGTTTATCATCGAATTTAATGTATTCTTCCAGTTTCAATTTTAATGCACCCATAGCGTAATTTATGTGTAAATTTGCATTTTAATTGATAGTTTTGAATAGTTTTTTTGTATTTTGTTTAGTTATACATAAATTTCTTATTCTTTTTGAAATTTATTTTAATAATATAATAAGTTTCTAGTTTTTTTCAATTTCCTATTTTCAAATACCTCAAGATATTTAAAAGCAGCGGGTCTTAAATAAACGTTGCTACATGTGCGCATATTTTTGGTTAGCAGCATAATTATTTTTTATTAATTTCGAGAACTACTGCATTAAAAAGGTTTATCGTTTTATCTGATATATGCCTAAGTGTTTTTGGAGTCTTTGAAATGAGTTTGAGGTCATCTATGAACAAAAGGTGATTTTTTATGCAATATTTTTCATCATTTACTACGCGACCCCTGGGAAGCAATCATTCAATTTTGCTAAGTAGATTCCATAAAAGATGAATAAAAAGAATACTGACATTATTTTTGTAGTTTTCCTTTTTTTTCTTTTATGAATGATACATTCCCAATTTAAACCAATAGAGATAAAAATTTTCTCCGTTTTTTTTACAATATTTGATGTAATCCATATAGGTAGGTTATATTTTGCAATAAATTTATGCTGGTAATTATTTTCTATCTAAAGAATGTTTTATCTGCATTAGTTGTAATTTTTATAAAATAATTCAACCAATGGAAATTCTTTTATTTTGCGGTTTATATTCGGGATTTTATAATCCGAAAAACGGAAATTGTTTTAGACGATTTCTAGTCTCAAACCAATTCAATTTATTACTATCACACTTTATATCTAATAAATGTGGATTATAATAGAAAATACCATATTTTTTATAAATAATACTTTGATTTTTGTCTTCTAAAATTATTTACTTTAGGGCTTAATTATTCGTTATTATTTTTGTTTTTGTTCTCAAGCACAACTTGCTTAATCTCTCATGCACACAGCATATTAATACTTTCGGCCATTTTCCCCGCTCTGAGTCTTATTTAATACTTTTTCCCCGTTCAAGACTTATTAATTCAAGGGTTTTTCTCATCACCAATATTTGTATATATGCCTCAATCTGGTTAGTTACTTCGAGTTCTTTTAGATAGCTTTTAAGATATTGTGATTTCACACCGTCCTAAGTTTTAAAATATGGAATAATTTATGCCTTTAACTTGTATATTAATGACAGCTCACATGCTAGCAGATCATACTTTCACAATTTTCTTGTTTTCAACTATGTTTATGCTTTCAATACTAGTCAAACCAATTCTATGTGAGTGATATGGTTCTTCTTTTTATCATATATAGAATATCAGGTCTGTCATTTGGTAATTTTATATCGGTTTATATTCTTGTATCTACTTTAATCACTGGTAATCTTTTCCCGTTATTTCTTGTACTGTGTGTCTACGTGTTTTTTTGAAATATTATTTCCTTGTTAGCATAAAGTGAAGACACCGTATAATTTCGTTGTGTATTCTTGTATGGTCATGGCCAAGCCTTTTTTTATATCTGCTTGCTAAGTGATCGACAGTTTTAAAAGAGTCGTTATGGCGCGGGCATCTTCCACTTTCACCTAAGAAAATATTTCTATCCCGAATAAAACAGAAACTTTTTTGTCTATATCCATTAATTATTATGGCCAATATTGTGATAAAATTGAGATTATTGTGATCTATTACATGTAGGTAAGCAAATATGAAAAATTTTAATATAAAGTTAGTTTAAAATTCATGAATACTTCTAGCTTATAAAATAACTGGGTAAACGGCTATTTTCTTGCTGTTTTTAATATTCATATTGTGAAATTTCGATATTACCCATCTAAAATGATTTTTAGAATACTTTTAGGTTCTTATGTGATTAACTCCACACTTCTTTTCTTTCAGTTTGTTTGTATTGATTCCAGTTTATTACCAAGTTACTCATCTAAAATAATTTTAAGATTAAAATAACAAATCAACTTAGCATTTAAATTCTTTAATCGACGGTTCTATAAGATTTAATATTTGCTAAAAAAATTTTGAAAAGACAAAAGTAATTAAGTATATTATATTAAAGAATTTAAATGCATAATATATCCATACGAATTTGCATATCTTGTAATGCCTTTGGGCAATAAAATTATAATTTATATATTTTTTGGGTAATTTTTTTTTAATATTTGATATAGTTAATCATCTATGGAAAGTTTATTGAGATAGTATTATTTTTATAAAATTGATTTTTTCATTAACGAGCTTTTACAATACTAGATTATTTTTTTAATATCAAATGGGGGAAATTTTTCGGCTTATATTTTTTTGACGAAAAATAATCTTTTAAATTCTTTGCTTCTTTTTAGCACAAGATTCTATGTTTTAGAAATTAATTCCTATTCAAAGACATTAAAATAAGTGATAAATAAAATATCTATGTGTTTAAATCTAAAAAATAACAATTTATACTTCAGAGATTGGATTTGTTTACATTATCAGAATCAAAAAACAATATTTAAGACTTTTAAACAAAACATTTAACACGAAAGAAGCATATAATTGGTAAAAAAACTAAATACAACATTAAAGCACAGAAGGTTTTCTCTGAATTCAAAAAATATAATCAAATAAAATAGATGCTCAGAGTAAAGATTTATCAATATTTATGAATAAAAATTCTATCTTAATTGCAATTCCAATATATTTATTTCATATATGTTTTTTTATCAGTAAGAAAATTTCATTTAGAAAAAAATTCATCACCTCCAGACTTGAAAAAATGAATTTTAACTCTTATTTCACCTATAATGATTAAAATAAATTTTTGATTCTTTATATTTTATTTTAATGAATGAATGAATAATTGAAAAATAAGTAGTTTATGATAAAGACCAAATATTTTTGATCATTACTTCATTCTGTATTTCTATTTATTGCCTCTCAAAGACAATTTCGATTATTATACCACTCTGTATTTTTATGTTTCGTCTTTTAATAATGATTTCGACCATTAGATCATTCTGCATTTTTAATTTTCGCTTCCCAAGATGATTATAAATAGCATCAGTTTGCTGCCTTTTTTTATTTATATTATATAATCACTGTTTTAACAGTATTCCGATGGTTCTCGATAGAAAACCAGCTCGTGCGGTTTACAAATATTGAACCCACCATAATATCTACCGATAATCACTTTAAGATCCAGCTTTTCGCAATTTTATGATTATAATAATAATAGTTTCAATAAACCTCTTAGAGTAAATTATTGGATATTTACCTAAATACTAGGTATATAATAGATTTTAAACATTTAAGTGTTATTCTTTTAATTATTTATTTCTATTTTAATTGAAATATAAATTAATACACATACATCAATCGTGCAGTGAGTTTGGTTTAAAATACTATTTAGTAAAGATTTGCCCTTGATTAGATGAAAACTGATAGAGAACTAGTGAATAGATTTAAGCATAATCTTAGTCTCAAGAAGATTTATGAAATATATCTTGAATCACTTAAAACAAAGAAAACAAGTTATATTGCATATTTAATAAACGTGTATTCTTTCGCAGAACAAGAACGAGAAAATGGGAGTGATATAAATGAAATAAACGCAATTTTAAAAGAAATGAAGCTCAAACCAATAAAAGAAAGAAAATACAGTTTAATGAATCTCAAGGAATACAATACTTTTGATCTTATAAAATTTGCAGAGAAAGCATTTTCCTCAAATATAACAGATGAAGAAATAAATATTATTTCAAACGAAATGAGTTCAAGAAAAAATTTATTTTATGAGTTTATAAATTACACAAATAATATTCAAAAATTTTATAATGATCTGTATTATTGGCATCCTGGATTGAAAATAAGCGATGTTATTTCCCTTGTCTTATCTATCATTCCACCAAACGAATCGATTTTAAAATACAAAAGAATTCTCGCGGAAAATATGATTACTGGAAAAGAATTGAAAACTAATATTTTGATTTTATTGAAAGACAGATTTAATTCACAACATTTTAGCTCAATAGATGTCATGATATCTGATCACACAAGGTTTTTTAATGAAAATAGTTCTGGAATCGGAAATAAAATTGTATCACATGAATATTGGTGTGATGAGCTTAAAGGATGTGATCATTTCCCCTTAAATGTCTCAGAAAAATACGGTTTAAAAAGATATTTTACAAAAAATGACAAAAAATATGTTCTAAAAGGATGTTTAAGCTATGTTGATATAGAAATAAGCGGTAAAAGGACTGTTAATCTTACCATCCCTGTACATTATCTTGAAGATTTGAGTAACGGTGGAATTGGATTTCGTGATTTCTGGGTATCAAAGGGAATTTTCGACATAGAAGGCAAATCCATGATATAGAATATGTTTTTCGCTGTAGAATCTATAAATAATATTCGCTAAAGGCGCATATCAAATTTATTACTATTTCTTAAACATTTGATCTGTTTTTCAATTAAAAATTTTCAAGCTTTAAAAAACATATTTGTATAAAAATTGATAATAAAAAAATTACAAAGAGTTTCTAAATCCTGTCTCCTTTTTATTTCGGCCCATAAAAACTTAATATCGAATATTATAATTTAATTTTATGGTTTTTGCTTCTCTGTCACTGTAAAGAGGCCCTAGAAGATATAAATAATCATTTAAGATAATTCTTAAAGAATTTATGTTATTTTTATTCGCTATGTTACCAATACAATAGATTTTTATTTTATTCAGAAACTATTCAGCATATGACGATCGTTTAATAAAAAAAATGATAATAAAAACATGAATAAAATATTTAAATTTTGCTTTAACGATGTTTTGTACACGAATAAGTTACTGAAGGAAACAAAATTAAATAAATTAAATTTAGTGATGTTTAACACCCACAAAAATGAGCGAATCTTTGATTTAAATATATATTTTCATCTATAATACCATAATTATCTAATCTACGAATATTCAAGCCCAGAGAACAAAAAAAATGCGAAAATAATTTTATTAGAATGGGTGGTCATATAATATATATATGTGTGGTTTATTAAAAGATATTTGATTTTGGGCAAACTAAAACCTATTTCTCCCACCAATAAAATATAATTACTTCTCACTAGTTTGTATATATTTATTGGAAATACACACAATACCGAATTTCAGCAAATTATTTTTAGGAATTACTATTCTTATTTTCATTTAAGATAAATAAATTATCACAATATACATTTAATAAAATATCACCATAAAATATTTTATATACGAGCTCAACTAAAAAATAATTGTGTTTATTGCACTTTTTTTTATAGAAAACACCCTAGATTATTTTTAGATATATTATAATATGATTAGGAATATTATAATGATATATTTGATATTTTTCACCCAAAATTTGCTATTATAGAAGTTTTCGATTTATTTGTGAAGCCAGCATGAATTATGCATAAATTTGTCGCGAAATTCACCTGGTATCCCTAAAATAATTCGCTGATTTAATTGTATGTTTGAAATCACGCAAAGGTTTTATTACATAAAAAACCGTTTTTATAGAGATATGTTCACCGGTAAAGTAATGATATTTACGCATATTATAAGTTTATGTCTTATATTTGCAAATATAAACATTCAGCTATAAGTTGTCTTCGAATTAAAATACCTATATTTAGCCATAAAAATAAAACTACTAACTATATAAAAAAAAAGATATCATATAATTAAAAAAAAGTCGATAACTGCGCATTGATAAATGTGTTAAAATAATTCATATCAGATTATTTCTTAGCCAACAAATCATTTACATTATAAGTTCCTCAATAATAATAGTTTTTTACCTTCCGATCTCAATATTGATTTTTTCTTATAGATATTTGAAAATTTTATATGAGACACATGAATGTATAAGAAAATGAAAAAAAAGTTCAGCATTAAATTAATTTTTTAAAAATAAATAAAGTATTTTCATGTAATTTTTACTGATTATACATATTTACTTTGTTATATATGATAAAGAGCAAAGAAACCGAGTTCTTCTGCATTAAAGAAATATAAATCATGTACAAGTATTTTTAAATTTATTTTCATGTATTTTTCTACAATCTTTGATGTTATGCATCGAATTAATTCACACACTTGTTTCTTTCATGCATAAATTTTTAATTTTAAAATATCTTTTTAGATTTATTACATCAATAAAGAAATGAACCTTTAGATAATTAATATGTAAATTTGTTTGTAGATAAATAGAAAATCCCGATAAACATACTAGAATTGCCATTATTTAAATTTTAAAAATTAATCTAATGAAAGGATTAGAGATAACACACAAAAATTTTATTTTCAAGACTGTTATTTTTCGCACATAAAATCAGCATTTTTTCATATAATAAAATACGAACAAAGCATAAATATTATTGTTTTCATTCTTACATTTTTTTTTAAGTCGAGCAGTTATAAAATTAATCTTCTTTTTTTTAACAAATAAACACATGGGTTTGTAAATAGGATTTAGATTTTTTCAAAAAAAGATTCAGTCTGCCACATTTATACCTCAATAGTATTTTATTGTTATCTAATGCTGTTTTATTTTGTATTTTTGTAGATCAAACGTGACTTTGTAAAGAGTACATAACTTAAATTTGACAAAATTAGGTTTCAATAAAGGTTGGTCCTCTAAAGTCAATAAAATTTCAAAAATATTCTTGTCTAGGAATCATTTGAAAAATACGTTATTAATAGATATTATTATTCTGATAATTCTTTAAAATATAATTGATATGTCCAGATTAACACATATATCAAAATTTACCTATAAATACATTGAAAGATTATGTTCAATTAAAATGTATTAAAAATTTCATTTATATAAGGAAAAAGGCAAAACATGCTAAAAGATGTTATATAAAACATTAAAGGATAAAAGGATAAAATATTTTATAAATTTAAAAAAATATTACAAAACAAATTATGTTTAATCTAATGTATTCTTATACCTAGAAATTTTTTCTCCAGTGGAGGTTTTCTACCTTGAATCCTACATCTACCCATTCTTTTTAAATTTGAATAGATGGGAACGTCTATAAAAATAAAATGATGCTAACATACCGATAAATCCATAGAGAATATAGTTCCACATATCAATTCTAACAACATTTAACCACTTAAAAAAATCAATAGATGTAAATATTATCACGTATAGATTTCCTATTGCGACTGTAAGCAGCCAACCCGACAAAATCAATCCTTTCATATTCATGGGCGATTGTGAGTACACAAATTCGATTCCTGTCATTGATAGCAAGATTTCCCCAGCCGTCAATAAAACATATTGAGGTATTTGCCATAATATGCTCAAATCAGTGAGCATAAAACTCTCAATAAAGGCTGCGATAAAAAAGCTGCAGGATGCCAAAACCATACCACAGCACATTTTCGTGAGGCTATTGAATTCATATCCTAATCCGTGTATGAAAGGGTATAATACCCTTGTAAACAACGGAATAAATATTAATATCAATATTCCATTGAAAGCTTGCATTTGCGAAGGTATCAACTTAAAACTAGTAATATATAGATTAATTTCAGTATTCATGTTGGTGGCTTGTTCAACCCATGTTGTGCTTTGTTGATCGTATAACATCCAAAAAAATGGAATGAGTAAAAATACTTTCATGATCTCGAATGCTCTTTTTAAATCTTCCACAAATTTAAATCCGAATTTGTACGTTATACTTCTCCAAAAAATACACCTTTTTTCATCATGGAGCATTTCATTTACATCAAAATCAGTACCTTCAAAGAAAATTACATCCATCTGGCGATCAACGGGCTCGTGTTTACTAAAGAGATATATTTTAAAGCTTTCTAAAATCTGTTTACAGAATTTCGAGTCAGGTTCTTTTTTAACATACATATCTTTTCCAGCTAAAAATAAAATCAGGGATATACAAAGCAAAATAGCGGGTATTCCAAATGCCAAAGGGTAACAACTTGAATTACCAAAGCAGTATGTCTCGGCAATTACGGGAGAAATAAAAATAGAAAGCAAACTACCTGCATTTATCGAAAAATAAAATATGTTGAAAAACTTTCTGATGCTTTTAACGTCGTCTTTATCGTATTGATCCCCTCCAAACGTAGATACACATGGTTTAATTCCACCCGTTCCTATAGAGATAAAAATAAGACCTCCCCATAAAAGAAAAAGACTAAGTCTTAAAGAACTTAAAGTCGTAACAATTGTTCCTGCTAAATATATCATTGATAGATATAAAATCGTATTATATCGACCTAAATATGTATCGGATAAAATTCCACCAATAAAGGTAAAAAAATAGCACGCGAAGTTAAAGAAGTGAACTATTTTTGTCGACGAGCCTTCAGTTAATCTATATGATTGCCTAAGAAATACATACAAAAGAGCCCTAAACCCATAAAAACAAAACCTTTCACAAAATTCATTGGCCACAATAAAGCAAATGACGGATTTTGATGGTGATCGTTTTATCATTTGTTGTGATTTTGTTATTACTTATAAAGTCGTCGTGTTTCAAATTAAATTACATGAAACAATATTAAGAAACAAGAATTAAATTATAAAATTGATGGTTTTAAATATTTTAAAAGGCTCAAAAATTTGAATAGAATTTTTAAATAAATATATCTTATAAAATAAATATAAAGTTTACTTTGTTTAAACATAAGATGGGTGGCCGCGGTTGCAAAACACCATAAGTTGTATAGCAAGGATTCGGGTATGCTAATAAAGTAGAAACATTTACACAAACAATATAATAGAATAAAACACTTTGATCTGCAAGTTTTGAAAGCACATATATAGTAGAATTGTAAAGATTATTACATTTAAATCACTAATATTCATATCTGCTCTTTTAGTAAATTGAAAGTTTTCTAAAAATATAAACGATGAAAATTTATTGACCTACAAATAAAAAAAAAAGTAACATTTAGTAAAATTTTAGATGGTAAATCAATCAGAATGTATAAAAACGGAAAAACATGCGAAAAACATAATAAGCAAAAATATTACAATATTAATATAAAATAATTTTCATTATGTTAGAAAAAAATTTTATTTTATTTATATGCTAAATTATTTGTTGTAATTTTAGTTTTTGTTCTCAGGTACAGCTTGCTTTATTCTCTGTACGCACAGCGTTTTCATACTTTCGGCTATTTCTCCTTTCCAAAGTCTTCTTCAATGCCCTACCTTCTTTCGAGACCTATTAATTCGTTGGTTTTTCTCAATCCCAAGGTTTGTATATATGCCTCAACCTGGCTCGTGACATCTAGTCCCTTCAGGTACCTTTATTGATATCGTGTCTCCACACCGTCACATGTTATAACATATGGGATAATTTTTGTCTTGCACTCGTATATTAATGACAGCATTATACAACAAAATATAGATATCTAAAATATAAATTTAATGTCAATAAATTTAAGACAATAAATGAAAAAATAATCGAAAGCTTCAGTTGGGATTTTTCGAAGACTAACTTAATATTTATGATCTGAAACATATCCTGTTTCTATAGGGCCATCATGAATCGCCAAAAATAAGGTTCACCCTCTGGTTACAAGAGCAAATTTCCGTCATTTTTTAGGCGAAACGAACTCAATTATACTATGAAAAAGGTTTTGATCGGTATCCATTAAGGAATGCTTTATATTTCTATCATCTTGTTTTTCTTACAATTATGCTGGTATAATTATCGGAAACAAATTCTATTGATAAATTTATGTTATTTAATTGCTAATTCATGAATTTTCTGATAATAAGTCCTTCTGGTTCTAAACTTTGAAATTAAATTTTTCTGTATTTAATCTATTCATTTTACTGAGATAAAAAGTTAATATCAATTCCACCAGTTACATAAAAAAGACTTTTTCTAGTCTGTGAAACATCAATTTTCGATCTATATCAATTACAAAGTGGATACTATTGAGCAAAAATATGATGTTTAATCAATGAGGCCAAATGTTGTCATACTACCTACTATAACCGAAAACTAAATTCCTAAGTTTGCAGATATTATATTTGTTTTACCTCGTGGAATTCATGAATTCTTTACCTTTCCACATTTTTAACCTATTAAATGATGCATTATATCGTTCGCTTGCAAAAAATTTAGATCATAGCAAGAAAATTATTATCAATAAAAAATTTTATTTTTTCAGATGTGATATAATATTATTTATATGTATTTTATACGAAATATTTAATTTTAAATAGATGGAACATTTCAGCTTACTTAGATGGTAATGAAAAGGTAAGGCTGCAAAAATTCCAAAATACACTGCATTATACAAAAAGATATGTATTATAATAAAATAGATATAAAAATAGTTAATTTTTTATTCCCCTAGTTCCGCAATTTAAGATCTTTGCATATGATAAAATTTATATTATGAAACAATTTTTTCAATCAAAGATATCACAAGATTAGATCCGCTATTTTTTTGTTCTAATGATTCTTAAATTAGTATTTATGTTATAAAAAATGTGCATAAAAAATATGAATCATTCCTTTTTGCATTTTTATTTTCACATACTCTATCGCACTATAAACATTTTCAAAATTCACGAAATTGAAGAATGAATTATTTTCATCAATAGAGCCTAATAGTTATTTTTTTAACTAGAGCACACATTTTTAAAAATATTATAGATTTATAGACGGAATTTTATGCCTCGAATAATTTATTTCATGCATTTCGAATCACAAAAATTTATTTTTAATATATATTAAATCATTATCGACTATTTTATGATAATATTATGCAGTTTTACTTGAATATTCTTAGTGAGCTGTATTTTTTCATCTAAAAAAACCATATATATCTGTAAACTATTAATTATGAATAGAACATGTATTTTATGCATAAATAATTAGTGGAACTTAGTTCACAGTTATTTTCGAACTAATTGACGCTTATTATTCTAACAGACCCCTTGGTATTTTTCAGTGTATCTAAATAGAAAGAGAATGCAATTAAAATATTTCCGTCATGTATCAAAAAATCGTATCATAAGTACTTATATTATAATTTTTTTTTTAAATATGATAGTTCTTATCATCTAGCGTTCTTATACAAGATTTGATGTAAAACATCTAGAATGATCTAATGCGAATAAAGATTCCTTTAATCACAAAAATAAAATAAAATATTTATTGTTTGATATACTTTTTATATCTATTTAATGCAGGTTTCTACAATAAAAAAGATGATTTATGAATGAAAAAATCCACCCTGTAAAAATGTCTTATGCTTTAAAAATTTTGGTAGCGTAATAAGAGTTGGCTCATATATTTTGTATGCAGATAATTTTTAATGAAGTATTTCGCATTTTTTTTTATCAGATAGAGTTTATATTGCATAAAAATACCATACCATAAAATCCGAAGTTTTTTTCAACTGATTTAACATTATTTGTATATAACAAACAAATTCGTAAACTGCAAGATTATATACCAAATTATATTTAAAAACATATTTATCAAAATAGCTATTCGATCATACTTGATTTTACAAATATATATCCTTTATTTAGATTTTATATTTTTAATCAAACAAATTTGAATGTTTTTAGTCTATCTTATAGCAAATTTGCATAGTTTTTAGCATAAATACATAAAATCTAAATTACAGAGATTTTCACAAAAATTATTTTAAACCAGGTTTTCGTATTTATCATATAAATCTATTCCTTTTAAGAAAGAATGTATTTATATTTTTAATTAGAACGGAACTATGCTTGGACTATACAGAATGAAAATTAAAGGTTTTTTATAAGATTTTAGAAAAGATATATATCCGTAAAAATAAGCTTTTTATAAAAAGTAGATAAAATTTAGCCTTCATTAGTAAAAATAATTGCCTTAAAAATCAATATACAGTGGCTTTGATGATTTATAAAGCGAGGTCTCTAAATATTTAGCCTTAAAAGATACCTAATTATGTTAAAATACAACATATGTGCAATTTCGGGAGAAATTTAGTTTTATTATTAGTTTTTCCACGATTTATAAACGAATGTATTTAAAATAAGGTATAGATAAACTATATCATAAGAAAGGTATTTTCGCACTTAAAATATCAATCAGAGTGATGAAAATCGTGTTCATTTCTACCATGTTCGGTTATCTTCGCATTTTTTCCAGTGGCCGGGTAGTGATCCGATCCGTCTAAGCCTTTTTCATCATCAGGAATATCCCAGTCATCTATACCCCTCTCACCTTTATTTGATCCAAGGCGACCATGTGGCGTTCCATCGCCTCTATAACGACCCTTTTGATTTCCGGAATTGTTTCTATCGTTGGGATCGCCATAGTTTGAATCGATATAGGGTTCTACAGAGTCTGAACCTCTATTTCTGCATACTTTGTCTACTTCTTTGTCACAATAATGCATAATATTTCCGGCATCAAGTATACTGAATTCATTTGGATATTTAGAATCACAGGGTTGACCATTCAAATAGAATCCCCTGGAATTCCCATCAAATTCTGGCGTCTTTACCAAACAATTTCCATTGTTAATGATTTTGAATCCGTTATCGCTTCTTTCTATCCGCCATTTAGTTAAATTCGAGCTATATGGAACTTGTATTATTCCAGGATCGGTATCTTTTCTACTCAATAACGTTCCACAAAAGTCGAGTAAATATTCATCACCGTACTCATTCCGTAAAAGTGCGACACTTGTTAAATCGTCAAAACTCTCTAAATCTGTGCTTTTTATAAGTCTCATTACATTATTGACTTTTACAAGATATAATTCTTCATTTCCCGATAATTTTATTCTATAACCGTGATACGGTTTAAATCCATAACAAAAAAGGAAAAAATAAAATATCCTGCAGCGTTTAACACATTTCATTTTACTGGTCTCCCTTGTTTTGATAATCACACTCGTATAAAAACTCAAACAACGTTTTGAAAATGAATCAAATCAATCCAATAAATAATTATTTGATAAAATTTAAAATACAATTGATTGATCTGAAATTTTTGCAATAATTTTTTTTTTGATCCTTAAAAACTAATTTAAAATAGGATGGATATTAGCTTTAGGCTGCTATAATCAAATAAAATAGTTATAACAACACCTCTTAAATGCCATAAAAAAAATATAGATAAATGCTAATCAAATAATATGGCGTAAACATAAGTACCAAAAGTTTTATCTTGGGTATTTGGAATGGTATCAAAAGCAAAGGCTACACAAAAAGTTCTAAAGCATAAAAATTTGATTTGCGGCTTGATATAGGCTATCTATTGAATAAAATATTAAAGTGAATAGATCGGAGATAGGTTTTAACATGTATACTTCTACATTGCATCAAAGTCATGATTAACCAATAAAAAATTTGTATTATCTCACAAATAAATTTGATGCGGTGATTTTATTTTCTTGGTGTAAGATAGGGTCATATAAATGAAATAATTGGAAACTATTAGTAAAGTATAGATGATAATATGTTAAAAGCAGGATAATATAATTTGCTTGGATTTGTATATAATTAAAATATTATATAGATGCTGAAGTTTGATTAATTTTTATGACATGACAATTAAAAAAGCATTTTTCATATTACTAATTATTAAATATCTTTCGTAATACCAGGAAAAAATATTTTTTGTGGTTTTAATAGCATAAAAATGCTTAAACTTTTAGATTTTACATTGCTCTTATCTGATGCTATAAAATTTAATAATATTAAAAAAAATGTTGCAGGAATAATAATATTTCGCACACAGTAAACTAAAATATTTAAGTATATTATAGATTAATAAATGTGTTATAAAATTAGACGATCCGATATTTTGTCGGATTAAATTTTTTAAAGAAATCAAGGCGTCTTTGGGAGCTCTGCATGCAGTTACTTTATTTATTTATTAGGGCGAACACACTTCTTGTGCCGACCATAAAATTTTATCAACTAATTTAAAAGATGATCATATATATGTGTCGATACCCATCCACATCTAGAAGATATTTGATGGTTTTCGAACTTAAAAACACAAGTAAAAGCCATTTATTTTCATTGAATATATTTGAAGTGAGGTTTTTTCTTTTATTATTAGTTTTAATTAATAAAAAAAATTTAATAAAAATTTAACACTTTAATTGTATATTCGAGAGAAAATATAAATATATCAATGGAAACTAAATAAATTAAATGTTTATGATCTTAATTCTCTTATATTATGCTTTTTTTAATTTCGTATTTAATTTTTATAAAAGGAAATTCATATATTTTTGGAAGAAAATTAACATGCCATTATTTACTTTTGATAGATTCCAATCAAATCCATTGAGCATATTAGAAAGTCAAATTAGCAATATAAAATAATACTTGTAAATATTCAAAACTTAAAGTGTGGAACTACAATAAATACAAAATTAATTTAACTATAATCAGATAATAAAAAATACTCGATGGGTAATTATACTGAAAAAGGTGTGTTTTAGAATATAATTTAATCATGAAATGTGCCATTTGTATATACAGGTGGATGTATCAAGGGATAATACGCGCCATTTATTTACAATACTTAGGTACTATTAAAAAATACAATCATTAAATTGAAATACATACAATTATATCTTTAATTTATACAATTATAGAGTTTAAAATAATTATTAATCAAAACCTATAAAAAACAGCATTTAAATTCTGGACTTGTATAAAGTTAGAATGTTTAAACATTAAAAATTATATTCTTGATATTTAAGAAAATTAGAATAGAACTAGATTATTTTTAGGTTTAAATTAACTAATATATATGAATACACAGCCAAAAATTTATTCTTCTTGATAATTTGTATGTTTCATGAGAATTGTAACCCCTAATCATTGATACATAGTCATTTTATTCGGAAATTTTTATAATTCGAATCGACTGAATAGTTTAGCCCACGTATATAATATATTTTAAACTATAATATCAGCAAATAAAGCAGTTTAATTACTTAGCATGTAATTTAAAAAGAACATTTTCTATAATTCCCTAAAAAAAACAAAAAATGACCAACAAATTTTTTTTTGAAAGAAATTTATATTCATGCATATTATATCTTAAATTGCAAAATAAATTTGGTGGAAAAACCATTTATAAAATAGCTTGAATTTGGTGTAAAAAAACTGGAATTGGCTCTAATCCGAAAAAATTGTCAGTATACAATAAAAACACACATTTTTACTTTCTGAATAGTCTTAAAACACTTTCTAATCCTGAAAAATATTTACCTTTAAATAAACCTAATAACTCCAATGAAATTTTAATACCAATAGTATCTATTTTTATAGGACAGTTTCGTTCCCCTAATATATCATAGGTGTCTTATGCAGCCAATTTTTTTAATTTAGTAAAAACTAATATTCTTATGATACATTACCGATAAAATTTTCTATAGTCATAGTAAAAAAATCACAACCTATACTTTGAATTATTTACATTTAAATGATCATTATTACAGTTTTTTGACGTTTAAAGTTGTCTTTAAAGATAATTGGCTGTATTTTATTTAAACTGGCGCCTTATATTCAAGATTGATAATATATGAGCTTTGATTATCTATATTTATAATTAAAACTAGAATTCTTTTATCTTTGACTTAAATTTGATTTATGAATTTCGGCATTATTTAATAATATTTTTTTTAAATCTCACCAGAAAGAACTCGAAGTCAAAAATCAACTATAGTCATACATTAACTGATATGTTTGAAGAAAACACTCGAAAATATAGGTCTTAAACTTTGATGACACATTGAAAAAGATGTAAGAGAAGAGGATATAATCAATGATATATATATGATGTGTCTACGCCAAAAATATCATGTTAAGCCGAAGTGAATCTCTTAGATTACAATTTAAAAATTGAACAATAAATAAAATAATGAATTCTGGGATCTAGCTAAAATAAAAGCCATATTTTAACAACATTATAATTTAGTCAGATTAAAAGATACAAAAACAAAGAAAATAAATAAACCTTGAACATGCATTTTTTTATAAAAATCATGCCAACTATATTACCCTAAAGTTAGATATCAAATTTCTTTATATTATAAAAAAAGGAGAAAGCATGGAAAAAAATTTACAGCTTCTAAATTTTATAAAGAGAACAATATTTTATACATTGCCAAATAATTATGATTCAAGTATATTATGAATATATAAATTACATTTTTTCTAGAATATTATTCTCTTCATAAAAATAAAAAATTTTAGCGCAAAATGATTTTACTCTTAGCAAGTATATTCGTTACAATATATTTTATAGAGGAGTTTGATTGCCGCACAAAATATATATTTATTTTTTTACGGCATATCGAAAAACACCTTTAAATAGTTGTATGATTATTAGCCTCTTATTTTATTAACTTTATTTGAAATGAAAAACTGTATTTTTCTTGCACAATTTTTTCAATCTGTAATTTTATCATATAAATTTGTTTATTTAATTAAATGTTTAATATTTTTGCGTAATTTAATATCATTTGAAAAAATTTCAAGTTCTATTATTATGTCGACGCATTCTATAGAAGGCTTGGAAAAGCTCCTCTCGATACTAAAGGGATTACGACGCAAAAAAACCAATTTATAGCAGCCCGATGTACTACCAACGTAAACAATGGGTCTGTAGCTCAGGAAAAAAACAACACAATATAATAATAAATAATTAGAGGTGATTAAATGTGTATTAAATATGATTTAATCATTAACTTAAAAATTTTATCTATACTATAAAAACCATAATGGTCAAATTTAAACTGTTAGTAAAGGAGAATATAAATAAATATTAGCATTAAATAAATTGAAGCCTTTTCTTCTGGAAAAATGCTAAACAAAATTTTTTTATGCCATAAATTTAGAAATGGGCAAGATAATTTAGGGTTTAAAAGATAAAATCTATTTTATTTTACTTTTCTAAATATAAAAAATAGATCTTGTATCTTTTAATGAATTAAGCAGGTGGAATATATTGATTTTTAAGCTATAAAACTAAGGGTATAGACCTATAATTTACTTTAATTTTCACATAAAAATATATTTTGTATATTTTCATGATTCAAGCAAGAAGGATGCATTTGTTTCTATGGCATATAATTCCATACATATAATGGCACATGGATTTATAATTTAGATAAAATTTTCGCAATATAAAAATTTGTATCTATTTTTTCATGAATTATCCGAAAAGAATAATGATTAATACAGATTTTAAATTAAATCCATGTATATGTTCATACCGATAATCATGTATTCAATTTATAAAAGTAATTTAGTGTGATTCTCCCAGCTAAAATGTGTATAGTTACATATGTATCGTGTAAATAACAAATATAAGCAGCAAAATTAGGATTTAATACGGTTATTAAATGTTCTAGGATATGAGAAAAGCTTCAGTTCACGATATTATAAAAAATATACACTACCATTAAAGTGGTTTTTTATTTGAATATTCGATTTTAATTGGATTATAATCTAAATTCGTTGGCTTTAGTATAATAAACAAAATCACTTTTTTATATTTGAAATATTTAATTCTATTAATGAATAATTTGATTAAGAATCATAAATTAAAAAAAATTACGCTTTTGTGTCATGAAAAAATAGTTAGATGAAGCCTATTTTTTTTGGGGGGATTTTAACAGGCAATTTGATATACTATAATCAATTATATATATAACCCTTAAAAAAATCTGAAAACTAAAAACCAAAAGAGATATTGAAAATTTAGTTCCCTACGATCACATATTTACCATGAATGTCTATAAACATTATATCATTATTTAAACTATATTGGTATAATAAAATAAAGGTAAGGATGAATGGTTTTGATCCACTAAATACATTTTATCACATAAAAAAGGAGTATTAGATTTACCGGAATAGCCATCTCAGCATATTCCTATATAATTATCTTTTAGTCCATATTGAGGATACAATTAACTATAATTTAATGAAATGGAATATATAAATTAAAGGATATAATTGAAAGACAATTAAAATTTTATTTCTTTAATAATATTAAAGTATCTTCTTCTGCATTGAGCATCTGTTCTGCCTTTAATCTTTTTAGCGACTTCTGTCCAATTTTTAGCACCAAATTTTTCTACAGATTTTATTAAAATATCATCTTCAAATCGGTTCCATTCCCCCCTTTTAACGGAAGGATTAAGAACATTCATGTATCTTTCACGGCATTGGGAGTCGTTTCTAGTCATAACCATTTCGGATATTCTATTCCAGCCTTTACATCCATATGTATCAACAGCTTCTATTAATCTTTTATCCTCTTCATGTGTCCAACGACCCCTTGTAACCCCTATTTGTAGCCTGCTTTTGTACCTATGTAAGCACTGTCGCTGGTTTTTTGTCATAACATAACTGCTAATTTCAGTCCATTTACCTTCACCATAAATTTCAACCGCTTCTTTCAACTTAACATCTTCTATTTTTGACCATAGACTTCTTTCATTCATAAATCGCTGAGAAATAAATTTATATCTTCTAAATAATTCAAACGGCGGTCTACCCATAACGAGACCCAGATCCACCCAATCACATTTTTTAGTTTGGCCGGCTCTATAAATAGTTTCATCTTCATCAATCACAAAAGGAAGTGATCTGTTGTTTTTATTTATCCACATATTATAACATTTGTTCACACTAAATCCAGTATTATGCGCTATATCATTCCAAAATGGGCCATTAATGTCGACAATGTCCATATATATATTGGGTGTTTCATTTACATCCCAACCATAATCGTACATACAATTTTCAAACTTAATTTTTGAATTGGTATTTTTTGGTTCAAAGGTTAAATCTAGAGTTTTAATTAAACTTCTATTTTTGGTGAATTCCCTTTCCTGCCCAGCAATCGGAGTTACATATGCTTGCAAAGTCTTCAATTTATTGGCAAGTGCATCAAGTCTTTCAAATTTCTTTTTTAGAAGAGACGTCTTGATTTCCATTCTAATCATCCTGTTTTTCGAATTCTTAATTTCTACTTTTTTAATGTGATTGTGGTTTCGGAATTTAAATTTATTTAATTTGCTATTCATTCAATGGGGTATTTAAACAAAAAACAAAAATAAAATCTAGACTAAAAACTCATTATAAATCGATCAATTTCCTAATAAAATTTTTAACACCAGTTTATCGCTTGATAACGAACAGTGTCGATGTGATTGGCCATGAATCCAAAATACTAGCCATGAAATAAACAGGAATAAATATTTTAAATATGAAAAAACAGCCGTAAATTATGTGAAATGTTAGCAAAATTTCAAAGCTGCTTATTCAATATACATAACAATAGCAGTAAATAATTCTTTTATTGTTATATACGAAGAATTTTTTTGATCTTTATTGATCTTAAACAAAATGTAAATAATCACTTAAAAATAAATTAAAGTTAGTTTGACTGCATGTAACACAAAAAAATTTCAAATCATTAGTGATCTTAAAAAATAAATCTATATATGCATTTAAAAATTATATTAAAATTCGATTTTTTAGGTTTAGTAAGGCATTACAAAACCATTGAATATTTTTTATTCGATATTAATTATGCCAATAAAATTTTCGGTATTTTCACCCGAATTTATAAAAATTGGTTATTAAATCGTAGGAGGATTGCATAATTTAGTTTGATAATCACAATTCGTATTTTTTGTAGTTAAAATTGTAATTTAATGGGTTTGTGCCATTATTTTTATTCAATTACTATAATATATTATGCGAGAGAGTGCCCATAAATAAACACATAGGAGCTTATATGTTGCTATTAATGAAGTTGAGAATAGTGAATTTACACAGTGTGATTTTTTAAAGCTCGCACATAATCTTTTTTCGAGTTTAGTACTTTAAAGCTAAAATATTTTGGGATTAAAAGCCCATTTCCAATTTTTGTGAGCATAAAATAAGAATATTAAAATCCACAATCTAAATAAATATTTAAAAAATAATTAGTGTGACTTTCGTAAATAAATCCGAAAATCACATATAATCTAATATTTGACTGGGGATATCGTATATTGGCATAGAAAAGTTATTTTACACTTCGTTTCTTTTCTACTAATGTAAGTAGAGTGGATTCAATTCTTTAGGATTGTAGTCTAGTGGATTTAGCTTAAAATAAACATAATTTGACAATATTAAATATTATTATTACTAGATACTATTTATTTATTGCGATTTTATAACAATTAAAATATCAAATAAGACTGTTGCTTAAATATTAACCAGAAGCCATAAATTTTAATCAGAACAGAATCACATATAAAATTTAGCAAAAATTAACATACACTATTTTTTTTATTCTGTTGTCCCAGAATTTGAGCTGAAATTTGTTTTTTTACTGATTCCAGTTTTACTGTGGACAATATACATACAATTTAAGATAGTAGAGGAATATTATTCGTAGAAATTTAGCGGTACTCTGATGTAAAAATTCTTTAATTTAAATGACTTTGAAACAAACTTTTGGAATTTCTAGCTGATTTTACGATTACAAAAAGATCTAATTATCATTTTAATTTATTTTCATCAAAATTTTATATGTAGATTTAATTTACAAATAGATGACGTATTTCTATACCCCTAGTTTTCATCGATACATTAAGCTCAACCATATTATTCATAGAATTTTATCCAATTTAAACCAATAGGCTTCAAAAAACAATAGAATTTCCTATTGACAAATAAATATGGTAACATTTACATTTTATGTCGAAAACCCCAACCCATCAACATGTAAAACTTCGCAAATAATAATACTAAAATTTTTTCTATATATTACTTCATTATCACAGATTACAATTTATTATCATAAATTGCTGTATACAAATATATTTCATTTAATTTATACGATTTGTTCACAAAAACCATGAGTTGTATGTTAAGGAGCTGAGGATGCTAACTGATTCACAAGAATACGCACATACAATAGTAATATGAATAAAACTAGAAATGAGAATATCTTTAGAGGAAGCCATGAAGAGGATAAGTCTGAAAAATTACAAATATGCAGTGCTTTATAGGATAATTTATAATTTTTTTTGTGCAAAAAAAGTAATATATATAAAAAAATTAACCTATTCACTTGATAAAATCTTTTAAAATCGTTTCTACTTTATACTGGAATCTAAATAGTTTTTTAAAAATCCATAAAAGAAAAATTAAGCGTATATTTTCGATTAAGACCTAAGTTTTATCAACTTATCGGTTTCCTTAGATCAAGACATAATTTGGAAATTAAGAATATCGTAAGATTTCTAAATGTATATCTTGGCGAATTCCTAGGGTCTATTATCATCAACAGAACCTACCTTTTCTCAAATAATATGAGTTTATTAAGTATCTTTAAATCGCAATATTTTAGATGATGTTTTACTTAAAATAAAATAAAAATTCAATTTACTAAAAATATCCAAAAAAATCTGGTACTTAAAGTTATAAATTACCTGATATAAATTAACAATAATTTAATCGATATCACGTCTTTTTTATTTTAAAACAAATCTTATCGAGTGTTAATTTATACATAGGATATTATCAGATAAATTAATTCGTATATTTTTATGTCATCCATAAAATGGTGTGGTAAGCCTAATATCACAAATTTCAGTCCGAAAGACTTAACTGCTAAAAATCACATCTAGCGATACTTTCAAACCATAGGATGCGTAAAACTATTGATCAACAAGTCTTTAAAATAGTGAGATAAAGAGGAGGATCAAAAAAAAGAAGACATAGCCAAAAGTATAGATATGGTATCCACATAGGAAACTAATTAATTTAAGCAGAAAAAAAAAGAAAACGTAGAATCATAAAAGTAAACGATAAATTTATTTTTTAATATTCAAAAATTTATCCAAAAATTACGGGAAATAAATATTATAATTCTTTCTTAGATATATAGAATTTTGGACGTGATTATAGTGACAAATAAAATTATTCTATACTGTTATAAACATACATAATATTTCACCCTATTTCTAAATTATTAATGGTATTTGTGTGTCGCCCATGGGAGAATTAGATAAAAGATTAATTTTTGATGGTCAAATTCGTAAACATATTTAGTTATGGAGAGTATTTACAAAACTATTTGTGCAAAATATGTTCTTTCTCACATTCTATCCCTACTATATTTATATAAATAATATAACTTAAAAAGAAATGGATTCAGAGAATTTACTTGGAGATTTTTAAAGAGATATTACAAACCTTGGCAATAATTTTTTCTAAATTTTATAAAGAAACATATCAGATTTTAAAAATTTTTGATAAATAATGAATTTAAATCTTGGTTTTTATATCTGACTTCCAACATATTAAATAGACCACCAAAGTTCTGACATATCTAAAAAAACTTTCACTTTCCCAATTTAATGTTTTTTCAACTTCAAAAGAATTTTATCAATAAATATTTTTTTTGTACTAGAAAAAAATACTGTGTGTTTTATCTAGACCATGTAAAATTAGAGATCTATCTATAAATCATTTTACCCGACATATTATACCAAAAAACATAAAAATGATCATTTTTATATTATTTACCCTATAACTAATCATAAAATACAAATTTTATTTTAGTTTTAATTTTCATATTGTTAAAATTGTGATTTTCAGATCCTTTAAGTCAAGGTTAAATTTATTAACATAAAATTCCTTATATATAGACCTATACCGCACTTAAGAAAATATTTGAGTTAATAATATAATTTTTTATGATCTTACAATATTCCGCTGTATCGAAAATACGGGTGGTTTCTTGGCCAATGAATAATGAAATCGATTAGTGAAACAAAATTTAGTCGATTCATGGCTGATAATTACCAATTTTTATAATTTTTTGATTTAAAATGGATAAATTAGTTGTATTATTATTAAAGTAGTACTATTATATATTTATTTAAGGCCCAATTTTTCTTTCAACTCTTCATGTTTACTCGCACAAAACTGAAGATTGCTTATATTATAGATTTTATGCATGATATTCACAATCACATCATCCAAAAGTCTTCCTTAATACATGTAATACCCACAGACTTATACACCCAAGTGTTTTTTCAATACTATTGTTTGTGCGTATGCTTCCGTTGGTATATTAAAATAGGAAAATTATTATTTTGAATCAATATAGTATGGATTCCATTTTTAAAAGTTATTTTCTCTAATAATCAATTTTGAATCAAAATTATCCGAAAATTAGTCATCATTTTATCTGAAAATTTAAATACAAAAACCTTTGTGATGATTTTAGTTTTTTCTGTATTTAAGATGGGCAAATTTCACATATAAATTTTATATTGCAGAAATTATAATTCAAACCATTTTTTATATTTGATTAATCTACATATACACCCATAAAGTTGATAAATGTCAGCATTCCAGCTGCTATATATCATTTTTTGAGATTTTAAAATTTAATATAAACCATTTTTTTTGAATATTATAAAATATTTTTTAGATTCGGTGTTAGTCTTGAAGATTATAGCTTTAAAATCTTGAATATTTTGAAAGCTGTCTTTTATGTTGTATTATTCAATTATAGACTAAACACCTGGTTAAATTGTCTTGTTGAAATCCAATTTTTTCGAATATTAGTGTGAATAAGATGTTGAAATTGATATTAAGCATAGAATTAGTATAAATATCATTGCATTTTTAATTTTAATTCTACAAAATTAATTATTTCCCGCCTAGATTCGAATAAAAATCATCCTAAACATTGCATCAAAGAGAGGTTTAGTATTTTACGGTATTAATATAAGAATAAAAAAAGTAATTCAAATGTAATATTGTATTGAAAAAAACGTGTATAGACTTTAAAGAATAACGGCGCCTTCAAGTAAAAAGAAAAAGATAGAAAGATCATTCTATTCACACCAAAAAAATTGCATGAGAAACCAGCAAATTTTAAAAATTTAATATTTTTGGGTCGGCGAAATTTATTTCCTCTTTAATAATTTTCTGTGGTTTTAGGTTTTAAAAAAACATCTTCTGATTGACTTATTTTATACAAAATATGTTTCTATCAAACATTGCTGCCCAAAAAGTTGTTGTGTATAAAATTTCATTGCAAAAATATATATCTATCTAAAATAAACTAAATTAATTAATAAAAAAATTATGACCTCTTTAATAAAATATAAAAATAAGATAAACAATTTTATCCAACTATAAATATCTTCAAGCTTGTTATAAATAAAGACGCATTAATTTGATGACTTAAATATTTAATTTTAATCAATTTATGTTTTTTATATAAATTTTATAAACAAAAGTTAATTTTATTATTTATAGCTGAAAAGTATATGATTAAAAAAATAAAAATTTCATTAAAAGTCGGTAGATCACAATCTTATGTTTTATATAATATGTAAAAAAACTTTATTTATTTGTTATTATTAAAAAAACAAAAATACCATTTATTGCTATAAAGTCATTTTCCAAAAATTTTATTTGGGGTAAAACATAGTTTCGCGGCTTTTTTCTGATTATTTAATTTAAATATGTTTTAAATAGGGTCAAAAATTTGAATAATAACGACCTTAAGGATCTGACCTTTTATTAATCAGATTATCAGAAATTTATGTTTATAATTTATGATGTTTTCCGATTGAAGTTTAGTTATTTGATTTAATTGACTTAGTTATAAACAAATGAATCAAAAAGACTATATTTAACCTGAATATATTGTTTAGATATCACTCTATTGTTACAGGGTATATAGTTTTAAGCTTTAATTGTGATTAAAAATCTTAGCATTTCATTTTAAGTTTCGTGGATTAAAAGATGTCGTTATGATTGAATACTATATTAATATAACTATATATTCTATCTAATATGTATTTATATTATTTCATAAAGAATACATCATCTAGAATGATAGCACAGTTAAAAGCAGATCCCACACACAATAATGATGAAAAGGAAAATAAGAGAACCATAAATTTTCGCTTGTTTATATTTGCGTAATATCTATGGTGAAACAAAAATTTATGTTTCATATAATTAATTTCTGAAAAGAAAATCAATAGATGATGGTGTTTTTTCTATTCTTTTCGTGTGTTGTTTTATATTATGCAATAAAATTCATGTTTAAAAGAAAGAAGCTAGTATTTAACGGTAAAAAAATACTAGTAATTGGTGGAACTAGTGGTTTAGGTCTGTCTATTTCTAGATTAGCAAAGAGCATGGGTGCACACGTAACTGTAGCCTCTCGAAACCCAGTTAAATTCCAGAATGAATTTAAAACACTTAAACTAGATATATGTCTTGATGATTCTTATATCGAGAAAAATTCATCGTATGATTTTATTTATAGCTGTGCCGGATCATCTAAGCCAGGATTTTTTAAGAATTTAACTATAGAAGACTATAGACAACAAATGGAAATAAATTACATGGGGACAATAAAAACCCTCTCGCATTTCTATCTCTATAATAAAAGACCATTCAAATTTATCATGATAGCGTCAACCGTCTGTTATATAACATTCCCTGGATATTCAGCATATTCACCTTCTAAAGCAGCCTTGAAAAGCTTTTTTGATAGTTCATTTTTGGAAATGAAAAAAGAAAACATTGATCTATATATATATTATGTGAGTTCAATTAAAACACCCGGATTAGATAAAGAAAATCAGCAAAAACCAGTTTTTACTAAAAGTATAGAAGGGGCTGATGGTATGTCGCCTGATGAAGCAGCAAAAATACTTTTTAATAGAATGAATTATAAAAATGAAATTACATCTGATACCTTAACAAGAATATTTAAAGTAAAGAGTGAGGCTTCATCGCTAACAGATTTTTTAATACTTTTTTTTTCGTTGGTAACATATCCGATTCTTAGGTTTCTAATTTCAAAAAGATTTAGGTGGCAATGAAAAAAATAAAGGCTGTATTAAACCACATATATCAAATTCTCTCGATCTAATAACATTTGATCAATTTCTTTGTCTCTTCTTAAATGTAAAATATCAGGATGCATATTATACAGATTTACAAACATACCCATAGACAGGACAAAGCTTATAGAAAAGTATTTTCTAATAGAATACATTATTTTGGGTATTTTATCAGTGTTTGTTATATAAGTTTGTACTCTTGCAATTGTAAATAAGATAAAAAATATTTCAAGAAGTGTAAAAAAACAGCAGGTCTTTATCTTAAAGAAAAGTGACTTTCGATCAAATAATATTCTAAGCAATATATCAGAGATATTCTTGATGATAAACATACAGAATATTTTTAGAAAGATATTGCAGATGAAATACGGGTATATAAATTTGTATGAAAATCCTTTATATGCATATGTATGAATATTCCCATCTTTATACCACATGTTCATGTATATAGTGTCAAATATAAACCTTATAAATGTATTAAAAATCAATAAAAGTGCATGGTTCGGATTTCTATATGATTCCATGTATCTACCACCCATTTTCCATTTATTTCTATTTTTATTCTAGATCAATTAATATAAATAAGCACAGAGTGTATTTCAGGAAAGTCATAAATTACCTAAGTTTTCGATTAAATATTATTAAACAGCGGGCGATATATTTATTTATAGGTTTAAGATATGTTTATTCTAAATAAGAAACAAAATAAGGGATATTATTCAGTCAGACGTTACTTAATATAACTTCGTGTATCTTTAGTAATTAGATAACAATAAAATAAATCCCGGTTATATTAATCCCATGCTTTTATATTTATTATAATTAATAAACAAATAAATTCAGTTTTTTTAAAGATAAAATTCACATACTTTTACCAAACAGTTTTTGATGTATAGTTGAATATATAAATTAACAAAAGCATACTATTATATGAAAATTTACGCATAAATAAAATTTTAAATTTTAAATATAAGTGGTTATAATTTAATTGGATTATAATGTTTATATGGAATATATAACCATCAATTTATAGAGTTCTAATTTATAAATCATTAAAATAAGATAAAAAATAGAATATTGGTGAGTATATTTGGATTGAAATTCACATGGGCAAGTATTTGATCCATTAAAATGCTTTGGTAGACTTTTTCAATATCCAGCCTTTATTAATACATAAATATATGCTACTTGTGCCTTATATTTAATTCAAATTATAAAAAATAACCAATGGTTATCTTTAACATATTGAAACTTAATGGGAAATTTATTTTTCTTTTAAATTATAAAAAAATAAAGATATTTTCCTGTAAGTTTCGTATTAGTATCTAAAAAACAGTTGGATATTGGTCAATATATTACTTACCTATTTTTAATCTTAATAACCTCACGAATTCAAAAATGAGCTTATTTAAACCTTGAAAGTATAGGAACGAATTTTTTCTGGAATAAAAACGCGGAATAACTTTTAAATTATGAAATTAAATGTCTATGCTTAAAGCTACAAGGATCCAGATGTTATAATAAACAATATACTCTCCACTAAAATTATATTATGATAAAGAGCTATGTTGGATCAAAAAATATATATTAGCATACTTCATCTCTCATAGCCATCTGCAAGAATACATCCGCCGAGAAAGAGCACTGGATTCAAGAGGCTTATACCTCGATCCTAAAACGATTCGGAAGAATGCCGAGATCTGGCTGGCAAGAGTTCCTAAAGAATCACAATGATATTTTTAACTGTGATATGAGCATTACTGAAATTAAAGCCAAATCATCAAACGTATTAAAAGATAAGGATGGAAAAGAAGAAAAGTCCGGAAGTTTAAGAAATAGAAACTAAAAGAAGAAAACGAAGCGATCAAGAGGAAGACTATATAACACTTAACCATTGCATCAACCTCGAGAGAACCAAAAAAACATTTCTTAGAGTATTGACGGACTTAGAAAATACGGAAATCACAAACCTCCCTAGAACAAGAAAAATACCCTATACTAAAGTTAATAGCGATATAATTGAAGGTTTGAATGAAGCGGTTAATGCGCATATCACTAACCAACGCCCTCAAACCATGTGCGATATACCAAAGATCTTGCAAGCTGTTCAAAAGAGTTATAAAGAATTAACATCAAAATCTGCCCAGGAAGGACTAAACTACGTATTAATAAAGGAGGAAAAAATAAAAAGTATGATCAAATTAACACAACCCTCAAATCATACGTAAGTAGCTAAGTTAAACTCCCAGAAAGTGAGACAAGGTTTCTAAGAAAAGTCATGAGACAACATAATAAGATACTTGACAAAAAAAATGATGTCCTTGAAGTGATTACTAAAAATAACGATAGGATAAGGGTAATAAATAAACAGATAGAGCAATATAGAAAAAGAAAAGAATTTACAAAAACAAACTCCCAGTTCGAAGTCAACAGAAGACAATTTTATAGAGCATTAACAGATACGGTAAAATCAGAAATTAAGGCTGATAAAGAAAATATTGTGAATTTTTGGTCAAATATGTGGACTAAAAATACGGAAATTTTATACTTCGATACTTACCTGCGCAAAAACGCGCTGGAAAACACACCTTAAAGGGTTTTTATCTCTGAAACAGAATTTTTCGAAATCATCAACTACCTGCCTAACTGGAAAGCTGCTGGATGCGATGGTATATACAACTTCTTCATCAAAAAAATCACAAAATTACATCCAATATTATATGAAACAGTAAAATCAATATGCCTTGAGAACAAAGAGGTAAAAAGCTGGTTCTACTCTGGGATCACATACCTCATACCCAAACAAGAAGTTTTAAATGGATCGGAATTTAGACCTATAACATGCATGTCAAACTTATATAAATTGACAACTAAAGCTGTCACAATGATACTACAGAAAGACGTCGAATCCCGAAATCTACTATCAGAAAACCAACTTGGTACAGTCAGAAGAGTACAGGGAGCTAAAGAACAAGCCATGATAAACGTTGCAATAAACAGTGAATATAATAATGAATTACACGTAACATGGTTCGACATAAAAAAAGCATTCGACTCAATCGACCACGAGTATCTTCTGTCCTGCTTAAAAAATCTTAACATACAAGAATGGATGATTGACTTTATATCTGTGTTAACAAAAAACTGGATGTTATTTCTAAGATTAAACAATGAAGAAATCTTAAAGAAAAAAATTGAAAAGGGGATTATACAGGGAGATAGTCTATCTCCATTACTGTTTGTTCTTTGTATGGATCCGCTAAGCCGCCGATTAAATGAAAAGTTTCCATCAATATCCATTAACCTCGATAAGAAGGCATTTACAACCAATCACTTCCTTTTCATTGATGATTTAAAGATTTTGTCGAAAGAAGAAAGTAACTTAAAGCTAATGTCCAATGAAGCAACAAAATTCTTCGGATGTATCGGAATGGAAATTAACATTACCAAATCAGCCACTAACAATATAAATTGCAAAGATATTGCCACAGTAATAGAAGGAAAAGAGGGATATAAATATCTCGGCATACTGGAAGATTCGAAATCAAGAACTAAACCCGAAACGATGGAAAAAATTAGAAAAGAAATGCTAGGAAGAGTTAAAAGCAAATTCAAACAAAACTAAATGGTAAAAACATAATAAAGGCGATTAATGAATATGCAATATCACTGATAAACTACTATGTGGGGTTATTAAAGCTAGAACCAGAAGATTTTAGAAAGCTAGACGATAAAATTAGGGGAATACTAATAGAAAATGAAATACACTTACAACCATCTAATAAAGAAAGATTATATCTTAAAAGAAATGAGTTGGAACGTGGATTTGAAAATATTGAGTTTAAATCTGAAAGAATACTCTACCAACTATATAAAACTCTAAACCAAGAAATAGGACAATCTCCCAAAAAAGCCGCAATATTATAATTCTAAAATGAAAATGAAGCCCACCTATCCGTAATAAATGAATTGCTCAGAACAAAATATGGCCTCGTTGACATGGATCTTTCTACGCTTGAATTAAAACAAAAAGAGTGTTTATTGTGTAAAATACAACAAAAAACACCGCATCAAAAACTCTTCAATGTTCATAAAAATCCAACGCTTGAAATATTAGGATCCTCAAAGTGGCTACAATATGGAAATATCAGACCATTAGAAGAAGCGAGATTCTGCTTTATTCAGGATAGAAACGTATTCTTTAAGATAGATCAAGGTGCCCGCACTGTAACGACTAAATTAAAACTGTCGACCACTTAGCAAGCAGATGTAAAAAAATGCTTGGTCATGACTATACAAGAAGACACAACGAGATTGCAAGATGTCTATACTTTATGTTGGCAAGAAAATAAAATTTCAATACAACCAAAAAAACTCGCAGACACTCTGTACAAGAAATAATGGAAAACGAATTCGCAGAGATCAAAGTAGATACAAGAATTAAAATAGACATCAAGTTATCGAATGACAGACCTGATATTTTTGTATATGACAAAAAGAAGAACTGCATCACCCTGATCGAAATTGGCGTGACAAGTATTGACAACATAAACATAGTTGAAAACGAAAAATTGAGAAAATATGACCTGCTGGCATCTGAACTGTCATTAATATACAAATGCAGGACAAAGATTATTCCATATGTTATAACATGGGACGGTGTGGTGACACGATATCGTAGAAGGTACCTGAAGGAACTAGATGTCACGAACCAGGTTGAGGCATTTATTTAAACCTTGGGATTGAGAAAAACCCTTGAATTAATAGGTCTCGAAAAAAGGAGGGGTATTGAAGAAGACTTTGGAGAGGAGAAGATAGCCGAAAGTATAAATACGCTGTGCGTACAGAGAATCAAGCAAGCTGTGCCTGAGAACAAAAACTAAAATTACGACTATAAATATGGCCCATAAATAAAAAATAATAGTGCATACTTCATACCTTATAATATGAAATTATATGTATATTTGAAATATTTTGGGCTTCTAAAAATAGAAATCTTTGCTTCCGATATATAAATCGACATATAATTTTGTAAATGGGTCTAGAATTTTAAAATTATAAAGTTAGAAAATTTACAAACAATTATTTTTTTAGATATACAGAATAAAAGCTTATGGATTTTAAAGAACCAAATATTGTTTTACAATGTATGTGATTTCGCTTTTTTATATTAAAATAAACATACAGAAATATATTCATTGTTTTTTTATTGATTTAGTTATACTTTTCAACTTCTTAATACTCTCCATATAAACAAAACACAACGAAAATTAAAATATTGAAAAAATAGTTCAGTTGAGAATAAAAGAAATATAAAATGATATCACATAGAAAAATTTAACTTTATTATGTTTATATCGTAATAAAAATAAAATAAAATAACATGTACATGTTTTTGTTTTAACAAAATATCGAATTTCACGGCACAATTTGCGCCTTTTTTATACGTTAAGAATTTTTATCAATCTTAATAAAGATATTATGGAAAGTGTTATAAGATAGATTATAACAGCTATTTTTGCGCGTTTTGTGCCATTATGGCTTATAAATTAAAATATTATTGTAAATACACAAAAAATTGAACTAAACTTGAGAAATCTCGCTCTTAAGTAAATTTTTAATTAAAATATCATAAGAATTTCCCTAAAACAGGCTTACTGGGGTATTATTCATATACCCATTCTCCAAACGTTGGTTATAAATACAAAATTTATCGACTTATCACAAAAATTTGATTTAAAACTAAGAAAAATTTTATGTTAAATAGCTTAATCAGTCGAATAACATTCAAATAATATGATAGAGTCACTTTTTCGGGCTATAAAAATGAGCAAAAAAGTAGATAATCTAATTTTATATTTGTTTTTGTATAAACCATATAAAGACATAAAATACGAATTTAAAACATAACTTTCGCATGATTTATTCGTTTATAACTTTTAGCTTGACAAATATGTTCTTATCTACATCATTTTTTCTTTTCTATGGTAAATAAATGACCGAAACTAGGAATATAAACAGTAAAATTTATTTTCAGCTGCATATTTTTACGAAATAATTATTTAGATATGCATGAAAAAAAGGCTTGATGGCAATTATATGGGATAAACAATACTTTGGAATGCTCTATTATTTTTTATGTGAAATTTTTAATGCACAAAGGCAAGATTATTGATTATTTTATATAGTCTGGGATTTTTATAGTTTAAAGACTTGGAATGCAGATTATTAATATTTAGATTCCCAGATGATTTTTTTTTAATCCCGATACCCTGGTAAATTCTGTTTTATAATATCGAAATATTTAAAGCGTATCTTGTAGATTACTTCGGTCAATAATATAAATACTCAATTAAGAAACAAAGCACGCAAATATTGGGTTTTTTTATAATTGAAATTTTTTTCGCGTCTCTTATATTTCTCATTTAAATTTAAAGTATTTTAAATTAAAATTAATATTATTAAAATTACAATTTTGGCAGGGGAAAATAACCTATGAATATCCAAATCAATAGTTTTAGCATAAAAACATAATATAATCTAATTCTTCATATAAATTCGTGAAATCTGTAGGATCTATTGCATATACATTTAGAAATAAAAGATTCACATCAATTTTAGAATGTAAATTTAAGTAAAAAAATTTATTTGATATGAAAAAGTAAAATAGTAGATAATAGTCTAAATGTAAGCAATTTCTAGTATTTTTATGATTATAAGAATAAAATCGACCTTCTTTTTTCAGAATAAACGAGTAAATATCATTATACTTCACCGACATATAATATAGATAAAACCAAAAAAATTCACATATTTGAAGGCTAAATTTTAATTTATACTACATATTAGGCTTTTAGATTTGTAAAAAATTAGATAAAATCAAGACAATGATTTTAATTAAAGTGTAAATTTAGACAATTTCTTGACAAAAAATGAGCAGACGAAATGATCAAAAATACTATACGATATAAATTTGAATAAAATATTTAAAACTTAGATCTAAAGCTAACTTTTTTATAGAAATATAGTATTATGAGCCATAAAACCAAAACCCAAAACGGCATATTATATATTTATACCTTAAAAATCCGTATCAATTGCCGTTAAAATATTAATATTTACCTTTTGGTTCTCTTACATTTATAAATTTTTAAGTATAATACAAATATAATTATGAGTTAATTTACAAGTGCTTTTAATTTTATATCATTTAAAACAATTTTAAAAAAATATTTGAAGCTAGTTCCTATACATAGTTCTTTATAGAGCAAATAATCCCTATTATTCTTATTTTTACTTGAGATTAATATACATTTTTTACTTCTTATCTATATTTAAGTTGGTTTATCATGTGAAAAAAATCTTAATAATATATTTTTTGGTGCAATGTGATTTTCTTTTTGATTTAAAGGCATCTGAAATAATTATTATATTTTTGTGATAAGAGTAAAAAAAAATTATATTTCATTTTCTGCATAGTGTTTATTTATTTTTTTCGTCAAGAAAAAAGCAAATTTATGATCTTTAATAAAATCTATTTTGTGATAAATTTTTTTAAAAAAATAAATATTATTTTATCAAGCTAAAATTTTATGAAAACCAACAAAAATATTATATTTTTTTGTTTTTATAATTATTCTTTATTATATTTAATTCCAAAGAGTATTTTTGAATGAAAGGATGCCCAATATTCCTAATAAATTTCTAAAATCAACTATAAATTATTGAGAAGATCATATAACTGTATAATTTTTAATTTTAGGCTTGCAAAATATGCCTTGAAAAATCTATAGATAAAAAATCGAATAATATTACTGAAATGGAATTTTAAAAATAATTATGTGTGTATAATTCTTTGAGAGGATAAAAAACGAAGAAAGTTATGATAAATATCCTAGAAAGAAACGTTATATGTTATATATTATGGTAAATTCATACGTCAGGCTTTAAAAAGCATTTTTTAGAACGGTTTATAAATAACTTAAAAGATATTTAAATATTTTTTTCTTTATAAAATATAAACTCGGTGATATATGCAAAAAAATTTTCCCATAAAAATTACGATTATTGGATATATATACATTCAATATTGTAAATGAGCTCAAAATTATGGTCAGATTTTCTCTTTTTATTTTACGAAATATTTAAAGCTACTTTGTAATATATGATAATTTACAGGGCACCCATAACTTGGATGTCGATATATGACACTTTGATTAATATTTATCTTTTTTTTACAGATAATTATCGTCTTTATACACATTTAACACATATAAGTTCATTTATATATTCAGTTAAATTAAAAACACAACTAAATATATGCAATTAAAGCAAAAAAAGATCAAATAAAAGTTAGAGTAATTATAAAACAATTTACTATTAGAGCTGAAAATGAAATGAATATTTGAACATAATTTATTTGTTTTTTTCATCACATTTATTGGAACTCTCGAGTTAGAAGGAAATTCTTCTGGCTAATTAAAAATAATTTAAAAGCATTTTAACATGTTGTTTGTGATTTTTTTATCGTTTTAACGATAATTTTAATCATTGAACTAGTATATTATGTAATTTAAAATACTTTACACACAAAGAAATAAAATTACATGCAATGTAACTTATTTAATAAGATAATTCATAAATTTTAAAAGGCTTATGGCTGCGTGATATTATACATAAGCCGAACTTAAAAATTTACAATGGAAAATTTATCATAATTTTAGCTATAAAAGCATTTTTAAAAACATAGTTTGAATTTAAAAATAAATGATTGTGCCCTTAATTTATATAATATCAAGTCTTTTTTGAAAAAAAGTGGAAAATAGAAGCTTTGCTAAGATTTATTTAAATATCTTGCTCGGTAAAATCAAGAAAAATATATTTTTCTTATAAGATTCTTTATCTATTTTTATTTTATTTAATATTATTCATATTTTTTTTGATCTATTGTTCATGGGTGAACTCAATTAATATCAAAACCCTCTGAAACACTTAAATCCATGGCAGATGAAACGTTAATTCTTTTTTAATGCGTAGGCTTTGAAAACAACAAAAATAAGTCTGCTACTACCATGAAATATGCGCAGATATAGCAATATTTATTGAAGGCCCGGTATCTTATAAATATCTTAGAGTAATTGAGAATACAAATCGGATCTAAAACTAGAAACTTATAAATTAATTTCACAACAAATACTAAATCGAATAAGAAATTTATGTTGACTAAACTGAATGCTGAGACTTTATTTCAAGCGATTAATGAACATATAACATTTCACATAAATTTCCATATAGGCGTATTAAAATTAGAACCCGAAGAATACACTAAACTTGATGATAAGATAAGAGATATTTTAAACGAATTTTTATTTCACCTCCAACCTAGTAATAAACAAAGATTATATATAAAGAGAAATGAACTCCGAAGTGGGCTATTTAATATTGAATTTAAAGCCGATAAGATTATCAACACCTCAAAAGATTTACTTGAAAATAGTAAAAACAGTTCACCATGGGAGGGCTGCAATATTAAAAGTAGAAAAGGTTAACAAGACACATCTCTCACTAATTTAAGAATGCTTAAAAATAAATATCATGCCAATATCACCGATTCCGAGACACTGGAAAAGAAGCAAGAAATTCTATGGTGTAAAAAGAAGAAAAAAAATTACACCAAAAACCTTTTGAAGCCAAGAATAACAATATAGTTGATATTGTTGGATCATCAAGATCTATAAAAGACGATAACATCAAACCACGCGAAGAAACGAAATATTGTTTTATTCATGACAGAAATGTGTTTTTCGTTGAGAGGATAAAATGCCCACATTGTAACGAAGCCATGAAAACATCGACCCTAGTTGCAATGAGACGCAAGAGAATATTAGGGAATAATTACACGCGAAGGCACAATATAATCCTATGATGTGTTCATTTCCACCTAGAAAGAAGATACAACTTTCAAAAAACCAAAAAGATCAGAACTCACTCAGTACAAGATATTTGCGAAAAAGAAAATGCTGAAAAAAGAATAATATCAGAATAAAAACAGATATATATATAAATCAGAAAAAACATGATATTTTTCTATACGATAAAAAAGTAAATATTATTACGTTTATTGAAATAGATATAATCGGCCTTGATAACTACACTGAAGTTGTGATTAAAAAATCTAGGGAGCATGGAATCTTGGCGAATGAACTTGGTTTGATTTACAAACGTAAAACAAGAATAATACCATATGTGATGACTTGGGATGGGGTGGTCACAAAATTCCATAAAAAATATGTTAAGGTGTAGAAAATCCCAGATGAAGTAGAAGCATACATGCAAGCTCTCTTTAACACTTCTAAAGACAAATAACTCATCACATTTGAGTTAAATAGACGTTTATGAAGATATATCAGGGAAGGTGTCAAAAAATGTATTAAGGAGTTTTACAATATTCCCAATGGGTTGACTACAAATCAATAGATGGAATTGATAAAAAGTAAATTTAACACATAAATAAATATCTATATTGTGTTCAAATTATCACAACGGGTTTCTTCATGATCTTGAATATTTATAAAGAAAATTTAAATAAATATATATATTGTGTTCAAATGATCACAACTGCAATATTTATATCTAATTTTGATTATTTTAATAATGAACAAATATATAGACGGAAATTTTATTTAAATTTAGCCGCGAAATCACATATTCGGAATTAAATTATTTTATAAACAGTTAAAGTTCATAGAATTTAGTTGGTTACAGACGGGAGTTAAGGATTAGACCGTATAAGATGTAATGTATATTTCTTATATGATAAATATTCTTGGATGTTATGAAAATAAATCGTACATTTTTTGGTGACTGTAACTATATAATAGGCATGTGTGAAAATTTAAAATTTAGCGCAATGGTTTCTAACAATTGATAAGACCTTTAAGATATATAAATTTATTTCGATTTAGATGATTGAAAATGTTCGGAATAATTAAAATTTTATGTTAAATAATATAATCTCGAAGTTGAGAACCTAATAGAGGCCCAAACCTCGATATTGAATGTAAAAATTAATTAATAGTTCTCGAAAGGGGTTGAATTATCGAAGATGACTTCGGAGAGGAGAAGATAGTCGAAAGTATAAATATGCAGCGAGTATGGTAAATTAAGCAAGTTGTGCTCGAGAAAAAAAATCAAAATTATAGCCTTTAAAATAATGCCTATATTCTTTAATAATATAATATAAAAAATCGTAGGATTTTTAAATAGATTAATTACAAACGTAATTCTATAAACCATATAAAAGAGGAAAACACTTTGAACTTATAATTTTTATTATGAGTATAGATATAGGTTAAAATGTGAGAGAGGAGAAAATAGCTAAAAGTAATAATAAAATGAGCTCAAAGGAAACTAATCGATTTAAGCCTATAGAAAAAAATTTAAAGTAGTGGTAGTGAATTGGCGCTTAAAATATTTTTATAATGATAAATTACGTTTTGTTTTGATTTTTTCGTATCAAAATAACCTTTTAAATATATTAAAATTCTTACGTGAATTATATTATTTTAAAAAATCTATTCATTCACGATTATTTTTGACAGATGGATTTATTCCTAATTTATCTTTGATCATAAAAATAATATGTATTCCTTTTTTTAAGCCATCAATTTTAAGTAAAAAAAACTTCAACTGTATATTTTAAATATAAATAGGTTCATGTTTTTTTAAAATATGACTTTAAATTTTTTAATTATATCTTTTCTTTGTAAGATAAAAAATTCAAGATATGATGGTATTTATTTCAGTTGTAATGCCAATGCCGGAAATTTTTTTCAAGGTTTTCCCGATAATGTTTCACCTAGAGAGAATATTGTTGTTATGGGAGCTCAAAGTACACAACATATAAATTCGCACCAAGGATATCCGATAATACGAGGTAATCAAAATACACACAACAGCACACTATTTATAAGCCCATGGGCGTCGAATTATTATTCTTGGAGTCATCAGAATCATCATTTCTTAAATCGCACGTTTACCGCCGAAAATATGCCTAATATAGAGTATAAATCACAGAATCCTATTTTAGCACCGAAAAAAGGAAATATATCACCAATGGAAATGGAAGTGGATTTTTTTTTCCAATGTATCAGGAACTCTAACTATATGCCAGAAAAAGTAGTTAGAAGAGATGAAGTTTTTCCTCTCTTAGAAAAAATACATAAATGCATGTCTGGTTGTGAAAATATTTCAAAAACACATAAGAATTCGAATATTTACAAACAATTCTTAAAAACTTTCATATATCGAAGAACTGAAATTATCAAACATACCATGATTGGTTTTAAAAAATGTTTTAAAATGATTATTTTTATTAAAATAATTAGAAATAATACGATCTATTGGAAGAGTTTGAAAGTATGGAAAGATTCGTTAAAAGTAGAATCGAAACGGTGTAATCACAATTTTTCCGATGTGGATATTGAAATATATGATGTTCCCTGTATAAATATTAAAGAGTTTTATTATAATATATATAGAAATAAAAAGACAAAAAAAATTGTAGCCATAAATAAATTAGCAACTGTGGAAAAAAATTTTGAATGGGGCAATGGTGTAATAATTTTACAAAATACCATAATAGAATCGGATGTTAAAATAGGAGATGATACTATTATTATGGAAAACTGTATAATAATGAATAATTCTACTATTGGAGATAATTGTATCATAAACACTAAAGTAGAAATCTCTAATTTTGTTGAAATTGGAAATAATAATATAATTATGTATCGTTGCAAAATTGGAGAAAAAATTGAAAATTCTATTGATAGAATTTTTGGATGCAAAATCTATCAAGAAAAGGAAGAAGAAAAAATAATTTATGAAATCGTGAGGGATACCTTAAAACATAGAGAAAAAACTGTAATTATCGGCAACGGAAATATATTTTCAACTAATACAAGAATATCAAACTTCAACATTATTTTTGACCATAACTATTTTTATAAATCTACTGTTCTGAATACATTTGTTTATTGTCTTTATGGAAATGTGATTCAATCGAATACAGAAATCGGTTCGTTTGCAATGTTAAGCCAACAAGACGAAGAATAAATAAAGTTAAAATAAAAAGTTATATTTTATTTTAATAAGAAGTATAAAATTTAAAGTAAATTAAATTTAATTGATGAGTAATATGCAATTATTAAATAATTTTAACATTATTTTTTGCGTCAATAAAATTAATATCTTATTTTTTTGCTAGTTAGATCAGTAATTGGCAGTAAATAAAAAAGTTAAAATAAAAATTATAATTTTTGTTTTATAGTTGTTATTTCTATTGATATTTGTATTAATTTCCTATGTAGGGTTAATTTGATATTATTACATATGTTTTCGTGTCTTTTCTAGAATCAATTAAAAGAAACGGTACGGTGATTAAAAAGCAAGAAATACAAAACCCAAATAAATCCGGATCATGGGGAAATAAATTGATCCTTATTTTGTGCATATTAAGTATTGCGTTAGTACAAGTGAAATTCCCTTCTACAAAAAGCATTGAGATATTATAATTGTGTAAACAGCTAGATTTAGTTAAAGTTCTTATTTAACCTATAAAAATTTTATTCCTGTTTGTTCAAAATATTATTATTTTTTATTTATGGCTAAATTTATAGTTATAATTTTAGTTTTTGTTCTCGAGCACAGCTTGCTTGATTCCCTGTGCCCACAGCGCATTATACTTTCGGTTATCTTCTTCTCTCCAAAATATTCTTATATATCTCCCCTTTTTTCGAAACCTATTAAATAAAGGATTTTTCACAATCCAAAGGTTTGTCTGTGTGTTCAAAATAATTATATTTAATATTATTTTATTTCGAACGTCAAGTTATCGTGATTAAAACTAAGAAATAAATCAAATATACTCTTATGTGATTTTATTTAGTGCAGAATATGTGTAAACATGTTATAATACTTCTTTTTTTGCCGGTAAAAAATTCAAGACAATCGAGGTATTTTCAAAAAAATTCAAATAAACACAGTGTATATCATATAGGCCATAGCAGAATATAAACAAAAAAAAAGGGATTTTCAAAAGCATTCATAAACCCTAGAAAAATCTAGTGCAAATTTTTTAGATAGAAAAAAACATACAAAATAGAACCTTGATCATATATTTCATTAATTATTACATTTTATTTAATATTACATATAATAAAATGATCGCATAGAAGGTAATTTTTGTCATAAAATTGAAAATATGCGTGTCTCTATTAAAGTATAAAATTCATTGTAAATATTACATATACAATATTTGGTTAACTCAATTAAGATTAATTAATACAGATATTGTATTTAAGAAAAAAATCAGCTTAAACTTGACACAAAATAGGCTTTGAAAACAATTTTAGCCTCTTAGATATCTTTTTAAAACTATTTTATCATATAATATATAAATCATGTTTATCCAAATAAATCCATATTTATTTACTTGAGCCAATTATTGCAATAAAATAAAATCGCATGGGCGCCAAATGAAAAATATTTCTTAAAAAATTACAATTTTTAATGTGATGAGAACAAAATATTTACATTTTTTGCAGAATTTAATTCTACTATCATATCCAAGAGTTTATTGATGAATTCATACCCGATTGAATCACTTATAATTTGATTTTGTAATTTTGCACACAAACCTTGTTTAAAAACAATAACGAAAATTTATAATCATTTACTATTTTTTGATATAAATATATATGATTTAATCTATTTAATTACGAATAAATTGTATAAATTTTTACGTAAAAAAAATTAAAAACTGTAATTGGCAGCTTAAAAACATAGATTAAAATATAATACTTGGTTTATGCCAAAATTAGATTCGTCTGAAATAAAAACACTTTTGGTTTCAATGATCATATTTATTTTTAAATAGTAAGCAAAGACTTATAAACATCTTTATAGTTTTCAAAAGCATGGATTTTTTGTTTGACTTACTTTACGTAAGCATCAGATGAAATAATAAAAATAATTTATGATAAATAAAGAATCCAAGCATATAACCCATTTTATATATTGAAATTACGGTAAGTCAAAGAGTTTATAAATTAAGCATTACATTTTTTTGTTCAATAATAATAATTTTGGGTGAAAAAAATATGACTTAAATCTTAAATATCATATCAAGATTTATTAATGTTTAGAAGGGCAGATTTAGATATCCTGAAAGATGTTTAATTCATGCTTTGACTATTTATATTGATTTCTAGTGCATCTGTATCAATATAGTAAAAAAACACCGCTAAAATCTACACATTGAAAGTTGTTTGACCTAATTCTTTTATAAATTAATCTATAATGATTTCGAATTATTTTTTTAAAGTAAAAAATGTTTGTTTTAATTTGTAATTTGAAAAAAACACTTCAGAGAAAAGTAATCCTTTTTAAAATTTATAAATACATCGTTTAAGAAAACACAAATAATCAAATTTTTGAATCAACATAATTTTTTTGGCATTTCTATGCAGAATAAACCATTTTGATCACAGAGTCAACGGATGTGCTTTTTAAAGTATGGAATTTATAATACATAGCCCTTAAACACACTCGATTCACATCAGCATAAATTACAAATCAAGTAAAAAACAAACTTTTAAATATTCATTGTAGGTATCCATTTAAATTAAAGTTCATTTATGCATATTTTTATTTATAACTGATAAAATATATCGATTTCTAAAAATTTGCACTAATGCAATATTAAGGAGCATGAAATCTATTAGATCCAGCATAGTAATTCATAACAAGCACAATTTAGGCTATTTTTTTGTTTTTAATGGCTTTTTAAAAAATAAAAGGTATTTTTGCCATGTATAATTTTTAGATAGACTTTAAAACGTTAATACACACAATCTTATGATAAAACAACTTAAAATCCTCAATATTTCATGTGACAAATCGGCATCTAAATTAAGATAAATATTTAATCTATAAAGGTCAAATATACTTATTCAAACAATAATAACTATCAATTTAATAGCTTAAAAGCAGTTTTATTTCTTTTAAAACAATATCATTTATTATGTATTATGTCTAATCATTCTAATCTTCAAAAAAAAAGGTTTTAAAATCTATTTTATAACTAAAAAAACATCTTTAATGCAGTAAACATGACCTTTATTATTCAAAATTCATTCAAATTTTGTTTATTATTTGCTCGTTATATTTGCAGTTTATATAATTTTTTTTGTATATGCATTTTAATGAATTTTATTTTTTTTTAGAATATAATTCATTCTCTACAAAAAAAGCCAATTGTCATTTTATTTTTATTTCAAATCACTAACTGTTATTATGCGATAGTGCATCAAAAATAATTAAAGATTCTTTTGGTGATCATAAATTTTAAATTAATTAAAATATTCATCATAATCCAAGTGAAGAGTATATAGCCAAGAGTAAAGATATGATGTGCTCAAGGTGAATAAATCACGTAACGCATAAAAGTAAATCTAAAATCCCGATTTTAAAATTAACCCATAATCAAATATTTCTTTTAACTCCCCCTAAATGTATTGAATATAAATATTTATAATTTATTACTTTAGTAAGTTCGCTTTATACTTATAGAACCATTTTTTAACTGTTGCATCTCTCTTTGAGACTCCTCCAGCACTTATTTTCAGCCGTAATCACCGTGGATTGGGCCCTTTCTCTTAGAAGGCAGTCATTATGTGAAGGGAATGAAATTCTGTCTACTGTTCATCGCTGAGGTATACAAGCTACAACTACACTTACCTTTATTTTTGCGTCACAGTGTAGGATCCTTTTCTCATACTGGTGGCCCAGAGCCTCCTATTTCTCAAAACTTGTCAATACTCTATGGTTTATTTTTTACTTTATCCCTGACCGCCTCCTTTAGGTATTTGTCTTTAGAGTAAATTCGTATGACAAATTATAGGGGTGGAGGGAATGGAACCCGTGACTACTCATAAAAGCGCCAAATTGTAAATCACTGTATCATACCACCCCGTTAACATAAATTTATTATTTAATTATTTTTTAAAAGATAGTCAGACTCGTTTTTTTAAGTACAAATATAACAAGAAATAAATATTAATTTTACTTTTTGTCGTTTCACGCAATGAAAAATTCATATTAATTTCTGACCAAGTTCCTTCTATTGTGTTGGTAATTACACGGGTTCTAGAATCTAAAAAATATTTGAAGCGATAAATTTTTTGATGCCATGCGAACCCGTTTTTAAGATAACTATACTCTTTCCTAGTATAAAAATAGATAAGGCGGTCTTTATTCTTTAAATTTTCCATCTTATATTGCAACCTCTATTTCAATCAGCTTTTGAAAAACAGCTAGCAAACCATCCATTCCCAAAAACATTCAATCATACAAAATACCAATTAATTGTAAAGAAAATATCTTTTATAATATTTTACTTTTCAAATTTAGTGCCATCTATTTCTTTTATTTGAGATGCAGAACCCATTTCTTCTAATTTCTCATGATATATTGGTATTAAAATATGTGATATATTCACCCTTAGTTGCCAACCACTTATTTTGTCTAGCTCACAAACATATTATAAAAAATAATTAGTCGATTTCTACATAAATAGCTCCCGAATTCATTATGATTTTACATTATTCAGTCTAGACTTATAAAATATACTATTTAACAATACTGAATATTTAAGAACTATATGATTCATAACATTTTATTATCACACCTTTGCAATTTATTTCTATTTTTAAGCCATTTTTTTTGCTGATTTTTAATCTTTATTTGTATAAATCATCAATAATCGATTTAAGTTCTATTGTCTATTTGTTTTTGTAGAGTATTTTTTAGGGCCGAAATAATTGATAATTGGCATAGTCGAAATAAACAGGACCTACCATGCTCTTAATTAAAAGTATCACAATTTTTTTCTATTATAAGAATAACACGGACACCCATCTTATAAAATATTACTTTTTTAGCTGGTTTTATACATCTGATTTTCTATCATTTTAAATTAAAATTGATTATGCTATCGCCACTATTCTATTGATTTTTTTTTTGATTTTGCGTTTTTATATGGGCATGCTTTAATTCAGTAGTTTCCAGAAGGAATTTATTGAAGATGAAATTTTTTTTCGACATAATGGATACATAAGAACCTTAATTTATTCTAAGTCTCGGAAAATTTAACAGCAACAGAATAAGGATCAGATGTAGACTCATCGCCATATATTTATAATCATACAGTTGAAAAACCAAATACAATATTTATCAATAAATATTCACGAAAAAACACTTAATCTATAAATAAGTTGCAATCAATCAACACATAACCTTAATAAACTGTTTATAGACCCTTATATAACATATGTGTTGATCTATTCGAATTTAATGGCGGAGTATAGGTTCACAAGCTACGCAAAGATAGGAAAAGCATTCAAATTATTAGATTATCATTGACAATTCTAAATTAAATTCGGATTTTAAAAACTTAAAAAGGGGATTTTATACATAAATTTGAAATAATGAACACAATAAGTTTATTTTTATGCACTTTGTTTGAGCTTTAATTTTAAAGCTGCCATTAAAACTTATATGCGAATACGGTATTAGAAGAATATTATACGACCGGTGGAATTTTAAATGAAAAGAAAATATGGATCAAAGAATTTTTCCCCGTCGGAAATATATATTTTTCTTATTTAAAAAAAAAGATTGAAACAGAAAATATGAGACTGTCAGATAATTTTGATCGTATTTATAATTAACTAAAAATTATAAATGTTTAGACAAGATGTGAATTAAACAAAAAAAATCCAGCAAATAATAAACATAAAAAAATAACTATTAGTTATGGATGACATTTTTGAGTTAGTAGTTTCTCGGTTTAAAAAAAATAATTATCAGAAAGGTGCTTTTTATAAGTTTAGATGACTTATAAAATTTATTTTGCATCTTCTATACGAATGGTAGGTACACAAATCGCTAAATACCGTTATGTTTATATATTATTAGAAGAACTTAAAAATAAATAATCATAAGATTACTAGCACATGTGGAATAATTTCAGAACGTTGATAAAAAAATGGTAAGCATCCGCAAGATTTTTAAGATTGATGAAACAGGCCTTAGTCATCTATTGTATTATATAGAGGTAGCGATCCATCAAAATAAACATACGCTTTAGGTATCGTTGAGTATGCTATCTCATAACTGGAGGCACTGCATTAGTCACCTATAATAAGAAAGAAACGACACTAATTCCAATAATATTAGACAAGTTAATACCAAAAAGTTTTGATTTTTGGAGAGCACAACCCACGCTGTAAACTTAACGAACTAGGATTTATTAATCATACAGTATGCCACACGAGAGTGTTTGTAAATTTTGAGACGGGAGTAAACACCCAGGCTGTTGAATCGTTCAATAATGAAGTCAAATAAGAAACAAGAGAGGGTGTATTCAAATCGAAAAGACCTTAATTTTTATAAATATTTTATTTGAAAGTTAATCATAAGGTACTAAGATTTACAAAAATATGAAAAATGTTAAGAATTTAAGATTATTGATTTCTAATTTTTTACAATTTACCTTAATACGTTTTTGATTTGATTTTTAATTTTACTTCTAAATTTTATTTAAATCTTATCTTAACTACATTGTAGATTTATCTGTGTTTATGATTAAAATTCCATGTATATAATTTTTTATTTATGTGTTAAGTTTTTTTATCAATTTTATCTATTTAGACGTGGTCAGCCCATTTGGAATATTGAACAACTCCTTGATACATCTTTTGACACCCTCCACTGATCCATCTTATCAACTGATCTTCTTCTCTCAAATGAGATGAGTTCCAGTGTCTTGCGGAGTGTGAGAGCTTGCATGTATGCTTCTACTTCGTCTGATAATTCCATTCTACTCTATAAATTAGAGTTTAAAATTTAATAAAATTTTGTAAAAACAGTGATAATGTTTTATTAAATATGCCCTTGTTTGTTTGTCCCTCAGTTGTAATAAATAGATAGAGGATTAAGTAAATTATATGAAATTATAATGTTATAATTCATTAGTTTTCGTATTACGGCCATATCCATATAAAATTACCGGAACCCGTCAGATCTCCGAAGTCAAGAATATGAGAGCTGTGTGATTACTTAAGCGAGCGATCATTCGGGAAAGCACGGTGCTGTACTTTTTTTATTGGTCAAAACTTTGTACAAGTCATTTTAATTTTTATAAATATATAGTACGATTTATTATAGAATTCAATACATTTCTTTCACCTCAATGGTAATCCTTTTTTTGTTTTTCATCTTTTAAAACTTACCATGGCGTAGCATAGAAGTTACATTGGTACATAAGAAAATAAAAATATCTGCCATAAATAACTACATAGATGTCAATCTATTTGATATTTAGTTTTTTTATTTTAAAACGCATCACTCTTGATCATGAAACATATATGGCAATAGAAGCTAGAAATTATAATATTATTTTTGTCACTTTTTATATATAAGTAGCTATGTCTTTTAGTGCCAAACCAAGTCTATTAAATCCATGAAAGAATTTAAATGAATTTCACATTACAGTCTTTTTATAAAGGCATATTTTAGATAACACACAATTCGGCAAGAAAATAGAATTATGTTCATAAAGCCCTCAAAATACATTTTTAAAAAAAAATAATTATCTTACTTCTCATTCATCGCATCAGAAAAAAAACAAATTTATATAAATCAATTTATGAACATTTAAATATCTTTTTGCATGTTTTTTTCCTATTATACAAAAAGATTGAAATATAGTCTTTATTCATGAAATGGTAACACCATTGCTTCTATACTAATAAACCAAAGCTTTTCATCATTTTTTTATGTATAGATATAAATGAAACCAAGTATAAATTCATAAATATTTTAAAGTTTTTATCCCACAGGCTATTCCGTTAAAAAAACTTAGAACATTGACCTCTAATAAATAAATGCATTGCGATAAATATACACTTTGAATATTTTTTGAATCTTATGATCGATAAAGGTTTTGTGTATTTATTTTAATCCGTCTTTTATAAGCTATTTTGCGTGTTTTTTAATGTTGCATTTCTCAAAAAAATTACTGTTTTAATGTGATATTCTAATTTCTTTACGTTCTATATAGGAATAAATTAGAGGCTTGCACCGCCCTATGTTTTTTTATCAAGGATGTCGCGTCATAGAGTGGCGATACTTGAGTAGTGTGAATCTTCGATTTTTATTCTTCAATTTTTAGAATTCAAGATTCGAATTCATCCTCCACATGAGATTTTATAAGTTACAAAACTAGTAATTAATCTCGCCAAGCTGTGGATACTTCAAACACAGTTAAAATACCCCCACTGTTAAAGAGATCCTTTAACTTTAAAAGACAATTGATGGGCGCAGAGACAAATTAATTCTATTTCCGAATGATAGCGCAAGTAATAAAATCCACCATAGACATGATGGAGATGTTTACTCCCAGCGGTGAATCGATTGGTGGCGCAAAATCGCAAATCATTTTCCGACTTTTCACATGGATTCCTTCTCTATTCATAAATTTTTTATACTAATCTCGCAACTTTCATTTTCTATAAAAAAACAAAAGGTTAACAGGGCTATTTACGAGACAAAAAAACAAGGTATATAGGAGTTGGATTCGGTAGAAACCTCTAGCGGATATCTTTTTTCAAATGTGGCTGGTTTACAATATTCCAATTAGATATTTAGAAATAGAACAATAAAAAAACCTGAAAATGTTCGTAGTGATGTAGGGATGCTACAAAGTAAAAAGGATTGAAATATAAATAAGTATTTTATAGATCATTCCAGTGATAATTAAGCAAATAATTGTTCGATAAAATTGTTTTTGGGTGTGATGTAAAGGTGATATAGATAATGAAAAGCGTGTTTTGAAATTTTATAAAGGAAAAATTATATTTAAAGTTTTATATACTTGGGATAAATTATAAAATAATGCGGGGTAAATAGCGATATAAAAAAAATTACAAATAAAAAATTGAAAATATTTTTTATTATGCATAAAGAAATAGTTTTAAAATATGAACAATTGAGATTTAGACAAAGAAATAATGCTTTTATTGTCAAAAATATGCTGACTCAATAGAATGTACTGTTTTTATTTATATTTAACAAAATTGTAGAGCAAGAAATAATTCATCTTGATGATGATATTTGAATCGGATTACGTTTTTTTTCCAAAGTAATTATTTTATAAAATTTAATTCAAATATATAGATATAATACATCACCGTGTATTACAGTAATAAGAGGAGATTAAGAGATCTTTTGATAATCGATGAAAAGGAGGCGGTAAATAACTTAGAAAAAAAACATATAAAGAGATAATTTAACCTCAACTACAAATTCTAAATGATAATTAAAAACTATGGTGGTAGATTTTAAATTATCATGAATATAATTGTGCACAATAATATATTTTTAAAGTCCCATGTAAAAGGTGCAATATAAAATAATTATTTACAGTTACAAAAGCATCAAAAATTTAGAATACTAGTTATTTGAAAGTTGAATACCTTTTAGCTACAGAACATAAAGTACTAATATTAGAAACAGGACAACGTTTTAAAGGAAAAGTTTATGAGTTCAATGCTGTGTTAATGTAGACTATGACCTGTTATGAAAGTTGTATGGTAATCGATATATGAATGTGCTAATTATTGATATGGTGTGCTAGTGTTGCAAAAATTAGACCAATATTTCATAAAATTCAATGGATTTTTACATTTAGGTTGAATAAGATATGATCTAAAAAAAATGCAAATTCGAACATACTACTAAGAATATTAAAATTTTTAATGCAAGAACAAATGCCAAAGGTAATTTAATTATTATTAAAAATGAAATGGTGTAAATTTAAAAACATGGTAAGATTATAGACTCATGATTCTATGAAGTAAAAAAATAGTAAACGAAATTTTAAAAAGGGTTAGGGGAACAAATATTTTATGCAAATAGTTATTGTTAAAAATAGATAATGGTTTTATAAAGGCATAACAATTGGAAAATAAATATCTCGGTGTAAAGTAAATAAAACGATATTAAAAATAGACAATATTGATTATAGGAAAGAACAAATTGCATGGAAAGATACTTCAAACATAGTTTTTGTAGTGGTGATATTTAATTTGTATTATTTTTAAGTAGTTAGGTTGAAGCTCATTATGTGTCGCTTACATAAATTGATTTGATTTTTATAATATTAAACATTGTAGTAAGCTTCTAAAAAAATAAAAAAGGTATAATATGAAAAATTATAAATAATATAATAAATTGATGTGTGTGTCGCTTTTTTTATTTCTTATCACCATAAAACACACGAGATAGGGAGTAATATTAATTTTCGTTCAATTATACTCAGATATTAGCTGCAATTCATGGGCCCAGTCAATGATATTAATTTAATTACCCACATTCATATTAAAACTGCGTTTTGAGTCATCACTTGTACATTTTTAGCTATAATTTTAACCAGAAGTATGTTTAATTTATGGGCCAAATCTTTAGTTATAATTTTATTTTTTTTTCTCGAGCTCAACTGACTTGATACCCTGCGCACACAGTGTATTTATACTTTCAGTTATCTTCTAGTCTCCAAAGTCTTCTTCAATACCTCTCCTCCTTCTGAGACTTATAAATTACCATAATTGATCAATAAATTTATTCAAATATCTTGAGTGAACAAACCTGTGATTTAAGATAAAATCAAATTTTATTTATTAGATGATTTTAATAGGGCTTACAACATCTAATTGAATAAAACACAGTACATCCTGGATCGCTGATTTATAATAATACTTGTGCCGTATTATTCAATTCACAATCATTTTCTGCGTTTATTCACCTTATTATGACTTAGAGTTTCTTAAGTCACTTAATTTTTTTTGCGTATTTAGTCTGTATCTTCGATTTTTTTTATTCCTTATGTTGAAAAAAATATTTACTGGGATTGAATCTTGATTCAACCTGCTTGTTATTAATTCAATAAGTTTTATATAAGAAATCATTGAAAGTCATCTTTTATCTTATTATATTAAACAAGAATATGATAAATTAAACTTGGATATTAATAACCTTTTGATAAAATTTTAGCAAAATAAATATATTTTAATTTTTATCATTGCTAGCTGTTTTCTTTAGTAGATTTCTAAGCCAGAATTTGATTGCGATATCTAAAAAACAAATGACTGTAATAATTTAAATTTTGAATCACCAAAAAAAATTCCATAGCAACTTTGAAGCAATAAATTTATTGAATTTTTTCTAATAAAGTCTGAGCATGCATTTTTTATTTTGTACCATGTTTACGTATAATATACAGAAAATCATTATATTTGCTTATGTCACAAAATTTCCAAAACGTATGGCCCTTTTTGTCCATTATGAAAAAACACACGGAAATATAATTTTAAAAAATATTTCGTAATTTTAGATCACTTAAAATTTAACATCTATATAACAGGCGCATCTGTTAAATTTTATCATAAAAGTTAAAAAATAAGATTAGCAAAAATAAAAAGCGATATTAGTTGATAATTCTTGAAGAAAAGGTATTTTATAACACATGAAACCGAACTATAAAATTTTTTAGCTTTTACTTGCAATATTTAAAATTACACAGAAATAAAGGGAAATTAACTTCATATTAAAAAATTAAATGGTCATCCTAACAATTATTTTAAAAAATTGAAAATATTTTGAGCTTAAAATAAAAATAACGTTGTTTTATCTAGATTCTAAGTTGACATGCTATAAAAATTAAAGAAAAAAATCCCGATTAGCAAAATACGATATTTATAAATATTGCGCTAGAATCACGGTGCTTCAAAAAATTTTAAATGAAATGATAAAAAAAAATCTAAATACAAAAAAAAATCATTTCAACCCTTTAAATATAATAAATTTTTATTCCAAGGTATTATTGTATTTTTTATTTATGTTAATATCATGAATTAAAACTCTCGGTTCTTCAGAGTAAATAAAATATATAACATAATAAAAATATCATCCTAAAAGAAGGGGAATAGGATCAAATATAATAGCATACTAATTTTAGAGCCTCAAATTATGATATAATATAAAATATACGATTTTAGTCAGGTTTAGATCCATAATGAAGTCTAAATTTATTCTTAAATAATAACCAAATTAATTCAAAGTGTATTATATTGAACAAATCGAAATATAAGATTCTTTTTGCATAAATGCATATAATATGTTTATCTAATTCAATTATTCTATTATGCTGATAAATAAGAATCTTAGGCAAGATGATATGTGCAAAACACATATAAGTTTTTATTATCAAAAGAAGATAATCCTTATGCTGTTTATTTACAGCATTGTTTCTACTCGTAGATAGATAAAATGAAGAAAGTTGTGTAGTTTGAAATAATGAAAAAATATAATATAATTAAATTGATTTCAAGTTTATTTTTGTAATTGAAGATGTTATTAATATTAATATAAAGATATAATTCTTTTCATATAAGAGATTAATTAAAATATTTTATTTATAGTTTTAATAATTATCAAGAGATTCAAAAAGGTTATAAACAGATTCGCTCGATGCAGACAATGAACTCGTTTTGAATTTGAATTTTTATAAAATATTAGGCTATAAAGGTTGTGAAAAATGTTTGCTGTATCGATTATCCTTGTAAATAAGCTACCAAGGCGTCTGATAGATTTATTATAAAATTTTAGATATCTTAAAATATTGTAAATTTAGATAAATAAATTATGAAATCTCTTTAAGTTATAAATAGAGCTTTAATTTGGTCATGATTTTTGATTATATAAAATTTGTGGTAAGAGAATTTATGTCTCATATTCTTTAGATTGATTAATGTTTATTTTTATACACAATTCAATCGAATCTGAATTAAAGTCGCGACATATCTTATATTTGCATATAAAATTATCTTTTTTATACGTCTAGAGTATACCGAATGGCATGTGAGAAGGTTATATTTAAAAAAAATATTTTAAAGAAATAAATACAATATATAAATAATGAATATAAGTACATTCCACATTTCTTTATGTTTTAGAGAAACTAAAGTGAGCTTCCTATATCAATAAATAATATATATTTTTTACTGGATTTTAACCCTTGAAGAAAAAAAATAAAAATTTATGTTCTTTTTAAATTTTTTCTTGGGATGATAAAAATATTACAAATCGTTTTTACAATGAAACTAAAACCATTTTTATGCTCTTTAATGTATTTATAAATTTTTATTGCGTAATGATACATGGGGGTTGTTGGCCGATAATTTATTGGCAAACAATATGTTTATATTTTTGATTGAAATAAAAGTATAGGGATACATAAAATTTTTTAAAAATTTATATGGTGCAACAATAGCCTTTTAAACAAAAATTACCAAAACTGCACTCATAAAGAAAATTCTCTAAAGATTCTATATAATTTTTTTAGTTTAAATATTCTAAAAATTATTGTGTAATCGAAATAATTGGGTATTTTTCATCTCAGATAGATAATTTAAAATCATTAATATAAAAGAGTTTAATCATAATGATTGCTTCTACTTTTTTTCGAATAAATATTCTAATTTTTATTTTTATAAAACATCGTTCAATTCAGTATATAAATAATGCATTAAGGTTCTGCTGCTTTAAAAAAATAAATATTGGATAATTACATAAAAATATTAGGAGATTTATAATTTTTTGCATTATAAAAGGTGTTTTATTTATTAATATATTACGGTATTTTAATTTTATAATTTCCTGTCAAGCATAATGTGATTGTTTTCTCTTAGGAAGATCATATCTATACTCTTGGCTATATCCTCTTCGATACATGCTAAAAACTGTGTTTTATTTATAGGTTAATTAGAATTCAGAATTTGTCATTTTTATAGTTGTTCAAACAAAAATTTGGATTTCATTATAGACAAATTTGCTTGTGTATTCTTTCAACCTCATCATATTTACAATCTTTTTCGATGCTTCTTCTTATCTTTATAATTATTAGTTATGTGCCTTCCTCTCCTATTGTTTGTGCGTATGTTTCCGCTTCGGTTGGCAGTACTAATTCGTTATTATACGACTTATATTATTTTGTAACATTCTAAAAAAGATTTATTTAATTATAATAGAAATTTTACTTTTTTTAGCTCTATAATTATTTCCATATATTAATTTTAGACGTTAAGTATCACAATTAATATATAATTTAATATATAGTATATTGCATCTTTTGGATATCTTTAATCGTATCGGTGTCATGGAAACAAATTTTATCTGTTCATTATAATTAACTTTGATCTATATATAAAAACCGATTCTGACATGTGAAGCAAATTATTTAGTAAATACGAAAAGCCATGCTATGTCGCAATAGATACTAATGATAACGCATAAGTGTATAAAAATTGAATTTGTTTATTATAGCTGTTTCAAACATTTATTTTTCTCCATTAAAAAGAGCGTTATAAGAAGTAATTTTTTTACGTGAATTATATAATACTATGCTCTAGGTTCTAATTTTCGTTTAATATCGTAAGAAATAGCTAACAAAAAAATTGGGCATAGATTATTTTCTGTGGTTAAAAATAGTTCTATACTCGTAATAAAACAAAAACATAGTCTTGCAATAGTAGGAATTGGATGTAAAAATTTATACGAAATATTAATTTTATTTGCCAACGTTAACTTTAAATAATATACTCAAATGTTTGCCTTTGATATTATAGATACCTTTTCATACTGCAAATCATCTTTAGGAATAAAAACAAGAAGTATATTTTTAATTCCAATTTTAGTTTCCAATTCGGGTTTACTTCCTTTTTTCAGAGAAAGAAGTGGTATTTTAAAATAGTCACAAAACAATGGTAAATGCTGGAATATGATTTGGTGATGTGTATCATTATTGCAAACAAACAATATTCCTTCTTTTATAAAATTATTACTTTCAAAATATTTCATCATTTGGTTATAGCTAACTATTTTCTTGTTGCTTTTGGTGATACAGTTTATTATTTTGGAGTGCAAGTTACCGTATAGAATTTCAATCTCAAAAAAATCTAACTTAAATGTCCTTTTAACCATTCAAAATGGGGATTTAATATACAGATTTTTATCTTGAAAGCATTTAGAATATTACAATTAAATAAACAATTTACTGGATATCGAATGACATTAAAACAATTTTTAAATAGAATTTTATTTATTTGGGAGCTAAAAAAAAATTGAAATTTAAGTAAAGGTCATCAAAATCTAGAATGTATTTTAATAATTATGCTTTGAATGGACGATAATACTCAAAAATATAGACTTTTTATGATTTATGTAAGCCAACAAAGAAACATGAGGTTGAATCTTTTGATTTCCAACACTTTATTCAGATTTATTAAATCAATGGAGATAAACTAAGAAATAAATTTTCATGAGATTTAAGCCTCTTCATGAAGGTGATTATAATAATCAATGGTAAGATGATATTAATCATTGATTTGGTAAAGATAATATTCTAAAGTGCTTTAAGATTCAATGAAGGACAGCACTTATTAAATTTACAAAACATAGTAAAATGAATATTCAGTGAAATCACGTAATTTTGGCGGTTAACAGATTATATATGAAAGACTAATACTACTTAATGAGATGTATTGTGCGTGATCATCAAAATAAATTCCAAAAAATTAATTAAAGAGACTAGTCAGAACACAGCAGTATGTAGTCAAACGACCGAACAATCATTAAGAGAATAAATCTCGGTTTCTGTTCAATACATCTGTCACTGTTCATCATTCTAGACGTGTGTGGCAAAAATCATAGATTTTGCTGATGTGAATTTACTAAACAAAAGATTCTGAATAGTAAAGACTACATGAGGGTTAAATAATTAAATATATTTATAGATTTTTAAAATATGGTTCCAAATATAATTAAGAAATTTCCGGAAAAATATATAGCACTATGAAATGAATTTTAGTAATAGTAAAATTAAAGCTAGTTGAAGGCTTTGTAATATATTAATTTAAATACTATTTATCATACATAAACCTTTTAAAGTATCTGTATTCATATAATAAAAATAAATTTTATATTCATAGTAAGGGAATTATATCATTTATGTAAGATTCGTTTTTGAAATTAATAAATAAAGCACACGAAAAGTTAACCTATGATAATAGTCAAAAATTTTGAACATAAAAATACATTTAAGATTGGTAGGGATTTTGACGCGGTTGGTCAATGTCAAAATTTCTACAGTGAAACATAAGTTTCAAGCTATACCTATCTTTCAAATATAGTTTTTTTTATGTCTAATATATAAAAAGTAATAAATTAGAATGTGTTTTTGAATATCAATAAAAAAAACATAAATATTTTCTATTTTATTTTGTAGTCAGCATCCTCGACCTTTTAAAATATAAATTTGCGGTGTTTTATCATCACTTTTATCGCAATCAAAACACAAACAATCACTAAAATATGAATAAACGATGATTCGAAAACAAAATATTCAAAAATATTTCATTAAATAAAAAATTAGTGTATGAGATTTTCTGTGACTTATAAATTTACTTGAAGTTTTACAAAAATTGTAATAAAATCACAATATGAGCCGAATATGAATTTTAAAAAGTCCAAGTGTTTTGATTCAACCGCACCAATTGGTTAAAAGCTTAAGGAAATATCCTATCATACCAATAGTTGCTTCGATTACATGCATTTGTATTCGGGAATCGATTCAAGTTGTTTCAATGCCATAATCAAATGTAATCTTAAAAGATGGTAACTTTATTTTGCCGTGGGTCCACCTATTGGTGTTTTTTGTATGCCTTGGATGAAGGCTGCATTAACAGTCATCTTGTTAATTTAACAACGCCTTGCATGATAAGAATTCGACTGTCTATCGTTTGAATTAAATAGAAAGTCATCTGATATTTGAGTTGCTCAGCACCAAGTCGACTTTGTGAATTTTCTAATTGGATGGAAATGATCTTAATACTTTATTTGATTGTAAATATGTATATCATTTTTTTAATTTTTAGACTAATAAACATTAAAAAACATTTTTATAAACTAAGTCATATTTTTTTACAATTTTTGCATCAAAAATTTTAAAGGCGTTTTGAAAATATTTCAAGCTTATTTTTATGGTATATATAATCTCGTTTATAAATATATCTATGAAATTTTATCGTGAGATTCGTAAACTTGTTTATTTATTGAATATTTAAAAGCTTTAAACATGTAACTCTTAATAATTTTTCAATATAAATAATTTCAATTCAAATACTATTGATTCAATTAACAGTATCTTATTGTATATAATAAATTTATGTTAGCTGAATTTCCATTAATTCAATGAATACATATATTTGATTTTTTAATGAAAACAATATAAATCTGATAATAGTGTTCACACTTTTTCGTAAATTTAAATTGAATCCAAGTATATTTGAAAAATTCTCAATATATTTTGTAACCACGAATAAATAAAACGCTTATTTATTTAGACGAATAAATATTTACGGAATATCACTATAATTTATTCTCAGTTTATTTTGGTCTCTTCTAGTCGTTTTTTACCATATTTCTATTCTGGCTACCCCTACAATAAATCGCTTGCCATGCTACCCATAAAATATAAGGCATGAATATTGACATATATTTAGGATTACTGTTAGCCAGTAGATTTTTTTAAACTATGTACATACATATATTGAATTACAAACTAGAAGTTTATGTTGTTTAGAAATATATACATAAAACATGCTATGACAATAAATTTATCCATTCAATTAAAGATTTTCGTATCTCCAATAAAAAATCAATGGTTATGAATTTGTAACTTATACTTTATTATAAGAACTGTATCGTTTTTTGAGTGCTATATTTATTGATTATTTAAAAAAATTAAGAAATTATTTTGATTCCTCTGAAATGCAATTAAAAAAATATATCTTCTTATTCGGGCTATATTGTTTTGATAATTTGTTTTTTTACCTCCTTATTTTAAAATCTAGTATAGATAATCCTAGAATGCTCTTATAATATATTCCGATAAGGAAATAAACATACAAAGATATTCTTTTAGTCTCATCCATATAATCTTTTAATTGAATCATATTACTCGCAGAAATAAATATTTAAGAACCGTGATTTTATAATTTAAAGTAATTTGCATGTATGAGTCACATATGTACGCCACCCTAATCCTATACAAGCAGAATATCCGTGTTCAGCTACTGCTATTTCAGCTATCAGTAAGTGATTAAAGTTCGATAGGATATCCCTGATTCAAACATTCGGATATCTTCCCGACTTTGATCCCCAATTGGTGGATCCCATGAAACCTCTGGTATACCGAAAAGGTATAAAAGTCTAAGGGTGGTACCAATGTTTGAATATATATACCCATCGACGCACGACAGTTTAAAGATACCTAGGTGTATAAGAGTGAAGGTACAATTTAGTTTTTTTCATATAAAAGCACGATACTGAAAGTTATAACAACTTTCAAATTTAATTTAAATAAACAAAATCCATAAAATATTCCTCGTTCAATGAAACAGGAATTTTGATCGATTCTTTTTTTAAAATCATCAATAAACTGGAATAAAAGAAAATTCCTATTTCTATTTTAAAAAATATACCTATATAATCGAGCCTTGTATAAATTAAAAGAACAGACCACAGCAAATTATTATTTAAAACAATTTGCTTTTTAAAAAAAAATAAAAATGTATTCAAATTTGATTTTTCCCGAGTTAAAATATTGCTTTGTTAAAAAACATATTCAACGATAATATATAATGTGTTTCATTCATTCATATTTACTAATAATAAAAAATATCATTAATTTATGAACACTTTATTTGGAATGATATTATTTTTTATGCTGGATAATATAATACAAATTTAACAAATGTTTGCTAAACATTGAATTATATTGAAATACAAAATTTCTTTATGTAAACGTATTTTTACAGAAAATAAGTTTAATAGTTGATATACAATGTGGGTCATATATAAATACAATACCGAAAACTTATGATTAAATGGATTTTAAATGTTGTAGTAACTCGTATAGTTATAATTTTTATAAATTATCGACGAGCAGCCTATTTTTCAAAAAATATTTATAATATATACAACATAGAAAAAATACATTATAAACTTTTATCTTATTACACATTTGGACCTAAAAAAAATTGTAATGATATATTATAAGTGATTTTTGTTTAGTTTATTTTTTACTGAACTCGTTATAAAAATACAATTATTGTTTTAAAATTCGTATTAGATTTAATATTTATATTTGGAAAGTATTGTATCAATCTTATGCTTAAGATTATAATGCTTTTTGTATTTTTTTGTTAATTTAAGATATCTTAAATCATAAAATGTTTTACTTTTTTCTGCAACAATACTGATTGTGCAAATTTTAAGATTTTTATAAGGTTTAAGCTTAGAAATGTACAAAATTAAAATAATATTGATTTTATTTTTGCGAGTAAAATATAATTAGGGGTTTCTGGAAATAATTTGGCAGGTTTTTATTTTATTTAGATTCCACTTGACTTTCATGCATTATACACAAAGTAAACATTTATCTAGATCGATTTTCGGTTTATTTTTAACTCTGATATAGATTAAATATAATGTTTAGGTAAATTTATATTTTATTTTAGTCAAATACAAGAGATCTGCGAAAACGAAAATGCAGAAATAAAAGTTGATACCCGAATTAAAACAGATATTTTAATCAAACAAAATAGACCTGATATTTTTCTATACGATAAAAAAGAAAATATGATTACGCTGATCGAAATAGGTATAACGAGCCTTGATAACTTGACTGAAGTTGAGAATGAAAAATATAGGAAGTATGAAATCTTGGTGAATGAACTTGGTTTAATTTACAAATTCTAAACAAGAATAATACCATATGTGATGACTTGGGATGGGGTGGTTACAAAATTACATAAATAATTCGTTAAGGAGTTAAAAATCCCGGACGAAGTAGAAGAATACATGCAAGCTCTCACACTCCGCAAGACACTTGAACTCATCTAATTTGAGAGAAGAAGAGCAGTTGATGAGGATAGATCAGAGGAAGGTGTCAAAACATGCAACAAGGAGTTGTGCAATATTCCCAACACGCTGAACACGTCTAAATAGCTAAAATTGATAAAAAAAATTAACCCATAAATAAATAAGAAGTTTATTTTAGTCAAATATACAACCATGAAAGTATATATGTTTTTGAAAACCGCAAGTAAAATTTAAGTTCTAATTGCAAAAATTAAAAACTTAAATAAGATATATAAAAATTTAATAATAACAGGAATTATACATGAATATCGAGAATTCTTTGATTTAAAAAAATCTTTGAAAGGATATAAAATTTAAAATTTATGATATATTATACATCTTTTTCGCAATTTACACATATTTTATTATTCCCAAAAACAAAATAAACAATCTAAATTACCAGATATACAACGAAATTTCTAGAGTCTGACCTAATAGTCAATAAATAATTACATATATTCAAAATTATATGATTGTTTGCAACAAACACATTCTAGCTATAAAACCAAGATATTATAATTGAATAAGATCAATGGAAATAACTATAAGATGCCAAGTTTTGCGATAATAAGAATGATTTAAATAAAAAAAGTACTAAAATAATGCTGTGTTTTCTAAAAGCCTATGCCTCTCATCGATTATCAAAAACACATAATTGAAACATTTATATTATATTTGATGCCAATTGAGAATTAATTTTTTGAGGCTTTTGTGATCGCTAAAAAGCAAATATAATAAATTTTATTTTTTAAATTATTACGCAAGAGTATAGACATATTGAAATCAAAATGGTACCTTTCTTATCGAAAGCTTGAATATCCTGTCATCTTATCGTTTTTTACAAGATAAATCGATTAGAAGAAATATACATTCAATCTTTGGATATCCTATAAGTTGGCTTGTACGCGTTTTTGTGAAGCACAAAAATGGTTTTGTTTGGCAGTGATGATCCGATCAGATAGTTTCACCATTAAACTAGAATATAGGTATCCATAAACTGTAAAAAAATTCTAGCTCATAGATGATCTATTGAGGAAATTATAGTAGAGGAATCTATATATTCTTGATCATCAAAAAAAGAAAGGCAATAAAATCAAAAGGAATAACAGAATAGGATTATGCAATATTGAATTCTTTACTGAAAAAAATGTTGGTTAGAAAGGAAATATTCGTTTATATTAGGCTATCATATGCTAAGTGATGTTCATATAAGCCATATAGCGAATTAAATGAACAGAAACAAAAATAAAAAATACAGTCTAAAAATAATAGTCTAATTGCATCAAAATGCATTTCGGTTGACAGAAATATATGGTTAAAAAATTTAGATCGCCTGATGGGTGAAAATAGGGAATATAGAATCCTTAGCAGAAGAAAAAATAGTTCCAAACAAAAAAAGAAATATGTTATTCAGTATAAAATATAAATGAAAGCACTGTGGTATTGTTTTTTTAAACAGTAATCAAATAAAAGTAAATATAAAAGAATACTTGACCATGAATTGGCACAGTGGCATATATTGGTGCTAAGATGCATAAACTTATGCTATCAAGAAAAATTAACTAAAAAGATCATAGAAATTACAGGAAATATCATATAAGAGATTACAGAAAACAAATGTCCAGAAAAAAAAGTAGACACTTGAATAAAAACCAACATTAAATTAAAGCATGAACTATCAGATATTTTTGTGTCAGATAGAAAGAAAAACTGAAAACAGTGCGTAATTGGAAATAACGAGTAATTTGACGAGATTTTGATATAAATAAAAATCCGAAAAAACGTAGATATAAGTATAAATAAACACCCAATAATTTATAACGAAGAACATGAAAATAAATGGGATGCCGTCATAAAAAATACAATAAATCGTATGTTATAGAGTGAAGTATGTCTACTGAAACAGAACATACCAACATACAAATGCATTAATAAAACTTAAATAAATAAGAATACAAAGAAGTGATACATTAATCAAGGTTCAAAAGATGATAATGCTGACTTAAAGCCTTAGAAAATCTGATCTATAGAACTATCACAAGTTGCATACGTTAAAATAAATAAACTTGAATTCAAATATAGAAATAAATAAATAAACTGTTTATTGGAATTATAATGTATTTAAAAGGGTTTTTACATCCTTCTTTTGTTTCCATACCCACATAAAAATAGTTACGATCGCTTAAAATTCTAGTTTAATATTACTGTGTTATTGAAACATAGAAATAAACGAATATAAAAATTTATATATACTAAGACATCCATAAAACTTTATATTATACGATGTATAAGACAACAACATAAATTCGAAGAATTAAAGAGTTAAAGTAAGATGATTTATGTGACAAAAACCTTGTTATTTCCAGTTTAAATCAAATATAGATTTAAAATAGTAAAAAAGGCTTTTTTTTTAGAAATCTAAACTTTACCATATTTAATTTTTTAACATTGTGATACAATCATCCAAACATTATAATTTTTTTAAAATAAGGAAATAAAATTATATGCAGTGTTTATATAAAGTTTTTTATATTTTGACTTAAAACTGTACATTTTTTTATAAAAACCTATGAATTTTGCTAATAAATTTATATAAATTCTCCTTACGCTGTAATAACCCATTTTTTATGCACTAACTGTATCCTGATTCAAATAGAAAACCAAGAAATCAAAATACAAATGAGTAGTCATAAAAATATAATTACTCTTTATAATCATAATAATATGAACTTAAATTGAACAGAAAAATAATAATAAAAAATAATAATAAAAATAATAAAAATAAATTTCAGATCATTAATTTTTTTTTTACAGTCTTTTAGATAAAACAGAAATGATAATTCTTGCATTAAGGGTGCATAAAAAGTATAAAAATCCCAATAAAACAAACGTAAATATCCACCTTTGGCTTTTTTTGTTTACACGATTTCTTTTAATACAGGATCATATAATTTATTACAAGTATAAATCATATACTGAAACTGTAAAGTTAAGTTTTCTTTAAGTTCATTGTTTTTTATACTTATCACAAAAAAATAAGCTTGACTACAATTAAAGATGTATAAAGCTTTAATACGAAAAAAATAATGTATTTTTTTTTTGGAAAGTTAGATCATTCTAGATATATCATATTTTTTTTGTGGGCCATATTTTTAAAATTTCTAGATTTTATTTTTGCGTAAAAACAATATATTCCTATTCATTAAGTCAAAACATGTAGTTTTTTTTAGCCTAAGATAAAATTTTGGGCTTTCACAACCTTTAGACACGGCTGTTAAATTTTTACGATATGCTCGATTAAAAATATTTATGTTGGCTTTTATTATATGTTTTGCATTATATATACTATAAGTGCAAATATGTTGTTTTACCTACTATAAAAGCAATTTTTCTAATGACCAATCGTTTTAAACTATAGAAATTTGTGCATCTAGAAAATCAAAATTTGTGTTTATGTTGCGAAAAAGGTGCTTATCTATTGATTTACCTTTTATTTAGCTTTAAACTACTTATGCACATTAAATGTGAATTTTTCTTATTTCCTATATTAACTGAATATAAACACGTATAGAAAGTATAAAAAAAGCAACAGAAAGATAAAATCTAAAATTCCGAGTCAAATTTTTTTCAAGCAAAGAACACCAAATAGAATCATCACAAAAAATTAAATAATTAAAATTCTAATATGAGGTTTTTAGTGCAGATAAATTACGTTTAAAATTAAAATCACTCTAATTTAAATTTTTATTTTATTTGTGCACATACATGAAAATCTACGTTTATAGATGGGATATATAGTTTCCTTTAATTTTAAATATTTATTCAAAAGAAACTTCAGAAACAATAAGAATACAACCTGTCATTTAAATATTAATCATCTCTGTGATGATTGAAGAATATTATTTGAATTCCAATCAAATATGCTATATAGATTCCTGGCTTTTGACGCAATAATTTTTTTTGTTATGTCAGGTTTATATTAACTTTGAAGAGTTTTTTAAACAGATTTAAAAAAAAAACTAAATAAGGTTTGTGATTCATAGAAACTCATTTTATACAAAGTTAACTTCAGATAATTATTTTTAATTATACAAGATAATGGTAGAAAGGGTAAATTAAAAGATACACATAGGGCTATTTGACGATGAAAACCAGGAATATATATTATAAATCTTATAAGATAAAAATACATTTTTGTTATTCTAAATTATGTATGACAGAAATGGCAACTGAACCTGAAAATATTACAACGAATAATTGCCAAAAAAAAATACTTCTAAATGCAGAACGAAATCAATTGCTTTCTGTATATTTCTATTAAATGCCTAATTTTTTATTTTAAATCATAAATGCACAATGTATATTTTCCATTTACAATATTTTTTAAAGTATATCTGCTATATAAAATGCTGTGATTTTACATCTATGATCATCATGATAATGTGTAACGAAGCTATTAAATGTGATTTGAAAAATCAAAATATTTCATATTCAAAGAAACAATGATTTTAAACTAACAATTACAATCATATAAATTTATCAAAAATCTTTAAATAAAATGCAAAATAAGCTTATACGCATTAAATCCAAATATTTTTAAATCAAAGAATGAAATTACATTCCGAGTTTTCTATATAAGATATCTATATTGGCAATTTTTCTTCCAATAAATCATTATGACAACAACAAAATAGCTGATTTTTAGGCACTTAAAACTTATAGAAGATTATAAGCCCAAATTAATTGTTTTTATTTTTCTAAACATTCAAATGCAAGAAAAGGTACAGAAAGGTGCATATATACCTTTAAAATATAATTGTGTTTATAGATAAATCAGTCGAAAACTTGATTTTTATATTTTATGAAGCGATAAATGAAATCTAATTTTAGTTGTATCAAGAAATAATGATATGAATCGCAATAATTTTTTTTTTATAAAAACTTAGATGATATTAAGATGAAATTTTTATAGATATATTTTAGTTAATATACTTAAAGTATATATAAAATCAAAAATACAAACTTTCTTTATATACTGGAAAATCTTTTTTGGTTTGATCAATATTATATATATAACAAATGTTCCAATAATAGATTTTACGGTTTATTATAAAGTTTTTAATTCTATTATTATAGATTTATATAGAAAAACGAAGCTGTAAACTGATCTTAGATTTTAGTTTAACTATAACTGTAACAAATACAGTTCTTTTGGATGATATCTTTTTGCTAAATTGTTAAGATAACATTTATAGAGCCAGGATAGGCAATAATTTCTAATACAGGTGCAAGCTAATATTCTAACACTTAAAATTCATCATCTACATTTCTTTAAAAACAATAAAGATGTAATGTTATAAAATAACTACAAAAAAATTATATAAATAATTAAATATAGTTAATTTTAAGAATTTAATACAGTTCACGAAACAGATATCCTCTATATAATATAGATTTTAACTCTTATTTAATATTTTATCATAATTAATAATCCTAAGTAGTGATTATTTGGATATGGTGCACTATAGTTACCAAAAAGAAAGCTTGAAAGACCATAATATGCTATAAAATATTTATTATTATGTATTTAATAAAATTATTTTCGGACCTCGTCACACAGAGCTTTGCACAAAAATCAAATTTTTGTAAATATTTCTTTTATCATTTAAAATAACCGCATAAAAACCAGATTAAAAAACTCTATTATTCAACAAAACCTTTTTTTTCAAACTAACAATGAATATATCCTTTTATGTCGTTTTCTTATTGGTGTTTCTAATTTAATACCATTTTTATCCTTTCACCGTGTTTTATGAACTCTGTTTTAGATCTTTAAGGTCTTTCTACAATTTACAAATTTATTTTCGAGTTTAAGATCACTACAGGCCCTTTAATAGGCTTTCACTCTAATAGATTATGGATCCCTTTTGGTTTTTTTTAATTTTTTCATGGTACTAAGATTGCTCATAGTTACTTTACAAGAAAAATGGTTTTTTGTGTTGTTATTTTTATTCCCACAATATACCATAAACTCAGTGACGCCTATTGTATTTTCTCTTACCAAGTTTCCCCACATCAAATTTTTCAATTAAACCTTTCCCCTTATTTTATTATTTTCTAGTGCTATTTTTGGGTAAATATTCTTTTAATAATTCTGCACCCTTTGCTGTCATAATTTTCAAAACAGTAGCAGCTTTAATTATCCATATTATCTGTGTCTTCAATTGAAAGAAATAAAAATTGGTAATAGTTTGCTAATTTTATTTTGAGTATTGAAAATTTTTTATCTTTTGTTAAGCCCATTCTAAATCTATATTTATTATTATAGCACCTATATGAGATCTAACTGCATTAATCTTAGCCATTCTAAACAATTTTTTGCAAAGAAATTTCGTTTTTTGTTTTAGGATTTTTTATTTTACTTTCTTCTTTGATAAATACATAACCTAGTTATGAAATTTCATTAATTTAGGGGTTAAGAAAATCCAAAACAGAACATTTAAAATGAGACGGCAAAGAAAGGACGGAAAAAATACAAACAATTTAAAATTTCACAGAAATAATCCAATTTTCAACTCATTTTCGGCCGTTTAGATTTCGGAATTTAAGTAGAATTTCACCTATAATGTGTGATTATACACGTAGTGTGTGTTCATAAGATTCCTTCCTTTGCTTCAGCCAGGTTCCTTGTATTACAATATCCAAAAGAACCAAACCCACCATTTTAATGCACATTTTTTATGGACTGTACATATTCATCATCAGCATCAATTTCTGCAATATTATCGACAAAAAATGTGTCATGTGCATCTCTCGAAAGATGGTCTTGAGGCTGAAATAAAGCGTCAAAATTCCAGAAAGAAGATTCGACATATTTATATGTTCTCATTTCTGAAAAACCAACTTGTATAAAAATATTTTTTATCTCTTCTTTAACTTTCATCAGTGGATGTAAATTTCCCTTTTCTGGAAGCTTTCCTCGAGTTTCAAAATTATATGGCTTAAATTCGATATTTTATGTGAACCATTTAAAATAATATCAGAATTTAGATCTGTGGTGTATTCAATCATTTTAGTTTGATAGTTTTCACCTTTTCTCACAACATACGATATTATTTTTATTGCCCCAATAAGCTTCCTTTTCTGTAAAGATTTTAAATCTGTTGTGTTGATTTCTTTATTATTAATATTGAATAGTTTTAATTTGATATCATCTGTTACGTCTTCTATTTTTCTTAAAACCATATCTTTGTCTCGATGCAACCATCCATTTTACAGGGCATGACCCAAACCAATTTTATGGTGCTTAATATTTTCGATTTTCAATCCTTTTTTCGAAATAAAATTACATATTAAACACAGGGGATCCATTTATGCTAGCGTTTTTACCTTCTTCCGTTAAAATATATTCCATTCTATCAATCTTTTCAAAAACTATCATACTCCTTGATTCATATTTTCTTAAAATTGCGTTTATTTTTTCTGTAGTTTCATTAAGTTCATCAGAATACAGAACATCTTTTTGGGATAGCTCATTTATAATTATGTGCGCCAGATTGTCTTAAATTAAAATAATCGGTAAAAAAATTTAATTGTTCCTTCCTAATATATGAACTTTAATTATTTCAAGCAGAATTTTATATTTTTATTACAACAGTTGCATTATGACTTCTTTAACAAATCATCACTACAATCTTTCTCAATACATATTCCTTTTTAAGACTTTTTACTTCAGCTATAATCCTTTTTATCAAAATTTGTGCGCATTATTCTGTCTATCTTGGTATTCAGATCCCATAATACACGTCATATTATAACCTGTTAGGACATTTTCCCATGTTGTTACTGATTTAATATCCGTATTTTGCATTTCTAAATCGGTTGATATCATTTAATTATAATATTATTTCAAAGTTTCTCGTTTTTAATATAAGTGAGCTTATTAATACCAGTCTTTCTTATCTTCATTAATAGGGATAAATTTTCATTTTTATCATAAAAAATCTAGTCGTACAAGCCATAATTTTATATATGATGGAATTATAGTTTCTACCTTATATCAGCATGTTTGTGTTCTATTATTTTTGATACTTCGTGTCGTCTGATTTTCTTGATACTTTTAAGTTATATTTCCTTGTGAGTAGGAATTATATGCATCCTATCGCTTAATTATTTCTTTTTATATCAATATGTATAAAAATATTATTGTTATAATATTCTAAAGGACTGTTATTTAATGCCCCTTCACAGTATTGGCACTTCAATTCCCCCCTAAAAATAGATGTATATCCTGTTGAAGCGTGATCTTACTTTATTTTATAGAAAGATTACGATTTTTACCATTCTGATGATCTGGTTTTGCTAATTATTGTGTTTCTGTGAATGCTGAAATGTTTTCTATGCTTTTTTTTTATCTTTTATCATTACAATAAATTTTACTTTTTTTCTTCTTAATATATTTGATGCATATATTGATTAAGTTATAAATATTAAGGCTATTATAATCTATTAATAAAAATTCTCTCATGTTCACTCTTTTTTTATATATGCAGCTCATCTTTGTGATCCGACTTTTTCTGTTAAAATTTGTTAGCTATCTTTATAAGCTCTTTCTCATTCCAAAAATAAAATAGTTCTCTTCTGTCTATTATCCTTTAATATATATTCTTTTGCTTTCTGGATGTAAATGAGCAGACTATTTTCTAAAATTTACCTTATATAGTCATTTATTTAATAGTCCTTCAGTTCTCGGGATAAAACACCTAGAATGTTATTATGAGGGTTAAAGCCGTGCCGATGCTATTTAAAAATCTTAATCCGCTATAATTTTTTTGTCTGGATTGGAAGTTCTAATAATATTTTCCTCACAAGCTGATTCGTAAGTTTTTTTTCTTTATTTCGGATTTACTATAAAATAGGATTGCAAGAGATATAATTATCGATATTTTTTATTATAATTGTACTATATACGCTATTATTTGTTATGTAATGACTTGGGATGGAGTGGTTACAAAATTACATAAAAAATATGTTAAGGCGTTAAAAATCCCAGACAAAGTGGAAACATACATGGAAGCTCTCCCACTTCTAAGAAACTTGAACTCGTCTTATTGGAGAGAAGAAGATCAGTTGATATAGATAGATGAGGGAAAGGAGTTAAAAGATGCATTAAGCAGTTATGCAATATTCCCAATAGGCTGACCACACTAAATAGACAAAATTGTTAAAAAGAAACTTAAACCATAAATAAATTTGATACGCTACCATTTATTATAAATTTTATTCTCTCGATTCTAGTCTTTTACAGTATAAGAAAAATATTGTTTCTTTTTGTATCATATTTATGTTTTCTTGATCTTTGAGACAAGCCTAGATCTCTAATACATATAAAATGGTTCATTCTATTACATGATTCATCTAGTGGCCCGTTTACGGCGTTGACTTACAAAAATCTTAAATATAATAGAAGAATTAATGTAATAAACATGATCAAGATATCAAATTATTTTACTTAGAAATATATTCGACACAAACTGATGCATCATAAATATAAGAAAACAAATTTACTACGACTTTTACTTCTTATATCACCAGCTTTTTCTGATATTATTCGAGATGCATCTTTTTCAATCTTATAACAGAAAAAGAATAAATATATATAAATTGTTAAGAATTCACCCATATTTTTACCAAATTCAAGTTTTATGCACAAATATTTACATGATTAACTTCTTAAGTACGTTTACCGTTAAAAATAAAACTTAAAGCATTAGAAATTTTTGAATTTATAAATTCTAAATATCACACAAATAGAAAAAATAAATATTTGCAATTCAATAATGTTTTTTTTTAAACTAGAAATTTGACTATGCTTTATTTTTGAAATTAAATTTATGGTTTGGGATGTTTATGTGAAAACCGAAAAGAATTAAGCGCGTTAGACATGTAAGAAATGAAAATATCTGTCAGATTACTTTTGCTTTTGGTACTTATCACAATAAAAAAATAATTAAGACCTTTAGAAGCAATATTTTACAAATTAAAAGTATTATAATGTCTCTTTAGCAAAAGCCATTATATTTTGACTTTTTAAATGTTTTATAAAATTATCTTTTAAAACTTTCTTTGAATTATACTAATAATTTTCTGATCGTGTTTTAAGAAAATGGGTTTTATATATTTAAAAAAAAGAATAAGATTTCTGTTGGTCGGATGATGTTAAATATGTATATTATAGATTACAATACATATTTCGTGTCAAAATAAGTTTTTATCTGCTATACTACATCTTAATTAATGTTTCAATGATTAATTATAAATATCCGTTTTTTATTTTAGACTTATTTATTTACATGTTTTGTGATAATTTCCCCCCACACGTAACCAATCTAATTTTCTTTTAAATTAACATGTACTTCACTTGTACTAGGTTAAATAAAAATTATTCCTGGTTTTACTAATCACTTTAGTCATATAATAAAATACATTTTCATTGTTTTTGTTATATTAATTTTGAAATCTATATATTGCACGGATAAATTTTTTTTAAAATCCATAATTTTATTTTCATATCATTTTTTTTAGACAAATTTACTGTCATTCGTGGTTTTAAATTTTAATAACATCTTTTAATTGCTTTGTCACAATTTCTATTAATAATAAATAATTCTTTTCAATAGTTCCTATAAATTTATACTCTGTTTTCTTCGTTGTATGATACAAATATACTTGTTTATGGTCAGCCATTACTCTTTAACAGTGATAAATTACAGCTGTGCCTTAAAATATATACTTCTAGACACAAGGATCTAAATTATTCATTTAAAAAAATTTTCTATAATTTATTTTTTGGATCTGGCCACTATTTCCCATAAAAACCTTTTTTGTGTTTTTTTGCAATATTTCTTCGTTTTTCAATTATGTTTGAGTTTTGTACATGACCTCCGTAAAATCCAATTTATTATAATTTTTAGTGAAAAGGCTGAACATGTCATTCTTAACGAAGAAAAATAAGATAAAGTGTAGAAAAAAAATCAATCACCTTCATTAATAAATAAATCATTCTAATTTTTTATACCCTTAGGATTTTAAACTAATCAAACAAAATAGACCAGGTATTTTCTTATACGAAAAAAAAGAAAATATTATTACGCTGATCGAAATAGTTATAACTAGATTTATAAACATATCTGAAGTTGGAAATAAGAAAAATAGAGGCCATCTTGGCGAATGAACTTGGTTTAGTATACAAATGTAAAAAAAACACCATAGTTAATGACTTGAGATGAGAACATTACAAAATTTCACAAAAAATATGTCAAGGAGTTGAAAATCTCAGATGAATAAAAGCATACATACAAGCCCTCACACTTCGCAAGACACTTGAACTAATATCATTTGACATAATAAGAGCAGTTGACGAAGTTAGATCAGAGAAAGGTGTCAAAAGATTTGCTAAAGAGTTTGGCAATATTCCTTATGGGTTTTATACATCTCAGTAGATTTGATTCATGAAAAGAAGAAATTTTAGCCGTATATAAAAAATCATGAGCGATTCATATTTTTTATGGCCTCGGCATTTAATAATAATATAACTGATAAACATATAATGCTCTTTATATGTTTATCAGTTATAAATAAATGGTTTTCTATTCTTGGGATTCATTGTCTGACGCATCTCGCAGCCTTACTGGTTTTCCTGTAATAAATTTTGAAGATATCGATAAAAATATTTATACATTGCTGCAAAACGTCCGATTTTATGTTCAATCATTATAAAAAATATATACACTATATTTTACTATTAAAAAGAGATCAATTTTCATATTTAAAAATTATAAAAACGATATTATTCTTTTTCTAACATAAGCTTATCATGTTAATTCCATTATATTCATTTATTTCCTATTTTTTTCATTTATTTGTCCCTTAACCTGCTTTAATTATTAGATAATCTTCTATTAAACAATCTCTGGTGCTATAAATTTAAAAATAGCGAGCAATAATGTATTCATAAATGCACTTTTCACATAAAAATCACGTTTTTTTGCTAATTTGTAAGCAATATTACTTTCTATTTTAAATTATTTATGTATATTTGATGTTTATTCCATTTTTGGTTTGTTGATATTTTTATAATTTCTTCCTTTTAAAACACCAGTATAAGCAAATACAATAAGAGAAAGATCAACAAATTTTTTTTGATCAGCTAATAATAATAAAATATAGAGGGGTTTGGTGATCAGAAAGATGTAAAATTAAGAAGGACATGTTATAAACTAAGCAATTGACTTGATTTTAATGTAGAAATTTGAAAACAACTTGAGAAACACACCTTTATATAATACAATTTTTACGCCTTTGGAATTTTTCATATGTACGAGCTATGTTTGAAGGTTTCAAACCAAATATTATAACATATTTAACTGAGATAAACACGAAAAAATAAGAAAATTGCTGAAATTTTGTTGGAACTATGAATTTTATTTTTATAATAGTTTTAAATGAATCATTTGAAAAGAAATAATAATTGTAGCTGAAAATCAGATGTTTATAGGATAATACAATCGTGACCACGATGTCAAGATTTTTTTGGTTTTAAGATCCATGGAAAGAAGTTTCATGAAAAAGTCATTGTTGCATTGGTAGTTGAGGATAAGAATAAAAACACACTAAATAATATCTTTATTTCTAATATTGACAAGTAATCGATTATACGGATTATTAAAAATATATGTATATATATTGATTAAAATTATAATTAAAAATGTACAAGTGATGACTCAAAATGCGGTTTTAATATGAATGTGGGTAATCATCTAACATGATTGACTGGGCCCATGAATTGCAGCTAATATCTGAGTATAATAGAACGAAAATTAATATTACTCCCTATCTCGTGTGTTTTATGGTGATAAGAAATAAAAAAAGCGACACACACATCAATTTATTAAATTATTCATAATTTTCCATATTATACTTTTTTTAGAAGCTTACTACAATGTTTAATATTATAAAAATCAAATAAATTTATGTAAGAGACACATAACGAGCTTTAACCTAACTACTTAAAAATAATACAAATGCAATATCACCACTACAAAAACTATGTTTGAAGTATCTTTCCATGCAATTTGTTCTTTCCTATAACCAATATTGTCTATTTTTAATTTCGTTTTATTGAATTTTAAACCGAGCTATTTATTTTCTATTGTTATGCCTTTATATAATCGTCATCTATTTTTACCAACAACTATTGGCATAAAATATTTGTTCCCCTAACTCTTTTAAAAATTTCGTTTACTATTTTTTTACTTCATAGAATCATGAGTCTATAATCTTACCATGTTTTTAAATTTACGCCATTTCATTTTTATCAATAATTAAATTACCTTTGGCATTTGTTCTTGCATTAAAAATTTTAATATTCTTAGTAGTATGTTCGAATTTGCATTTTTTTAGATCATATCTTATTCAACCTAAATGTAAAAATCCATTGAATTTTATGAAATATTGGTCTAATTTTTGCAACACTAGCACACCATATCAATAATTAGCACATTCATACATTGATCACCATCCAACTTTCATAACAGGTCATAGTCTACATTAATACAGCATTGAACTCATAAAATTTTCCTTTAAAACTTTGTCTTGTTTCTAAAATTAGTACTTTCTGTTCTTTAGCTAAAAGGTATTCAACTTTCAGATAAGCTTATTTTCTAAATTTTTGATGGTTTTGTGACAGTAAATAATTATTTCATATTCCACCTTTTACATGGGACTTTAAAAATATATCATTGTGCACAATTATATTCATGATTATTCAAAATCTACCATCATAGTTTTTAATATATCATTTAGAATTTGTAGTTGAGGCTAAATTATCTCTTTATATGTTTTTTTTCTAAGTTATTTACCGCCTCCTTTTCATCGATTATCAAAAGATCTCTTAATCTCCTCTTATTACTGTAACACACGGTGATGTATTATATCTACATATTTGAATTAAATTTTATAAAATAATTACTTTGGAAAAAAAAACGTAATCCGATTCAAATATCATCATCAAGATGAATTATTTCTTGCTCTACAATTTTTTTAAATATATTAAGAAATGTCTCCTTTTATAGATTAAGCATATTTTTGACAATAAAAACATTATCTTTTCGTCTAAATCTCGATTTCTAACATTTTAAAACTATTCCTTTATACATAATTAAAATTATTTTCAATTTGTTTTTGAAATTACTATATTTCTAATTTTTTCGCATTTATTTATAACTTATTCAAACAATACAAAACCTTTGACATATTTTTTCCTTTATAAAATTTCAAAACTCTATTTTCATTATATATATCACCTTTAAATCACACCCAAAAACAATTTTATCGAACAATACTTTACTTAATTATCACTGAAATTATCTATAAAATACTTATTTATATTTCAATCCTTTTTACATTGTAGCATCCCTACGAACAATTAAAGATGGCTTTTTTTTTCTATTTTCAAATATTTACCTACAATATTATTAAACCAGCTACATTTACAAATTCTATCTGCTAGAGGCCTTTGCTAAATCCAACTCCTCTATATACTTGTCTTTTTTTGTCCCGTAAATAGCCCTGTTAACCTTTTGTTTTTTTATGTAAGATAAACGTTGCGACATTCATAAAAAAAATACAATTAAGTTTTTTTGAGGGAGATGGAATCCATATGACGAGTTGGAAAAGGATTTGCGATTTTGCGCCACCAATCGATTCACCGCTGGGAGTAAACATCTCCATCATGTCTATGGTGGATTTTATTACTTGCGCTATCATTCGGAAATAGAATTAATTTGTCTCTGCGCCCATCAATTGTCTTTTTAAATATGAAAGTTATCTTTTAATGTCTTTGGAATTTCCAATTGGGCTTGGTGTATCCACAGCTTGGCGAGATTAATTACTAGTTTTGTAACTTATAAAATCTCATGTGGAGGATGAATTCGAATCTTGAATTCTAAAAATTGAAGAATAAAGATCGAAGATTCACACTACTCAAGTATCGCCACTCTATGACAAGACATCCTTGATAAAAAAAACATTGGGCGGTGCAAGCCTCTAATTTATTTCTATATAGAACGTAAAGAAATTAGAATATCACATTAAAAAAGTAATTTTTTTTGAGAAATGCAACATTAAAAAACCCGCAAAATAGCTTATAAAAGACGGATTAAAATAAATATACAAAACCTTTATCGATCATAAGATTCAAAAAATATTAAAAGTGTATATTTATCGCAATGCATTTATTTATTAGAGGTCAATGTTCTAAGTTTTTTTTAACGGAATAGCCTGTGGAATAAAAACTTTAAAATATTTATGAATTTATACTTGGTTTCATTTATATTTATATATAAAAAAATGATGAACAGCTTTGGGTTATTAGTATAGAAGCAATGGTGCTACCATTTCATGAATAAAAACTATATTTCAATCTTTTTGTATAATAGGAAAAAAACATGCAAAAAGATATTTAAATGTTCATAAATTGATTTATATAAATTTGTTTTTTTTCTGATGCGATGAATGAGAAGTAAAATGATTATTTTTTTTTAAAAATGTATTTTGAGGGTTTTATGAACATAATTCTATTTTCTTGCCGAATTGTGTGTTATCTAAAATATGCCTATTAAAAAGACTGTAATGTGAAATTCATTTAAATTCTTTCATGGATTTAATAGACTTGGTTTGGCACTAAAAGACATAGCTAATTATATATAAAAAGTGACAAAAATAATATTATAATTTCTAGCTTCTATTGCCATATATATTTCATGATCAAGAGTGATGCGCTTAGAAATAAAAAAATTAAATATTATATAGATTGACATCTATGTAGTTATTTATGGCAGATATTTTTATTTTCTTATGTACCAATGTAACTTCTATGCTACGCCATGGTAAGTTTTAAAAGATGAAAAACAAAAAAAGGATTACCATTGAGGTGAAAGAAATGTATTGAATTCTATAATAAATCGTACTATATATTTTAAAAAATTAAAATGACTTGTACAAAGTTTTGACCAATAAAAAAAGTACAGCACCGTGCTTTCCCGAATGATCGCTCGCTTAAGTAATCACACAGCTCTCATATTCTTGACTTCGGAGATCTGACGGGTTCCGGTAATTTTATATGGATATGGCCGTAATACGAAAATTATTGAATTACAACATTATATTTTCATATAATTTACTTAATCCTCTATCTATTTATTACAACTGAGGGACAAACAAACAAGGGCATATTTAATAAAACATTATCACTGTTTTTACAAAATTTTATTAAATTTTAAACTCTAATTTATAGAGTAGAATGGAATTATCAGACGAAGTAGAAGCATACATGCAAGATTTCACACTTAGTAAGGCACTTGAACTTATCTCATTTGAGAGAAGAAGATCAGTTGATAAGATGGATCAGTGGAGGGTGTCAAAAGATGTATCAAGGAGTTGTTCAATATTCCAAATGGGCTGACCACGTCTAAATAGAAAAAATTGATAAAAAAACTTAACTCATAAATAAAAAATTATATACATGGAATTTTAATCACAAACACTGATAAATCTACAACGTGATTAAGTTAAGATTTAATTAAAATTTAGAAGTAAAATTAAAAATCAAATCAAAAACGTATTAAGGTAAATTGTAAAAAATTAGAAATCAATAATCTTAAATTCTTAACATTTTTCATATTTTTGTAAATCTTAGTACCTTATGATTAACTTTCATATAAAATATTTATGAAAATTAAGGTCTTTTCGAATTGAATACTCCCTCTCTTGTTTCTTATTTGACTTCATTATTGAATGATTCAACAGCCTGGGTGTTTACTCCCGCCTCAAAATTTACAAACACTCTCGTGTGTCATACTGTATGATTAATAAATCCTAGTTCGTTAAGTTTACAGCGTGAGTTGTGCTCTCCAAAAATCAAAACTTTTTGGTATTAACTTGTCTAATATTATTGGAATTAGTGTCGTTTCTTTCTTATTATAGGTGACTAATGCAGTGCCTCCAGTTATGAGATAGCATACTCAACGATACCTAAAGCGTATGTTTATTTTGATGGAGCGCTACCTCTATATAATACAATAGATGACTAAGGCCTGTTTCATCAATCTTAAAAATCTTGCGGATGCTTACCATTTTTTTATCAACGTTCTGAAATTATTCTACATGTGCTAGAAATCTTATGATTATTTATTTTTAAGTTCTTCTAATAATATATAAACATAACGGTATTTCGCGATTGGTGTACCTACCATCCGTATAGAAGATGCAAAATAAATTTTATAAGTCATCTAAACTTATAAAAAGCACCTTTCTGATAATTATTTTTTTAAAACCGAGAAACTACAAACTCAAAAATGTCATCCATAACTAATAGTTATTTTTTTATGTTTATTATATTCTGGATTTTTTTTGTTTAATTCACATCTTGTCTAAACATTTATAATTTTTGGTTAATTATAAATACGATAAAAATTATCTGCCAGTCTCATATTTTCTGTTTCAATCTTTTTTTTTTAAATAATAAAAATATATATTTCCGACGGGGATAAATTTTCTGATCAATTTTCTTTTCATTTAAAATTACACCGGTCGTATAATATTCTTCTAATACCGTATTCGCATATAAGTTTTAATGGCAGCTTTAAAATTAAAGCTCAAACAAAGTGCATAAAAATAAACTTATTGTGTTCATTATTTCAAATTTATGTATAAAATCCCCTTTTTAAGTTTTTAAAATCCGAATTTAATTTAGAATTGTCAATGATAATCTAATAATTTGAATGCTTTTCCTATCTTTGCGTAGCTTGTGAACCTATACTCCGCCATTAAATTCGAATAGATCAACACATATGTTATATAAGGGTCTATAAACAGTTTATTAAGGTTATGTGTTGATTGATTGATTGCAACTTATTTATAGATTAAGTGTTTTTTCGTGAATATTTATTGATAAATATTGTATTTGGTTTTTCAACTGTATGATTATAAATATATGGCGATGAGTCTACATCTGATCCTTATTCTGTTGCTGTTAAATTTTCCGAGACTTAGAATAAATTCAGGTTCTTATGTATCCATTATGTCGAAATAAATTTTCATCTTCAATAAATTCCTTCTGGAAACTACTGAATTAAAGCATGCCCATATAAAAACGCAAAATCAAAAAAAAAATCAATAGAATAGTGGCGATAGCATAATCAATTTTAATTTAAAATGATATAAAATCAGATGTAAAAAACCAGCTAAAAAAGTAATATTTTATAGGATGGGTGTCCGTGTTATTCTTATAATAGAAAAAAATTGTGATACTTTTAATTAAGAGCATGGTAGATCCTATTTATTTCGACTATGCCAATTATCGATTATTTCGGCCCTAAAAAATACTCTACAAAAACTTATAGACAATAGAACTTAAATCGATTATTGATAATTTATACAAATAAAGAGTAAAAATCAGCAAATAAATATTGCTTAAAAATAGAAATAAATTGCAAAGCTGTGATGATAAAATGTTATGAATCATATAGTTCTTAAATATTCAGTATTTTTAAATAGTATATTTTATAAGTCTAGACTGAATAATGTAAAATCATAATGAATTCGGGTGCTATATATGTAGAAATCGACTTTTTATTTTTTATCATATGGTTGCGAGCTAGACAAAATAAGTGGTTGGCAACCAAGGGTGAATATATCACATATTTTAATACCAATATATCATGAGAAATTAGAAGAGATGGGTTCGACATCTTAAATAAAAGAAATAGATGGCACTAAATTTGAAAAGTAAAATATTATAAAAGATATTTTCTTTACAGTTAATAGGTATTTGTATGATTGAATATTTTTGGGAATAGATGGTGAGCTAGCTGTTTTTTAAAAGCTGATTGAAATAGAGGTTGCAATATAAGATAGAAAATTTAAAGAATAAAGAGCACCTTATCTATTTTTATACTAGGAAATACTATAGTTATCTTAAAAACGGGTTCGCATGGCATCAAAAAATTTATCGCTTCAAATATTTTTAAGATTCCAGAACCCAAGTAATTACCAACACAATAGAAGGAACTTGGTCAGAAATTAATATGAATTTTTCATTGCGTAAAACGACAAAAAGTAATTTAATATTTATTTCTTGTGATATTTGTACTTAAAAAAACGAGTCTGACCATCTTTTAGTAAATTAAATAATAAATTTATGTTAACGGGGTGGTATGATTTAGTGATTTACAATTTGGCGCTTTTATGAGTAGTCACGGGTTCCATTCCCTCCACCCCTATAATTTGTCACACGAATTTGCTCTAAAGACAAATACCTAAAGGAGGCGCTCAGGGATAAAGTAAAAAATAAACCATAGAGTATTGACAAGTTTTGAGAAATAGGAGGCTGCTGTGTAAGCCGTTGAACTGTTCCACCAGTGTGAGAAAAGGATCCTACACCGTTCCGCAAGGATATAGGTAAGTGTATAGTGTGGTTGTAGCTTGTAACTCTTAGCGATGAACAGTAGACAGAATCATATTTCCTTCACATAATGACTGCCTTCTAAGAGAAAGGGCCCAATCCACGGTGATTACGGGTGAAAATAAGTGCTGGAGGAGTCTCAAAGAGAGATGCAACAGTTAAAAAATGGTTCTATAAGTATAAAGCGAACTTACTAAAGTCATAGAAATAAACATATACATATACATATTAATTGCATTTTAGAGGGGGGGTGGAAAAAGAAATCTTTGATTATCGGTTAATTATAATATTGTGATTTTAGGTTTACTTTTATGCGTTACGTGATTTATTCATATTGAGCACATCATATCATACTCTTGGCTATATACTCTTCTCTTAGGATTATGATGAATATTTTAATTAATTTAAAATTTATGATCGCCCGAAGGATCTTTAATTATTTTTAATGCACCATCACATAATAACAGTATCTGTTTAAATGAAAAAAATGGAAATTAGTTCTATTAAGAGACTAAATTATATTGCCTAATAGATGTTTTAAACCATTTTTTCTGATTATTTTGAATGATCAGACATAACATTTTATGGTTTATTTGTTTTAAAAGAAATTAAATAGCTTTTAAGTTATTAAATTGATAGTTATTATTGTATAAACATGTATATTCGACCATTATAGATCAATTTATTCATCGTAATTTAGATTCCAATACATCTCACGGGAATCTATGGGATTTTAATTTGTATATGATGTGATTACGCGTATGAACCCTTTAAGACCTATCTAAAAATTATACATGGCAAAAATACCTTTTATTTTTTAAAAAGCCATTAAAAACAAAAAAATAGCCTAAATTGTGCTTGTTATGAATTACTATGCTGGATCTAATAGATTTCATGCTCCTTAATATTGCATTAGTGCAAATTTTTAGAAATCGATATATTTTATCAGTTATAAATAAAAATATGCATAAATGAACTTTAATTTAAATGGATACCTACAATGAATATTTAAAAGTTTGTTTTTTACTTGATTTGTAATTTATGCTGATGTGAATCGAGTGTGTTTAAGGGCTATGTATTATAAATTCCATACTTTAAAAAGCACATCCGTTGACTCTGTGATCAAAATGGTTTATTCTGCATAGAAATGCCAAAAAAATTATGTTGATTCAAAAATTTGATTATTTGTGTTTTCTTAAACGATGTATTTATAAATTTTAAAAAGGATTACTTTTCTCTGAAGTGTTTTTTCAAATTACAAATTAAAACAAACATTTTTTACTTTAAAAAAATAATTCGAAATCATTCTAGATTAATTTATAAAAGAATTAGGTCAAACAACTTTCAATGTGTAGATTTTAGCGGTGTTTTTTTACTATATTGATACAGATGCACTAGAAATTAATATAAATAGTCAAAGCATGAATTAAACATCTTTCAGGATATCTAAATCTGCCCTTTAAACATTAATAAATCTTGATATTATATTTAAGATTTAGGTCATGTTTTTTTCATACGAAATCGTTATTATTGAACCAAAAAAATGTAAAGCTTAATTTATAAACTCTTTGACTTACCGTAATTTCAATATATAAAATGGGTTATATGCTTGGATTCTTTATTTATCATAAATTATTTTTATTATTTCATCTGATGCTTATGTAAAGTAAGTCAAACAAAAAATCCATGCTTTTGAAAACTATAAAGATGTTTATAGGTCTTTGCTTACTATTTAACAATAAATATGATCATTGAATCCCAAAAGTGTTTTTATTTCAGACGAATCTAATTTTGGCATAAACCAAGTATTATATTTTAATCTATGTTTTTAAGCTTGCCCATTGCAGTTTTTAATTTTTTTTACTTAAAAATTTATGCAATTTATTCGTAATTCAATAGATTAAATTATATATATTTATATCAAAAAATAGTCAATGATTATAAATTTTCGTTATTTTTTTAAACAAGGAATGTATGCAAAATTACAAAATCAAATTATAAGTGATTCAATCGGGTATGAATTCATCAATAAACTCTTGGATATGATAGTAGAATTAAATTCCGCAAAAAATGTAAATATTTTGTTCTCATCACATTAAAAATTGTAATTTTTTAAGAAATATTTTCCATTTGGCGCCCATGCGATTTTATTTTATTGCAATAATTGGCTCAAGTAAATAAATATGGATTTATTTGGATAAACATGATTTATATATTATATGATAAAATAGTTTTAAAAAGATATCTAAGAGGCTACAAAATTGTTTTCAAAGCCTATTTTGTGTCAAGTTTAAGCTGATTTTTTTCTTAAATACAATATCTGTGTTAATTAATCTTAATGGAGTTAACCCAATATTGTATATGTAATATTTACAATGAATTTTATACTTTAATAGAGACACGCATATTTTCAATTTTATGACAAAAATTACCTTCTATGCGATCATTTTATTGTATGTAATATTAAATAAAATGTAATAATTAATGAAATATATGATCAAGGTTCTATTTTGTATGTTTTTTTCTATCTAAAAAATTTGCACCAGATTTTTCTAGGGTTTATGAATGCTTTTGAAAATCCTTTTTTTTGTTTATATTCTGCTAAGGCCTATATGATATACACTGTGTTTATTTGAATTTTTTTGAAAATACCTTGATTGTCTTGAATTTTTTACCGGCAAAAAAAGAAGTATTATATCATGTTTAAACATATTCTGCACTAAATAAAATCACATAAGAGTATATTTGATTTATTTCTTAGTTTTAATCACGATAACTTGACGTTCCAAATAAAATAATATTAAATATAATTATTTTGAACACACAGACAAACCTATAGATTAAGAAAAATCCTTGAATTAATAGGTTTCGAAAAAAGGGGAGATATTTAAGAATATTTTGGAGAGAAGAAGATAACCGAAAGTATAATGCGCTGTGGGCACAGGGAATCAAGCAAGCTGTGCTCGAGAACAAAAACTAAAATTATAACTATAAATTTAGCCATAAATAAAAAATAATAATATTTTGAACAAACAGAAATAAAATTTTTATGTTTAAATAAATACTTTAACTAAATCTAGCTGTTTACACAATTATAATATCTCAATGCTTTTTGTAGAAGGGAATTTCACTTGTACTAACGCAATACTTAATATGCACAAAATAAGGATCAATTTATTTCCCCATGATCCGGATTTATTTGGGTTTTGTATTTCTTGCTTTTTAATCACCGTACCGTTTCTTTTAATTGATTCTAGAAAAGACACGAAAACATATGTAATAATATCAAATTAACCCTACATAGGAAATTAATACAAATATCAATAGAAATAACAACTATAAAACAAAAATTATAATTTTTATTTTAACTTTTTTATTTACTGCCAATTACTGATCTAACTAGCAAAAAAATAAGATATTAATTTTATTGACGCAAAAAATAATGTTAAAATTATTTAATAATTGCATATTACTCATCAATTAAATTTAATTTACTTTAAATTTTATACTTCTTATTAAAATAAAATATAACTTTTTATTTTAACTTTATTTATTCTTCGTCTTGTTGGCTTAACATTGCAAACGAACCGATTTCTGTATTCGATTGAATCACATTTCCATAAAGACAATAAACAAATGTATTCAGAACAGTAGATTTATAAAAATAGTTATGGTCAAAAATAATGTTGAAGTTTGATATTCTTGTATTAGTTGAAAATATATTTCCGTTGCCGATAATTACAGTTTTTTCTCTATGTTTTAAGGTATCCCTCACGATTTCATAAATTATTTTTTCTTCTTCCTTTTCTTGATAGATTTTGCATCCAAAAATTCTATCAATAGAATTTTCAATTTTTTCTCCAATTTTGCAACGATACATAATTATATTATTATTTCCAATTTCAACAAAATTAGAGATTTCTACTTTAGTGTTTATGATACAATTATCTCCAATAGTAGAATTATTCATTATTATACAGTTTTCCATAATAATAGTATCATCTCCTATTTTAACATCCGATTCTATTATGGTATTTTGTAAAATTATTACACCATTGCCCCATTCAAAATTTTTTTCAACTGTTGCAGATTTATTTATGGCTACAATTTTTTTCGTCTTTTTATTTCTATATATATTATAATGAATATCATTAATTTTCCCACTTGGGACATCATAAATTTCAATATCCAGATGGGAAAAATTGTGATTACACCGTTTCAACCCTAATTTAAATTTATCTTTCCATACTCTTAAACTCTTCCAATTAATCGTATTATTTTCAATTATTTTAATAAAAATCATCGTTTTAAAACAGTTTTTAAAGCTAATAATGGTATGTTTGATTATTTTAGTTCTTCGAGATATGAAAGTTTTTAAGAATTGTTTGTAAATATTCGAATTCTTATGTGTTTTCGACATATTTTCACAACCAGACATGCATTTATGTATTTTTTCTAAGAGAGGAAAAACTTCATCTCTTCTAACTACTTTTTCAGGCATATAGTTAGAGTTCCTGATACATTGGAAAAAAAAATCCACTTCCATTTCCATTGGTGATATATTTTCCATTTTCGGTGCTAAAATAGGATCCTGTGATTTATACTCTATATTAGGCATATTTTCGGCGGGAAACGTGGGATTAAAGACATTATGATTCTGATGACTCCAAGAATGATAATTAGACGCCCATGGGCTTATAAATAGTGTGCTGTTGTGTGTATTTTGATTACCTCGTATTATCGGATATCCTTGGTGCGAATTTATATGTTGTGTACTTTGAGCTCCCATAACAACAATATTCTCTCTAGGTGAAACATTATCGGGAAAACCTTGAAAAAAATTTCCGGCATTGGCATTACAACTGAAATAAACACCATCATATCTTGAATTTTTTATCTTACAAAGAAAAGATATAATTAAAAAATTTAAAGTCATATTTTAAAAAAACATGAACCTATTTATATTTAAAATATACAGTTGAAGTTTTTTTACTTAAAATTGATGGCACAAAAAAGGAATACATGTTATTTTATCGGACAAGGATATTTTAGGAATAAATCCATCTGTCAAAAATAATCTTGAATGAATGGATTTTTTGAAATAATAAAAGTCACGTAAAAAATTTAATGTATTAAAAGGTTATTTTGATATGAAAAAATGAGATAGAATGAGAATTTATCATAATATAATCATTTTACACCCAATTTACTACCGCTACTTTAATTTTTTTTTAAGCTTAAATCGATTAGTTTCTTTTGTGCATATTTTATCTATACTTTTGGCTATTTCTTCTTCCCTTACAGCTTTACCTATATCTATTCTCTCTTAATAAAAATTATTAGTTCAAGTGTTTTGCTCTTTTATATGGTTTATAGAATTTAACATATGTATTAATTAATTCAAAAATCATACGATTTTTATATGATATTATTTAACAATTTGTGATTTATTTATATGGCTTTAATTTTGATTTTTTTTCTCAAACACAACTTGCTTTATCCACTGTTCTTACTGTGTATTTATACTTTCGGCTATCTTCACCTCTCCGAGATCCTCTTCAATACCTCTTCTCTTTTCGAGAACTATTAATTCAAGGGGTTTTCACAATCCCAAGTTTTTTATACATGCCTCGATCTGGTTCATGACTTCGAGGTTCTTTGTGGTTATATTATTCAACATAAAATCTTAATTATTCCGAACATTTCCAATCACATCACTTTATTATATCGTAAAGATCTTATCGATTTTTAGAAGCCATTGCGCGAAATTTTAAATATTTACACATTTCTATTATGTTCATACAGTCAGTAAAAAAATTTACGATTCATTTTTATAGCATCCAAGAATATTCATCAAATAAGAAATATATTGTACATTCTATACGTTCGAATCCTTAAAAACCGTCTATAATTAATCTAAATTCTAAACATTTGAACCATGAATTATCTGTTTTAAATTTCCTTTCATCCTGCTTAATGATTTTCGCGGCTACATTAAAATAAATGTGCAGTCTATATTTGTTCATTACTAAAAATATTAAAATAGCATCTAAATATCTCTGTTGTGATAATTTGAACACAAATTTATTTATTTATTTATGGGTTAATTTTCAATATTAAGTTACCAAAGATCATAAAGATTCCCTTCGTGATAATTTGGAAATAAGTAATATTATCATTTAAATTTTCAGACTTAAGACATTCAATATTTATTAAAATTCTGGTATCTTGATTAAAAACAGGAGCATCTTTAAAAAGTAATGTTTTGTGACTAAAAAGTCTACAAAGAAAGACTCATTTAAGATAGATATTTGCAGCAGGATTTTTGATTTTATCTGATTGAAAATAAATATAAAATCCAATATATATAAGAATTCTTGAGTGTATTTTGTTTTGGTAACACAAATATTTGAGGCAAAAATTTTCTGAAAATTAAAATACGATATAAAATATAGATATAGATTTCGAAGGAAATTATCTTTTAGATATCATTGGGAAGCGAAACCAATATTTTGATAATGCTTTTCATATAAATTAATGCTCAGATAGTGCTCTATTTATTGATGTTTGTACGGTAAAATTTTGTGGATAATATTTTTAAGATATATTATTGGTTAATTATTATTTTTTAAGGAAAAATGAATGGAAATTCGACTGAAGTCGTTTTATTCCATCTATCGTTCGTATTGTCTATATATGCGCTATTCTACAGACAGAAATGTCGAGCATCTAGAACAATCAATCATATAAAAAATTAATACATGTAGATCTAACTAATTTTATTATTTTAATGTCCTAAAAAAACCGAAAAAATGATACATAAATTGACCCTAATGACTTTAAAAGCAGTAAAGTTCTTTTATAACACAGGGAAGGTGATAAATATGCGAGAATTCAAAAAAAATTACATCGAATTTAAGAATAGAAAAATTTATGGAAACAATTTACATAAATACCTGACATATAAAAGATTGTAACTTGAGGATAAAGCGGGAAGAAATGGATTGAATCAGAAATGAAATAATAATACAAACTTTATACAAAATCAAAAATATAATAAAATAATCAAAAGTTTGTGATTCTTAAGTATACCATTCTTAGTTGTAGTAAAACTGGCACTGACAGAAAAAATTAACTTAAATAGTATAATTAATTTTGAATGAATATAAAATAAAATTAATAGTCAAACTTATCAAGAGATCCACCTTTAAAGAAATTAATTTATAACTTATCAAAATATCCACCTCAAAGAAATTAATTTAGAAATATTTAGGAAGAAATCTGAAAGAATACGCTATAACATCTAAAAAACTTAAAGACTGAATAAGCATGGGTCTATAGAAAAGTGTTAATGTATAAAATTAAAAATAAAGCCCACAAAATTTGTTCATGATAAAAATAAATAAAAATGCGAAACACAACATTAAAAATGTGTATTTTTTGTATTGTTATAGATTAAAATTTGTGTTTATTGCATAAATAAAATCGAAAACTCTTTCATGACCTAAAAATATTACGTTTGACTTTAGTGGATCTTTATAATTGCCACAATAAGAAAAATATGACTCAAAAAAGTGGCTTTACTTGCCTTGTTAAGAATAGAAAAATATTTTATTATTAATATCTGACACCATACCTAAGCAGTTAAAACAGTTTTTAATTGACATTATGATGAAAAAAAACTATTTAGAGATTATAATAGTTGCCATAGCTAAATGTGAAATGTCTTTATTTCATGATAGAATATCATCAATTATAGAAAAAAATACAATCCGCCGATATTTAGTCCAATATAAATCGAAAAATGAATTAATGAATATCAAAGTGAATACTAGAATGAATGCACACTTCATCATATTCAGTGGTCAATTAAAATATTATTACACGATAAAAGCAGATTCTGTCTCCTTAATTGAAAACGTTTAAGCAATTATAGACAATATAAACATAGCATAGAACTATAAATAGGAAAATACGATTTGATAGCAGCTAATAAAAAATAAAAATTAATTTTTTTCGGAAATATTAAAAATTATGTTGTTAAATGTATTAACTCAATATCACTAAAATTATCTGAAATAACTCAAATTTTAAAACACAATCGAGACATACATCCACACTATATAACAGATAAAAATAAGAGAAACTATAATAGTATTAAAGAGAATATGTATTGAAAAGAGATATAGATACTATGTGCTCACAAGAAACTAAACAAGTTAAGCTTTATTGAAAAAAAAACAAATCTATGAAAGTAAAATTAACCTATAAATCAACTTTTCGATGCTGTTTTTTTTAATTTTTTTTAATGTATTCGTATAACTTGGGATATAGTGGTTACAAAATATCATAGGTCGTATATTAAGGTGTTATAAATTCCAACAGGAGCAGAAAAATACGCACAAACAATAGAAGAGGAAGGAACTTGAACTAATAATTATTCAGAGAAGAAGAAGCATCAGATGAAATTAAAAATATGATGAGTTGGAAAGAATACACAAGCAAAATTGTCTATAACGGAATCCAAATTTTTGTTTGAACAACTATAAAAATTCTAAATTATAATTATTACATAAATAAAATCTAATTTAATAGCATGCATCGAAGAGGATATAGCCAAGAGTATAGATATGATCTTCCTAAGAGAAATCAATCACATTATGCTTTATGGGAAATTCTAAAATTATAAAACCGTAATTTATTAATAAATAAAACGCTTTTTATAATGCAAAAAATTATAATTCTCCTAATATTTTTATATAATTATCCAATATTTTTATTTTTAAAGCAGCGGAACCTTAATGCATTATTTATATACTGAATTATACGATATTTTATAAAAATAAAAATTAGAATATTTATTCGAAAAAAAGTGGAAGCACATATTATGATTAAACTCTTATATATTAATAATTTTAAATTATCTATATAGGATGGAAAAAATATTCAGTTGCTTTTATTATATAATTTTTAAAATATTTAAACGCAAAATAAAATATATAGAATCCTAAAGAGTTTTCTATATGGGTGCGGCTTTGATAATTTTCATTTTAATAAGGCTATGGTTGCACCATACAGATTATTAAAAAATTTTAATAGCTATAAACAACAAAAGTTAGAGCTTACTTTTGTTATAATATTTTATGCTACCTATACTTTTTATTCCAATTAAAAATTAAACATATCATTTGTCAATAAATTATCGGCCAACAACCCCCATGTATCATTACGTTACAAAAATTTAAAAATACATTAAAAAGCATAAAAATGGTTTACGTTTCTATTGTAACAACGATTTGTAATATTTTTTTCATCCCACTAAAAAAATTCAAAAAGAACATAAATTTTTATTTTTTTTCTTCAAGGGTTAAAATCCAGTAAAAAATATATATAATTTATTGATATAAGGAACTCACTTTAGTTTCTTGAAAATATAGAAATGAGGAATGTACATATATTCATTATTTACATATTGTATTTACTTCTTTAAAATATATTTTTTTACATATAACCTTCTCACATACCATTTGGTATACTATAAACGTATAAAAAAGAAAGTTTTATATGAAAATATAAGATATGTCGCAACTTATATTCAGATTCAATTGAATTCTGTATAAAAATAAACATCAATCAATCTAAAGAATATGAGACATAAATTCTCACGACACAAATTTTATATAATCAAAAATCATGACCAAATGATAACTTTGTCCATGAAATTAAAGAGATTTCATAATATATTTATCTTAATATGCAATGTTTTAATATGCCTAGAATTTTGTTGCACATTCTTTCTGGCACCTTGGTAGCTTATTTACAAAAATCATCGATACAGCAAACATTTTTCACAACTTTTATAGCGAATAATAATAAAAAATTTTTATTCAAAACTAGTTTTATCGTCTGAATCGAGCGAATCTGTTGATAACTTTTTAAAAGAATGTATAAGAAATTAAAACTATAAATAAAATAATTTCATTGATCTCTTATATGAAAAGAAATATATCTTTATATTAATATTAATAACATCTTCAATTACAAAAATAAACTTGAAATCAATTTAATTATATTATATTTTTTCATTATTTCAAACTACATAACTTTCTTCATTTTATCCATCTATGGGTAGAAACAATGCTGTAAATAAAAAGCATAAGGATTATCTTCTTTTGATAATAAAAACTTATATGTGTTTTGCACATATCATCTTGCCTAAGATTCTTATTTATCAGCATAATAGAATAATTGAATTAGATAAACATATTATATGCATTTATGCAAAAAGAATCTTATATTTCGATTTGTTCAATATAATACACTTTGAATTAATTTTTTTATTATTTAAGAATAAATTTAGACTTCATTTATGGATCAAATCTGACTAAAATTGTATATTTTATATTATATCATGATTTGGGGCTCTAAAATTAGTATTCTATTATATTCGATCCTATTCGCCCTTCTTTTAGGATGACATTTTTATTATGTTATATATTTTATTTACTCTGAAGAACCGAGAGTTTTAATTCATGATATTAACATAAATAAAAAATACAATAATACCTTGGAATAAAAATTTATTATATTTAAAGGGTTGAGATTTTTTTTTGTATTTAGATATTTTATTATCATTTTCATTTAAAATTTTGTGAAGCACTGTGATTCTAGCGCAATATTTATAAATATCGTATTTTGCTAATCGGGATTTTTTTCTTTAAGTTTTATCGCATGAACACTTAGAATCTAGATAAAACAACGTTATTTTTACTTTAAGCTCAAAATATTTTCAATTTTTTAAAATAATTGTTAGGATGACCATTTAATTTTTTAATACGAAGTTAATTTCCCTTTATTTCTGTGTAATGTTAAATATTGCAAGTAAAAGCTAAAAAAATTTATAGTTCGGTTTCATGTGTTATAAAATACCTTTTCTTCAAGAATTATCAACTAATATCGCTTTTTATTTTTGCTAATTTTATTTTTTAACTTTTATGATAAAATTTAACAGATGCACCTGTTATATGGATGTTAAATTTCAAGTGATCTAAAATTACGAAAAAAAAATCATGAAATATTTTTTAAAAGTATATTTCCTTGCGTTTTTTCATAATGGGCAAAAAGGGCATACATTTTGGAAATTTTGTGACATAAGCAAATATAATGCTTTTCTGTATATTATACGTAAACATGGTACAAAATAAAAAATGTATGCTCAGACTTTATTAGAAAAAATTCAATAAATTTATTGCTTCAAACTTGCTATGGAATTTTTTTTGATGATTCAAAATTTAAATTATTGTTGTCATTTGTTTTTTAGATATCGCAATCAAATTTTGGCTTAGAAATCTACTAAAGAAAACAGCTAGCAATGATAAAAATTAAAATATATTTATTTTGCTAAAATTTTATTAAAAGGTTATTAGTATCCAAGATTAATTTATCATATTCTTGTTTAATATAATAAGATAAAAGATGACTTTCAGCGATTTCTTATATAAAACTTATTGAATTAATAACAAGCAGGTTGAATCAAGATTCAATCCCAGTAAATATTTTTTTCAACATAAGGAATAAAAACAATCGAAGATACAGACTAAATACGCAAAAAAAATTAAGTGACTTAAGAAACTCTAAGTCATAATAAGGTGAATAAACGCAGAAAATGATTGTGAATTGAATAATACGGCACAAGTATTATTATAAATCAGAGATCCAGGATGTACTGTGTTTTATTCAATTAGATGTTGTAAGCCCTATTAAAATCATCCAATAAATAAAATTTGATTTTATCTTAAATCACAGGTTTGTTCACTCAAGATATTTGAATAAATTTATTGATCAATTATGGTAATTTATAATTCTCAGAAGGAGGAGAGGTATTGAAGAAGACTTTGGAGAGGAGAAGATAACCGAAAGTATAAATACGCTGTGTGCACAGGGTATCAAGCTAGTTGTGCTCGAGAAAAAAAACTAAAATTATAACTAAAGATTTGGCCCATAAATTAAATATACTTTTGGTTAAAATTATAGCTAAAAATTTACAAGTGATGACTCAAAATGCGGTTTTAATATGAATATGGGTAATCATCTAACATGATTGACTGGACCCATAAAGTGCAGCTAATATCTGAGTATAATAGAACGAAAATTAATATTACTCCCTATCTCGTGTGTTTTATGGTGATAAGAAATAAAAAAAGCGACACACACATCAATTTATTAAATTATTTATAATTTTCCATATTATACTTTTTTTAGAAGCTTACTACAATGTTTAATATTATAAAAATCAAATCAATTTATGTAAGCGAAACATAACGAGCTTCAACCTAACTACTTAAAAATAATACAAATGCAATATCACCACTATAAAAACTATGTTTGAAGTATCTTTCCATGCAATTTGTTCTTTCCTATAACCAATATTGTCTATTTTTAATTTCGTTTTATTTATTTTACACCGAGCTAATTATTTTCTATTGTTATGCCTTTATATAATCGTCATCTATTTTTACCAACAACTATTGGCATAAAATATTTGTTCCCCTAACTCTTTTAAAAATTTCGTTTACTATTTTTTTACTTCATAGAATCATGAGTCTATAATCTTACCATGTTCTTGGATTTACACCGCTTTCATTTTAATCAATAATTAAATTACTTTTCATATTTATTCTTGTATCTAAAATTTTAATCTTCTTAGTAGTATGTTCGAATTTGCATTTTTTTAGATCATATCTTATTCAACCTCAATGTAAAAATCCAATGAATTTTGAAATAAGGATTGAATTGTTGCAACACTAGCACACCATATCAATAATTAGCACCTAAATACATTGATCACCATACAACTTTCATAGCAGGTCATAATCTACATTAATACAGTATTGAACTCATAAACTTTTCCTTTAAAACTTTGTCTTGTTTCTAAAATTAGTACTTTCTGTTCTTTAGCTAAAAGGTATTCAACTTTCAGATAAGCTTATTTTCTAAATTTTTGATGGTTTTGTGACAGTAAATAATTATTTCATATTCCACCTTTTACATGGGACTTTAAAAATATATCATTTTGTACAATTATATTCATGATTATTTAAAATCTACCACCATAGTTTTTAATATATCATTTAGAGCTTGTGGCTAAGGTTTAATTATCGCACGTTATATTTTTTTCTTTATTAGGGAATTTACCTCCTCTTTTTCATCGATTATCAATAGATCTCTTGATCTCTTTTATTGCTTAAACATCCAACTATTATTATATCTACGAATTTGACAATTTAATTTTATAAAAATATTACTTTGGAATAAAAATGTATTCCGATTCAAATATCATCATCAAAATGAAGTAGTTTTTTCATAATAATTTTTTTAAATATATAGAAAAACAGGACATTCTATTGAGTGAGCATATTTTTATCAATAAAAACATTATCTCTTTGTCTAAATCTCGGTTGTTCACATTTTAAACATGCCTTTATGCATAATAAAAAAATATTTCAATTTTTTATTTGTAATTTTTTTCATATCGCTATTTACCCCTTATTTATTTTTAACTTATCCCAATAATATAAAACCTTTACCATATTTTTTCATTAATAAAATGCAAAGCCCCATTTAAAGTATCTATATCATATTTGTGTCACACCCAAAAACGATTTTATCCTACAATACTTTACTTAATTATCACTGGAATATCTATCAAATACTTAATTTTAGTATAAGCCTTTTTACTCATTAGCGTCACTACATCACTATGAACATTTCCAGGTGGTTTTATTTTTCTATTTCTATATATCCAATTGGAATATTATTAAACTAGCTACATTTGAAAAAATATATCCGCTATAGGTTTTTACCGAATCCAACTCCTATATACCTTGTTTTTTTGTCTCGTAAATAGCCCTATTAACCTTTTTTTTTTTATAAAAAATGAACGTTGGGAGATTAGTATAAAAAATTTATGAATAGAGAAGGAATCCATGTGAAAAGTCTGAAAAGGATTTACGATTTTGCGCCACCAATCGATTCACCGCTGAAGGAAAACATCCCCAACATGTCCATAGTGATTTATATTACTTGTAATATTGTTCAGAAATAGATTTAATTTGTCTCTGCGCCCATCAATTGTCTTTTTAAAGTTAAAGGATCTCTTTAACAGTGGGGGTATTTTAACTGTGTTTGAAGTATACCCAGGTTGGCAACATTAATTATTTAGTTTTGGTGACTTATCAATTATCATATGGAGCATGAATTCGAACCTTGATTTCTAGAAATTGAAGAATATAAGCCGAAAATTAACACTACTAAAGTATCGCCACTCTATGACAAGACGTCCTTGATTAAAAAAAACATTGAGCTGTACAAGTATCTAATTTATTTATATTTAGAAACTAGAGAAATATGAATACCACATTAAAACAGTAATGATTGTGAGAAGTGTAATGTTGAAAAATACAGCAAAAAAATTTAAAGAAAATACTGATATAAATAGAAACGCAAAAACCACGTCAATCATAAATTAAACTTTTTTTGTAAAGTTCATATTTATCACATTGCATGGATTTTATAAGATTACTTTACCAAGTTTTTTTTTGAGTTAATATTCCGTGAAAAGAAAAATTGTGAAATTTTTATTACCGGATTATATTTTGGGATTTATACATGTTTTTATTTATATTTATATATAAAAAAATGATGAAAAGTTTTGGGTTATTTGTATAGAAGCAATGTTGCTACCATTTTCTGAATAAAAACTATATTTCAATCTTTTTGTATGATAGGAAAAAAATATGCAAAAAGATATTTAAAGTTCATAAATTGATTTATATAAATTTGTTTTTTTTCTGATGCGATGAATGAGAAGTAAGATACTAATTTTTTTTAAAAAATGTATTTTGAGGGCTTTATGAACATAATTCTATTTTCTCGCCGAATTGCGTGAAATCTAAAATATACCTTTAATAAAAAGATTGTAATGTGAAATTCGTTTAAATTCTTTCAAGGATTTAAAAGACTTGGTTTGGCACTAACAGACATAGCTACTTATATATAAAAAGTGACAAAAATAATATTATAATTTCTAGCTTCTATTGCCATATATACTTCATGATCAAGAGTGATGCGTTTTAAATTGAATAAACAACTAGATATCAAATAGATTAACATCTATGTAGTAAAATAAAATACTAAATATCAAATATATTAAGATCTATGCACTAAAAAAATAATTCGATATCAAATAGATTAACATCTATGTAGTTATTTATGGCAGATATTTTTATTTTCTTATGTACAAATGTAACTTCTATGCTACGCCATGGTAAGTTTTAAAAGATGAAAAACAAAAAAAGGATTACCATTGAGGTGAAAGAAATGTATTGAATTCTATAATAAATCGTACTATATATTTATAAAAATTAAAATGACTTGTACAAAGTTTTGACCAATAAAAAAAGTACAGCACCGTGCTTTCCCGAATGATCGCTCGCTTAAGTAATCACACAGCTCTCATATTCTTGACTTCGGAGATCTGACGGGTTCCGGTAATTTTATATGGATATGGCCGTAATACGAAAATTATTGAATTACAACATTATATTTTCATATAATTTACTTAATCCTCTATCTATTTATTACAACTGAGGGACAAACAAACAAGGGCATATTTAATAAAACATTATCACTGTTTTTACAAAATTTTATTAAATTTTAAACTCTAATTTATAGAGTAGAATGGAATTATCAGACGAAGTAGAAGCATACATGCAAGATTTCACGCTTAGTAAGGCACTTGAACTCATCTCATTTGAGAGAAGAAGATCAGTTGATAAGATGGATTAGTGGAGGGTGTCAAAAGATGTATCAAGGAGTTGTTCAATATCAAATGGGCTGAACACGTCTAAATAGATAAAATTGATAAAAAGAAACTTAACCGATAAATAAAAAATAAATATCCATTACCGTTTCAAACTTTATTATATATTTTTTTAATTATTTAGAAGTGAAAAATAATTTTGGGGATTGAAAATGGCAAGCAATAGTTTGTGATGATACAACAATATTAACTTTATTTTATTCCATAGTAATATTAAAATAACTAATTTAGGCCCACAAAATTTGTATTTATATTTTTTTAATACATTCGACTAAAACAAATAATAAGACTTTTTATGTTAATATTTGAAATCATAGATTAGATATTGGCATAAAATTTTTTTTTAATATTGTTATTATGAGCTAATGTTGCCATCCTTTATTTATTTTTTTAATAATTTATACGTAAACCTTTTATTCAATTTGCATTATTATTTGAAAGGTTAATTTAAAGATGCTCATAATTATTAGTAGTATAAAAATATTAAATATGTGGTCTCATTCCATTAATAAATCTTTTAATACCTATCAGCTTCAAGTATTTTCAGTAATCTTTTCACATAATCATCGTTTTTTTATTAAATCTACCAAATCTTTCGGTCAATAAGCAAAATAAATATTTAGATTAAAGAAATTTTTATTATTTGTTTTATTCAAGAAAAACTTAGAACTGGAAAAAATATTAAAAATTTATTTTATTTATACCGTTCCCAAATTTTGTTGTTTTTAAAATTCCGCAAATCATAAGGGATTTCAAGAAAAGCCTTGATCCCCTCTAAAGAGGAATTTATAATATGATGTATAATTTTACAAATTCTTAAACCTTCTGCTCTAACATCATAGATGTTAGTTTTTAAGTTTAAAAATAAAACAACGCCTTTGTGCTTTAATCTGTTTTCTTTTACCTGTTTTGCTTCTGCTATTGCTATATCACAGAAACCTTGTTTACTATCAGATTTTATTGAAATTTGTATTTTATTTGTAATCTGGCATTTTCTGCCACCAAAAGATTGCAAATTCGATCAAAATATTGTGATTTTCCGATATTTACTTTTGAAACCAAGTTAAATGGTTTATTTTGCATTTTAACATGCAATTCAAATCTTTGAATATATTTATTGTTTGTTTTCATTTGCTTCTCGTTTATGCAAATATTTGTTTGTATTTAAATACGAAACTTATTATAATTAATTTTGTTATATTATAAGTCATGGAGTATTTCGAATTCTAATAAGATTTAGATATTTTCTGCATTAAGTTGAATATAAAAAATAAATAAGCCCCATTTTTAAAATAAATATCAAGACATCCGTAATATATATTGTTCATATAACCAAATTTTCGATTGTGTTTTTACCATAAACATACAATGTACGAGTCTAAAATTGATTTTATGAAAGAACAAAAATAATTTATGGATCACAATTTGTATATAAGATTAAAATTATATTGATCAAGTCATTCTGATTCATTCGGATTAAATTAAAACTAAAAAAAATCAGATAAAATATATCATTTAGATGTAGGCTGGAAACTAGATTTTTTTACTGTATATTATTTAGTAAGCTGTGATAAGAATATACATTACTGTTATAATAAACGGGCAATAATAGCCCGTTAATTCATTATAATATTTTCAAATAAAACAGATTTCGTTAATTTATAAAATCTTTTTGTGATAAACATTCATTTGTATTTTATTTTAATCTTTTTTGTCATATTAAGAGTAATGTTTTTTAAGATCTGCTGTGAAGGTAAATGCTTTTTTATCACAAATTAGAAACAATCCTATTAGAAATTTATTTCTTTGCCTGATTCGAATATTATTAACTGTGATATAATGTTAAGATTGTAAAAATTAATCAAAATGTATTATATTGACAGTATAGAAGGACATTCAAGATACTACAAATGTTTTTTTTTGCATATCAATGCGAAATTATATGGTATTTGCCAAAATTCATTTTTGCAAATAATATTTTATTTTGAGTGGTAAACAGAAATTAATGCGAAAATTAGACTAGAATTGGGATATCTAAATACAAACAAAATCATGTAATTTCATATCTTATTACGAGATTTAATGTATAAAATGCATCTATAATCACAAAATATTATTTTTTAATGTTCTTACTTTATGTTGGATGTGACTCAAATACGTAATAATTTTATTGAATTATATACTTTTGCGTGATTAAGATCTATAAAAAATACAAATATTAAGAAAATCATTGATTTTTGGTAACTAGAAATATATATAAAATACTAAATAAATAGAGATTAAATTATCTTAACTTTTTCCCTTTGGAATATAAAGAATCGATGCACATAATCATGAAATCTTGATGGCAGTATACTTTAATACTATTTATAGAAAATCATACAGTAGAATATTTTTTCGAAATTTTTATGGCTCAAAAATTTTAGTTGAAAAAATAAGGAAACTACAAATATGATGATTTTATAATCTATTGGTTACATTATTTGAGTAAAATTTAATTTAAAGAATTCAGATAAACATTTCATAATATGGTGCATATCTGGAGTTTAGATTAGTTAGTTTGAATTAAAACATGATTTTCTTGATATAATAATAAATTTAATAGATACATTTATTTTATTAGTTGTAATATTTCACTGTTTTACCATTTATCGTACCCATGAGTTTCTATTAAAAAGTTTGACTTTAATTTGTCTATGCGTTCTTATCTTTTATTGCCGGATATAATATTGACCCCAGGTTCACTCTTGCCTTTATAAAAAGAAACAATGGGTGCTTCGATGAACATAGGGATGTTAAAATCCAAGGGAAATCTAAAGAGCGTTTATCATGGAAATCACTTTTACCAGTTTTTATATTATCGAGTATTCGATCATTTTAATTCCTTGAATTTATAAACACAAAATTACTCAACAATAATTCAGTTTTTTTGAAAATTCAAGAAACTCTCCTGCTACATAAAAGTGTATTATTTTCTTGTGTAACCAAAAAAAAGCAAGACCCAATATTCAATCTGATTGTTTATCTGGCAGTACTTTATATGTGTTTAACATTTAAGTTTTCTATAAACTATCTCTGTTTTCAAAAAAAACCTACAAATATTTATTTGTACTGATTGAAATTATCTATTATTTATGTTTTATTGTAGGATTTAATTATTTTTAGAATAGATTACTAGATGGTAATTTTTATAATACGTATTTTTTTAATTATTTTCTGGTTTTAAAGTATAAAGCCATTCTATTTTTAATACTCTATATTTAGACATTCAATGGTATTGATAAAATGCAGGGTGTTGTATAAAAATATAATAATAATATCTGCTTCAAAATATTACATTTCCGTTATTAAATCCTCTAGAGACATAACGATAACATTAAAATTATTTTTATTAATAGAAAAAATACAAATGAAATATAAACATACTTGTCCTAGCCTATGATTGAAGGATAATTAAATATATAAAAATCACATTAACATTTTTAATTAATTTTTCACAAAAATATATTTTCTTAGGCATTATTGTGAAGACACGATTTAAATTGCTTTTATTTCTAATTGCAGGCAGAAATAAGATGATAAATTGTATTTTTTTTAGTTCTGATAATTAAAATAAAAAATAATTATAAATTTTTTAATGAACATTTTAATTTAAATATAATTATTGTTTTCAAATAGAACACAGATATTAAAGTCATATTTCAAGATTATTAACATAAATGTGCATTAATATACAATACCAATTTTAGCTGAAATAATTGACACGCTTTATTATACATAGAATTGTGAATTTAAATTTCTTATTGTCATCATTTACTGTATTTCATATAAAAATTTTTCATAAGTCTTTTAATAAGTTACTTGGGTTTCTGCAGCTTAAACCTTCGCATTGCGCAAAGTATTTACAAACAATAAAAGCTTTACCGCTGATGTTTTAAGTTGTTTAATACCTAGATTAAAATTTCGTATAAATTTAATTCGATATAATTAAAAACATTATTACTGAAAAACTATAGTTTTTGTACTTTTCAACTAAAGTTATTCTTGCATCTCAAGATAGTGTGTAGTTAAAATTCAACAAAGCTCAGCAGAGTTTATGAGTCTTGAGGCAACGTTGACATCTGTCAAGTGTAACCACCGTTAAAGACCATTTTGGGGTTTCTAATTTATTTAACCCACAAGAAAGCACTTTTCAATAACAATTAATCATTTATCACATATTTATTATTTAAAGCTTATTATTGCCTGAATTTTTTCTCTCATTTATTCAAAGATTTTAAATCTCTTGATAATTTTATAATTAAAATCAAAGTTTGTAAGTATATTTTAAATATGATGAGTTTGGTAATGGGTCTGATTTAGATCCCGTTTTTCTATAGTAACATGAATTATAAATCTTAAAACAAACACTTTGTGAATTTAATCTGCATAAAATCTATCTAAGGGGTCAAATCATGTCAAAAAATTACTGTTTACCAGCATAATTTTTATTCCTTCATCTGCAAGAAATGTGAATTTCATAAATTAATTTAAAAGTTAGATAAGTTTTATTAAAAGAAGAAAAATCTTGCAATATATCGTGAAAAAATTATTTTAATATAAAATTATATTTTGCATTTGAAAGAAATTTATGCATCTGTTTTTAAATAATGGAAGCGATCCTTATTTTTCATCCAAAAAAAAAATTACAACATTTTAATAAACCTTTGCATTTAAATTTAATAGGATAGAGAACACATAAAAAGGTTTTAGAATAAACCTCCCATAAAAATCAAGCCGTTTTAGATTACAGGGCATCCTATAGGGTTTAAAAATTCCTCGATTGAAAAATAAGTTAAAATTGTAGACTTAAATAATAATTTATAAAATTAAGACTATTCTATCTCTTTCGACTGAAATTAGTAAGATGGGGTAAACCCATTGATATTTTTTTTAAATATTGCATCAAAAGTTCGATTTTTGGGAAATATAAGATAAATTCTTGTAAAAAAATCATTATGCTGCAACAAATTACAATCAACAAAAATGTATAAAATTATATTTGCTTGACCGAAACATATTTATGTTTGAATATTTTTTTCATTCTCTGTAAACATATATATGCATATAATCTCGTTGAATTTAGAATCAAGATCCATATAGCTTATGAAAATTTTAAAGGCGCCCTGACCTTGATAAACGTTTTGACATGTCAAGTTTTTTTGGTTTTTAGATAAATTTTTCCAGCAAAAATGTTCTTACGGACACATAAGATAACATTAGTGTATCACTATAAACTACAGTTTTTTATTTTGTATATAGCAAACGATGCGATGAAAATTTTATAAATTAAATTCTAGTTCAAATGCATTAGAAAAAGGTATAATGGACATAAGTTTTATTATTTATGGGTATATTTAACCATTAAAATACTCTTTAAACATTCAAATAGATATTAGATTAGTTTAATTTGTTACAATATAATTTACACAGCTGTAAAATTCTATAAGTTTAACCATATAAAACATAGTACAAAAGAAAAAAAGATTGTAAAAAAATTGTTAAGGCAATAATGTGTATTTATAACTTGAAAATAAATTTCTTCGTTTCAACTACATTGGTACAATATGATATGAAGACAAGGAAAATCTATAATTGTGCATTATTTTAATTCCAATAGATTCATAAAAAAACACATAATAACAACTTGATCAAAAATAATTTTTTTGTTATTTCTGCTATAAATTTGTGGCTTATGTATTTAAAAGCCATCATAATGTTTTTATTTTATTCCATAATATTAAAAGCAATTTCGCATCTAATATACTTAAATATACAAACAATGTATAAAAATACTCATATTAAAATTTTAAAATATACATATACACCGTTTAATCTGTTATTTACCACTTTATTGTATTTCTATTTCAAAAATTATTCAGCAATATAGTGTACTTCATTGTGGTTTTATATTATGAAAGTGCAATAAAAGAAGAATATCATATTAAAAGTTATGGCTCTACCTAAAAATACCGAAAGCAGAAAATATTATATAGATGCTTTATTTACCATTAACATAAATTAATAATTATTTATTCGTTAGAAAATAAATACAAACATTTAAAATTCACCAAACACATAAAGATATAAAAAATATCTAAAATTTAATGAGAGACGCTTAAGCCAGACTAATCAAAAAAATCAAAAAAGGTTTAACTTAAAATAAAATCCACTATAAATAAAAAAGGGTATTAATAATAGCGAGTTTCACATTAAAATCAACTATAAATGATCATCAGCAATATTATGGCAATAAATAATTTATGACATGTCTATAACTATAATTACCAACTTTAAACTAAAGCATATTTCTCAACTTATAAAATTATTAAATTATTCTGCATTGTTCGCCATATATTGTTATATTTGGGTAAAAATGCGAGATATTTTTAAATGTTAATTATATATTTTTTTAAATTTTTTCTTTGGCTTAGTAGTTCGTTTTTATAAACTATTATCATACTATTTTGTAATCTTGGAACAATCACCGAAAAAATTAAAGAAGCTTTTTTATCATTTAAATATAATACAAAAAAATTAACACATTCCCCTGGGCTTAATTATCTTCATTATTTGCAAGTCTTAGACATTTTCATATAAACTACAGACATAAGCGAGAAACAGTATAGCACAATTATTTTTAGAGCAATATTTTTACGGAAATATAAGCATAAATAAATATATCTCTTAGGGTTATTTTGTTATTTTCATTTTAAATTACATATAATCTCGGTAAATGAATTTTCTTGGATCCAATGCAATGAATAAAAATATAATTAAATCTTTTCATGTTTTGATCCTTTATAAAATAAAAAACAGATAATAATATTTTTAGTGATCACAGAATTTGATAATAATCAATTTAGATATGTTTAAATCAAACTTTGACCATAAATTTTGCACAACTCAGCCTATTTATTCGTCCAGTCTCATTATATTTTGTACTTTCTTATTTCTTTCTATTCTTATGCGAATTAACATTTCAATTTTTATCTCAATCCTTATTGTTTGGAATTACGCTGGGATTTGGTTTTAAATTTAGACAATTAATAAACTATTGTGGTATATTGTTGTGTAAAGAGATGATAACAAGATATATTTTATTGGATATTAAATATTTCCTATGGTGAATATTTATCAACTTTAAACGCTTTAATTCAACATGCTTCTATAAAATCATCAAAAAAGATTGAACCACATGAAGATGTTGATCTATATTTCTTAAAATGGCTATAAGAATTCTGTTTTCAAAATATTTAAAACAATTTAGCGACATCCAAAACAAGTACACACAATTTACAAAATGAAGCCATAAAAAAATTTAAAAAAGGTTATTCTTCAAATTTATATTTTTCAATGTGGTAATAAATAATATGACAAGCGTTTTCCATTTCTTGAGCCGAAAATACTGATTTTTATGATATATACTAAATGCAAGTCTCAATTAGACAACAAAAAAAATATTTTTTTAAAAAATTATAGTATGTTTATATCGAAATTCTCGGTTTTTACAAACAGTGATGGCAAACGAAAGAAATATACTACAGATAATGTCGAAGATATGAACTATACAATCACAATATGAATAAAATATTTGTGACCTTAAATAGATTAAACATGAATGTGAATAAAATATCGATTGATTTAGCCTTATATCGCTTATACCCTCAGAATGCTAAATTTATATGAAATATATTCAATATAACGCATAAAAAATGTAATATATACTCAAATCATATTCAGTTTTTTTTTAATTGATAGGCCAATCGGCAAAATCCTTTTAATTTAAGACCTATAGATTAAATGTAAATATAATATTTGAATTTTTTCTGTTTAGTATTTGCTGAATATATTAAATATCTAAAACTACGTTCTTCAGCATGTTTTCAGAGTTTAGTATTAAATAATGATATAAACCATTCTAGTTTTATACTTCAACTGAATCGGAATCATACACACAAAAAAAGGATTGGGGAAGACACCTTTACCAATAAATATATAAAAAAAGAAGGAGCATTGAAGAAGATTGAAACTATAAAGAGGTGAAATAAAGTATCAGTTAAATCTGCTATAAAGATAATTCAGAAGTTTTGCTTCAATAAGATAAAATAGATCGCATTAGCCCATAAATATTTTCAAAAAATGAGCAATAAACTATTCTAAAATTATTCTTAAAATATGCAAAAATATTACAATAAAATAGAAGATGATCTCTAGAAAAAATAGAGAATTGTTTCTAAATATAGAGTTTACAAATTTTTAATTAACGATAAATCACCTTTGGATATTATTTTTGTAGAAAAATACTATTTTATTGTTGTAAAAATAAAATTATCGCTGCTTCTGACAAATTTCATTCAAAATATCCCCCATTTACGTTTCACTCGAAGCAAACAAGTATCAGTTATATATTTTAACCATAAACCTTATGTGTTTTAATTCATCTATGATAATACTTTATTATTCAACACGTATGTTGTAAATATACACATGCTAATTTTTCCCTTTGATAACGAAAAAACATGATAAGAATCCTAAAATGGCTAAAACACTAATTAGTGCAGATATAGAGGCTGATTAAAATATTAAGGAAGAAAGTTATATTAAAAAGATGGTAGATGCTAAAACTCACGCATATAGAAAACAGCCAAAAAGATGAATCTTTAAAACTTTCAACATTCAATATTGGTATGAATCTACTTTTTTACGCTTCAAGCTTATTCGTAACTATATATTCACAAGCTAATTACTTATTACATCAAAAGCTTCGAATACGACTTTTATTTAAAAGAAATTATATAGCTATAATCTATACTTCATATAGATGCATGAGGTGGAAAATCCTGTATGAAAATTTTATTGCAAAATTTCTTAAAAAAAGACTGAAAAGCGATGAAATTCATATCAAAAATAGTTAATTTAAGGATATTGATTTTTAGTCAATTTCTAACAATTTATAATATAATCCAGAAAAAATTCAAATTAACGAGATAAAGATATTAAAGGAATAGTGATGGTGGCATATCTCAATTAATAATAAAATTATATAAGATTTAAATTGTATTTTTGCAAAAGTATTGTTCAAACTTCTAAAAAATATGACTGAAATCGTCAAAACCATACAAAGCATATTATTGTACATTTGAAAATCACTCTAAAATTTATTCGAATGATAAAAAACACATCGTTTGAAAATAGAAAAATGTAAACGATTGTGAAATAAAAACGCGATTTTGAATACGAGTTCTACCTATAAAAAGTACCTACGCTAAAATTTAAAGAAAATACGTAAAATAATGAGATAGTTATTAAAAATGTTCTGAAATGAATGATTTTAATTTATAAATGTTAATGATATAATAACAATCGAAATACAATCAATAATATATAATAATTGTGCTTCTTTATGCGTATACCAAACAGGATGTGATGTTAGATATTTTTACATTTTGATAAAAAAACAAGAAAAAAATTGATCTGAAGCCTTATGAAGATCAAATTAGGGGATTATAAAAGAAATTACAGGCAATAGAAGGTAAAATTTTACAATTGGAACTATGAATTAAAGTATACATTAAATATAAAAAACCTATATGTGTTTGATTTCATAATACGAATTTCTAAAAATTCAAAATTGATTTTTCTGGCTGAAAGGTGCAAGTTTTATGGAATATACTATATTTTAAAGCTTTTTTTTTATTAAGATGATTCAATGCTGTATTTTAATCGAAATATATTTGATCAATTAAATTATCAGAGGCTATTTTTCGAAAATTCTACGACTTGATTCCTGCGATAAACATGTTATAAATTAAAATGTGCAGTGACATGTGGCCTATATGATAAGTATTAATATGGGTACCACTAAAATAATGCCCAAAAATATTGCAAGAAGAAGTAGAAAGACAAAACTCACAGCCGATAGTAAACTTGGCTCCTTATACCGCTCACAAGGAACAAATAAAATGCCCAATAAACACAGAAACAGATCAAAATTCCATGAACTAGTAACTTCATATATACATGCTTATAAAGCGTATGGTTGGATAAATCATAGTTATCTAATAGTGGTGTTAAGAAAACTTAATGCAAAAATCAGAACATAAAATTTTATAGTTATTATAACGAGTATATATAAAAATATATAAACGATATCAAAAATAATTTTATAATTCATTACTAGCAAAATTAAAATACAGGCTGATATTTTATGACCCCTTCTATTTGTTTTGAGAATGAATCCACTAAGTAGAATGCTCATAAAAAACAATTTCTCTTAATAAATATATCTGTGGTTGAATCTCCTCTTAATGACTTTTAATGGGGTGGTTCAAAATTCCATATAAAATATGTCGAGGAGTAAAAATTCCAGATGAAGAAGAAACATATATGTAAGCTCTCACACTTGTCAAGACACTTGAAATCATATTATTTGACAGAAGAAGAGCAACTTTCGAAGATAGAACAGGGTAAGGTGTCAAAAGATACATCAAGGTGTTGTGCAATATTCATAATGGGCTTACCACGTCTAAATAGATGTAATTATTAAAAATAAATTTAACCCATAAATAAAAAAATTGTTCTTATCATTATTTATATTAAAATTAAAGAAAGGAAATAAAAATAGCAAAATTAATCGTTTAAATATTTAATTAAGACTGCAAAAAATTTAAACTACATTATACGAAAAAAAACTGGAAAATTCCCATCTCTAGAATATTTAACTATGCATCATGAATTTATAGCTTCACTTGAAGCCCTAATTGCTAAAAAAATATTGTAAATTACATTTTTGATGAAAGTTGTAATGGAAAGAATGTTTTCATAACTACAATTACATAAATTTAGGCTAAAAATATTGATGCCATTTTGAATCACACTAATAATTTAAAGTGTATATATTTTTTAGAACATAAAAATTTACTATAAAATCCATGAAGAAGTTAAAAATCAAGAAAATAATTTAGTAAGAAGAAAGATAGAACTATTAAACAAATATATAAAATATTTTAAATAATGTCTAAATTTGCGTTTCAGTTTAAACGAATCAAAAAATGAATATGATAGTCAAAATTCTTAAAGTAATTAAATTTACATGTGAAAAGCTACAAAAAATCAGCTAGAAATATATGTGAAATTAGCTTTATATTGCATTTTAAGAAGCAAATGTGTTTAAAAAATTATGAAAATACATAAATCATTGTAAAAGCGCAAAAAAATACATAGAAAAACATATTTTTACTTAGTTCTATAGACGACAATAATAATGAATTACGATATAAATAATTTTATTGGTCTATTTCCATTAATCTATTTGTTTTAAAGCAAAATCTTTAGATTTGAACTATATATGGGTTGATCTTTAGAGTATAGAGCAATTGAAAATAATCAATCAACTGCTAGATACGAAATTTTAGTATTTAAATCGCGTAAACCTAAGTAAAAACAAATATTATCGATTAATTTTAGTAGCAGTTCGTAATGGATTTATTAAAAAAAAATGTGAATATGTTATTTTTAATATATATACGTTGTTCAAAAATTAAAATTTTTGATCATACTGGGATTATATATAAAATTTTATGTACTGCTTATTGATAAAGAAAATTTTCTCTACGAAATTTCTTATAGAAACTGTTCACGGTATTCTAATAGATACAAAGAGCTAAATTACAGGCACATATAAATGCATCAATGAATAAAATATAGATTAAGAAACCGATATTGTGTGAATTTATTTATAATAAGCTTATTCTACAATATAAATTACAATTTATTGCGTACTAAATAAAAAAAGACGTTTAGAATGAATGATTGAGTGTAAAGGCGTTATAAAAAACAAATTAAAAATTCCAGTAAGATACAAAAAAACCGAACACATAAACAAACGTATACAAATAAGATTTTTTGTCAAGATTTATTTTCAAATTTTGTTTGCTCTGTGCAAGATTTAACTAGGCAGTTAATTATATAGAAAATCACCATTAACAAACAGCAAACTTATCGAATTTTTTAGAAGAAGAGCCACTCTAAATTCATTGATGACTGAAAAAACAATCGGCTCTACAAATTAATAGGGCTAAAAATTAAATAAATCAAAAAAATCGAGTAAATAATCATAAATGTGGCGAATAGGAACAAATCATAGGCAAAAAAGATAGGTTTAGTTACTTTGGAAATAAAAAATATAGTTTTTCTCGAAAAAGGCAGAAATATAGGAAAAAATTAGTGATTAATTTATTTCAACGATTTCTAGTGTGCACAAAACTAATCTTGAAGACAAAAAATCTAAGCAATAATTTTACAGGATTACATATAATAATATTTCTATGTATCCACATATATTTTTTAAACCACAAATAAATACCAATGCTTCTTTATTTAGAAGGATTAAATATTTACGGAAAATCACTTAAATTTGATAGCAATTCATTTTAGTCTCTTCTAATCGTTTTCACGATATTTCTATTCAGGCTATCCCTACAATAAATCGCTTGCTATGCTACACATAATGTATGATGCATGAATATTGACATGTAATTAGGATTGATATCAACACAGTATATTTTTTTTATTTCTTTATACATACATATATTTAATTAAAAACTAGAAGTTTTTGCTGTTTAGAAATATTATATAAAATATGCTGTAACAATAAATTTATCCATTCACTTAATTATTTTCACATTATAAAAAATTTGTGGTTATGAATATATAACTTATACTTAATTATAAGCGCTGTACTGTTTTTTAATGGCTAATTCATTAATTATTAAAAAAACAAGGAATTATTTTGATTACTCTGAAATACAATTTTTAAAAAAATTTCTTTGTGTCTGACTATCATATATGTTAAAAAATAGGACGGTGTAGTGACACGATATCATAAAAGGTGCCAGAAGGAACTAGATGTCACAAATCAGATCATCGCATATATAAAAACCATGTTGATAAAAAAAAACCCTTGAATTAATGAGTCTCGAAAGAAGGAGGGGTATTGAAGAAGACTTTGGAAGGAGAAGATAACCAAAAGTATAAATACGCTGTGCGTACAGAGAATCCAGCAAGCTGTGTCTGAGAACAAAAACTAAAATACGTCTATAAATTAAGCTCATAAATAAAAAATACTTTAAATGCTTTTTATATATAATATAATGGGCTGATAGATTTTTACAGTAATTTTAATGAAAATCTGCAGTATTATGTCACCTAATCGACATATTAAGATACAGAAAAGCACACAGCAGTGAAATTTATCGGATTAAAAATGAGTAAATAATGAAGCAAATAAGATATATACAATTAGCTCTGTAGCTTGATATAAACCCCAAAATGATTTCTTTCTATAAAAAATATGTATGAAAAATATAGTAAGATCCGAGTAAATGCGCCTTTAAAGGATTAAACACAACAAAGGTTTATCTGAAAAATATAACGGATATCTAATTAGATATATTATGATTTTTTGTGACTCTTAGGAATCTAAAATTTATAAGTCTAAAACATTTGATGCTAATTATGTGAATCGGATGAAATAATACGATTTAATTCATAAATTATTCAATTTAAAGTATGCAATTAGTCCCAAATCAAGAAATTATAACAGATTCCTCACTTTTGATTTTGGAAAAAAAATTTTCAAGGGATGAATTTTGAATCTTTAAATGTATCAGTCAAAAAAATGGCATAAATCTCGGGAATATTACTTTAATGTGTATTGTGTAAAGATTAATATTTGCAAACAAAAGTTTGATTGCAGCTATGGGTAAAAAATACTTTAAATATAAGATACAGAAATCGGAATCCCGCCAAGAGACTTTTTTTATTATAGTGTAAATATTTAGGTATTTTTATTAAAATAGGATGCAAGGGTTCAAAATAGTATAAAATAATGCTTTAAATATAAAACCGAGCGTAAATACTCAATTGAATGAGCAGATGTTTATGTAATTTTTTTGCCTCCGTACTGTCAAATATTAAAATGATCGAAAAATCATAATGTAGTGAAAAAAATATTTAAATCACACAATCCAATTAAGAGGGATTATTTTTTACAGCCTCAGGAAATTCATTAAATAATAGATCTGAATCTGACTTTTATAATTTTTATAAAAATGTATTGAAGGCGCAGTTAATAAAATAAGATCGTATTTTCTTTTAAAGATTCAGGCTAAAAATTTAAGGATTTTATTTTTATATTTATTAATTTTATTTATGTTATTTGTATAAAATTTATAAGATTTCAAAATAAATTGCAAAAGAATTAAATTAAGTGACATATCGTGCATTAGAAGCCTCTTAAAACCCCTTAAAAAATAAAGAATTGCGACAAAATTTCTGGGGATATAAACAAGGGAAATACAAGCATTTAAAACTTCCGATGGATAATTTTGAAAAATATTAGAAATGTTTCATGCATTGAATTTGTAGTGCAAGTATAGATTTAAAATCCATTATGATGATATCGAAAGTATATCATTTAATTTTTTATAGATATAATCGTTCAAGTACTTTGATAAATCTTTTAAAATCGTGTTTTTGATGTTTTTAATGGATTTTAAGAGTTTTTATGTATTTTAGTAACTATAGTTTAAAGGTTTCGCTGTTATGCTATAATTAGTTAAAATGTTTATTTATACTATAATTTGGTTGACATTTTCGATTTATACTATAATTGGGTTGAAATTTTCGATTTATATAGCTTGAATGGTCTTATTTTTGATCCAGTTGAGATTTCTAGAAAAAATCTAAAGTCTTTTTCATTTCAATAAACATATTTCTAGTGTTAACTTATACCAACACATTCACAATTGTTCTGAAAGTTAAAATATTTAGGTATTAAATGTATATAAAACCGAACATGATAAAAGAAATTTTATAATTCTATCATATGTAACCAAATCACGTGGATAAAAACTTTATAAATACACTAATTAATTGATAATTGCCTTAGAGCAACTTATTTCACAGCATGGGTATCTAATCTATGAAGCGAATATATGGATCAAATCCGCTGTTAATTCGTAAATAATACAGGCTTTTGGAATCATTTGATCTTAGTATGCTAAGGGTTACGAAATAAATAACTAATAAAAATATTTCAGAAAGATTGGATAGTCCTACTTTTAAACATTTCTATGTGGTATTTTTTGTATAAGTAGTTTTTTTGAACAAGCAAAAACTGATTAGCAACAATTTTAGAGTGATATGCGTGCTAATATATATTTCACGGTTAACACCAAACCCTTACCATATGGGTACGGCGTTATATGTCTCTGTATAAAAATAGCAGTTAGAAATATTTTATCTCACTTACATGAAAATTGCCATAGATGGGGCACATTTTGCTGTATGATTATGAAATTTTTATTATTTTACTTTATAAATTTTTTCTGGAGAAAATTAATCTTTTTAAGATCATTACAATCGAATTAACACCAAGTTATAAATTATAACTAGGTTTAATTATGTGACAAAATGACTATTTAATATAAAATATAATATAATATTTTTTTTTGTATTTTAAGTTATAAGTATAATATATTTGTCAATCATTTTTATGAATTTACGGGGAGTACAATAAAAGTATTAATATAATTAAATTATCATATAAATTTTCTGGATTTTATTTATTTTGTTTTCTTTTGTAAAAATTATAGCCCACTCTAATTCAAACCAAATTATTAATTTGGTGCTGTTTTTTTCTAAAAACGCTGTGAAATAGTACATTGCGTTCCTCGCTGTCATATATCGGGATAATCTTGGGCACATTTTCGGAAATATTGGCGAAATACCGGTCCTTTGTAACAAACTGTATTGCTATGTATAACCAATTATGTTAAACCCCAGAACAACATAATTCTTACCCCTATTAAGCTGAATAAATTTTTAAATTCTAAGAAATAGCTGTTTCATTACACTTTAGAAAGGCTAATTTTAAAATGTATGTTCATAACTCTGAATCCCCAGCAAATGTATCTAAGTTTTTTTATTCATTGCTAAAGTTTGGGTTCTTCATTAAATTTATCAAAAATCCAGTAGATTTATACCGAAAAAATAATATATCAGCTTTCTAAAATCATTAAAATAATAAAAAATCGATCACATAAATAAATTTGAATTTCATAAAGTGTTTCAAGAAAAGATTAAATTGAATAAATTATTGCTATATAAATTAGAACTAGTAGAAAAATTGAGGCTTGATAGAAATGTAAGTTTAAAATTACCAATTGATTTTGAATAATTTTAATTTCCAATAAAATCTGCAATCTGATCATCGATAAAATACTCTTTCTCACAATCTTCACATTTAAGAAAACCTTCACACACAACACAGGAATCCAAAAACCGATGAACAGATTCGATATTATTTAAATCTAAGTTTTGCATTAAGTCACAATCATGGCCAACTTCGTATATTTCTTGGATCAGATTACGCAAATACTGATTCGGTTTCCCATCGCAGTAAAATTCGCGTTCGAGAGGTACAGCCAAATAATTATTTTCATTTGGGCACACTGTTTGGATTTTTTTGGGGTGTAGCAGTAATCTTGTGCTGGTTGAACAGTTTGTGCACTTTAGAATTGATTGACATATGGCTTTCATTTTATATTAATTGTACGGTAGTGAAAATCCATAACAATTTAGAAATTTATAGATGTTCAAATTTTAAATTGAAAATCATTTAGAATATGAATATCAAAGAATTTTACCTTGCATAAACAATCATAAACAAATAAAAAGTCGCCTAGAATTAAAATTTTCAGCAAAAATATGGAAATCCGTTTCACAGCATAATTTACAACTCGAGAATAATTTAATCTTAAAACCCTTCAAAACTCATATAACAACCCGCGGTGACAATCTTATGAGGAAATTTAAATTGAAAAATTTTTTATAAATTAAGTTATTTTTTATTTATGGTTTAAGTTTATTGTTATTATTATTAATTTCATCTATTGAGACGTAGTCAGCCCATTTAGAATATTGTACAACTTCTTGATACATCTTTTGATGCCTTCCTCTAATCTATCTTCAACAACTGTTTTTATAAAATAATACTTGTTTTTTTATGTAAAATTTTATAGAAAATGTGAATCAATTTTTATGTGGAGGAATAGATATTTCAGTTCAGTTGCTATGTAAAACCAATAAACTGATGAATATAAATTTCTGCCCTCTTCTAAGATATTTATGGTGTTTGGAACTTTAAATAAAACATGGGAAAGATATAGTTTTTTATTGGATTTTTTATGTATGGTTTTAAGCTTCGAAATAAAATGCAAGCCCATAACGATAGATCCGAAATGTGTAGGATAAATAATATTTCTAAAAAAAACATATTGAAATAAACAAAATTCGCAAATATCTCTAAAATTTGCCGTGCTAGGCTCATTTGAACAATACATCTGTCAAAAAAAACATAAATTTTCTTGGTTTTGTATTGATAAAAAAATTATGAATCAAAAAATTGCACTTTTATTTAAGTAAATATGTCGATAGTGTTAAAACTTTATATAATCACGAAACTTAGTGTAAGGATATTTAAATTAAATATGGCTTCTGTCTAATAGATTATATAATATATCTTTGAATCTCGAATTTGAATGTAATGTGGGTTTTTTTAATCTTTTATTTTTTGAAAACACAATAAAATTGTTTATATTCTCATATTTAATTCTTTCAACCCTATTCCCAGCACAAAAAAATATTCCCAGTTATATTTATAGGTCAACTTTATTTATCTACGCAAATATATGCGAAATATTATATTTATAAAGAACTTTGAAATGTTTTTTATTATTTTTAACTGAAATAGGTGAGTAATAGTATAAAGTTAGTGATATTTTACTAAAATTTTTAGAGGCTATACATAAATAAGACTAGTTTCGACATTTATTAGTTTAAATTACTATTTTTATTTTTTTATATTTAAATGATTTATACATATATTAGTATGTTTTTATATTTTTGAATTCAAATGTATAAGAAAATCCTTTTTCGAAGTATTTTTCTTCTATTCAGTCTGTCAAATTAAATATAAAAAGCCTTTAAATCGAATTCTGTGCCAAATGTTTTATTTGGGGTGATTTCAGCTAGATGCAAAACCAGAAGTATGAATAATAATTTTTATTTTTAAGAATGTGATAATGTAATTAACAAAATCAATAAAAATTAATAGAATCATAATCAATTGTTTAATTAAATTGAAGAATGGGTTAGTTTTATAAATTCTGGGAATATGTCTTATTGATTTTATAAATTAGCAGGCATAAGGTTTATTTTATGCAGACGATATTATTTTTTTATAATGTTCTGCAAATAATATTAAAAAGACTATATTGGTATATTGTGTTATATAATATATACCATCAATTTATTTATGATATCTTCTGAAATCTGATTATATGTTCCAAAAAAATTATGAGTTAAAAATATTTTAATATGAAATTTATATTTTTAGACACGATTCAATATACATTTTTTTTCATTTTTATTGGTACTTCTAAGGCTAAATATTAAGATGTTATTTTTATTAAAGTTAAGCAAAGTTTATAACTACTCAAAATATTTTCTAAATTTTTTTCTCTTGTTCTTCTGGTTTTAGTGGTTTAATGGGTGCGTAATATTTTCTTAATAACGCATCTCATTATAGTATAGCAATTTTCTTGTATTATCAAGTCTCTGCTGTGTATAAAAAAGACTATTATTAATTTATTAAAATAATACAACCCTTATTGTACGGAAGTAGATAGGTTTTTGAATCCATAAAGGTACCTTTTATTTCATTGATTCTTATTGTGGCAAGTATTTATGTTATTTGTGCGCAGGATTATCATATTTAAACCATAAAATTTATTTCTTGATATTCTATATGCCTCAAGGTATATTTAAAATATAAATTTATGATATAATTATTATCTCAAGGATAGTTTTACATTTTATTATGTCTTTATTGTTTATAATTTCTGATTCCATTTCGACTTGGTCTAGGACATCTAAAAATTTTTTAATTTATAAACTTATTCAGAATATAAATTACAATGGTTTTATATTTTACAAAAACGGGCCTAGAATACTAATTATAGTGTAAAAATTAGCATCTAAGGAATAAAATTAAATTTTTGGTCAATATAATGTTTTAATTGCACGAAAATAATAATTATAAATTAAATTTTTTTAAGATAATATGTGTGAAGCAAAAAAAAATTCATGTGCACTAAATTATATTAATGTGATGGGGGTGATCAACAACGTAAATTATCCCCAAAAAGACCTAAAATATCATGAAGGATTAAGAACAGGTGTTTAAACTTTTGCATATTATTATAGTACTCTCTAGCAAGACAATTAACCAATCCAATAAACAGTACGTAAACGACATAAATATATATAAAAATCGTCATTTACTATAAAAAATTCAACTACTATATAAAATATAATTTACTAAGCAAGAATTTATGTTACTTTATTATTTTTATATTTTTATTCATTTTTTCTGTGGTAATAAAATGTGGTTTAAATAGTAAACATTTCAAAAAGAACCTAAAAAATTTAATTTTATATGCAATATTTTAGTTAATATTCAAGAATTTATGTTAAAATACAACAATTCAAGTCAATATACAATAGATTATGTTAGAATACAAGAATTTATGCTAAAATACAACAATTCAAAACAATATACAATAGATTATGTTAGAATACAAGAATTTATGTTACTATATAAAAATTTAAGTTAAAATACAATGATTTAAGTTAATACACAGGAATTTATGTTAATATATAAAAATTTAAGTTAAAATACAATGATTTAAGTTAATACACAGGAATTTATGTTAATATAGAAGAATTCAAGTTACTATATTAAATTAAGTTCTATTTTTATTCTTTTTTTCTAGAGCTATTAAGATATGGTCTATAAACGTATTCCTTTTCCCCGCCTTCAAGATTTCCTCTCACAACTTCGTATAATCGCATATCGAAGCCCTCAGTTTCATCACCAAAAAAATGTCTGAAACACAAAAAAGTATCTCTTTTTGCCATTAAAACGCATCTACTAATTTTAGATTTTTTTAAACTCTTTTCTGTTGTACTAAAAACACGTGCCATAACATTTTTAAATTCATTATGCACAACATTCTCCGATTTCATTTTGACGCCATCTTTATTCTCTTCAATCACATTTTTATACATATGATTCTTATCTTTGTAATTCTCACCGGATATTCTAGGCTCATCATCATCATTTTCTGTTTTTAGTCCATCAACAAGAAAATAAGAATTTCCAATAACTTTTTGGTCCCCGATTTTTACATTAGAAATACTAAAATAATAAGTAGGTCCATATGGGTAAAGAGTGAAAGACAAGCTAGTAGCCACACCTCTACATTCATTTACCATTATTAATGCATTATTATCACTGGTTTCCATAAAGTGTCCAAGATCTTTTATTCCAAGATTACCTCGTGGAAGTGACGTACCACCAAGAATGTTAGCTAATCGTTTTGCGAAATGCTTTATTTTATCGGACGGATTTCTTGAAGTTGTTATTATCGGTGAAATTTTTTCGGGTAAAGAATCTAAACCAGCCATGGTCTCTTTACTACCAACATCATAGAATATTTCTTGAAGTAAATCACCAGCTTGTGTTTTTAGATTGTGGGGAAGTTTTTTGCTATTGTCCAAACAGTGTTTTAGTATTCGTTTGTTGTGTGTAATTGTTCTTTCTTTTTCTTCGTTTTCCTTTTGTAATAAGTATTCGCGTCTTCTTCGTCTATTCATTTTTACAAGTTAGGGTGGAATATTTTATTTGTAACGTCGAATTACTTGAGGCGAAAAAAATAATTTCTATTTGAATACAAATGATCGAAACTGAAATTACTTAATTTAAGCCTCGAATTGGAGGCAAAGTATTACAAAATAATAACTCCTTGAATACTAATACTCATAAATGAAATTCATTAATTTTTACATCGAACTGGAGTCAAAGGAAAACAAAATACTACATCCACGAATACCAAATATTAAAGCTTAAATATATTAATTTAAAATTGAACTTGACTCAAAGGAATAAAATACTAGCTATTAGAATAAAAATAATAAGAATTGAGCTATTATTTGTGTATTAAAACTTCAGGCAGAGGAAAGTAAAATATAGTCTTTCGAATCAAATATCTATTAAAACATTTATACTTATCATTTATAATTTAACTAAAATACATATATCAGATGAATTCCATTTTTTATCAGAACCAGATGACCGTTTTGTCTGATTTTCGCAAGTTGAAATTTCTACAAAAGATTTTAAAAATCAAAAGCTTTGATTTAAATATTTTATTATTGCAATTAATAAACTGCAAAATTTTTAATAGTATATTTTATATCTTTCATTATAAGGTAAATCAATAAATATATTTTTTCAAGTGTAAAAAAAAATAATTTGCTATTTATACATAGAGATATTTTAAAAGTATTTTTTGATGAAAAGGTATTTTTTTAATATAGAACTTCAATTTAACGATTTTTATGTCGTAGATACACCGTTTTCTTTAAATGTTCCATTCAAAAGTCTTCATAAGTAAAATTATAAATTCTAGACTGATTATCGATCAAGTTCAAGCACAAAAATGGTCAAAAAAACATACAACATTAGAATATTAAACATCACAAGCCAAAATACTATTATATAAAAATTTATTGTGCATTTCTTTCGAGAATATCAAAGCATAAAATATTCTTATATTCAATTTGAATAAAATAATCGGGCATTATACACAAATTAAGCTAAAAAGGATTCATCTGATTCTAATTTTTTGTTATTCATTCATTTGGGAGAAAAATAACTTTCTTTCTTAGTCTGTTGCTTAAATTAAGATACTAAAAAAATAATAAGATAACTTTAGAAGTACCTTTATTATATAAAACAATATTATTCGCGCAAAGTTAATGAAAGAGAATTTTTTTCATTTTGCGTAACCTTTAATACATAAATACTGTAAATTTTGTTTTAGATCATTTTTTATAAGAAAATAAAATTTTAATATTTAAGTATTTCGTAATAAACTTCAAAATTTGTTCATGCCCTTTAAAATAATTCTTTATATTAATTTTGTTAATGAAAAATAATTTTTATTGGTGCTTATTAGAAATCGGTTAACATATGTTTAAAAGTAATCTTTTTTTTGTGGTCGAATCTAGGTCGCGCAATTTAGAATCTCAACTTCAAGAATGGTGTGTATTTTTTTTTATTTAGGCACGTCAGATCTATTTCCTTGGCTATATTATGTTCTCTTAGATCATCTTCGATATATCTGACGTGTTCAAGTATTTATTACAATCCTATAATTTAAATTATATGCCTCGATTCAATTCATGAATTTAATTCTTTTTATTATATTTTATGATATTATGTTACCATTCCATCTCATATTACGACATATAGCATAAAAATTCATTTAAAAATTTTATTTAATTGCGTTTTTTAGCAAAAAAATTCTTAGAATAAGCAAATGAAGCACGAAAAATCCCCTGAAGCATGAAACAACTTCTAATATCTAAAAGGTCTATATAAACCATTTCGCAGAATAGCATAAACTGCACTACAATTGAATTTTAAATATATAAAGTAATACATAAAAGAGCTATTTTTATGACACCGTAGGTTATACCTTTTAGACATAAAAAAATCCACAATACCGCTCGAATTGGACTTATAAATCATGAATTTAGCGTAAATGTATTTATGGTCGTTTTATTTTATCTTTCAGAATTTATAACGATTTTTGTGAAAAAGAAATTTTATTTATCGCAATGCCTCTGAAATTTTTTCGAACACGAAATCAAAAAAAAAGTAAAATTAATGCCTGAATAATATTTTAGACTTTGATACGAACTATAAATTTTTGGCCTGAAATAAAAATGGTGAAGCTGGATGTTATACCTAAATTTATTGAATCATTAATGAATTCTATAATTAATTGGCGCATCTTATTATTTTTTTATTTTTAGATATATAGATAATTATAATAAAACCCTGTAAAATTCACATAGATTACCAAAATACATGTTATGGATAACTTGGGTATTTTTATTTGATTTTTTAGGCTGCTTTAAGCATTTCATTAATTATGTGTTTGATATGATGCTCAGAAAAAACAAATAAATTTAATAAATATTACTTTTTTTGCATGTCTATCAAGATGTATAAATAGATTAAAGTGAAATGAAGATGGATTTTATCTAGTTTCATTTTTTATTATGAATTTTTACGTTACGTCACAATACATAATTCATATATAATTTCGGCGTTTTTATCTTCTTTTATCCTTAGTATTACTAAAGAATAAAAATCTCTTTTCGCCTTATGTTATGTAAAGTTATATTTTAATATTATAGATCATCCTTCATAGCTAGTAGATAATTGAACATAAAAAAACAGTTGAAAGGTATTTTTTACTGATTTCGGGTTTCAAGCACTATAAATTCTTAAATATCTTTTTATTGACTACAAGATAAATTTAAACTTCTTCATGTAGCTTCTTGAAACAATTATTTAGAAGTTCATATATATTCAAGTCGCTATTTTAAAATTCACTTTTCATGTTTTTTATGATCAAGAATTATTTAAAGTAAATGAAAAGTGTAATTAGTGTAAACTTCATGCTTTATTAGACCGCTCTATAATGAGTATGTTTCTAAAAAAATATCGGCTTAACTATTTTTTATTTATGGATTAAATTTCTTCTTACTAAATTTCATCCACTTTGATGTATACAGCCCATTAGGAATATTGCACAGCTTTTTAATGCATCTTTCGACGATTTACCCGAATCTATCTTCGTCAACTGCTCTTCTTCTGCTACATGATATGAGTTGAAGTGGCTTGCGAGCTGAGATTGCTTGCATGTATTCTTCCACTTCATCTGGCCTTTTTAACTCTTTAACAAAAAAAGATAGGCTTTATATAGTTTATTGTGTACCCTTAAATTATCCGAGTACGCTTAATTCAAATTAATTATGTATATTTCAAGAGTAAAGGGGTAGTATGATTGAGTGGTTTACAATTCGCACCCCTGCGAGGGGTCGTGGATTCCACTTCTACCCACCACACTAATTTCCAAAACGAATTTACTCTAAAGAAAAATACCCAAGGGCGCGGCCAGTGATCAATAAAAGATAAACCATAAAGCATTGACAAGCCATGAAAAATAGGAGGTGGCTGTGTAAGCCGTTAAACTGTGCCTCCAGTATGAAAAAGCTTCCACACCGTTCAGCAAGGATATAGGTAAGTGTAGAGTGTGGTTGTAGCTTGTATACCTTAGCAATGAACTGTAGACAGAATCTTATTCCCTCCACATAATGACTGCTTCCTATGAGAAAGGTCCAATCCACGGTGAATACGCGTGACAAGAAGTGCTAAGGAGTCCCACAGAGAGACGCAGCAGTTAAGCAATGGTTCCTATTAATATAAAGCGAACCCTTTAAAAATTAATAGAAGTAAAACGTAAATAAATAAAGTAAATTCGATTATAATTTCAATAGGAACATTATACCTTGGGACGGTGTGGTAAAACAATACCATAAAAGTTACCAGGAAGAACTCGAAGTAACTAACCCTATTGTGGCATATATACAAACGTTAAGATTGATTTAAATCCTTAAACTAATAAGTCCTAAACATAGGTGAGGCGTTGAAGAAGGCTTCTGAGATGAGGAGATAGCCGTAATTAAAAATACGCTGTGAGCACGAGAGATCGAGCAAGCCGTGCTTTAGAACCAAAACTAAGATTATAATGATAAATTAGGCCCTAAAATAGATAAATAGTTTAAAGAGGAGCATGATTAGAACCTTGTGAATTTTCCAAAAATATATACATGCTGACCAATCATCCTTTATGGGTCTTAATGTGGAGATAATTTATACTTAACCGGGCAGTATCACTTTTTTTAAATTATCTGCAATTTTATGCTGAACGAAAATTTTTAAAACTACGTTTTTGTTCGGTAAATAACCATGCATGTGTATTTTTATCTTTTCTTCTGTCTTGAAACCAAAGGTTGATTTTTCAAGAGAATACATATGTTATTGTATATTTATTTGACTTAAAATTATCATATAAGCACAGAAGCCAAGAATTTTTTTGTAAGATAGTTTTAGTGGTGCTTTAAAATAACATATTTGCCAAATTTTTTTGGAAAATCAGCGCATTAAAATATTTTCTTAAAATAAAACATTCTTTAGCGGGTTTCAAATAAAACCAATTTAAATTATTACGTTTAATCAATGAAAATTATTTTAATAATATAAAAAATCGGCCTCTATTATAAAAACCTACCTAATTTCATCAAAAAAATTAATAAAAGATAAATACATATTGAATAAACTGATAGAAATCTTAGAATTTTATCATTACATATAGAATATAGTCATTGGTTTCTAAGTTATGTGCCCGCCACGTATAAATTTTGTTATTTTAAGATTGAAAATGAATTTAAGTGTAGTACTATGCTTACTTGTCAATTAAACATAGGCTATAAAATTAAATATAAATTAATTGATGTTATTTAGCACATCTAAAATGTTAGAAGCTATATAATATATATCAATTATTTTTCAAGTATTTATTTTAGACGTACTTTTTCAAAAAATTGATATGTAAAATGGGAATTTTTTTTTAAATACTCGAATCCATTTTTAATGTTATAATGAATGATACCTTCAAAAAAATTAAAAAATGAATTTTATCATTAAAAATTCCCGATATATAGTTCATAACCCAAGTGAGATGATATACACATAGAAAATCTTTAAATCTAGCAAATAATTATTTTTTCAAAAAATTAATCTGGTTTCATTGGTGATGTCATAGGAAAAAAAAATTCTTTATTAATTGTATAGACACCTAAAATTAGATAACTTTACGGTTTAATATAATTTCATATTCCTAAATGCTTCTAGTTAGATAATCAATCATTTAATTTACAAAACTTTATTCTTACCCCTTGCTAACTTTGGTTTTTAAGCTTCTCTCAATCTAAAATTAATAATTTAAAGATCACTAACTATTTTTATTTTTTGAATCATACAATTAAGATATTTGGGCTACAAATATTTATAGATATTGGTTATACGGTGAAATAGCCCCACATTATATTAACATACATAATTTCTTTATCATTCACCTTGGAATTTATAAAGTAGAATATATCTTCAAATATATAGTTTTCGTTATTCATATACACGATTTCAAGTCAGATTCATTCAATTGAAACAAGAAAAGAATTTTAAAATATTTTTATAAACCAATTTTTTATCCCATAAAAAAATAAATGAACAAATTTTCTACACTAGAATTAACAACTCAAAATGTTCATTTCCATGATAATGCTTCAATATATTCAATAGACAGCAATGGAAAGTATTTTCTTACTGCTGGGGGTGATAATGATATTAGATTATGGCAACTGAATGTGGTTGATGATGGTTCTATTATTTCATATATAGAAAGTAAACCTGTTGATAAAATTCAAAATACCTCCATAAAAGAAAATTATAGTTGTCAAATTAAAAATCAAAATTTAAATAATTCAAATTGTAAAGATGATGAGAAAGAAAATGATAGTGGTCAAAATCAGATTAGAAAGGAATATGAAGTTTCCCAGTATTCAACTGATTTTAAAACCATTTCTGAAGATAAAACGAATAAAAAACCAGAAAAAATCCATAAATCGGAGGCATCTAATTCAATAGATGATTCCTTGTCATTATTAAAAAATCAATGCGATTTCATCACTAACAATGCTTTAAAAACCACTGTAAAACCTCAATACATAAAAACATTTAAGCAACATACGAAATCTGTTAATTGTGTTCGATACGATACTGTAAGTTCACTATTTGCAAGCTGTTCTGATGGCGGTGAAGTTATAGTGTGGAAAGATAGCGGGAATCTTATAGAAGATAATACGGATCATGACAAGACTGTAATTCGAAATAACGATGGTGATGATGCCTACGAATTGGTTTGGGGTGATGGATTTTTATTTGTGGGTTTATCGAGTGGGAAAATTTGTATTTATGATGTAAAATACATTTCAGATCAATCAAAAAATGATATAAATAAGGAAAATATTAATGGATCGAATAATTTAGATAATTTTGAAAATCAAAAAGTAATAAATAATGAAATTTCTGGTTCTGAATTAAATATAAATCCTAATGTAAAAGAAACGGATTCTTCATACGAAATTTCGGGTTCTAAAATAAATGAAAACTCGAGTGTCAAAGGAATTGATTCTCTAAATGATAAATTTTTAGGCAATAAAGAAATAGTTTCAAAAAAAACAGTAATTATCAGTGATGAAAAGCAAAATATAATTTCTGGTATTAAAGATGGCACCACTAAAGAAAAAAAATCAAATAGTACAGGAACTCAAGAAGACTTGAACCAAAGTAAAACAATAAAAGGCAAAAAAAATAGACAAAAGCCAAAGTTAATAGAAACAAAATTCAAGGTAAATCTTATATTTTCGATAAAAGCTCACACTACAAGATTAATGGGGCTGGCTTATAACGACAAATTCAGTGTTCTTGCATCTTTAGGTAACGACAGAGTATGCAAAACATTCCATTTTGACGGTAAACGACTATCACTCATCGATAAAATTTCTGAAACCTTCGGCGATAAACCAGAACCTTTATTTGTAGATGATTCTAGAACTCTTTTTTTCAGAAGACTAACATTTTCATCATGTAATTCATTTATATATCTTCCCAGCTGTCAAAATTCAGATTCAGATTATGTTTATTTGTTACATTATCCCTTCAGAAGTCTTGATTTATATGGAAAAATTGGTCCCCTGGAAACAGCTGCTGTTAAAATCGTGCCTGATAAAGTTAATAATTGTGATATTATTGTGTGCAAGAAAAATCTTTATCTTATTAGAAATGGTGAAACATTGTTTAACATTCGAAATGTTAGCTTTTCACCAATGACCGATGGATGTTGTATCGATGGAATTTTTTGTCTTTCTTCTTTGGATGGATTTCTGTACAGCTTGAGAATGAAATAGAAAAAAATTTTCACAGAGAACCCTTCTGGTAATTAAAACATTTAATATTCTGCAATGTTATTATTACGTCTAAAATTTCATCACAAAAATTGTCTTGTATTCCGTTTTTATGTTTTTAAAGGATTCGAAATGATTTAATATCACTAAATTATTATTTTGCTAAACATATACTATTTAGCAGAAAATTTTGTTTGGCCTGAATCTAAATTTATATAATAATGAGTGATAAGATTACAAGAATAGAATATTTTTTGCATATCTTTTTGTATATTAATGCTTTATCTATTAATTAATATGATTTTTTTGCCATTTAAATTTGTCAAACAAAACTTTAGATTGCTCTATAGAAAAATTTTGTTTATTACCTTTTTAGACCCAATATTTAATTATCTTTCTCAAAACAACTGCCCATTTCAAGACTTTATAATTCAAGTGTTTTCTTCGATTCCAATGTTGTGCACAGGCTTTGCTTTATTTGGTATTCCTAGCTCCTTGATATACGACTTGTGATATTTTTTGACACCCCATATCATGTTATAAATCATGGTACTATTCGTGTTCTGAATTTGTAAATTAGGGTAATTTTGAGGTGATATGCTATAATTAACTAGGATGAGCGCTTTGTTGGAATATTAAATTGAATTCAACCCCAATAAAGCACGTCCGATTATGTAAAACAATAAAAATTAAAATTACGATCTTGGTGGCATTATGCAATTTTTCAAGATAAATTATAGCCCATCTAGGATACCTAGAAAACACTTTTCTCCCCCCGAAATATTATAGTTTTTATTTATCATTATCTAGGAATACATAAAAATATTGCTTTAATTATTTTGAAAAACAAAAATATTCAAAAATTCTTTCTAATATACGAATTAAAGATGTAAAAAAAACATAGGCCCGCTATTTATATAGAGAACAACCCTTCTGTGAAGCAAGACTGAAATTTTCAATAAATGATATTAATCATTGATGTTCTCATTCTAAAATTTAATATAAAATTTAACTATGGCCCGAAAATATTTTATATTCTCTTATTTAAATTTAGTGTCATTTTTATCGCATCCTTATTTCGATTTTCACTTTGTGCTTTATAATTTTCGAACTTCCACAATTTTAGGTGCGCTACAAATTTTCATTGATACATAAAATAGTTCGTAATTTGTTGTCATAATCGAATAAGAATGCTTAATAACACAATTATATATAAAATCGCAATCATGAGTTTTTACAAAGAACTTTTGTGCAAAAACGGTAATGAAGTTCATAGACATCAAGTTTTTTTATTTTGAAAATTATTGAAATTGGAACATGTGTTTAGTTTAAGAAATACGTAAATTACGATCTTTTTTGTCGCGAGTTTTTCATTGGATTTATTTTTATTTCATCAAAATATAATAATATTGTATGGAAATAAATTTAAAACGTATTTATTTATACTTTTGGCGTATTTTAAGGGGACATGAATACCAATTTAAGCTATAAATTCGTCCAAACATAAAAATTAAGGATAAAACTTGAATTAAATATAATAAAAGAAGATGATGTATTTGGAATGATTTATAAGATCATGAAGCCGAAAGTTTATCAATAAAATCTGTTTAATAGAGAATCCTTAGTTTTACTTGAAAAAATATAAATAGTTAAAGAATAACCTATCTTTCATTTTTTCGAATTACAATTCTTTTGTTTGGTTAATTTTGTATGCCAGTGTCTAAGTGGCAGTAAATTTATTCTTGTAACATTTTCAAGCTAACCTTACAAATATATATTTTTTTGTCTGTATAATAGTATAAAGAAGCTATAATGCAGAAAAAAATTCTGTTTTATTGTTGATCATAGAACTTCTCATCAATGTCTAATAAATAATCAAAATACATTTCCGCATTTTAGCACATAAAAGAATGTAAGTTTGTTGTAAATTCGTATTTTCTCAACTTACATCATTTTTCTAAAGTAATTAAAAAAAGTACAAAATGATATGAAATTTATCTTTAATTATATAATTCGTTGATGAATAATTTCAGTTCAATAAATGTGGTTGTGCTTGTCCATAAATTCATGAGTTATATGTAAAAACAAAGAACAAATATTATGACTATAAAAAGAAATATTATTTAAGAAGTCATCTATAATTTACAGTTTTTAAACTTTAGACGCCATAAAATCTATAAAATATTGGCACAAATTCTTTTTTCAGCTATATAAGTGCACGGAAAGATTTAGAATCATATTAAACAATGATAAAAAATCCGAAAAATTCGTCTGATTGTATAGAAACGGCTTTTTTTGAAACTTTATGAATCTTTTCTCGAATAATTCTTTACTATCTTTGAATTAATTTCTTAATATAATTTGGATTAAAACTATTTTTTTCTGCAAAAATAGAACGGAAAAAGATTAGATAATATAATTTTATACAAATTAAATATTTAATCATGAAAACTAAATTTTGAAACAATCTCTATACTCTTATTTTATCCCACTTGTAACTAAAAAAATCAAATGTACGTTCACAAGAGAACATCATTAGCAAATTAATTTTTAAACTTAGCTGATTATTTTACTAAAGCTTGGGTGATAAAATCTCTTATAATTTTTTTACACAAAATTTATGATCAAGAATCTATTACATTATTCAAACTATATTTAAAATTTCTTAAAAATAACACCGAAAAAAAAACAAATAAAAATATGCAATTTAGCTGCTATTTTTTCAAATAGTGTTTTAGAGAAAACATTGGTATCTTTGCATTATCGACACAAAAAATCTAAAGAATAACGACTTCTGTCAGATATAAATATGCTTTTACATTGTTTGAATGGTATAATTATACCGATCACCAAATATAGAGATTCTTATGCTGGTTAATTTTTAAAATTAAAACTATACCTAAATTAGCACTAATATTTTCAAACAAATTTTATTTTTTTTATTCGAAATAAAATTTCTTATATTTACTTGATAAAGGGCATCGTAGAAACAAAAAAAATGTAAATTAGGTAATATTAAAATATTTAACGGAATTTCATTTATTTTAGATTGTATAAGTATATCTTTCTGAAATAATAAATATATTTAGGGTATTATTCATGTCCTTATGTTCAATTTAGTAACAAGAATTTTTACGCCTTCTTTGCTATACATTTCATATGAGAAAAAACAATAGCATGAAACGACATGTAATCAAAATAATTTCTAGAATTATATTATTGTAAAAGAGACTCTAATAGGATATTTTTTCTTTTTTTTTAAATAATTCAGTATTACGGTCTTTCTTTAAGGGGTCACTTGACACATAAAAAATCAGATAGTATCTAGTTCCTTTATTTGTTTTAAACCAAAAATGTATATAAAAATTTGAGTTTTGATAAATTTTTTTATTAAATTTCCAAAAATAATTATACATTATAAGCCTATTATTAAATTAAGCGGTATATGAAAAATTATCTATAGAAGATAGTTAATCAATAAAACGTTTTCAATCATTATAAACAAAGATGATATTTTCTCAATAAATTCAAACAATCTTGAATTATTCATATGCTAAATTTATATTTTATTGCTTGCTATATAATCATTTTGTGCAATAATACAATAATAATATACAACTTTTCCGATCACGAAATTCCCTTTAGCAATAAAAAGCTTATCATATAATTTATTTATAGTGATTTCCTGTCTTTAATTTATCTATTTTCTCATCGGATATTTAGTTTTTTTAAAGTTGAGGAATTAAAGGGCAAATGATTTTCTTGCGTATACAACATCGGCGAAAAATTCTCTTAAATCAAATTTAGAAGAAAATAATGATATTTTTATTTTTTACATTAGCACTTATTCTTATATTTCGTTCTATATTTTTAAACTGTGCTTTAAATAAGCACTTATAGTCTAATGAACAAAGCTTTTAATTTAATTGTACATTTTTATCGAAATTCAAAATGTTCGTAGATTTATAATCATATTATCATTTTGCTGTTTAAATGTGGAATTCTGAATATAATAAATTTGAATTTATTTCCTTTGTTATGCTTATATTCCATACTCATGATTAATTTATTTTAAGTTTATTTTCCATATTTTTTTTTGCCTCGCACGAGCCATATATCAGATACTATAAGTAAAATGCAGCTTGTCACATTTGATTATATTAATTTTATATTCGGCAGCTATACTGAATATATTAATGTCTTTTTATGGTATATCTATCCAAGTTTTGTCTTTTAAATTATTTGAAAGGATTTTACGGCACACAGCCACTTAATTTAAAGATATACATACATATATTCAAGTGCTAAAGATATTATTTGCACCCATACAATTTATCCGTGTATGAGCACCCAAATGCCTGTTCTTTTTCTACACATCAATCTTTTTGGTATATTCGAAGCGCAAAAAAATTTATTTCTGTTCTTGGACATTATTTCGAGATTTTGTTTAAACGGCAATTTTGCCGCATTTTTTTAGGCCAATATATCATGAAGAAGTTAAATTTTTTTCTTGTTGCTCTATAAATGTCACCATTACATTCTCAATGCCATAAAAAAAACATTTTGGCCGATAATATGATTGATAATTTTTTAAATAAATAAGAAATACAGTTCTATTTGTGTTTCAAGGCTTAAATACGAAACAAATAAGAATATAACATGAGATTTTATGTTATAAAAATATATGAGCTTTTCATAAATTTTGGTATTCTTTTAAATAGTATTATCGAATTTGATTTTTAAGTAAATCTTTAAATAAAGAGAAATTTTATTCAATGATAACATTTATATTGAGGGATAAAAAAATGGTGTATGATGGTAAAACAAAAATTTCAAAAATATTCCCCAAGATCATATCGAATTTATAGCGAACAACAATGAAATGCTCTTATTTTCTTTTTATACAGATTTTATCACAACAAATTTACAAAAAAAACCCTCTCTATTCATGGCAAAAATGTGCGTAAAAAAATTATATAAATGTTTTTAGCACAGAAAAGATAGTGTAGACATCTAGTTTTGAACTTTTAATCATAAAATATCGAGAATAATATATATAGATACATCGAGAAGAATTCATAATATTAGATGGTAAAATAGATATGCTGAAATACATAATAAGATTTTATTGATAATGGGTATATTTTAGATTTATGAAAGTATTTGTTTGATTTTAAGTTAAATCACTTTTTAGAAAAATATATAAAAAATTAGAAGCATATTTTCTATTTAAAATGTTGGCAATAAAACAAAACAATAAACTAACAAAGACAAGTCTTAAATATTGTTTATTTTAATTCTGGAATGTAATAAAAATCCTTTAAAAAAATTTCTAAAGTAAATAAATTAATAGTTTTATCTTCAATTCTGGCATCCACTAAAGATCATATTTAAAAATTAGGCATTGAAAGGATGTAAATTTAAGTCAGAGCCCAATCTTAATACTTCCATTTTTGAAACCCAAATTATTTTGGTCAAAAAGTGAAATAAGGAATATAATGAAACGTATTTTTTAAAAAAGATAATGTATCAACCATAAATTTTGCTCAAATCATTATTGAAAAACAATTTAATATTTTTTTCGACTCTAATTTTCAATTAACATATCAAAAGGATCGACATTATCATTTCTTAAAACCATGTTGATACCCGCAAAAAGTCCCTTTCATTTCTTTTATCGATATCTCTTAGATCATCAGCTTTTAAAACGGACCAATTTGCCTCGATCTTACTCGCCTGTGTTCCAGTTACTGGTTCAACAAGTGCCGACTATGGGTTACACAGGATGAGTATAACCAAGTTCACCTATTCCAGAATAACTACGCCATCCAGCTTAAAAGATTATACTACGTACCAAATATAACTTTTATCAAGACTTCGAAGTGTTTAGACATAATAAATTTTCACCTCAAAGTATTAAATGGAAGGAGCTTCGATACGTTAAACCGTACAGAATGCTTAAAGTTAATCCGCGCCGTGTTATCTGTGATGTTTGTGTTTCTGAAACTTATATTCGTTTATTTTGACGGTTATTACTCCACTACCGATCTTTTTTTCACCTCAACATTTTTTAATAATTCCTTTTAAAGATTATGTTCCTGAAGATGAACTGTGCTTCTTGATAATTTTCATTTGGTGATATGAAAAATTCATAAATATAATATTTTCATATAATAATGTTCTTTCATTGGTAGGTGTATTCATTTAATGACACAGAACAAAAGACATCGTCTGTCTTTCTACATCTTCCTGAGTACGCTCAGCGTATTTTAAAGATGTCACAAGCTTAAAATTGCCAAAAAAACAGCTAAGGCGTGTGACAAGTATCGCATGAGATCTAGTGTGGAATTGTTCTTTAAGACAGTTTTAATGTTCTCGTCTTTTTGAAATTTAAAATAATGATTTTTAAAATTTAAGAAGTGCCAAAAATGCATGATTTCAGAGGAACATCGATTATATAAGGCTTTTACTTCCCAAAAAAATTTTAAAAACACATTTTTTTAGCTTTCAAACAGCAAAAAGGTGTTTTTTATATATTTAAAGAAGTCAAAAGAACACAATTCTTGTAATCTTTTACTGTATGGTTATATAAAGTCTAAAAAATATAGATAAAGGTCAAAGTAAATATTTATAGAATGCATATTTCATTTTAGTATTGTTTCAGATGGAAATATATTAAATCACAAACCACTGAATAAAAATATAGGCCATCAAATACATATGCACCTTTAAAAATTTTATTTATTTATTTTGAAATAAAGAGCCAAAAATTTTATATACAGCCTATTTTTTAGTCCATAATTTCTATGGGTGCTGTAAATATTTATTTTGCCCTTATAGTGTCTATCTATTTAATCGGTTTATCTATAAGTAATCGCCCAAAATATGACGTTTAGAGCTAAGTTAAGCATAAATTTAACATGGCACATTTTCTAATGCTATTTTATGCTGAAAAATTATGTAATGTAAATTTAGGATAGTTTATGAATTTTTCACGTTCGTTGATAGATAATTATATCTTATATCCCAAGTTTGCATAATTTATAATCTAATTTTTAGTTCAAAAAAATACACTAATACGCTTACATTATAATCTTAATTTTATCGTCATAATATATATTAATTTGACAAGCTGTAGTAATTTTACACTTTTTTTCGTGAAAAATACTATGTTTAGCACCAAAAATATTATTGTGGGATTATTTATAACTTATTCATTTTATAGTATAATTTTGCTGCTATGATCCAAATTTCTTTACGTTTTATTGATAAAAACTATTCAAATAAACAATATTTTCAAAAATAATGATATTTATTTTATCTTTTATTAAAGTATTAGTTATTATTCCAATCCTTTAAATGGCTTTCCTGGCATCTATATTAAAGGGAAAGTAATTTTATTTATGAGTCAATTTTGGTATTAGAATTTTAGATTTTTTCTTCCAGCTTAAATTTATATATTTACGTGAACTCATAATATCTGTACTCTTGGCTATATCCTATTACATTACATCTTATTCGATACCTCTCGTCTTTTCAAAATACATTAATTTATAATAAAAGGAAAGTTCTAATCGAATTTACTTTATTTATTTATGTTTTACTTCTATTACTTTTTAAGAAGTTCGCTTTATATACATAGGAACTATTGCTTAACTGCTGCGTCTCTCTGTGGGACTCCTCCAGCACTTCTTGTCACCCGTAATCACCGTGGATTGGGCCCTTTCTCATAGGCGGCGGTCATTATGTGGAGGGAATAAGATTCTGTCTACTTTTCATCGCCAAGAGTTACAAGCTACAACCACACTCTACACTTACCTATATCCTTGCTGAACGGTGTGGGATCTTTTTGAAAACTGAAGGAACAGTTCAACGGCTTACACAGCAACCTCCTTTTTTCTCATGGCTTGTCAGTGCTTTAAGGTTTATCTTTTATGGTTCACTGGCCGCCCCCTTGGGTATTTTTGTTTAGAGTAAATTCGTTTGGGAAATTAGTGGGGTGGGTGGAAATGGAACCCGCGACCCCTGACCTAGGGGTCAGACTTGTAAACCACTCAACCACACCACCCCATAAAAGGAAAGAATAGATGATGAATAATATTTCAAATTATTAAATGCTTCATTTTTTTATATTTAGGAACCATCTGAAAATAGGAAGATTAAAATCAGAAATAGAAACCAACTTTTTTTTGCTTCAAAGATATTTAATTGTTCTTTAGACTATTGAAAAAATATTTTAAATTCAATGTGGCTACATAATAGCTAAGAATATCAAATCTAGTCATTTTAGGTGCCAATTAATATCTTATCTATAGCAGAACATTTAAGGATGTTTTTTTCTGCAATAAATGTCAGAATTTATTTTTTAAGTCGTTTCTATGTGATTTTTTTGTTAAATATCCATATATATCATAAAATTTCAATATTCATTTTTTATAGCCATATTTGAAGAATTTTGATTTAATAGACTATGATGGCAAATATTCATAGAACAAGATTAATTTGTGCCAAAAACAATATTTGAAGAACTTTAAATTTAATAGGCATCTATGGAAATTTCGCTGTCACATCTTATTAACTAAATTAATTTATTTAAAAATTCAACGAAAATGGTGCAATAAATTTTTTTATGAACCGTTTCAAAAATGAATCTTCTATCAGATCTCGGAAATTGCATACAAGAAATAATACCGCACATAAAAACCAATATGAAACTTAAAGATTTGATAAAACTACCATTTAAAAAAGAAAACATCATAAAGAGCCTAATGTTGCTTACACAAAAACAAATTCTTGTTCACAACACACATCCAATCACAAAAGAGGTCTTTTACAACACAAACAAGAAGAATATTGAAAGACGATATTATTTTTCAATGTATGTTGATTTTATTGATCGAAGCTATAATAAAGTTTACACTGAAATTTTTACAAAGATATTAGTGAGTGGAATATGCAAGATCGATAAATTCAAAGACACTAAAATTGTGTTAAAAATGATAGAAATGAATATACTTTCATGCGTCGATGAAAGTATTACGACAATTTTTGCTAGTCCAGATTATTCGAGAGGCCAAGGAATTAAAAGAGCAAAATTAGATTCCTTAAGCAAGTATGTTGTTATTAACTACGATAATATTGAGAGCGGAATATTAAATGATATTTATTCAGGATATTTAAATAAAAAATATGGGAAGAATGTCAGTGAAATATTTGAGGGTCTTCTTTTATCAATCGATTTCATACACAAAAAGAAAGCATCATTAAAGCTTGATTTTGATAAAGAAAATAAATATAGAGATGAGGAAAATAATGAATTCGAATCGATTGATAACGCACTATTTTATTTAAAAAATGAAGGTGTTATCGATGAAAGTGTTTTAAAAGGCAATTATACCATAAATTTTAATAATGTAAATGGGATTTTGAAAAATAAAATCATAACAAAAATAATACATCAAATTCATAGTCCGAAATCAAAAAGAATTTACAACTGTATACGTGATAAGAAGTTTTTTGAAGACAAAGATTTGATGAAAACTTGTTTAGTGGATTCTAAAATTTTGAGGCAATGCTCTTTCGAGTTATATGAAAATGGGTTCGTTCAGTTGAGCAGTATTGTTAAAGAAAATAAGCATTCAAGTGTTTGGGGAACCGATTTATATAAAACATCATCAATCTGCGCATTAAATTTAGAAAAAAAAATGGGCTGCAAAATAGCTCTCATAAACGAATATTGGAATAAGAAAAAATACGTTGGTACTGATGTAACTGATGATCGCGTACATATTTCCGATTTTATTGCAATGGCGCGTGATCACTTCATTTTAAAGAATTAAGCGAAGCTAAATATGAATTAAAATACTTTTGATACATAATTTCAATCTTTAATGTCTTAAAAACATGACAAATTTTTATACTAACTACCTTATACCTTGATTTAAACCGCCTTTTTCATAAAATCTCATCGTATTTATATTTTTTTAATCTGGGGGGGGGCTTTCCCTAGATTTATTTGGTGATCTCAAATTAAGACCACCTATAACTTATGTTTTTATATATCATATCAAATGCATAGTGATTATATTAATCACGTGATTCTTTTATACTAAAGCATGGGAAGAGATATCTGTATTACAAAATTAAAATTTTTGTTGAATACATGCAGATTTTATGAAAATACATTGTTTTTATTCTAAAACATCTTTTACAACCATCTTGTGCATAAAAAAATAAAAAATTATTTTCTGACACATGCATAACGAATAAACTAACAAAACCATATAGTATACTATAAATTTCAACACAGAATTTATTATTTTATGTAAGGTACACTCTATACCTCTATATGGACCCCTTCATCAACATTATGTAAAACGCCTTCTTTATCAACCCTTATTTTCCAAATATTAATCTAGAGCTGTTCACTTCACACCCGTGCGGTACTTTCTGCCTGTAAAATGATCACAATAAATATTTAACGTTTATAAAGCCTCGAATGGGTGATTTTTATTTGCGTAGAATAAGAAAAATAGCATAAACCAATATAAAATTTTCGTATGTGTTCTTTTCATTGAGCAATATCTTTTTTTCAATCTATAAAATGCAATTTTTTAAATAAAATTTAATTAATATTTATTTTTAAATGTTATAGGCATGATATTTGTATATTTATTATAAAAAAAGACCATAGCTTGTGCTTTTGTAGTCCTTAGAACCATTTCCGTGACACAAATATTTTTAAAATTGTGGATTTAATAAAAAAAACTTAACAAATTAACGAAATATCAACTTAGATGAATCACATACAAAAAAAAACTGATGGTTGAATAAGATGCGGTTATTATGTAATTGGAAAAATATAAGGTAAAGGTACTGCAAATTTTATATGACTTCTAAATAGAATGAACTACCTTAAAATTCATATAATTACTTCAAATATGATAAAAAGAATATAAATTATTTTTTTGTAGTGTAATAACTTTCTAAGAACATTAGAAATTTTTCATGAATCGAAACTAAATGAAATTTGTCATAGAAAAAATAAAGAATTGCTATATATCTAAAAACACATTCTTTAGACCTAAAACTTTTACGATATAGGCAGTGATAAATCTATATCCCAAGAAGACATATATTTTATGAATAAAAACCCTATTTTTGCAAGAAAAACTGATACAGGCTTTCTTTATCAACTAATAATTAATCAAAACCTTTCTATCAATAAATATTATATTATCAATTCAAGAAAATGTATGGTAAATGTTTTTATAAAACCAAAGAACAATATGAAGAAAAAAACATCTTTGATTTGCTTTAGGCGACAAAATCTTAGAATTTATTTTTATCGTTTATAGCTAATATACTTCTTAAAAAATATATATTTATAGCTGAAGATGGATATATGTATCATATGTGTTATATATTAAAGACTGTATTTTTTGCTTATTAAATTTTTATATCATTATTTTTAAAATTTCAGATTTTAGTTATCATCCCTTTCTGAATAATTAAACTAAAAAAATTCTAAGCTTTCTATATTATAAAGAGAAAAGACATATAAGGAAGTTTATATGAATATTAATAGCCAAAACACAAGAAAAATTGCTCATCGGAACCATTTCAAGTTAAGATTGAAGAAAAAATATATAAAATCACGATAGTAAAATTACAACAAAAATAAGCGAAAAAATTTTAACTTTCAACATTTTAAAATCGCAAAGAATCCGAATAAACCTTTTAATTGATATTCAATATTTATGATTTTATCGGAAATGGTTTCAGGGGTAATATAAAAATATATTTCTAAGCGAAAAATAACAATAGAAATGTATTTAAAATGCAAATATTATATTTGAAGCGCGAGTATAAAATTATTTCTATATTTAACATAACCTTGATTATAAGCTTAATGAATGTAGTTTTGATTTTGTTCCAAGCCAGAGATTTAAAAAATATCAAATAGAGTCTCATTTCGAATTAAATATATAAAAGTGTTTCATCATAAATATGTGTTTTTTTTAATTATAATAATTTAAATATCGTATAATAAATCAAATTAATTTTCTTTTGAAAATTATAATAACATAGTACAAAAAATAAAGACACGGTCAACATAGATTCCAAACTAGGTAAATGGCATACAAAGGCGGTCCAACACACTAAATTCCCAAACAAAGTCATTGTTTAATGTTTTGATAAAATTTATCCCAATTCATGGGGAATTAAAGTGTCTTATGAGACAAGAATGCAATCTCCATGGCACATAAATAGCAGTAAAATATAAATTTATGATGGAAAGGTTGGATATTATATGTATGAATCAGGGTAAATATACTGAGATCAATCAATTATACTACAATCAGAATGACCACAAGGCAGCAAATGTCTAAGTTTTGCAAGAACAAGATCCCAAATAAGCACAAATGAAATTCTTAAGCATTAATTAATGTCTTTTTTTGCAATAATATATTCAAAGGACATAAAGAACAGTACTTGTATAAAATAAATACTCTAAATTTTGTAGCGACATTTGGAATGAACTTTTTTTTATGAAAATACAACAATAAAATAAACATTTTTTTGATCTATAATGTTTGTAACGCATATTCTAACCATTTATAAGCTTTATTTTTTTTATCGATTAATACACAACTTTTATGGACAGTAATTTTGATATTGTACCCCTATGATTTTTAAAAAATATTTTCGTAATGTTTTTTGCGTTGATTACATTGTATGTTATCTATGATCAAATTATAATATTTTTTGTATTCATTTATAATGTTTATACTTGTTACATTTATACAAATATTCAAAAATAAAAATTAAAAATTAAATTATGACACACTATCAGCTATTATTAAGTGTGAACTTTAAAATAAAACTAAAATTCTTAAATTAATATTTCTAATTTAATTACCATGCATAAATGATTTCAGTAAGCTCTTCTTCGCGTTTTTATTTTTATATGAATCCAAATACACATTTTCCGTGTAAAACAATAAATTTTTGAACTTTTAATAGCACTGACTGAAGAAAATATATGTGTTAAAAAGAGAAATTTAAATGATTTAAAAATCAATAATTATAATCGATTTAACGTCATAAATTGGTATTCTATACTGAACTATATTATTGCTGAAAAAATTACATAGTCTTCTAAAAAATATTTAAAAAGACTTTGATGTCATAAATAATATGGTAGATGCGAAAAATTGATCAAAACTTTTTAATTTAATTTAATTTTTTTAGCTATGATGAGATCCACATACATAAAATAGAATTCATAATCTAATGAACGAAGAAAAAATGATAATATATACTACCATTTTGTACTTTTGTGATAAGTTTGTAATTATGAAAAACAACTACGAAAAAGGCATGGTTTATAGGAATCCGTTATCCTCTTAAGATATAAGATTATCGAATTAAACACATGAAAACGCTAGTTGCATTTCTTTTTTTCTGATATTTACAGAACTTTTAATTTAAAAAAATAATTGGAATATATAAAAGTAAAATTTGCATACCGAAGTATATAAACGAATTTTTTTAGACATATATAGAATTGTATTTTTTAAGATTACAGAATACTGGATTTTTTAAACATCGAGTGTTTAAAGTGTATATTTGTAGCATCGTTGTTATTTTACATGCAATTAAGAAAAGAAGTAAATTTGCTATAATAAAGATATCCAGGCTCCTAAAATCTATTTTTAAAAGTTAAGACTATTATTTTTATGTATATTTTAAATTAAGAAAAGGATATATCTCTTATTGTAATACTACTATAAACAATATAGAATCATCAAATAGTAAATAATTTGCTGTTTTTTCCAGAAAATGGTACATTTTATTATTATCATTATTTTAACAGATTTCAAACGAGTCTTTAAAATAAAGAAATTATAAATGATTGCTGATATATTCCGATATTAATGATCTAAACAATCATTTACGGTGCTTTTAAAAGTACAGGGGACTTTAAAATTATATTTTAATTATAATTTGATATAAAGGTTTTTAACAAATAGCACAGAAAGTCATAGCTATGATTTTATTGATGGAAGAGAGATATTCAGAAATATTGTGGATAAACTGATGCTATTTTATTTCGAAATAAAAGTAGAGAAACTGAAAATAACAATTTATAGATCTATAGTTTTCGTTTATACCATATCTAGTCTTTAATCACACATCGACATAAGATCAAAAATATATTTAACCCCACTTTTATTTACAATCAATATGTTTTATAATGCATTTTTTATTAGAAAAGGTGAGTTTAAACCTCATATTATTTTTAGAAAAAAGATGCGAAAAACTCTTAAGATATGTAGTACTGATTTTTAAACACAAACCTTAAAAATGAAAGAGGAATGTTTTTTGGTTTTCAAATATTAAAAAATTATTAACTGGCTAGCTAAAATGTGAAAAACCAATGTAATTTGAAATCTAGTGAATATATAAAGGTTTTTGATGGGTAAGCATGGGATTTTTTGGTATCTAGTTGCTCGGCAAATTTAAAGATAAATTATTAGAAATGTTAGATTTTTTTCTGATTTTAGATTTCCTATAAAATTTATTTTGCATTTTCTGTACTGATGTTCGGTAAACCAATCCAAAAATCATGTTATGTCTAATCTAGAAATCAACGAAAGAATTTACAAAAAATAATCATAAAAGTTCGTGCACATGTAGAACAATTTCAAAGTGTCAGATTTTAGGAGGTCAGACAAATGAAATCGCTCTAAAATGTGCATTAAGAAAAAACAGGGATAGGTATACTACAAATAAAACCGATTTTTTATTCTTATTTATATATGATGACAATATAGCGAGAGCCTATGCATGTGTCATCCATAATAAGAAAGAAACGACACTACAGATAATAGTATTAGACAAATTATTGCATAAATCACTATTTTTATAATAAGCCAAAATCATACAGCAAACTTAAGGAAATAATATTTAGTTTAATGGAGTTATTCACAACAAAGAGCTTATAAATTTGAAAAGATGTAAATACCTAGGTTATTGAATCATTAAAAAAACATGAAATAGAAAAAATTGAAAAATAATATTGACTTCGAAAAGACCTGAATCGTTAAAATAATTTATTTGAAGTTTAGTCATAAAACTTAAGATATGGAGTTTTTTAAGAATATTAATTTTCCATATTTTTGTAATTTACATTATTTATAGTTTTTGATTTGGTCTTTAAATTTAATTATAAATTTCATGTTGCTTTATGTCTATTATATTGTAGATTCACCTGTTAAATACTTTAAATTTAATTCTAAACTTTTTATTCTATATTTTGTCGTTTAATTGCATATTTATTAACGGGTTTGTCATATTCGGTTTATATATGGCATAGTTTATTTGATATATTAAAATTTTGTAATTAATTTTAATCGCTATTTATACAAAAACTGATGGGTAGTGACACAGTATCATAAAAGGTACAAAAAGAACTTTAAGTCCCGAATTAGATTGGGGCATATATACAAACCTCTGGATTGAGAAAACCTCTTGAATTTAAGGTCACAAAGGAGGAGAGGTATTTCAGAAGACTTCGAAAGTATAAATACGCTGTGAGCACAGAAATCAAGCAGGTTGTGCCCAAGAACAAAAATTATTACCATAAATTTAGTCCTAAGAATAAATTTACAATCTAAATGATTATCATCCCTGGGGAAATAAAACCTCTGATAATAATCGGGGGATGGTGAAAAAGCCACCGATCCATACTTTTTAATAAAATTTACAAATTGTTTTTTTGTTAAAAATTGTCGCGAAATGAGAAATTTATATATACTGGTATTATGGTATCTAAATTTAAATGAAAGGATATGAATGGCACATAAACATAGAGTGGAGTAATGGGGGATCGCTTTAAATACATTTATTTCGTCATGATAAATGGAATATGAATTTGATTTATTTAAATATAAAAAAGGATTTTTTCTTTTAAAACTCGTATTCTGCTACTTTTCCATTCTTTATCGGTCAACCAACACTCCTTTGAACATTCAAGACTCGAAAATGCAAGACCACCCTTAAAGGCCGTTAATAAATCAGGATTATATGATAGCTTGATTTCATTTTCGTCGCTGGATGTTCGCTTTAATACATCAATGTCAATAATATTTTCTTCTTGAAAGTTTTGCAAGATGATTTTTTTTATTAGTCTTTGAGCCCTTTCATCAATAAAATTATTTTTGATAATATTTTTTAGGCTATCCGTTAAATTTTGTGAATCGTTTATTGCAACTTTATTTTCTCTTCTTTCTTCATAATGCTCAAGGCAGGTATCACCGTTTTCATCATTGAGTTTTTCCGGGTGTTCTTGTTTAATATGGTTAACAATGTTGTCTTTTTCGACTTTATTTTCACATATCTTACAGAAACCAGAAACGAACCCTATTTTAAAACTCGGTCTGTTAAACTCCTCAACAAAATCTTCATTGTCAAGAGAAAAGAATGGTTCACGTCCCTTATCATGATAAAATATTATATTTCCATCGATATAACAATAATCTTCAACAAAGGATATCGCAGTATAATTCTTAAATTGGGTTATTACTGTTGCATTATTTGTATTACTTCCAATACAAGTTGAAAGACTATATGGAAGCAATAAAATCCCTTTGCATGACAAATAATTTAAAAAAATATCGATAAGTGCAACTATCTCCGTTCTATTAAGCAAATCATTAAATATTAGGGTTATGAAACTACCTCTTTTAATTTTATAAATATCTATAATTGCTTTTTGGATATATTCTTGCATATTTTGAATGCTTAAAAGTTTTTCTTTGCTAAAATTACATCCTTCAAATGCATGCTCAAAAAAATTAGTGTCTTCAATAATTGATTCTGGATTTATTTGAATGGAATTTATGAGCTGCGACTCTGCGCTCGATTTACAAGAAATTTCATCTTTACTGTCAATGGTTGTTTCTTTGATAGCATCATCGACCACGATATCAGATTTTACAATATCAATCATCTCCTCGTTTTTGATTATTGGAATTGGGATTTCTTTTACCAAATACTTGCTTTTATCTCTTGTCAGTATTTTTACGTCTTCAATCGATGAACCAATGATCAGATCATCAGAAGTAATACAGACTGTTAGCATGGAATCTTCGGGATGTTTGTATTTCATGTATCTCTCATTCTCCTTAACAAGATACGAAGTATCCGTTTTCATAAAGTAGCTTTGAATGTTTTTATTTGGTGTGGTAATTTGTTCAAGACCAGGATTATAAAAAACTTTTGGTATGTGAAATGTCATCTTCTTCTTTATGGGCACTTAAATCTTGGCTATATTTTCAAAACATCTAGGCATGTACTAAAAGAGGCAAAGATAAAAGCTGGTGAGAATAAAAGATAAAATAAACGAAAAGATAAATGTGCATTAATTATTAGCTCACACCTATAAAATTATTTAAAAATAAACGGAATTGCTTGTTAAAGTTTTTAAGTAGCTGGTGTCTGGATTCGTTAAAAAAATCGATGATTTTATATATATTTTCTCTTTGAATATTTTTCTAAATTTTAATGTGCTAATTTGCAAATTTTTATCATTAAAAATGAAAGGATTAAATATTTTTACAAAGTGTCAACCAGCATATTTCATAAAAAAGTATTAATTTTGTACACGCTAGGATTATTATTTTTGAAATATAAGATATCGATTCTTTTGTCGAATTATTGAGTTTTAAGACGATTAGCATGTCTATAAATTTTATTTGAATGCTATTATCGATCATAATTGGCCATATCCCGCGAAATTTCGAATGATATCATTGCCTTAGATTTAGATTATATTGCTCGTATTTTTCATTAGAAAGAAACCCCAAGCATAATTATTTGAAGAGCGAATATATAGAATAAAAGAAAATGCATCTTTCAGAGGTAATAATATTTACAAATCATCAGCCTTGTATAGAAAAATTGGTCGATAGAAATATAAATGACTAAAATATTATAATTACCATTATCACTAAACTTACTATATTGCAATTAATAGAGTTTTGCTTTTAATCGTTAAAATGAAAATTGATGTGCATATTCACGTAGTTTTTTCAATAAATATAACCAAAAATTTATTTTGGAAAATATTCAAAATTTTATTGCGAAAAATCTTTATTGAATTGAATACTTTTGATATTTCGTTTCAACAATTCATATTCTTTCTTATAATGCAAGTCACTATAATAATAAAAAAATAAGAGTTTATGTTCATTAGGAAATACATCTGCTATATTTAAGATTCCCCTATAATTGATTTTTATTTTAAAAAACTCTTGGCACAATAAATATATAAAAACCTCAATAAACATAGGAATATATAAATGTATGATTAGACCTTTTTATATTTATTATAAGTTATTGAAATATAAATTTATTGGCACTATAAACCATATTAAGTATGCAGTAAAATGTGATTATATTCTGATGAAATTCCATAAATATCAGACCTTAAGTTTTTTTATAAAAAAGGTGGAAACGCATGTATAATAAAAGGTATATATTATAATTTTTTATAAAATAGTCTACAATATCTTTTTAATTTTACTAAAACCAAATAGATAAATTTTAGAAAATACAAATATTATTAGTTTATTTTTTGGGAAAATCTATAGCTTAATAAGAAGTGTATAATTATTTGAAGCAAAACAAAAATATTGAATTGACATTAATGGATAAAATTATGGCTTTGTTGAACTAGTTTAAAATTGCATCGTTTGCGCTGACATTAAATATGAAAAATAAAAATTTCAATATTAGATTTTATTCTATTTGGCAGGAAAAAATTGATGTTTGCAACTTATGTAAATAGATTTACCTATTTTAGAATAATTGACCAAAATATTTTCTTTTATGCGAATCCTAAAGTTATAATGCGTAAATTATACTCAAGTCTTACCCGTAGTAGAATATATTAGTGAGATTTGTAATGCTGTTTTTCAATAACATACTCAAGAGATTTGCATTCAATGCCATATAATAACAGTACTTTTTGGTGTCTATTGAATTGATTCTAGCTTTATAATTTTTTTCAACATAATCTGTTCGATTTTATAATAAAAATATCACTTTTATGTTTTTATTTAGAAAAATCAAGGCATGAATATGAACTTCAATTTTCCTGAATTATTTCACTAAAGATTTGATTTAAAAATTTAAAACACTGACTGTTTACATATATAATTATCATAGATTATTAATGTAATATTTCTATAAAAAAACTATTTATTGTTTTAAATATTCGAAAAAGATTAATTAGCGTGTATTTTAATTGATGTAAACGCACACTTAAAACTTGTAGATATTAAAAACATATCTAGTGATGCTGGATTGTAAATTAAAACTGCTCAAATTTTCTAATTTTTAAAAAAAATCCTTTGACCACAAATAATTAAAATCTGAAATTAAAAAATGAAATTTTTATTTTATTTTATTTTTAGGCTACTCAAGACCGATTATATACACTAATTACATATAAAGTTGTTTTATTTTATACTTTTTATTCTAGCACTGTCTTTATTTGCTATATAAAAATTATGTATTATTCACTATATTTTTATGTATAGAACCATCTACTGTTTATCGTACATTATCATATTTCAGATATATTCGATAGCTTGTAAGAACATTTCTAGGCGTTTTTTTATGCTTAATTTGTTTATACGAATTATATCTTCTATGTGAGAATAATTTTAAGATTTATTTTTTGATCTAAAATATTTTTACTGTAAATGCTTTTAAGATTTTGTTAGTTTCTCCGGAAACTTAAGGGTTCACATCTTACTATATGCTAATAGCTCTAGTGCGTAAAATATATCTCTTAATAGCTATTAATAATGTTTTTATCTTGCCGATACAAAAAATATAAAATTTTTTCTTGGATTACATACACACGATCGTTTCGAGCCATTTTAGAATTCCTAGAATTTTGTACTTTTTTATAATAAATTTGGTGGTTTCTTTTGCTTTCAGATATATTTCATCAAAAAAACATATATAAGTTCAATTAGATCTAATTTTGAATTTACAACCGGTTTTAATAAAATTTGGGCTGTGTACATTTTATACTTTAAACACACAAAGCTTGAAGTAATTTCAAATAAATTTTTAAGAGAATATATAACAACGGTAATATTATATCAGGTAGTAGTATATGTCTAGATTTAACAAATTCTTCATTATCAATAAATTAAAAGAGTAATAAGAATGTCTATAAATATCTTCAAAAGATGACAATTTATTACTTGATTTACTAAATACGCAATTAATTTAAAATACATATGGTAAAAATTGCTCTCTTGTGAGCCATAACAGATGAAAAATAATTCATATGTAAAGTGAAATAAATTCTTCCCTCTTTTTTGTAAATACATCATGAAGGCATATATTATAATTATCAAAAGGTTTTTTATATTCCTTTTAATAATTTTTTTTTTGCTGCAAAACGTGGGTTTGCCAAAATTAGTTCTATTATAATAAACCATCATTTATGCAACTTATTTGATATAATTTATTATAAAAAACTGCCGTTGATAATAGTCCAGCTAAATTTGATGAATATAATTATAGGATAAATTTATTGAAAAACATAATTTTCAGCTTCTTTTCTTATACAGGGAAAATCAAAAATCCATGCGAATAAAAAGTCTAAACTAAAAAACATTTCAGATAAGCCAATACATCTTATACAAAAAACTCAAGTTTAAATTATGTATAATTTTTTCTATAAATTAGAAACTTAAAGGCATCAAAGGCATTATCAAATTTATTATAATTTAACAAAAGCGGATCTGCATATGCAATCAACACCCTACGAAGAATATTTGATCATATAAACTGCATTAAGATCTATTAAAATCCGAAAAAATATATTTTTAAGAACCTTAGAGATGCCAGGTAAGTATTATTTCTCTAGTTAGATAATTTTTGCAATTTTACATTTCATTATGATAAAAATAAAGGTCATTATGTAAAACCTTTATCGTTGACAAAATATTTTATACGGCTTGGTAATAGTCTTTATTTTATAACATGCCCTTTGAAACAATAAAATTCTTGTACTAGGTGTTTTTATTTATTTTTTCAAGCATATTATTTATAATAGGATAGTTCTTTGCATAAATTTCGCTCTAAATAACACACTAACATATGATATCATATATTTTAGACAATAGTTTGAAAAACTAAACATACATATTGTGGGATCCAGATTTTTCATTCGGGCCTTGTCGCAGCAAGTAGATTTTGTTTGTTATATGGCCATTTAGTGGAGAAATAAGAAATGCAGAAGAAAAAAATTGTGAATCAATATAAAATTCCCCCGTAATAGTATCGATAGATACATCCCCTCGGTCGATCAAATTAATTAAAGCCAATTAAATTTATTTAAAGTTTAAAAAAAAATTTGTTTAAATTATTTATTTATGTTTTACTTCTTTTACTTTTTAGGAAGTTTGCTTAATATTAATAGGAACTGTTGCTTAACTGCTGCGTCTCTTTGTGGGACTCCCCCAGCACTTCTTGTCACCCGTAATCGCCGTGGATTGGACCCTTTCTCATAGACGGCAGTCATCATGTGGTGGGAATGTGATTCTGTCTACTGTTCATCGCTAAAACACACTCTACACTTACCTATATCCTTGCTGAAGGTGTGGGATCTTTTTTCATACTGGAGGCACAGTTCAACGGCTTACACAGCAACCTTCTATTTATCATGGCTTGCCAATGCTTTATGGTTTATCTTTTATTGTTCACTGGCCGCCCCCTTGTGTATTTTTCTTTAGAGTAAATTCGTTTAAAAATTAGTGGGGTGGGTGGAATCCGCGACCCCTCACGGGGTTCGACTCGTAACCACTCAGCCATACCACCCCAAGTATGAAATGCACATAATATTTTATTAATGAAAAAAGTTTAGTCTTGAATTTTAATAAAGTCAAGTACAGCTTCATACACCTTACCTCTATACAGATCAAAAAACATAAGTACCTTTAACTATTCATCTATAAGCACCTATAATACAACTTTCTATGTTTTTAATGCTGTAATTCAGCTTTTTGTTGTACGACTCAAAATTTTGATATTAGATTTAGAATCAGAATCAAAAAAAATATGCTTATGTGTGCTCCTATGGTGTTAATAGTCATTTAATGAAAAATAATTATAGCCTTAACATTTATGCGTATATATTACTGACCACTCTCTTGATGGCATTGAATATGATATTTAAATTATTTTGGAAAACTGTAGCAAATTCTCTATTGGTGGTTTTCTAGTGTCTACAACATTCAAGGCACAGGTCTGATATAGTGGTTCCTTTCCTTGATGAGACTTAACTTTGTAGTTAAACTAATTTCATCAACTTGAATAATGCATACAGGTCCACCTATTATCACTACATTGTTTGCTTCTTAACCTCACTTATTAATCTGCTAGCAGATCTTTGATTCATGCCAACAACTTCAGATATAGTTCTTTGTGGGGGCTTTTGGATTGAAAGAACAGAAATTTTAACAATTTCTTGATTTCAATTCTAAATTTACACAAGCATGTATATTTTAAAAGATATAGTAGTTTGATATTCATCACAGTGTAATTCATACATATATAGTTATAACCATCACAACTATCTTTTACTGCTTTTAAAGCCATTAGTAAACTTGGCTTCGTACAAAAACCAGATAACTTTATTCATGAATTGGTTTCTTATCTCTGCCATAAGAAATTAGGCTAAAATTTTGTTTCTTGGTCTAAATTATTTAAAATATTGAACATATTTTATAATCAGTGGGTAAGCCTGCAGGTAGTAAGTATAGAGTGATTTTAGTATTCCATAAAATTAAATATAAAATTGTTAAATGCAATAGAAATTCGCTAAAATTATGATTTAAACTAATTAAATCCTATTTCAAGATTCAAATTTGTTACTTTGGAGGAATTATAATGTTGCCTCAAACCGCTCATTACTATGAAATAGTGTTTTTAAGCAGAAAATAATTCTACTTTAATTGATTAAAGGTTATCATCCTTTTTTTACTATAAAATAGAAAATGAATATTTATTAATGCCATCAGGATATTTTTATACGTCATAAAACCAGCTTAATTATGCTGGGGGTATGCTAGACCAGATAATATTTAAACCCTTTCTAATTTTATTCCCAAAATAATTTATCTTTTACACTTATATTTATAGATTTATTGAAATATTATTCATTTTATATATATTACAATTGATTTTTTTTCCAATTATATAAAATAATATTAAAGAATTCACACAAAAATAAATTACCTTTTCATTTTAAACTTTGATTTATAAAATCGTTATGTTTAATTAGAAACCAATCTAAAGACACAGCGTTTATTGTGAAAAGTAATATTGCACTATAATGATGCTAAAAAAACCAAATATCTGGGTAAAATAAACAACAAAAAGGCTTTACACATAATTTGTATTGATTTATTTTTTCGAAATCATAAATTTTTTGATACTAAACTAGTTCTTGCCTTTTAATCTATTCTAGTTCTTCATATATAAAAAAAGGGCTAATGTATTTACAGACCCTTATAAAAAGTCACATAACAAAATTTATGTATGAAAAGCCTCTCAATACGTAAGAATATTCACTTTTCCAATACAATTATATAGAAAACACCTTCCTTAAAGTTGTATTTTTTCGTATAGCATCACATATTGCCTTGTTAAACCATTTTTTGATCTAAACTCAATTTGAATGTACTAGATGACACATATTAGCAACTTTTATCTTTATAAAATAATAAATTTCACATCGATGATAGCTTATTTTCTTTTTTACATGATTTATAACTTTATGCCACTGTCTATCAAAAATTAGGGACCGAAACAAACGCTATTTTTACAGATATTATGACCGCGAAAAATTAAGTTTTAGTCTCACAACGATCAATAAATTTATTCAAAAATCGTAAAAAAAATAAATGATGTTATAATTAATTTTAAATTTATATGGCCATAAGCATATTTAGATTCGATGAAATCGACATATCGTGATGGAATCTGTCTGACTTCAAATTTAACGCATCAAGATAATATTTATAGTGAAAACCAAATTATTAACATTTTCAAAGCCTTTTTTTTAAAGAATGATGTCTATAACAATAGCGCTTAAAATATTATAATCATGTTTTAAGCATTTATAAAGATTTAATAAAGTGCAATCCAAACGAATTGTTTATTGATTTTAACTTTTCATATTTGGTCGAGTAAAATTTTATATTGCTCTATATTACAGATTTGCTGTATGCATCTTTCAAGCCCAGCATCTTGCAGCTTTCTCAATAAATATTATTTGCTCAAGACTTTTAAATTCAAATGTTTTTGCCTCAATAATATTGTTTGTGTATATGCTTCTACTTCCTTTGGCATTCAAATCCTTAATATACGACTTATAATATTTTGTGACCAGACCATCGAATGTTATGACACATGAAACTATTCTTGTTTGGCATTCGTATATGCGTGATATTTATTCACTAATAAACAGGGTTCTCATTTTAGACATTGGTTAGGTTATCGATAGTTGTCATTCCTATTTCTATAAAAGTGGCATATTTTTTAACTTACATTTATGCTAGAAGTAAATTTATTCATGCGTTGGTTTTATATAGCACGTTTTACTATTTTTCAGCACAGCAGAACCTGATAAATCTATTAAGAAAACTGTTCAATACTTTTTTAATATTTCCTCTTAGTAACTTATTCTATGTATCTTTTCCTTTTAAACCCAACTAATTAAATTTCATCACAACCCTATTGTTTGTGTTATGCCTTCACTTAATTTGGCATTCCTAACTGTTTAAAGAATACTTGGATTGTTTTCTGATCATTCCACTCCACTCTAAGATTAGAGTTTAATACATAATATATATTTTTTAAAACAATGAATATTATTTAAATATACCCCCTGGTTTGTTTGCCCTTCAGATTGAATATGGTAATATGTGACTAAGTAAATTATATGAAAATATAATGTTATAATTCCACACTTTCAATTACGGCCATATCCATATAAAATTACCGGAACCCGTCAGATCTCCTAAGTCAAGAATATGTGAGCTGTGTGATTACTCAAGCGAGCGATCATTCGGGAAAGCACAGTGCTGTACTTTTTATTGGCCATAACTTTGTACAAATCATTTATAATTTCTATCGACTATAGTACCATTTATAAACGAATTTAATACATTTCTTCGGCCTCATCTGTGTTTCTTTTTTTTATGGAATCATTTATTATACAACTTTTAAAAACTCACCATGGCATAGTCATTATACTGTGCAAGAAGAAAATTAAAACATTTGCCATAATATGACCATGAATATTAATCCATTTTATAATTACAGAGTATTGATTTTACAGCGTATCGATCTTGACAATAAATATATATTTATATTGAAGCTGAAAGAATTATGATTATTTCTGTGACTATTTATGTATAAGTGGCCGAGTTTATTGGTGCCAAACAAAGCCTGTAAAGGCAAAAAAGCAGATGTGAATAAACACAAATAGTTTATCATCAACAAAGAATGGTAAAAAACAGCGTAGTAAGATTTATTTTTGTTTAAAATTTCCAAAAAATTTGATCTTTATCACTTATTTTTAATTTTCAATTGTTAATATCATTCGAAATATACAACATATGTGTATTGTTATCTTAGATTCTATATATATTGTTACATGCGGCATAGATAAGAACTTTTATATACATCTTTCTTCCTTTAAGATTCATTTAATCTTCAGAAAAATCAGATTCAATTTCAAACTAAAAGCAACTATACAGAGGCAAAAATCTATTAAAAATCCAGCAAACAGCATTTTAATCGTTGTATTTTTATAGGCTAATAGCATACACATTTAAATTATATTAAATGCATTATCTTCATCCTTTCTTATCTATTAGTTTCAGCAGAACTATTTTGCCAATTAAACGTGATTTAGACAAAAATTAAAGTCTTTTGAATGCACTATGCACCCAAATGAAATTTTTAATCGTTTTTTTATTATATACGAATTCATTTGATACTAAAAGTAAACCAATTTTCTTTTTGGACGGGAAGCATAAAACATCACAATAAAATCTCTCCAAGTGACATTTACAAACTAGTGATCTTATTTTAAGATTTAACCACAAAATTTGTTTATTTTACTAAAAAGTGGCTTTTTTTGATATACATTTTTAACAGTTCATGTGATTTCATGAAGTCTTTTGGAAGTCTATATAGATCTTCTAATAATAGTTCAATTCAGATACTTTTTATTTATACTAGATGTAAATATTTGACAAAATATCCACAATTTTTTGTTTGCTAACGAATCTTATGGTGAAAATTTTTTTATATATAAAACAAAAAAACAATGAAGATTATAATAAATGTATGTTAGTGTTACCCCCTATAATATTTACGTCTAAAATTATAAGATGTTCATATCAATAAAAACTAAAACAAATACAAAACACAATGGCTTATAAGCCATTACCCATAAATATATTTATCTTTTGTGGTGAATTATGTTTTGAAAAATAAATTATAAAATATCAAATTCTTCTTTAAATTAAATTATAATGACGCTGAATGATTTTTTTTTACTCATAGCTTTTAGAAAATTTTAGAGATTTTGTTCTATAAATAACCAATTTTACATAATTTTTTTTTTCAAAGTATCAAGGTTTTTAAATAAATAGAAACGGAATTGATGTATAGCTACGGTTAATAAATGAATTATTTTATATGGCACATCTTTTATCGCTAAATAAAAGAAGAAAAGATGTTACTTGATAGCGTTATGAATATACTCTTAAACTATAACCATCATAACTAAGACCGTATTTATGAATATTTTTGTCGATTTATTCATCAAATAGTTTTTTTGAATTTTATAACATATAAAGTTTTCCGAATGTTGGATGGGATTTCTTCTATAAACCCAAGAGTACGAAAAAATAATTGCGTCCATAGAAACACACGAATCAGGAATTTTAATATACATTAAATAATGTTTTTAATCGGATAAAGCAGATGAATATAGAATAATTGGTTAGGCTAAAATAGAATTCACTTTTAACTGGGATATTTTTTATATTCCTGTATAGCTATGATTGAAGTTCAATTATATTAAAATCTATATATTATCTGTTGAGTTCTAGGAACTAGGTCTGCTTTCTAAATAAAAATTTGCGAAAATGGGGATTTTTTTGATATTTTTAAGGAAAAAATTGCTTACTGAACTTCTTATTGCGCAAAAAAGGCTTTTTTAAGTTTTGAATTGTATTATCATGCTAGTTTTAGATTCTATTAATATATTTATCATTAGAGAGTATTTTAGGTGTATTATTTATTCCATAATTTCTATTCATATGCTTATATAGAATATTAATCCCAATAAAAATATGATATGGTTTATTGTCAAAATTTAAAGATAGATGACATTGCATTGGTTTATATTTATCATTTTGAAGGGTTCAGAGATCCGTTACACGGCTCGTTCGATATAATCGTCGCAAAAATCTTACAAAAAATAAAATTTTATTCTTACCACAATTAGATGCTTTCCTATTTATCACACCTTACACAAATGCCTTGATAATCAATCAATATAAACTATCAAATGTGTTTATTTGCCAATTTATTATTGTAATTTTGTGTTTGATATATATTAAACCAAAACTATTCAGCACCAACTCATAATATTTATACATGATTGTAGATAAATTTAAAGATGGATGTGAACTTTTGATTTATTTCACACACTGACAATAAAGGAGGCTGCCCGAGAGCATATACATGATGTATTAAGATAAGCTATCACAATAAAATGAAATTCATTAATATGGTATAAGATACTCGTTATTAGATCAGAACATATTATTTAAATAGCTAAGTCTTTTAATAAAAAGGCTTCTTCACTCTTAGCTCTATGATAGAGTTTATAATAAAAGAAAGAATGCGATTAGGAATTCCGATACATCCAGGAAATATTTAAAACGCATCAAGAAAGTATATTTTGCAATTTCAATTATAAGAATGGCACAAAATCATGATAATTTTTTTTTTTGGCCTTTGAAAAAATATTAAACATCAACCCTGATCATATTATGAAAAATTATCGTTTTAAAATATTTAAAAATACCTATGATTTTTTTTTATTCAAAGTAAATTCATAAATATTTTTTACACATATTTGTCTTGTCGGCAAACTTGCCCTGAAATATATGCCTAAAGGATTTATAAATAATAGATGATAATATGTCTTTCATTGTTTAAAAATTTTTATTGATCAAAGAACGACATGTTTTTCCTATTTTCTTCATTTATATTTAATGTTGGCACATTTTCGTTTTTATTATTGTAATCAGCTTTATTTTTATCCATGAGTGATTAAATTTCTGTAGTTCAATTGTTGACGAGTTAGTGTTGAATTTTACGGTTTCTAATATGGTTTAATAATTCCATTTAAATTTAATAAATGCATAAAATATTAACCATAATGCTGATGTATATGCATAAGTAAAAACAAACGTGTTGATGAACCATTTATCAGGCCATAGAGATTGATTTTGAAATAAATTCGTCTAAAATTTATCATGGTCATATTAATATACATTAAAACTAGTCTACTTGATATATTTATGGTAATTAGTTTTATTTAGTGTTATAACATTATGTTCCAAGAGTTCTACTGAACAATATTTAAACACAAAACTTATCCCTCGCACTAAATTATATTCAAAAACTAAATTTACCAATGTAGAATTTATATAAGAGACTCTGTATAGATAGTACTGAAAGCTGTAAATTTTCTTACATACTCTATAGAAGTATTATGCGAAAACTATGTTTTTCGACAGTGATTTAATGGTTTTAAAGTCGCAAATATGTAATATATTACTCTAATAATGCAGTAGACCAAAATTGGTTCAGTGGGAACATGATGAAAACCAGTAAACGCCTTTTATAATAAGTCTATCATTATATAATACATGGTTTCCATTTTTTGTATCTTTCATATCAATTTAAACATCTTATTCTTTCTGTTAATTTATATACTTGTTATGCAGATCCCCTAATATTAAGTCTTCGTGCCTTTGTCAAACTTTTAAAATACAGAGATACTGAAGATCTTCTATTATGCTGCACTTTAAATCCTACCCTTTTTGTGTATTTAGTGACAATTTATTACTTTATTATTATTTCAGCCACTAGAATATACTTTAATTTTACCATTTACTAAAAAGAAAAATGCCCTATGATGCTAGTTCTATATCTAAAAAAAATGTTATTTTGCCAGTTCGATGAATAAATTATTTTTTTTTCAGAATATGTTGTACAATATTATTAAATTCGAAATATTTTCACTATTGCAATTTTCAGCCATGACTAGATTTTTTAGTTAAAGTAAAAACCGTATCAACTTTCTAGATACATGTAATTTCACTCTTTATATTAAATATAAGCAAAAACCATATTTTCAAGTTTTTATCGGCCGATTATAATATTATTGGTATTTCTCGCTCGTTTCGAAATAAAAAGAAATTTGCGAATGTGAATATTAATATTTAAAGGTGTATATTTTATCGGATTTCTACATATAATATAATATAATATATTATATTTAATCCAAATAAAAATATACACAAGTGGGCTAGAAAGGGCAGAAGAAAAGATCGAAAACAATGAGTATTATTAAAATTATGTTTATAATTTTTATATTTAATTTATAATTTTCATGGAAAATCCACGTGTCTAATATCTGATAAAATCTTTATTATGGTATAAATATTCTACTGAGGTTTTTAAAAACAAACTGTCGTAGGTAAATATATATCTCATGTCCCTACTTAGGGCATCATTGAATCAACCAGTCAGAATACAACAATGGCGATGCCGTTTCTGATACTTTTTTGTGCTAGAAAAAGACACTAAAAAAGAATTAATATAAGTTTTCCCGTGAAACTTCACAGTAATGTAGTTGTCAGCGGATTTAAGGGGGGCAAGCGGCCTAGTTACTATGGCGTCGATGAAGAAGCGACCTAAAATAAAATTATCAAACACCATAAGTTTATAATTAGATGAATAGTACAACTATTATGTATGAATTCCGGCAACAATAATTCGGGCTATGCACGATTAAAAAAACCAGCATTAGAATGCTGGGAGACGAAGATGAAAATATTTTGGTATTTAGTCAGCTTGTAGATAATTGGATGACAGAAAAGATATCATAGAATATTCTAGTTGTGATGGTGCTAATTTATCTAAATACCTACTATCTAAACAAATTTACACACATAAAAATAAATCGGATTGATGGTATAGCAAGATATACAAGATAGGCAAAAGTTTTGGAGCTTAAAAGTCAAAAAATTTATACTTAAGACACTAGAGGCAAAGTTTATACATACAAAAATGGTGAAGAGCCCCGAAAAACATAAAAAGAAAAATCGCTTGGTACTAATTAGGAGTATTCTAAATGACATGAAACTAAGACGTATTTACCAGCGAATGTTATTATCTAAAAAAATAAATCTATTAAAGCGATAGAAAGGTGAAAAAGAAGAAATGTATGATGGTTATTGAGGAAAAACGTAAGTTCTGATAAAAAAGTAATCCGATTGTTAAACTTTATTTAATTATTCACATATAATTTCACGAAAAAATACCTATTTTACGTATACATCATTAAAAAAAACTTATTAAAGTTCTCAGTGACACTAATATCGACATAAAAATGAAGAAAAAAATTTTTAAAATGGAACAATTTCCAAAAAATACGATCACACATCATATAACAGAAAGATCCCCAAATTTTATCATATAGGAATTACTTAAACATAGAAACATCAAAGATAGATCAAGTGGCAATTTTTTAAGCGTTATTTTAATAGATCTAGAAGGCTAGAATATTCTTATCATAAAATTTAATGTGCGAATATTTACAAAAATCAAAAAAAATAGTGATCTCAAATGATGGAAGATACTTTTCCTCAGTAAAAAACCGTCCTAAATACATATAGTGTACAAAAAGGGGAATAAAATTAGAATATGCAGATCTGTTCATATGAAAAAAATCCAGAAAGAGGTATGTATTAAGGTACATTTTATTGATGCGGAAACCACTGTATCAATTTTAAACAGCAAAAATAAGCCATCATGCATTAAGTAAGAAAAAATAAGATGGTAAATCATAGACTTAGAAAAAAATAAGGAAAAAAATTCACTGCCTCTAAAAAGCCAGCCTGGTTGTAATTAAAGGGTAAGGATATAATTATTTGTGTATGTATGGACTATAAGGGGTTAGACGCTATCACAAAAAAATACCTACTGGATATTCAAATAGATAATTTATTCGACATCTTGTAGGGAGCGCCAGTTTTATCATTGATTAATGCTTTTTGACTAGATTAAACAGTGTAAAAGTTGAAAACTACTAGAAAAAACCGCGTTTGGATTTCAACTTACAAATTCGTACGTATAACCTTTAATTGATACCGAATCAGCACCCTCTCAAAAGAATAATGGATGGAGTTTTTGGAGACGTTAAGAGCAACTCCTTAGTGTTTGCATACAAGATAGAATAATTTTTTGAAAAAACTAGGATGAATATGAAAAAAATCTTACAATAGTTCTTAATTTATTAATAAAAAAAGGATTAAACAAGAAAAATAAAAATTATAAATATAAAAAGTAAAACCCTTTCTAATCGATATTGAAGGTGTAAAGAACAAATTCTGATCATAATTAGGCGATATTGTAGTTTAGTAACCCTTAAAACTTAAAAATTACAATATATATTTCAATGTCCGATTCCTGTAGAGATTTTTAAATCATATAGCTTAAATAACAGAGTTTTATATATATTACGACACGGGGAAACAAAAGATATGAAAAAAATTTACATTGGAAATATAGTATTTGTCAAATCTTATCAGCTCACAGTTCTCTAGAAGCACGATTCGCTTTTACCGATATCGAAAAAAACATTACACATATAATAGACGCTTGATCTAAAGTAATTGGTGCCTGTTATCTCAATTATAAGATTTAAAAGAAAATCAATCAACATTATTTAGTTCCAAACTTACACAAGCATTATTAATTATGATAAAATGTATTAAGCTCCTTGCTAAGGTTAAAGCGATAAAAAACTTACAGGGCTCTTCGTTATGAAAAACATCTCATTTCTAAAACAGATCTTCAAGGGTTACTCTATTACTTCGAACAGAAAAATCCAGATAACAATACCAAGATAGTCTTTAAATCCAAAAAAAATTGGATTTTTTCGCCGGACATTAAAGGTACACTGAACATTTGTGATTTTATAAAGAAACTGACCTAATGAGGATATTAGAATGTAAATAAGGGCAAAAAATCTCTACTTTACCCCTTAGAATCGCAAATTTAATGTTATTCTCAAGAACGGAAATAATTTAAGTCGAAAAATAATTCATAGAAAGATTTTTGCTATATAACAGTATGGATTAGGGGTCATAGTAGAATATCAAGGCTTATATGCATAATTAAAAAGAAATTGGGTATAGTGCAGTGTAAAAGGCATTATAGATTTTATAAAAAGTTTCAAGGTATTTACTAGAAGCAGAACAGTGTGAAAAACAAAGAAGTTGACAGAACCAAGAAAATATATATATAGACAATATATAGAGAATATATATAATTATATCTTTCCAGATAAATAAAATTTCGTAAGCATATACTGACGGCTGTTAACGATTTCTCAAAATATGCAATCGCCAACGCTTAACAAAAAATCGGCTCAACGATCTAAAGAAAGTTATCTATAATAATCGAGTCATTAAAAAAAGACCAAAAGGATGTAATTGTATAACGAATTCGAATTTTAAAATACGATGGCATAAGCCTGACTAATATCGATAAAGGTAATGACTATTCACGATTGAACATACTGGCCAGAGATAATAGGCAATGATTAATGTCACAAAATATCAATTTTATTTCTATTCAAATTTCTATGTATGACAGGACGTTTTGGAAGGTTGCTTGAAAGAAGCAAATAGAGGCATCAAATTTCCGCTTCTCAGATTTATCATGAAAAGCCCATATGAACTTATTTATAGTATATTCTTAATCCTCACAGTTTAAAAAAAACTTAAAATCTATAAAAAGAGCATAAATAAGAATAAACACATGCATTATTTTCCAAACAAAAATTAAAATGTGCCGCAGAATATCAAACTTAAAAAAACTGGTCGGAAATTAAGTCTTATATTAAAATGTGCTATCGGTGTAAGAAATCCAGTAAAATTTTGCAAATTCCAGGGATATTATTTAATGTGAAAAACATATGCTATAAAATCCAAATCTTAGGGTGAAAATCATAAAATATATGCTAAAAATATATAAAATAGTGAGTTGTGTTTTTTTAAGGATGAGGAATTTAGTAAGTAAATATTTATTACATGTTTCCAGTTAGAAAATTGTTATATAAAACAATCAAAATTTAAAATATGCACATGAATAACAAAAAAGTCGGGTTATGAACCCCATACAAAAATTAAATAAAGATCAAACTAAGCCCACTGAAACAATTACAAATATTTAGAAATTTTAAAATGATATTTTTTTTGTTACAGTACTTTATATTTAATATTATTTTATACACATGCTATTAATCTTTCATTGAAATCGAATATTTCATAAAAAAGGTATTGAAATCAGATATATATAAATAAAAATGTTTTTAATAGTGGAAAATACAAATACATTATAGTCATTTAAAGCATAAATAAAGTTTTTGAAGGCATAATCTAACAGAATAATACAATTGAATCTACAAAACTTCGAAGTTAAAGAGCTAAAATAATTATAATATAAAGCCAAAAATTTTTGAGAAAAAGCTAGTTGCAAAAGAGAAACATGAGCTTCGCGATAGATAAAATTTGAAAGATTTAGAAAGACTTTATTTTATACAAGGAAAGAAATTTATGGTGAGAATTTATCACTTTGCACTATGAGAAATGGCTTTCGGCAAGCAAAATAATTTAAAAAATTCAATAATGAAGCGATTCCATAAAATTTTCGACTTAATATAGTCATTTTTTTATATAGAAAAATCCAGATATATTTTTTCGTATTTCTGGTATAGAAGCAATCGTGGTACCATTTCATATAAAAAACTATATTTAAATCATTTTGAAAAATTTAAATCTTCGTAAAAGGTGCTTTAATTTATCACGTACTGAATTTAATCATCTCGATTTTTTATTGATGCGTATTGAGAAGTTCGTTTCTATCCGTAAAAAAAAGACTTTTTGGGTTTTATGAACATAAATGTGATTTGGAACCGAATTATGTAGAATCAAAATCATACATTTGATAAACAGAGTGGAATAAAAGAATTTATTTATATTTTTCAAGGGTTTAAAAGACTTTTATGGCACCAATAAACTCGGCCACTTATACATACATAGTCACAGAAATAATCATAATTCTTTCAGCTTCAATATAAATATATATTTATTGTCAAGATCGATACGCTGTAAAATCAATACGCCAGTATATATCAAATATATTAATATTGATGTTCATATTATGACAAATGTTTTAATTTTCTCCTTGCTCAGTATAATGACTATGCCATGGTGAGTTTTTAAAAGTTGTATAATAAATGATTCCATAAAAAAAACAATCATATTTGAGGCGGAAGAAATGTATTAAATTCGTTTATAAATGGTACAAAGTCGATAAAAATTATAAATGATTTGTACAAAGTTATGGCCATTAAAAGTACAGAACTGTGCTTTCCCGAATGATCGCTCGCTTGAGTAATCACACAGCTCTCATATTCTTGACTTCGGAGATCTGACGGGTTCCGGTAATTTTATATGGATATGGCCGTAATTGAAAGTCGTGGAATTATAACATTATATTTTCATATAATTTACTTAGTCACATATTACCATATTCAATCTGAAGGGCAAACAAACCATGGGGTATATTTAAATAAATATTCATTGTTTTAAAAAATATATATTATGTATTAAAAAGAACTAGATGTCACGAACCAGGTTGAGGCATATATTCAAACCTTGGGATTGAGAAAAACCCTTGAATTAATAGGTCTCGAAAGAAGGAGGGGTATTGAAGAAGACTGTGGAGAGGAGAAGATAGCCGAAAGTATAAATACACTGTGTGTACAGAGTATCAAGCAAGCTGTGCCTGAGAACAAAAACTAAAATTACGACTATAAATATAGCCCTTAAATAAAAATAAATAATTTTATTGAAGTATTTCGATGCTTTTTATAGCTAAATTTCATGTTATCGGTTCATTCAGAGGATGAATGCACTTAGGTTTTTTCTTAATTCCAAAATATAATTAAAAGTCTTTATAAAATTTCATAATTTTGCGCATAGATAAATTTATTTTTTTGGAATTGAATACCTTTTAAAATTTTCAAAAAAATATTGTGTGGTAATTTAAAATTCTAAGTATAAATGAGGCTAGAAATTAAAGATATTGAATACTATCTAGGGAAGGCCTAAATACGTCAAATTAATTTATCTAAAAATTATTACAAGAAATAATATATTTTTTGAATAATCATTCAAAAACTAGGTCTTATATTGAGAAATTATGAATAATGGTTTCGAATATTGTTTTTACAAGATCTATAATTAATTTATAAATATTAAGACTGTTCTGATTTTATTAATAAAAATACATGAAGATCGAAATACGTTTTTTGTATTTTATTTACTTATATCGTTAAATTCTACATAATATAAAAAAATAAACTTATCATACAATTAATGGCATGTTTAATTACTTAAACGTCTAAATCCAGCCCACAAAGGTATATTATAGACTTATACACAAATATTGTTTCTCTTAATATAGATAGTTAGATCAATTATCTTTTATCCAAGTAATAAATACGTATTTTTAAATTTAGACAAAAAACTAGTATATTGCTTAAAAATCATGAGTTATATAAAATTCAATCTATAAATACGTTACATAAGGATGGGTGAAACAGAAAAATCAGAAGCAGAGCACTACAAAGATAAATCATGCGAAACTGCGGCTGTAACCGAGAAAAAAGATGTGTTGGCAACGGAACATGCACAAACCTCCTTAAAAACATCAACAAGACATCTGACGCTAGAATCAATCTTTACTTCAACAGAATCTTCGTCGGATGAATGGATTCAAGATGCCTATGCGGCAATCTTAATACCCTTCCATCGTATGCCACGCTTCGGATGGGATAAACTCCAAAAATATTACAACGGAAAATTCCAATGTAATTTGTCCCAGCAGGAACTCAAAAGACGAGCGATATGAATATTAATAGACCAAAATAGAAAGAAGTCGGTTGTCAAACGATTTGATGCCGAAAACGTCAAAAACGCAAAAATAGCAAAATTAAGTGATCCATCCCATTTTGGAATTAAAAGTATAGGCGAGTAGACTTATGTAGAAGGAAATTCAATGAAATATACGAAAGCTTAAAAAAGGCAAATATCGTTGAATTTGAAAGGACAAGGAAAATCCCATACTACAAAGTTGACACTAGTACTCTCCAAACTATTAATATGATAAATGGGACAATTACATCCACCCAGAATCCCAAGAATATGTCCGATGTTGCAGTGTTGCTACAAACCGCACAACAGACTTACAAGCGCCTTACAACACGACCGAAAAAAGACAACAAATATATCTCCGAAAAAATCGAAAAAATTGAGTTTTTAGAAAGAATAAGAGATGGACTAGAATTATATAAAAATAAACGCAGTGAAGTAAAAAAAGAGGAAGTAAAAAAATTAAGAAAAATAATGCGATCAAGAAACATGATCCTAGACATAGATGATCATCTTAAAACTGTGTTAAATATCTATACAGAAAATATTAGAATATTACAGAAAAAAATAGAGCTGTACAAAAAAAGATGTGACTTCACCAGAGAAAATAACTGCTTTGAGCTTAATAGAAGACTGTTTTTATAGAGGATTGAACAAAACAAAAATCATGCAATCGAAGCTTCAGATGAACAAATCAAAAAATTTTGGATGAAAATGTGGGAAAAAGGAACGGAAAATCAGAACAAAAATAATTATAACGATTACCTATGCCCATTTCTACCTGTCCAAAAACAGGAAAAAATTTGCTTCATAACAGAGATTGAATTTGATAATATAATCAATCACTGCCAAACTGGAAAGCTGCTGGACCAGATGGAATCTTTAATTTCTTCATTAAAAAAATGACGAGTCTTCATAAGCATATATATCAGATCATATCAGATGAATGTTTAGAAAATAAAAACCAGGAAGAATGGTTTCATTCAGGCATTACATACCTTATACCAAAAGAAGATTTCAAGATAGGAAATGAATTTAGACCAATAACATGTATGTCTAATTTATATAAATTAACGACAAAAGCGGTCTCAAAAATAATTCAATATGAAGTAGAGACAAGAGAATTAATTGCAGAAAATCAGTATGAGACAATAAGGCGCGTTCAAGGAGCAAAAGAACAAGCTCTTATCAATATTGCGATAAATAAAGAGCATGAAAATAATTTATATACAACGTGGATTGATGTAAAAAATGCGTTTGACTCAATAGAACATAACTACCTACATGCATGTATTGAAAACTTGAATCTACCAGCATGGATAACATCTTTCATAAGAAAGATTACAAGTAAAGGAGTATATCGTATAGGTTAAATGGAGAGAAATCATGAACAGAAGAATAAATATAGGAATGCTACAGGGAGATAGTCTGTCACCCTTTTTATTCGTTCTATGTATTGACCCCTTAAGCAGAAAATTAAATGAACGCTTTCCAGGAGTGAGTGTACTGAACGATGAAAACCCATATACAACAAATCACCTACTCTTCATAGATGACCTCAAATTAATGTCAAAAACTCCTGAAACACTTAAACACATGACCGACATAACACTAACCTTCTTTAATGCAGTAGGCCTTGAAATAAACAAAAACAAATCAGCCACTAACCATGAAATATGTGCGGATGTAGCAACATTTATAGAAGTCCCGGCAGCCTACAAATATCTTGGGGTAATTGAAAATAGCAAATCAGAGCTAAAGCAAGAAACTATAGATATAATTGCAGAACAAATATTAAATCGAATAAGAAATTTATGTAAGACTAAACTTAATGCCGGGAATTTATTTAAAACCATTGATGAACATGCAACGTCACTCATAAATTACCACATAGGCGTATTAAAATTAGAACGAGAAGAATACATCAAACTTGATGATAAGATAAGAGATATTTTAAACGAATTTTCCATTCACCTCCAGCCTAGTAATAAACAAAGATTATATGTAAAGATAAATGAACTAGTACGTGGGCTATGCAATATCGAATTTAAAGCCGAGAAGATGATCTACCAGCTAAAAAATCTGCCTGAAAACAGTAAAAATAGCTCACCGAGGAGGGCCGCGATTCTAAAAGTAGAAAAAGATAACAAGACACATCTCTCACTAATTGAAGAATATCTATAAAATAAATATCATGCTAATATCACCGACTCTGAAACACTGGAGAAAAAGCAGCAAGAAAGTTTAGTGTGTAAAATAAAAGAAAAACCATTACACCAAAAACTTTTTGAAGCTAAGAATAATGATATGGTTGATATTGTTGGATCATCAAGATGGATAAAAGATGGCAACATTAAACCAAGTGAAGAAGGAAAATTCTGTTTTATTCAAGACAGAAATGTGTTTTTCGGTGAGAGGATAAAATGCCCACACTGTAATGAAGCTATGAAAACAATTGATCACCTTGCAACAAGATGCAAGAAAATGTTAGGGCATGATTACACGCGAAGACATAATGAAATAGTAAGATGTCCTCATTTCCTCCTATCAGGACGATAAAACTAGAAGAAAACCAAAAAGATCAGAACTCACGCAGTACAAGAGATCTGCGAAAACGAAAATGCAGAAATAAAAGTTGATACCCGAATCTAAACAGATATATTAATCAAGTAAAATAGACCTGATATTTTTCTATACGATAAAAAAGAAAATATGATTACGCTGAACGAAATAGGTAAAACGAGCCTTGATAACTTGACTGAAGTTGAGAATGAAAAATATAGGAAATATGACATCTTGGCAAATGAACTTGGTTTAATTTACAAATGTAAAACAAGAATAATACCATATGTGATGACTTGGGATGGGGTGGTCACAAAATATCATAAAAAATATGTATAGGAGTTAAAAAAACCGGACGAAGTAGAAGCATACATGCAAGCTCTCACACTCCGCAAGAAACTTGAATCCATCACATTTGTGAGAAGAAGAGCAGTTGATGAAGACAAATCAGAGGAAGGTGTCAAAAGATGCATCAAGGAGTTGTGAATATTCCCAACACGCTGAACACGTCTAAATAGATATTATCGATAAATAGAAAATTAACCCATAAATAAATAATAATAAATACATTATATGCATTTTTAAAAAGCTTATTTCTATTCTTAACGATAATGTAAACTAAAATTCAAAATTAAACTCTTTTTAAATAAATTTTCAAGCCTTTGTATATTAAAATTCAATTAAATATGTATTTTTATATATAAATTTCATGCTAGCCCGCTAATAAATTAATATATTGATTTTAAGACCATAATTTTTTTGTGGATAAAGATATTTATATATATTTTTATTCGCAGAGAGTATATTTTTTATCTGGTAATATTACCATGTTATAGGTTAAGTATCATCAAAAAACAACAAATTTTTTTATATATATTACATATGAATTTTTTGATATCTTATCATGATTAAATACACCTACAAAATAAGAGAAACAATGTGTTTAAATATTGTAATTACGTAAAAAAAGATTAGTATATTCCGAAAAAATTTAATTCCATCAACTGCACAATAAGAGTTCAGGGTTAGACCGACATAGAATGCTAAAATATAATCTAAAAAAATAATTATCGCCAATCTTTATAGATTTTTCAAAAAAGAATTTATGTGCTTTTTACTTTTTAAGCATATTTAGATTCGAATCATAGTTTAAATATTTGTTTCGTTTATATTAAATTTCTAAAGTACTTCAAGATCGAAACTATGGAACAACTTAATTTGTTTTTATTTGGTTTTTTTTTAAAATTTCACTGCGTATATTTTTATATTCATGAAAAAAAAAATTTTTTGTGTGTCCTTGTCTTATCTTGATCTATAATCTTAAAATTAACTAGTTTCTTAATCGAAAGACACAAACTTTCGTGTATATAAGTCTATAAATGTATTAAAAACATATCGAAAAATACCTAGGAATTAAAAACCTAAAATATTAGACTTAAATCGAAAATAAGAATAAAAATATAAAAGATAATATCTGTAGTTAAAGAATCTAAAAAAGGCACAAAAAAAACAAACAATTATCAGCCTTCTCTGATAAATTTTAGTAACCAATTCTCATTACAGTTAGCTGTAATCGGCAAAATATTTTAATAAGAATATAAAATATTGATTTCTATGCAACCTATAAAAAATTTAGTCCCTATAAATATCATGCAAAAACATGAGATAAGGCTGTAAATTTTTTTACACTAACAATATTTTTAAAAAGTGAGACGAAGATTGAAAAACACAAATATTTACATCGAAGTTCTTATTTAAATGAATGAAAATTCGAATCATTCTCACGAAAAAAAATTGTTAAATTAAGATGCAGGTAATTGATTTCGTCTAGCTGCAAGGGATACTACAAACACTTACAGGCCGAACCATAGTTACAAAAGTCTTAGGGTTTCTAGATCATAGCATTTCGGCGCTAATAACTTAATTTTATTATCGAGAAAGCAAATATAAGAAATCAAAGCCTATTTTTAGTTTTATAGGGATGTTTTCATGCAGAGGTGATCCGATTGACGTGAAAAAATTATACTTTTTATTTACTTTTGAAGCATTGGTTTTGCATAAAACAATATTTAATTTTAATATATGGTCAACTTTGTAAAATTGATGTTAAAATACGTATATAAATCAACCTAAAATTATTATTTATTTTCAATATCCTTTTAAAAAATATCATTCTAAATCAATTTTTTATATATCTTAATGCAGGAACAGTCAAATTATCTATAAAAAATATTTCAAATGTTTATTTGCAAATACTATTATACATATACATCCAATTTTATAATATTTATCTATATTTACAGCATTGTAGGGGGTGGTATGGTTGAGTGGTTTAGAAGTCGGACCCCAGTGTGAGGGGTCGCGGGTTCCACTCATCCCACTTAGGTTCCGAAACGAATTTACTCTAAAAGAAATACCCAAGGGAGCGGCCAGTGAACAAAAAAAGATAAACCATAAAGCATTGACAAGCCATGAGAAATAGGAGATTGCTGTGTAAGCCGTTGAACTGTGCCTCCAGAAGGAAAAAGACCCCACAAGTTTAGCAAGGATATAGGTAAGTGTGGTTGTAGCTTGTAAATCTTAGCGATGAACAGTGTACAGAATCTCATTCCCTTCACATAATGGCTGCCGCTTATGAGAAAAAGCCAAATCCACGGTGATTACGGGTGACAATGAGTGCTGAGGGGGTTCCACAGAGAGAAGCGTCAGTTAAGCAATAGTTCTTATTAGTATAAAGCAAACTTCCATAAAAGTAATAGAAGTAAAACATAAATAAATACACTAAATTTGATTAGAATTTTTTTTTACAGCATTGTATGTTTTGAAATGAGAAAAGAATGAACATGATGCTAAAATTTATTTTTTACGATAATGTTTCAGCATTAATAACATAACGGTGAATTTTTAAAAATTTTAGCAGGCATGAAATTCATTGTTTTTCAAGCCTTGACATATATGACATGGGCTAAATTTTGTGTTTTAAAATAATTTATAGCTTATATAAATACATGCACTATTTCTATATTTTTAATTAAACAATAATATATATAGTTCTTTATAGCATGTCATTTTTCGTACTTATTTGAAGCACATTCTTTTCAAAATTTCCCTTTACACCTATTGCCCCTTCAAGATTTATGAATTCAAGTATCATTCACAACCCTGTTGTTTGTGCATATATCTCCGCTTCTATTGAAATCACTAAATTTTGATCAACGAACTTGTGGCATTCTTTTAATAGAACAATATACCGTTACACACAAGAGAAGATTTCAGAATAGTGATTAAATAGTCACAAAAACAAATTTCGCTCTATAGTATAGTAAATTAATATTTATGATTTTATTCAGGGTAGAATCGTGTAAAAAATGATTACAGGATTTATAAAATTAGCTAATATCGTAATAAAGTTTAGAATTATTGAAAATCGCATATGGAATAAAACATATAATTTTTGTTTCATTATTATAGATATTTTATCTAGCCATTTTTATTATATTTATAGTAGCAAGAAATACCTTTTAATAAGCAATAAATAAGAGTTTTTTGTTGTTTGTGGATACACTTAAAATAGCCTTATTTTTCTTCTACTCAAAAAAGTATTTTTAAGATTAAAAATTTTCTTTAATAATATGATTTTTATATCCTACGTATTGAATTTTTCGTATATTTTAATATAAAACTCAAATATAGATCGATTCTAGCTCTCACACTCCGCAAGACATTTGAACTCATCTCATTTGAGAGAAGAAGAGCAGTTGGTGAATATAGATCAGGGGAAGGTGTCAAAAGATGCATCAAGGAGTTGTGCAATATTCCCAGTACGCTGACCTCGTCTAAATAGATAAAATCGATAAAAAGAAAATTAACCCATAAATAAATATCTAATAGATCGATTTTTAAAAAAGAAGCAACTTTGATGATCATTCTATGTTTGATAGTTTAACGATGAAATATTTAATATTATCTAAAAAACCATAAAAAAAATGTTTTCATTTCACACTGTGAAATTTTCTTTTTATACCTAGAAAAAAAAATTGTTGCAGTTCTCGGATTATGATGTTATTTTTTATAAATAGACTAAAAATAGTCATGTTAAAGTTTTATTTTTTGCTTTTTAAAGCTAGATATATCAAATATCATAAAAAATATATATTCAATAAATAGCCACAACCTTTATTTTTTTACATATTATCGCTTATAGGCAGATAAAAAGGTATTTATATAGAATAATCAAATTTTTTTATTCGTTTTAAATGTTTTTTTTTGTGGATAAATAATTAGGTACTATGCAGATTTTATTGTTTGTAGCTCTACTAAAGATATTTTTGATCCTTAAATATATAAATCTTCATTATAAATTACAAGATTTTCAACAAAAGAAAATTTATTGTATAAATATAAAATTTTCAAATATTGGGGAAATAAAAAGAAAGAAATTTTTTTTCTGCTATAGGATACAACAAATTATTATAAAAGTAAGGAATATCATTATAAATATTAATTTAATGATCAATAATCATCAATGTGGTGGGTAAGTGGTCTCTTGCCTTCCAGAAGATATATCTGTTGAAAATATTGAATTAAATCCCGATGTTTTCCATACTTTCCATCACGTTTTTGATATAAAAAAATTAAACAATTCTTTTCTATTTCGTATTCATAAATTAGTAGCAATGAAGGAAATTTAGCCGATAGATATCTATTTTTCAATTTATTCTAATTAATATTGGAGGAAATATGTTTGTAATAATATTGAAAAGCGCAATGTTAGTTAATTTATTAAAATAAACAAACCTTTCAAATGTAATCTGCAATTGAAAGTTCAAAAAATTAATTAAATTGAATGTTATCGTTCTTATAGAAATATACATGTTACCCAAAGACATAAAAACTTAGGGCTGATATTCTATCCTTTTTTAAATAAAAATATATTTAAACAATTATAAAAACAGTTTTTTTATTGAATGCATATCAATCTATAATATTATCTTTCGCTAAGATCATTGGTTAATTTTTTGTATAAACAGTATGCAAATATTACCCCTTTAAAAATATGATTCTAATAGCAGTCGGTGTGCTTATCGGCTTAGTTTTAAGTCCACTTATAGATTTTATTATCTGTTACTATGCAGTTCCCAGTAGAAAAAGAAAAGAGCATGTCGATGTTCAATACATTCCAACTATCAGACAGTTTGAGCTTTTAAACTCGAGTACACACACATGTGTTGATATGAATTGGTTTAATGTGCTTCTGCAGCGGTACTTCCTTGAGCTTTCACAGTCTTATGCCTATAAAGACAAGTTGAAACGTACTCTAATTTCAAAGATTAAGAAGATGGGACCATATTTGAAGCTTGAATTTGATGGTTTTGATGTTGGTCTTGAGTTTCCTGTTTTTACAGCTGCTAGAATTCTTACAGAAACAGATTTAGATATGATTGCAGGTAAACGAGCAAATTTAGTCTCATTTTCAAGTACAGATGGAGAAAATACGCAAAATATTGTTGAGGATGGAAATATTGAAAATGATTTAAATAAAATCGAGGAGGAAATTTGTCTACACGCCAATGATAAAGAAACGGAAGATGAAAAAGAGACATCCGATAAAGATGACGACGATAAAACTGAAGAAGAGGGAACTAACTTACCTGATAAAAATGAAAATACAGCAAATACAAAAAAGATAAAATATAATAGAGCAGCAAGAAAACGACATAAGTCAATTCTTTTAAAAAATAAAATCAGTGAAACAGTGTCACTCAAAACAACAGAAAGACTGTTAGATTCCATAAAAGTAAACATCACAACCGAAAAAGAAGATCCCAATAAAAAAATCCCAAATGTACCATATGGAAATTTAACAGTATTATTTGACGTAGAATATTCCGGAACTATACGTCTAGAAATGGTTGTTATTGGACCGGGGGGAATAAAATTACCAGTAGAGATGTCTTTGCATTCTCTCAAAGGCCAAGTATTGATAAGATTGCCTTCCCTCAATTCTCATACAAAATATGAAGCAAGCTGGATCGGAATAGACAAATTTGAATTTAATATTGTTTCATCTTTCAGCAATCATTACTTAATGAAAACAACAAGTGGTTTACTAAAAAAACTCTGCATCATGTTTTTCAAGAAAAATTGCCTTTACCCCAATTTTACCCCTTTGAATTTACCGAATGTTTCGCCTTCAATGAGAGCTGTTACCTATAAGCATAGTAAAATTAATTCGAATCAACAGGCGAGGGATGTATTAAATGATATTTTGTTGATTATGGCCATGGCTTACCGACAGAAAGATTGTTTCCCCGGTGTTATAAACAGAAAAGGCACTTATGATGTCAACGAAACCTCTGATCGAATAATGATGCATCAAATCGATATAAAAAATGCCATTAATTCTTTTCAGGAATCCGTTATTGGTTTTGAAACCAGCGAAGAGAATGATAATGAAGAATCGACTGCTGAATGCTACGATTTAAGTGAATTACAGAAAAAAACGAATTCGAATAACTCTGAAAACATCGAAAATGATCATCTTTGCGATACGGAAGCACCGAAAACATCCTATGATAATTTCAAAATAAAGTATAATGACATTGACGTGACGAAATCTTTTTTAAAAATGCTAATATTAAATCTAGAACTATTTAGAGGAATCATTCCCGGTTTTGAAGGCATAGAAATTCTAGAAGAACACAGATCATATTCAAAAATCAAGTTATGTTACATCGATAAATCTTATATCTTCAACCGAATGCAATTCGAAGACTCGGTTATTTTTAGCTCAGAAACAACAAATGAATTTATAGCCTTCAAAATTCGAAACATACAGTTTCTAGAAATTTATTTTTTTGTCAGCAACAGTGATTACGACATATCTAAAGAAAAGGCGGTTAAAATACGCGAAAACTTAAGAACATGTGATTTTAAATTACTTAAAAAACATCTTAAAAGGAATTCGAGTTCCAATCGATTTACGGAATCGGATGATGGCGAAAGTATTGTGAAAATAGAAAATCCACACGAGTATATAAAGAATTTCTATAAATATATCACGTCCAAAGAAAAAACAGGAATATTTAGACATACAAAGCTGAAAAATATAATCCTTAATCTAGAATACGATGAAGCCCTCAATATATTAAAAAATAGAACTAATACGCGTTTCAAATTATACACGGAAGGATTCGTGACAGAAAATAAGGAGGAAAACGGCTTTAATGAATATGTGATTTTGACAAAAAGAGATACCGAGACATGCACTAGCAAAGTCACCGAAAACATAGTAGTGGATTTGTACAATCAATACAGTCTCACATGCTTTATTATTGAAAAAGACACAGACATTTCGAAGTCCAAAAACTTAACAAATCTAAAAATTTATTATACAAGGCCATTTAAAACATCAAATTTTCATTCCTTCTTATTTACATTAAAGGTATTGGAAAGAATAAACGAGTATTTAAAACATCTAATACCGCTTGATGAATATACACTAAACAGTAAAACATTTTGTAAAGATTATACATTAAATCACTGCTCAATGTGCATTGAAATAGAAACACGTGAAGAAGATGAATTTTACATGCATGTTTTTAACAAAACGAAAAAAACATATTTCATCGAGAAAATCAAAATCGTAGGAAGTACTTCGAATCGACCATATAGGTTCATTATTTCTGTCCCGGAAAAAACAACCTTGACGGTTTTTCTGAAATCAAAAATAGGGCCTCTTACTCAAAAAATCAAAATATTTCTCAATATGGAGTTGATGTTCTTAAATGATACCCTTATTGATTGTAATTCACAATTTGGTGGTAGAAAAAACTATGTTCATGGAATCAATGGGCATCCATATTTGAGCGCGTTTTGGGATTTTGAGGAAGATAATTTGGAAGTGTCATTTAAAAATCATGGTAACCCTACTAATATTAAAGGGACTGGCCTTATTTTGATGAAAGACGGAAAACACGTTTTCAATTTAGTAAACCCATACAATTCAAAGAATAATGTCAAAATTTTTATAGGATCATCGAAAATAAATATCTGAATGCCAGATCAAATATAATATCATACAATCTTGGATATTATTGAAGCATACATGTATTGGGTATGTTTTTATCGTTAAATTTATGTTCGATGACTATACCAAGAATAATAGAGATTATCCGATATTGCTGTATGTTTTGATCAATTTATAGCATATATCCGAAAAAGGAATTATTATGGAGCTCACTTATTCTTAATGTGGGGTAACATAAAGCTTTTTATCGAACAAATAAAATAAATTTCTGGTGTAGTCCAATTGTGTTCTTTTTTAGGGGATAAACATACGGTTTTTTATCCAAAAAATCATAAATAATATTACAGTAGAGATAATTATGCTCTTTTTTTAGTTATAAATTTGCGGCATGAAATCGAGATATTAATGGTATTTTACAAAAAAAATGTTGAATTACGCGTTTCTATATATTTTTAAAATCAAATTTCGATTCTTAAATTCAAATTTTCGAAATGGATTTTTGCGATCAACTGCCATTACCGGAATCTATAAATTTATAAATACATGTCAGTGTGCATACACAATAATTTTATTTATGGGTTAATTTTTGAATTGAAATTTTAAATAATTCTACAAGCTTAACTTGATTGATTTCCCGTAAGCACATCATATCTATACTCTTGGCTATATCTTCTTCAATACCTCACCACTTTCCAAGACCTATTCGTTCATAATAGATTTTCCTCAATTCTATAGTCTGAATATATGTCTTGATTTGGCTTGTGACTTCAAGTTCTTTCTGGTACCTTCTAAGATCAATGTCGATATAAATATACATTTCTACGCTAAATTAAGCCCTGAAATGTTGGAATGCGAATATCGATAGTCATAAGCAGGGGTTATAGAAAAAAACTTTAAAGCATGCCATTGTGATGCATCAAAATGACTTTTTATAAATCAACATGCGTTTTTTCGTCAAATCAAAAGTTTAATTTAAAACAGTCGATAAATAAAAACTATTCCATGATTTTCTAAATCTTTCTTTGCTGTATTTTCTTAAAATAATCGTGATTCTGCAGTTAGTTTAATGAATTAAGTGGTGCTAACCTTGTTTTTTTCTCACAATAAAAAAATATATTTCCCAAAATTATAATGTTGGATAGCGAATTAAAGCACTGAAGGGTGTATATAACCGTTTCTAACAATTCATAGTTCGATATGGATATTTCTAACATGTTTAAAATTAAAAATATGCTATAATAAAACGTTTATCACCATGGGGTATGGCATATTAACTTAAATAAGATGTATAAGTCATAAAAAAATAACTTAAATTGGTCATTCAAATCTTTGCAATTGATATTTCTTAAGAAAATAAATTTTTATATAATCATGAAGATTACTTGTGTTTATAAAGTTTTCAATTGAATGATTTTATTTAAGAAAAAGTACAAAGTCTTTTTAGAACAGATAAATTCTTCTAATAATTTGTTTGCACACATATATTATTAGATTAAATGTTCAATATATCACGGGTTTTGTAACCAATTTATTTCTTTGGCAATTTAATTTAATACATAAAACCTTTTCTATTGAGCACATAATGATAAAATATATGGATTTATAGCGAGAACCCATTTTTTTGCAAGAATTTTTTTCTTATTTCTTTGTCAGCGTTCTCCTTTGCACGAATATAAAAATTTATAGCGGTCAGAATCCGAAATATTTGAATTATATTCCGAATAAATCTAAAAATACCACTTCCTTACTATAATTGAATGGTTCCATTGATGACATCCCTTTTTAGTAAAACTTCTTTTATAGGTTCTAGATGTGGACTATCCGGTGGCAACAAAAATATTTCATGATCAGCTTCTTTACTTAAATATATAATATAGGTTGATTTGTATATGAAGGTGCTATTCATAATAATGTTTATCTGTGTTTTAACTTTAACTATAATAAAAAATAAACCCACACAAATACATAAAATGAATTGTTGAATGCATATTCCTCTATTATCATAAAATGAAATGCAATCCTTTTCCTCATAGAAGATATCACATTTTAATCTGTGAATCTTATTCTTCGTGTAATTTTCATTGGAGTAGTATTCACGCGACTTCTGGCGTGTTTTTGTCTAGAATATAACCGGTTACAATTAATTCAAGAAAATTTATTTGCCATCGTTAAAACTAAGAAATATTTTGCAATATTCGAACCTTTTGTCGATATTTATGATGCCATTTTGATTTTTGAACCAACTGATTTCTTCTAAAAGAATGGTGCATGGGTTTAATCGATTTATTCGTTGCCACATCATGGGCATTTATATACAAGATTTCACCTATCTTAGTCTTTAGAGTTCGAAGTACTGCCAAAAAATCATATTATATCACATTGGATATCAGTTCTATTTTCAGATGCAATTTTCTTCTGTCTTGTTCTTCGCCGAGTTAAATTCCCAGCCCTCCCAATTTATTCAAGACACGTATTATTAGAAACCGTTTTTAGGCTTATTTAAAGCACCCAAGCTATTTACACCGACATATGTTTCTCTTCATATATTTTTTTAATCAAATTATTTCGGCTGTTATTTTATTTTCTATATGGCACACTAACTTTTAATTTTTATTAAAACTCTGGTAAAATTTATTTTCTTTATAGAATATCATGGACTAAATCCATTACGATAAGAATTAAATAAAATTGCAAGCCCTGTATCGAGCTTCGTTATTTATATATCACATAAAAATAAAATTAGAATATAACAAAGACATATAACCCCATTCTCTTTTGGCTGTTTAAAGTATAAATAACGCTTTTATATAACTAAGGATGGCATTTTTATTTATTTAATGGTTAAGTTTCTTTTATTCAATAACATCTCTTCAGACGTAGTCAGCCTATTGGAAGCATCGCACGACTTCTTAATACATTTTTTGAAACCTTCCCTGATCTATATTCATCAACTGCTCTTCTTCTCCCAAATATGATGAGTTTAAGTGTCTTGCGATAAGTCAGAATAAAATATATTCCTTTAAGATATAAATGTATTCTAATATAACATGCTGTTATTAATTATCACTATGAACCCAATAAAATTTGATTTTATAAATTTTTCTTAAGTGTTTCATCAATAATATATTGAAGTGGATTAACACTGAAAATTAGTTTTGCTTATTTTGTTCTATATAAGACCTTATTATTATAAATTTTACGCAATAACCTCTAATTTGATAATTATTCTTAAAAGATCCCAAATTGAATATATGGGAAAATGCTAATACAACATTACTGATATTAAGAATGCATGGTGTTTTTTTGAACCGGAAATGATGCCTTTTCTAGGTTTATTTGATAACCATTTATAAGCTATCAATTAATTCAATCGAATAGAAAAAAATAGATAATACAAAATAATTTGAGAAATAAATGTGTGGTAAGCATTAAATATCTTTCATTTATTGAAATCTGAAAAAAAAAATTTTTGTTGTTTGAATGCGTTGGTATGGAAATTCAAAAAAAAATTAATCAGTCGAATGACTTTTGCCAGCTCAACAAAATTTTCGAGGAAACGTGATTCAAATGATTAAAATTACAAATAAAGTGACTTTTAATAATTTTTTAGATAAAATGGGTATTGTTCAATATTTGAGTTTTATAGAATTATGTGTAATAGATAAATAATATGCTATAAAGCACCATAAATAGTATTTTCATAACCTTTTTTTCGAATTTTAAGAGTTACAAAGATAATAAAATTTAAAGCGGATTATCAAAACGGTAAATGGCTAAATGGCTAAATCAGATTTGATGATCTGATATCAAGTTATATATTTGGGTATAAAACCGGAAAAAAAAGAATCATAAGAAAATCCATGATAATAAACTAGATACTTTGATACATAGATAAATTTTATAAAATTTTATTGTTTATAATATTTCAAGATTATTTGAGGAAAATCAAACATGAAAAAAATAGTTAAATCTTTTTTTCGTTATTCTTCTGATTTATAAGTTTTTTTACGAAAAAGATCATATAACTTGATCTGGTTAAATAAAATTCTTTGAGTATGTATACCGGTTTTTCTTATATAATTAATATTTAAATGAAATATGGTGGAATGTGAATAATCTGAAATTAATTCAAAGCTGACAAATGTATACATTTTCTAGAAATAGGATAAAAGGATTTAGGGGAAGATTTTTCATGGTTCTTATTGTATTTTGATTTTCATCCGTTTTATAATAGATGTCAAACCAACCAGTTTCCTTATATATTTACCCGATCAACGCTGAATTGCATTCAGTATTCTCTTTTAAAATTTTTCGTTATAAAAATATTGCAAATTTTAAAAATTAAATATAAACCGCAAAATTTACTGTAACTAGAAATCTGCAATTGTGTTTTATGATGTCTAAATATTGAGAAAAAGAAGAATAACACTAGCTTTTATATATATTTTTGAAAAATCCTATTGCTTTCTCAAAGAATATTTGCAAAAAGAGGAATTAATATTTATTTTCTTTTTTATTGAATATAAACACACCAAAACTTGAAATAAACAGCCCTACTCACTTCATTTACCCTCTTTCACACAAAAATATTACGATTCTAGTTTTTTTTGTTCTGTTAATTTAATTATTATTCATTTAATTTCATTATTTTTCTCTCCACTATATTTATGGTTTTATTTATGAATGAACTAAAATTTTAATAAAGTGACTTAAACACTGTTAATATTTAAAAATTTACGAAAAACCTTTTTATATACTTTCTTTATATCTATAGACAATGGAGTCTTTTTAATGTGGTCAAATTCTTTTTAACAAAATCAAACACAATATTATTTTGGATTTGTAACTTCTATTAACACGATACACTATAGGGCTTCGATTACTTACCTCTGATACATTTTACTTACCTAGTTTTGTTTCATCAGCTTTCACCATTGAACTGACCCCTCTTTTAAATAATTATTTTTAAACACATTCTTCAAAGAAATAGGCACCATTTACTTGTCAGAAATTTTATTCACTTACCTTTGAAGAAATCTATGATTTTAATCTTGAGTCGATTTTTTATAGAAACTTCAGCAATTAAAAAAAGATAATTCTGAGATAAAGCCACCCGAATTTACATTAGTTAATATTACACCTAAGAAAATTCTTTATTACATTAATTATTCTATTAACTGATATTTTTGTTATTATACGTTTCTGCTGCATTCTTACGGAATAAATACTTTATTGCTGTTGATTGATCACTAAAAATTCAGCTTATAAAATTTTACGTTGATTTTAGGGTCACATAAGTATTAAAGTATGATCAAAAAGCAATAAAAAAAACAAAAAAAAACTTAATAAATAATAAGTGCTTTAATTATCATAAAAAGTCAATTTTTAACATTTATGTAATTTTTTTAAGCTTTAATGTTATTTTTTTTCATTCCTGCTCTTATTTCAATTTATAATGAAAAGAATATAACCTATATTTTCTCTTCTAGTTCAATTTTCTATCAATAAAATAAGAAGCGGTATTAATTTTATTACGACGTGAAATAAAGTGATTCATAAAAGACCAGTATATTGATTTTTAAATTAAAAAAGAATTCAGTTCACCTTCGCGTATTACACAGTGTCTAGAGTTCTGCATTTTTAACTAGAAATTCAAATGATATAAATCTTATAACAATATTCTCTGTTATTCGAAAATAAATAAGCAAGGTTTTTTATAAATTTTAACTGTTTTTACATTTTTTTAATAATTTTTTCGAGTGTTTACTTCAATCTTCTTTATTAATTTAATATTTTTTTGCCTATTCGAAGTTCTGCTCTATTACGACAATATTTATATCTGTTATATCATATTTGAGTTTTTTCAAAGAATTATGAGCAAAATTTTATTCCATATGTCTTTTATAAACGAATTTCTGTAAAAAAAAGTAGTTCTTAGAATATGAAAATTATTATTCATCCTATAAAAATACATTTTTGGTCTGATTTTATTTATCTATGACATGAGAGTCGGCCTTAACATGAATTTTAAACATTGAATTTCGAATTAAATAAGTATTTACATTATAAAGATATAAGAATTTAAATAAAAAACATAAACTTCCATAATTTTGTGATATAAATTAAACAATTTGTACAATGGTAAAAAGAGACTTGCATTCATAAGAAATTACAAAGTAAGCATATTATAAATGAGAGATTAATTTAAAAAAACAAAAATTATGCGCAAAGCAGTATATTAAATACTTAGCATACCTTTTTTTAATAAAAATCAGTCATTCAGAATCTAAAATGGTCATACCCGGGATTTTTAGATCGAATAATTACAACACGGCATTTATAAAAAATAATTGTTTTTATATTATTTCAGATAAGAAGAAAATAATAACCAAAAAAAGATTTTTAAAAATTTGAAATATGGGGCTAATTTGAAAAGCTGATATCCCTATTAATATATAAATTCTATAAATTAAATACCGTAAATTCACGATTAAACATTTGAATATCTATTTAAATTTAGCAAACTTTATTTTTTAAAGATATAAATAGTCTAAATATATATTATTATACCTTTTAAATTCAAAATTGATGTTGAAAACTAATTTATACATAGTTTGCCGACTGTATTGTTCGAATAATCATTTTTTATATAATTTTCTGCCAATTTCAAGAAGTTTACTTATAAAATTTTTGGCGCCTATTTATGGTTTTTTACAGAAATACATTCATAAGCAACGATTTCATCTCTTTGAGGTATATTATAATATATTATAGTGTCAAATACACTTTTTGCAAAACAAAATGCTGTCTAAATTTCATAGGATTACCATTTAAGTTTCAAAAATATTTTCCTTTCTATTATGTGATCAATAAAGTTTTAAAAACGATTTATATATGTATTTAAATGAATTAATCACACTCTATTCTCTAATAAGCACTTCGGATACGGTTTTAGGTTGAATACGTTTCAATTTTGATGTTTTATTGAGCTTCTATGCTTTTTTTTCATTTTAATCGTTTTTTTACCTAGCTAACGTTTTTTTGTCAAAACCATAATTTGATGAAAATATTAGAAGTTTTTATATCCAGTGGATTTAAAACAGACATTTTTGGGATTAAAATAACCATTTAGCATGCTGCATTAAAATAATTAAAACAGATAATTTTCTATAAAATAAAAAAATAACAGCTAAAATTTTAAAATGATAAGTAGTAATATAAAATTCGGAAGAAAACTTGTAAATTTCAACTTAATTTAGCATGAAAAACACCAAAACACAGGATCAAAAATCTTAAATATACACATTTATGTAAAGAAAGATTAATCATCAAACTGTTACCGCAAATATTTTTTTGTTTTAAATTAACCGTTTTTGACTTACAGAAGCATAGTAATTTTTTAAATATTTTAAAGCAAATAATGTTGAAAGAACAAAATATTAGGAGGCGATCAGAGTAATTTATAATGCAAGCACTTTGAATTGCTTGAAACGTATGAAAAAGGCTTAAATACATATACATAAAAATTTATATCAGCAGTTTTAAAATTCATTGGACAAAAGATTTACATCTGATTATGTAAATTAGAAAAATATATTTATATTTCTATGAATATATAAGAAGGATAGAATTTGACTATAATATTTAAAAATATATGGAGACAATCAAGTATTTTTTGTTTTGTTTTCATCAAGATTTAATAATGATTGATTTGGGCCTTTAAAAATCGAAATAATCTTATGTTATTTATAAATTTATTTTTGTGCTCATAGAAATTTGGCCCATATGATTAAGCAACTTCCATTAGATGTAATTTCGAAGATAGCTGCAGGCGAGGTTATAACATCACCAACAAATATAATAAAAGAAATGATAGAAAATAGTGTAGATGCAAATTCCACCGAGATAACTATAGAAATATTTGGAAAAGGCCAATCAATTATAATTACAGACAACGGTAAAGGAATCTTAAAGAGCGACTTTCCAAAGTTATGTGTGAGACACTGTACATCAAAATTTAATGGATCCTTGTCTGAAATTCCGACTTTTGGATTTCGTGGAGAAGCATTGGCATCGATTTCACTTTGTTCAAAAATCATTGTGCAGAGTAAAATAAAAGATGCTGAAGTTGGGTATGAAGCTAATTTTGTTGAATGTGAAATTAAGGATATAAAACCGAAAGCCATGAATCAAGGTACAAGAATAGAAATCAAGGACATTTTTTATAATAATACATACAGAAGAGAATACTTTAAAAACAAGCGTGATGAAATGACCAAGATATTTTATCTTGTGGCAAACTTTACAATCAGATATGTTGAAATTCTTTTTAAACTTAATATTGAAAATTCATTAAAAACAGAGTTGTTGCATTCCATTAAAAACATAGAAAGCTGTTCAGAAGAATTTTCATTGAAGAGAAATTTTTTCGATGGATATATGACACAAAAGAATTTGATTAATTCTGTTTACAAAACAGATGACCATCTTCTAAATTTTAGAAATAATGAAATAAATATGATTATATCTGATGTTTCTTATAACCACAGAAGTTATATTTTTATTATCTTCATAAATGGTAGACTTGTTGAGCACCGAATACTAAAAGAAAGAATAAAGGTCCTATATAAAGATATATTGCCCAAGCATAGATATCCTTTTGTATATTTGGAACTAAATATAGAGTTTTCGCTTGTAGATGTAAACGTCCATCCTTCAAAAAAAGAAGTGGTTTTTTACGAAGAACAAGCTTATATTGAATCAATACTAACGGAAATTCAAAAACTTCTAGAGAATAATAACAGACCGACAATATATAAAAACAAAGAACCCACCAATAGGCTTTCTATTCCCATTCAGACCACACAACTTATTTATAAGGATCCACATAGCTCTTCATTATTTGAAGTATTTGAAAAAAACGAAAATATTATTTATAATGAAAAAACAAAGATTTATAAGCTAAAAAGCATCGAAAAGCTAAAAAGTACCTTTATAGAAATAGATGGTGATTTTTTAAAGAATATCGTATATATTGGTGAATTTAATGACGATATTCTAGTTCAAAGTGGCCCTACACTGATGATGTGTAATTTAAATGAATTCAAAAAAGAGTATTTTAGACAAAGGCTAATTTATTGTTTTGGAAACTATGATTCTGTATCATGTGATTTCTTCTTGCATTTTGATTTACCCCATACACATAGATTGATTTTAACTGAATATTTTAGCTTTAAATTTGATGCAAAAAAGGTTACGCATTTATTGATTATTGATAAAACATCGATTATCGATACAATATTAAATTTTTTAGAAAAATTTTCGAAAATGAAATTGAAAGAAGAAGAAGAAACATTTGAATTCATTTTTGACAACCTTGCTTTTTGTTTTTCTAGCTCATTGAAGAATCCTGCTTTAATATTTAATGTAATGAAAAGAAAGGGTTTGGGAACCGAAAATATCTTAAAAAGTTTTAAGGTTCTGACATCTCTTAATGAGTTGTATAAAATGTTTGAAAGATGTTAAAGGGTTTCTTATTTGTGATTTTATGGATAATGCTTTGTAGAAGCAGTAAAATTATATGGTGGACAATGAATTTTCAAATTAGTTTATATTTTGTTTAAATATATAAATAGCCGAATTTATAATCGCTTTTCTTAATTAAAAATAATTTTGTACATACAATAATCGCATTACGAAAATCCGAAATTTTAAAAATATTTTTTCACCTTATAAAAAACAAGCAAAAAAATAAAAGGCCAAGAGTTATGCAATTTTCAATTATAAGTCATGGCAATATGTTCTTAATGATCAAAACCCTTATGAAAAAGAGTTGAATTTGTCATATCTGTATATTTAACACAATGTAAACTTTGATTATATAATCTTTCGTTTCTTAAAGAGCAACTTCAACACACTTCACATGCCGGACTTCTTTCACTGCGATAATAATACATAAACTGGCAAGAGATTATGTGGCTTATTAAGTAGTGTGTATTTGGTGCTATTTTAAATTTCGCTAGTAGTATATCGATTTTATTTTCTTTGTTTCACAAAAGAAGCAATCAACACATTTTATATAAGTTCCAGATAAAGTACATTAAAAAAGAATTATCTTGCGATAAAGATACCTTTTGATGTTTTGGGTTTTAACTGTTCATGATCAATTATCAACAATCGGCACGAAAAAACCCAAGACCATGAATTGTTTTTATAAGATAAACGGCATCTTCTTTATATAATACAATATATCTGTTTTTGAATCCCGCGCAAATATTCAACCGAATTAAAGGTGTAGTTAATGTCCAATTTATAAATTAAATATGGTTCTTTATTCAAAGATCCGAGCTGAAAGTCGAGAAATATTCTTTGATTTATCAGAAGACACATAAAACTAAATATGTAAGAATCTTTAAGCTTCTCTTTAATTTATTATTTTTCAAAAAACCAAAATGGGTGCAAACTATGCTTGAAAATCAAAAACCCCCATATATATTCATAGAAAAATATAAGATGGACAAAGTAAAGTTTTAACACCAAACGATACTTCCGATATGGATATGATTCACCTATATAAATTCATAAAAAATGCTGTCCATTTGAGCTAAAAAACCCCCTCGCATAAAAAAAGAAATCATTGTCTTTCAAAATATTATGGGTCTACTCAAGTATTCTTTCTTTTCTTTAAAGGAAAATCTGAAATTTTTTTGCATCACATTTTTATATTTTGCCATTAAAACTGTTTATCTGTAGTTAAGTTCTTCAATTGGCGTCTAGACCCCTACAATTTATAGCTAAATCATTTTAGATAAATCATCAATGCTATTTTAACGTCCACTTGGCATATAATTTCACTTTTTTCAAGTCACTTATCCTTGGTTTTTTTATGATTGCTGGGCTGATATTTCCCGAATTTAAAGTATAATTAATCTTATAATTGTGCAATAATCACGCAGAGATCACTTTAATGAAATAAAACATAAGTTATCAGGTCAATATGATTATTTTTATATTTTTTATATTTTTTATCTTTAAATTTTTAAAGTTTTCCAGGTTGTTTTGGCTGCCATTTTATCTGGATTAAAACAAATTATATTATTTAAATGGTGCTTATTTTGCTAAACCGCAGAAAACTTCTAATATTTGTTTATTGCACAAAATTATACTATTATATTTGGAATTTAATATTATACAATTTCGTAGAGTGGGATGGTGTCTTTACACTATATCGTAAAACTTACAAAAAATAACTCGAAGTTACAAATCAGATTGAGGCATATATTCGAACTATAGGATCGTGAAAAAGTCTTGAGAAGAGGAGAGGTGTTGAAAAAGATCTAAGAGAAGAAAATATAATCAAGATTATAGATATGATGTGCCCATGGGAAATCAATCACGTTATGCTTAGTAGAATATCTAAAATTACAACTCCAATAAAATCAAAAACAAAACGATTTATATTTTGTATTTAACGTTTTTTTATTGAATCAAATGGAAATTTACACAGTTTCTTGGAGTTTAAAATGTATAATAGGTTAATATCACCATCAATAAATTTAACATCGAAGGATTGATAGTATTGGCCTGTTAAAATTGAATTTATAAATACTCATTGCACCTTTTCTAGGACTTTCTTGTTATCGAATTTTCAAATGTATGTTTTTGGATTTTCATTGCATGATTTATGTATCTAACTGGATTAGGTAATGTTTTTGCAGAAAAAGATGATGAAATAAAACATTCAAAAGGTAAAAATGTTATTGCAACATATCAAGAAATATGGCATAAGTCTACGATTAATATATTAAGAAGGCATGTAGTTTAGGAGCAATAATATATATTTGAGATGACTTAATCACAGGATTACATTACTATAAATGCTAGAATTTCATTCAATAAATTTTTTTTCGTTTATAATCTATATTATTTTTAAGCTTCAATGAAAAGTATAAACAACGTGTTAATGTTTGGTAGATAATCTTAATAAAATAGCGTGAATTTCTGCGAAGATTAAGTATAATAAAATTAATATGAATCATAATTAAATAGAAAGAATATTATGCAATTGTGGAAATTTACTGGACAAAACTCGGCAAGATAAAATACAATATATGCACAGACTTGAAGCAGTGTGGTTTATCGCAGAATAAGAAAGAATTAAATAAATTTTTTTATTGCTTACGATGCAGTGAAGAGCGTGTGACAACTATTTACAAAATTTTCGAAATTTTTTTTATATAGATGGCTTTATCATTTATAAAGATGAATAGAAAGCACATCAAACGGTTATTAGGGACCTATAACTAGATCATATTATATTTAAATAGAATAAAGAGTTTTAATATTTAAATAACAAGATTCATATAAACATTTTAATATGAAAATATGGGCAATAATTAAGAAATTCAAACAGAATTATAACAAAAATATATTAAATTACAAATTCTTTATCTTTTACAGACAAAGAAAAACCTTGGTTTGCCATGTGTTCTTTTTAATGCGTTAGAGTGATTATTTTTTGTTATACAAAAGAAAAATTCTTAAAAATGAAACTTTTTAGAAATTTTTTACCGACAGCTTTTGAAAATATATTTTTGTAAACTATGAAATTTAAAATTTTAAAAAGCTCTTAGGTTTTTTTTAAGCTTTACTATTTGCACAAACTTATGGGCCATATTCAAATATAAATTGACGTAGCAATGATATTTGAAATAATTTATAAATTTTCATATGATAACAAAAAACATATTTATATTTTATATATATTTGAGATAAATTTTATCGATAGAAGATTTAGTTTTACCTACATTTTATTTTTCTATACTAGCTAATATTATACGAGTAGATTTTATTCCGTTAAATATTTTCAAAGTTTTCATATGAATTAATTGTATTGATTTCACATAATATATATTTCCAACCATATGAAATTTTGCGTGATTGATTCTTAATTTTTTTTATCTTGTATAAACTCACTTTAAAATTGAAATTATATTACGAATTAAGAGGGGAATTTTACTGTTAATCTAAAATTTTATGGGGTTAAAGAATTTTAAAGAAACTAAATTTTGCGCTGTTTTTAGCTTATCATCATGATATTTGTTCATTATATACGTTTATAAATGAATAAAAAATCCCATTGTAACAGATCATTATATCGAGACTTCTAAATCAACTAAAACAGAAAATAGCTGGATTAATTTAACTTAATAAGGAATTTATTTATAAACAATTTTATTTGTAAAAGCTTGTTATCTGTGACATAAATTTTAGTATTAATTTTTTACTCGCCAACTAGGTTTAATTTTTTAAGAAATTTTTATAGGCTATTATGATCTCTAGCCATTCGAATCTGTTAAAGAAAAATATTAGATTGTTCTATAGACTAGAAATTGTTTATAAGTAGTAAAAAAATTACATATTTATGATTCATTATCATTAAATATTCACTTTTCAAGGTTTATGGATAAAATATTTCTTCTAAAATAAATTATCTGAGCGTATCCTTCTGCTTCAGTTGGAATTCCCGACCCCTTTTATGGTACTATGGTATGTTATAATTTCGTATTAATATGGTTTTTATATCATATTAATATGTAATTACACATAAAAAATATTTTACGGAGATAAAATCCCGGACGAAGTAGAAGCATACATATAAAGTCTCACACACCGCAAGACACTTGAACTTATCAAATTTGAGAGAAGAAGAGCAGTTAATAAAGATATAGATCAGAGGAAAGTGTCAAAAGATGCATCAAGTAGTTGTGAAATATTCCTAATGGGCTGAGCACGTCTAAATAGATAAAAAAAAAAAATTAACCCATAAATAAATAAAATAAATTATATTTTAAAGTTTCCTAGACAAGTATTACCAATTAACCACGATATTTCCATCGCATATAAGATCTAGGGTAATCAAATTTAGATATTATAATAATTATGGCAAAATTATATATTTACCAGTCCCTTGATTGCTTAACCAAGAGTGAAAATCTATAGCAGTTCTAAAATCATTAAATCCTATAATTTCTCATAATAACTTCCATTAAGAAAATCGAATTTAAAAATTTTTAATGTCCAGATATACGTGCCGAGTCTTGTTTTAAAATATATAGAATCTGATAACATATTGAGCTATAAATTTTTTAGAGTTTAAAAATAACACAGTACTTTAAAATTATCGATTTATACACCTTTTAATATTTAAGTAAACCTAAAAATATAAATATTCATTTAAATAACACATATGGGAAGACATAGAGCCTTTTAAGGCTAAAAACAATGAGAATCTAATATTTTCCAGATTTTTATTGAAATGCTAGGCAGCAGCCTAATTTTAAAATACAAAAAAATTATCAATAAAAAAAAGATATATAAAAAGCGGTTGGCATTTTATCAAATGTAAAAACAGTTTAATAAATAAGTGGAGTAAAGCGACATACATATGACATAATACAAGAATTTCAGTGATATGTTGTTCTATCTCTCAATAAAATCTTTGCAAAATTTTTAAAAATATCTGAGAATGCTCATATTGCCTTGATTCACAATTTTAAATCGTTTTAACTTTAGATGGTAATTATACCTGAAGTTTTTTTGCAATTATTTTTATTTTTGTCTGAAAAACACATGATAAAAGATATTATATGCTTCCAATAACCTTTATTGAAATTTTAAATGATTTTTTGTCGCTATGGTGTTATGTTCTTCTCGATTTAGAAACCCTTATAGCCAGAAAGATGCATTTTTGCTAACAAATATAGAAGATAAGTAAAGAAAACATGGCTTTACATAAATAATCAAACGAAATTTTTAGATCATATGCCACTAAAGTATCCCATTAAAAATGCATGAACTCGTATACCTCTATCCTTAAGATACAAATTTTTAATATAAATTCACAAATACATGGACATATTCCTTATCTTTTTGATATAACACTATATGCATATTTTCACAAAAAAAGTGCCATAAATATTCTTGTATAAATTAAGAACACGCATACAATACCAATCACAAGATTTGATACTTTAACACGAATATATTGAAAATTAAATTATCTGCACGAATACCTTTTACCCTAACTATGTCTGTTTGGTATTGAAATAACAAACAAAATTATTAGTTTTACCTTTCGAATACTATAAAATTTTATGTATAGAAATTTTATTATTATTTTTACATAAAAACTTTAAATATTTACATAAATTATCTATATTTTATAAACAAAAAGATTTACTTCTGGGCTTATCTAATAAAAACTAACCGGAATTTTATATTTAATTACCTATTGTGAATTTGATATAAGACAATTTTTTCTTTGGCAAAATGTAACTATACTATAACTTTAGATGAAATATCCGGTGCATATATATTTCGGTTTTTTCTCTTTTAATCCATTTAAGTTGTTTATCACGCTCTATATAAAAAAAAATAGAAAATCGATCAAAATAAATGCAATTAAACACTAAATTGTTGATATTAATGGTTAAGTTTCATTTCAGTGATTATCGGATGTACTTGGTCAAATACAAACGCTAAATTTCGATCAAGATATTAATTCTAAACTATAAAATAAAAAAAAAGTAAACACTATAATTATCTCATTAAAAATAGCAATGATTAAATGGACTTTTCGGGTTTTTGTATTTTTAAATAAAACTCAATATTTGCCTCTACATAGAAAAGGCAAAAATAAGTTTAAATGGAATTTTATTTATGTAAAATACAACAAATAAAACTATAGATCTTATAATTAAACACTGAAATTTTTGATTTACAAGATTATTGAACACCTTTTAACTGGTTTTATCCCCAAACCTTTATAACATTATATTGCTCAAAATATGTTGGAACAAAAGAATTCTCTTATCTGCTTCCTTTCGCAGGATGATTAATATATTTTTACATATTTATCTTATTTTTTGTATGTTTAGTGGCTTATTTATTGCATATTTTCAGTAGTAATTTTATTGAATATGCAAAAAAGAGCATAAAAAAGTCTTTCGAATGTTTTTTCATGCTTTTTTACATTTTAATTGTTCTAAGAATAAAAATAATTTATTTTCGCAAAAATCTTAATTATAAAATTATTTATACAACATTTAGTGATCATAATAGAAGTTAAAATAATTATGTCATATAATTTCAGATAACTTTTTATTCGGTTATTCTAAAATATGAATTCAAGTGCTTTTATATTTAATAAAATATTATAGAGGTAAATTCAAAGGAATAGCAATTATTAAAATTATTTATCTATTGCATGTAAATAAAAAAGTCATCTTGTATAGATTTTATTAATTGAATATTGCTGAAATTTGATTAAGCATAAATCTCAAAATAAAAAAAGGTTTTAATCATATCACATGAACTATTTTTTGGATCCATGCAGTACGTATAACATATAAAAAACGAATATTTTGCTTGATATACTCATATAATGAGACACATAACACACCTTGTATTATAAAAGTATAATTGTATCATACTCTTATTAATTACATTATTGAATTACATAAAGTTTTATGTATAAAAAAAATCACTTTTACGATTTATATAGATTAAAATTTTGTATGAAAGAAAGCTTCAAAATTATATCAGTCACATCTTTGTATCCAGTTTAAGTATGTTATAAGTGGTTTTAAGTTTCACTTCGATAATAAAATATAATATAAGTGCGACAAAAATTTATTATATTTGATTAGTTTAAAAATCCAACATAATATATAAAATTTTAAAATTAATTTTCAATCATCAAATTGTATCTTGATATAAAAATTCTTATCAAAAAACAATTTTATTATTTTTAAGAGAACGTCAAATCTTTAATCTTTCAAAAACGCTTAAAATTTTCTATATGTCGTATTCTACCATCTTAAATTTTTTTTTTATATTTAAAGACTTATTTTTGTTTCCAGAACTATTTTGGGTCGCATATTTATCTTAATGTTTTACTATTGTGTAATTTCAATCTTAGTTCACTGACCAATATATTCTAATAAATTTAATTGTCATCGAATTTAATGATAAATTGCGATGAATTTTTCTTATTTGATATCAAAAATGTTATGATTGTATTTTTTATTTCCTAATAGTTAAGCAAATATTGTTAATCCGGAAACATAAGTCTAATATCAGAATATCTGCTTAATTATAAATTTTGATTCTGCCAATGGGTTTTTGTATGCTTTTAAATCTGCAGATGTGCTTTCTATAATTTGATAAGTTTTAATTTTTATCTAGAGTTGAAAAAATTTGATAAATATTTTTTTTTATCCTATAGACTGTTTTTTATCTTTTATTAACCACTAGGACGCATCAAAAATCCATTCCAAAAAAAATTCAATGATTTTATTCTAAACTAAAATTAAAGACAATATAAATGCTTTATGAATATATAAGATTCAACGATTAGTTAAATTTGAGATGTGGAACAATTAATCATGAAGATAATATAAATTTTAACAAAATCCTTGAAGAATCGTACCATCTTAGAATACATATACCATTTCTTCTTTGATCTCGGGTTTCTATTTGTCGTTAAAAATATAAAAGCCTGTGTATAGATTCCTGTTAGAGAATTTCCAAACATATATTTGTGGCATACAGTGCCTTGGCTATAATTAAGGCTATGATAGACCTTCGCACAAATTTATGAATTATAGTACCTGGAATAACTTTGGAGCATCAAACAGAACTATAGTTAAAGTTTTTTTTTCCAAAATGTTGATGAAAAAACCTAGTAATATGACCACATGTTTCTACAATGCCAAAATAATCTTTCCTGTTTGTAGGGGAAATCTTCGTTGCGATTATCATTTATAATTCAGCTTGGTTTATCGACTATATCTATTGATTTTGAATCACACAATACTCTATTATAGGTTTTTTTGTGAAATTTTTTTCTATCGGAAGATTTTTGTGTTTTTTTTATGACTTGATTATTACCGATTATAATAGATTCATGTATTTTTGTCTTTTTTTTGCAATACATAGTTAATTAACACACTTAAAGCATGTTATAAACGTATACTACTGTCTTCGAAAAAACCAACGTATCCACATTGAAATGAATACTATGGATTTGATGTAATTTCTTAATCTCACAATCACGCAAATTTATCTATTAATTTTTTTGTATTATTATTTTGTTGGCTATATTCACCACATAGAACTTGTATTTTTATGAACTTTTCACATATAAAAAATGGTATGATGATAACCTGTTTGCGTTATGAAAGATTCGTTTAATCATTCCTCTCGATTGCAGCAATTTGATTTTGGATACTATAAATTGTGTACGAAATTTTTGTATAATTAAATTAATTTTTTTTTACGGGTTATTGACTTTGTTCCCTTATTAAGTTTTACAAACAAATAATTTAAAATTGGAAAACAATAATTTTGAAAAAATAAACATTTACTAAATTGCTTTTATTTGTATTTTAACAAGTCCAGGTCTATTCTTACATTTTTCTGTTTGGTATGGAGCTGTTTGCTTTATTTCAGCCCGATTTTCGCGATAGTATTTTTTGTGAAATTGGATATATAATAAGTAAAAAAATAAAGAGTGATATATCTTCACATTTTTGAATGTATTTTATAACAAACAATATTCATCTGCACATCCGGATCTATCATTGAATTGACAAAAATGAACTTCTATAGAATCATAATTTAAGCATTAGAATTTCTATCTGACACAGCAATTCACCAGCCTTTCAACCAAAGCAAACATAATTTAAATATCTAAAAAATCTTTCTTGTATATCAATACGTATCGAACGTTGTCTAAGTAAATTTCACTACAATTTTCGTTTTACTCTTATTTCAAAGATTTAATAAGATTCGTTCTACATAAATCAACAGGTGTTTGTAAAAATATTAGTGATCTGATATCAGTTTTTACTAAAAAATTTTCCAATTTTATACATTTAAAAGCTAAAAGTATCAAATTTTAAGCCCATATACAATATGTTCTAGGTATATAAAAACCTTTATTCTCCTTTCAAAGTTTTTTATTGCATGAATAGAGACGATTTGCGCCTTAATAAAATTATTTCTGCTTTTAGTATTGTAAACATTTGCTGCTATATCTATTAAACGCTCAATCACTTTCATTGCATATATTTTCATATGTACTTACCCAGAATTTATATTAAAAGATCTTCATACTGGCATTTTTAATAATGTAAAAATAAAATTTAATTTGCCATTATCGATTTGTGAGTGGTGTATTTGAAAACCGGATGACCAGAGCAAATCAAACTATTATATTGGTTTTAAGATATGAGTAAATACTATATTCGAATATCTATTTTTTAATATATTAATTTTGTCTATAATTGTTGAATAAAAGTGTGGGTAATTTTAAATAACTTGAATTTTTTAAATTAATTTAAAAAATCTTTTATTTATATAAAGCTTTATATATGATCGATTTTTTTGAATAATTTACTTGTGGTAACACGTGATTGCCCTTTCATAACTGATATGTGAAATAAGAATAAATCATTAAATTATAAACGATATTAATATGAATATTTTTCTATTAGATAAATATTTATCAAATATCGTTTATAATTATCTATTACTAAGCTGACAGGAATTTGTTGATGATTTGGCGTGCTATAAACTATCAAAATGATTTTTTGTTATTTTTGTATGAAAAGATATTACAAAGTATATATTAGAACTTACATAGACACTTAAAGGTATGTTACTCCCTTTTAAATATATTAGAATCTTTACAATTAACCACTGTTATTGTTGTTAATCCTAAAACACTTATTAAAAAAAAACTTGTATGAAGGACATAAAATTATATACCGACCTCATAGAGTTGGGTCTACATTCTAGTTGGAAATATAGCATGTAATTTTTTATATAAAGCAACTATTTTATCGCAAGAGAATTGATTTAGTTAATATTCAAATTTTATTTGTGAATAATAACTTTAAGAAATTTTATATATTATTATTGATGTTGAAAGGTTATAAATTAAAGTAAAAACGTAAAAACTTATGGATTTTTGTCATTAATAAAAAATAAAAATTTCACTTTATATTCTAGTTAATAGATTGTATGCTTAATAAAACTGATTAATCGAAATAAATTACATATAGTAAACGAATAGCATCAATATATCCTGGTATTTGCATTTGAAATGGTTATATATATTAGAATTTGTTTTTCTAATATTAATGTACGCTTTCAATATATGGTGGATAAAAAAACGAATCCTATACTCACTTCTAGAAATTTTTTGGGAAAATATTCTGTTTCAAAAATTTTTTTATCGTCATGTGATGCGGATTCACGTGATGAATGGGTAAAAATGATATAAAAAACAGTTTATTAGATTAAAATATATTTCTTCATAAGAGATCAAAACTTGTAGTTCATTAAAAAAGACTAATTTTGCAGAAAGCTGTATTTTTTTCTAATTAGACTATAACGCCGGAAAAATATACTATAACCAATGATTAAAAATCTATGATAAGTCCAACGAAAAATTATACATATCAATTATAAATATCGGTTTGAATCTTTAATTAAAATATAGTATAAACATAATTTTAATGCAAGATTCATTCTTACTTATATCCAAGGACAAAAGAATGTTTATCTCTTTAAATGTTAATCCAAGTATTTTGAATTATCTGACCCCCATTTTAAGGATGAAAGCCTATGTAATGACACCTTCAATTATTTCGTTCAAATACAAGAACGGAACCATAACTGCAACCGATATGCAAGGCTCATATGGTAGTCTTTCTAAATTTGACACATTGACAAGAACATTCAAGCTTGGAACCAAAACGATTATATCTTATACGGGGGAATACTCTGATATCATGTATCTCCATAAAGCTCTACGATATGAAATAATGAAGGACGGTATTGATATTGAGGCAAAGGGAATTCATAAGATCATTCAAAGAGTTTTATATTCAAGAAGATCACAAATGAAACCATTAAATGTAGGAGCAAATGTCATTGGATATGAGGCTGATGTAAAAGAAGTAACATGTGATTTTAGTCCATCACAAGTATGTTCGCAGAGCAGTGATAATACACACTTCCTCGGAAATGTTAATCGCATTGGAAACTTCTTCTATTCCGATGTGATTTGTACAGGATTAGGTGCTTATATAACCACACCTTTTATTCGAGAAAAAGTCGAGGGAAAGATTGATCAAATCAGCAGGGAAGATGCAATCAAAATTATTGAAGAGGCAATGCGCTTATTGATTTACAGAGACTGTTCTTCTATGAATAAAATTCAAATCGGGTATGTTGAAGATGAAGATTGTAATGTTTCTGAACCATATGAAATCAATACGTCTTGGGAGTTAGGAAGAAACACTTTTGATTGAAAAATAATTAGGTGCAAATAAACATCATTCAAGAAACTCGTTTTGTATTTTAAAAAAATTTCTAATGCTTTATTGAAAATTATTTTTCAGAATTTAATATTATCAAAAAATCTTTAAATTGATTCAAAACAATTTATATTTTTTTATAAAACGATCATAATAGAATCCACCTACAAATTATATAATTGCAATGATATTTTAAAGATAGTAGCATCACGAAACTTTACTCTTTGCATCAACCATATTATATAAATGGATCACTCTCAAACCCTTCTTTATAGTATTTATTTTGCAGCACACATTTCTGGGTTTACTAAAGAAGCAAGTTTATGCTTCTTGCAGAGCAGAATATATTTCTTTGGGAAAAAAAACTAATATTTTAGCATATAATGGCCCATGGATATAAATTTCTCTACAAATATAAAAAAATTTCAAGCTATGTTCACACAAATGAATATTTCAATAGAAAGAAAAAAAAAACTTAATTTTTACGCAGAATAATATTAAAATAGCAAAAGAAAAGACTAGGCCCCTTTATAAAGAGATTATGTGCATGAATTAGTTGGAATAAAGTTTTATTTTTGAAATAGAAGAATAAATAAACATTCTATGTCTTTTTATGAATATTTATTTCATAGAGTAATAATAATATTGCGCTATTTGGAATAGATTTTACTATTATTGACAATAGATTTTACTATCTTTGACAATAGATTTTACTATCTTTGACAATAGATTTTACTATTATTGGCAATAGATTTTGCTATTATTGGCAATATTAGCGAAAAATTCTGAAATGGATAAAGAAGCAATGCTATATTGTGAACTTAAAATAGTTAACCATCAACTAAACATTCAAAAAACATTAAATGTTTTAAAGTGTATCAAGTGTCATAAATATGTATAAAAAATATATATAATATTTTGGGTTTGAAACAAGCTCGATCCTTTTAATATAAAGCCTGATACATGCAATATGTAAAATAAGTCATTTTATTGGCGGGAACGGCGATAAAATACGAAATTGATATTTTTGTATCGAAAATTGCCAGATTAACGTGTAGGTACAAATGAAAATTTTAGTTTTAACATTTTTTCCTTCGAAATTTTAGTTTATTTTTCTTGCTGATACAGTATATAGATCTTTAAGTCTTTTATCAATGAACTTGGTCTTTAATATTTTTAAACTTTGCAATAGAATACATCAAAATATTGATTGCGTTTCTCGCTGAAATAATAAATATATTGCTTACTTGAAATTTTTAGATCGAGTAACACAAAATTTGGATGGTTTATTTTCGTAATTACTTTGTTATAGATTCGTTCTCGCTGTCACAATGAATGAATTAATTGCATTTTCACTTTTTAGCAATGGAGTTCGTGTAAATGGTTTTTAAATTATATTATAAATCAGTTAAAATGCCATTATTGATTTATTTATTACAGTTACAATCATTATTTCCTTATATATTATTTTTTTGTGTTGTAAAACTTTATATTTTCAAAATTTATCCATTAAAAGCTTCAAAGGCTAGGGTGTATGTATTTCAGATATGGTGGATTAAATTATTATTTTGTATATTTTCATTCCTTTTGGTAATATACATATTTTTCTTGTTTCAACTTTAAGATATAAGTGTAAGAAACTACACAAAATATATGAATTTCAAATTATCTTGATTAAGATTTAACTTTGCGATCATTTTTCTTGTGTCAAAAAGATACAACATATAAAATTATAGCATACATGAAATAGGCAAGCAGATATGGTTTGGATAATAAAAATTTAACTGCTGTATTATAAAAACGGTCAAATGGCGTGACCTATAATAAAAAAACAAAAAACGCTTTTGAATTGAAAAAATTTGCAAGAAAGATTTTTATTAAAATTATTAGGAAATCATACTGATAAAAAATACATATAGACGCTTTAGAATTCCTGTTCAACTAAAAAAAAGAACGAGTCATGTGTTAAAAGTTGAATCAGGGGGAAATTTTAGTAGTAATTAATTCTCTAATAGTAATATTTTGGATTATAAACCCACATAAAAAATCTGAAGTTTATGCGGTTAGATATAGTTTTATTCCGCATTGAAAATATATACTTAGATGAGAAGTTCTTAAGCACTAAATAAAAAACTGGCGTATATAAGAACTATAAAATAGAAAAAAAAATTCATTTATTTACTCCGTACATAGAAATTACAGTAAAAACGTGGTTCAAATCGAAGAAGTTCTTTTTACAAAAATTATATAGCATACATGATGAATCTTAAATGTAATTATAGTTTGAGGAAAGTATATGAGAAAACCATAGACATAAAACAAATCTTAACCCTAATATCACATGTTTTTTATTTATATATCAGCCAAAAACTCTACAAAATACATAAAAATTGACCTTATGTTCGTACCGTCACAAAATATTAATATATTAATGGATATTTTGTTTGATTTATTTATAGAAGCTTTTATGTGTGTGAAAAAAATACTTTTTAGGCATATTACAAATTAAAGATAAAAATTTCTAATGATTTTATTTTGAGATATTTTAAGCTGACTAAAACACACGATTCGTGTATTCTGTAGAATATATTAAGCAAATAATACTACAAAATTTTCATGTATTGCAAATTTATAGAATGAGAATAAAATTTTTAAAAATAAAAACCTTTAATATTCATTTTGAAGGCACGAAATATTTGTTTTTTGCAATCGGTATCGAGAATCGTGTGAATATTTAATTAAACTTAAAATAGACCGATAATTCTTAACTCAAAAAAGGTATTCTATTCTTGCTAAATGAAAATTAAAAATGCATACAGCAATAAAAGATTTAAAAAAATTTCAATTTTTTTTTTCAACATATAAAAAACGGAATTTATCGCTGTTAACGCGGTTTCTTATAAAAAAAAGCCACTTTGCATCAAATTAGTGACCTTTAAATGTTTAAAACTATGAAATTTAAATATAAATTTATTTGATATCATAAACATTTCGTTTTGTATGGTGGGATGTTATTGTAAAATAACCCATATACAGAATTATCTTAGCTGAATATATAAGGCTAATTTTAAAAGAATTTTCATGCAATTATAACAAGGTTTTTTTGGTTTTTAGGCATAGGCACTAAGCAAAAATATACTTCGTTACTTTAGACCCCTGAGCAGGAATAATAAATGGTAAAATAGTGTTTTTTTTATGGGGGCACAAAAACATGCTTGGAAATAATTTATAGCAAAACAAGAATATATTAATAGGAAGAGCTTTATAATTTACCATATGCATTATTTTTTATTCCAATATCACAATAGATGGAAAAATAATGGGTTCAAATTATATATGAACCACCCTGAAAGCTCTATATAGATTAAAAATAAAATTTTGAATATTTTTGCTTGAACTTAAACGCACTATTGGCACACTTTATACAAATTGGTGGCATAAATACCTGAAATATAATATAAATTTTGATCTAGGTTCTCTTAGGAATAATTGACCATATAATTTATACAAAACTATTATATTCTTCAAGGTTATATTTTTATTTAGATCGAATGTTTAGCTAAACTTTTATTTGGATTATTATTAGCTGAAACAAACTCGTATCAACCTATAGCTTTTTTTATGATGCATTTTTCGGCATAAAAATCCGAAACCTCCGATCATTATTTTTTCATTTGCTTATAAATATTTTGAAATAAGGAAGAAGGGTTTATTTTATATGGGAAACATCTTGACTATTAATCAATTGAAAAAAATGCTAAAGCAAATTTTTATGTACAATACAACTTTATTTAAAATTATAAATGAACATAATCTTTTTTATTTCATCTTCGAATTCCTCTGCTAAACATAAACACCTAGGAACTGTATTTTCCCAAATCTAAATTAAATTATAGCCTAAAGTCTATTTTTAAATGCTTAAATGGCTTGTTCATACACACAGATAAATTAATCACACAAATATTTTTATTGCCTGGCTTTATCATAGCTAAAATCGTTTTACTCTAAAGCATTAGGTCTCCTATGTCCAGTATTATGATTTAATATAATATTTTCATGGCTTGTATAAAATATCAACATTAAAGTATCATTTATTAATTTATTTCCTCTATTAAGCAACGAGTGACTTTATCATTTTAATTAAGCATAATTTGGGGTGTATTTGTTGTGTTTGGCGATAAAATTATCCCAGTCATAAGTATTTGTACTTTTAATTTGTCTTAAATATCAAAAAAAAGAGCTGAACTCATATTTAAACTCAAATATCTTTGAAATACATATAAGGTCTAAGAATTGATCAATAAAATTATTATAAGAGGATGTCCTGCATTGCTATTTGATTACTTTGAACAGACAGGTAAATGAAATTGACGCAAAAAATTGTATTTTAGCACTGCACGAAAAACATATAAAAATAACCTTATTTATTAATTACCGCATGGGATTATATGCAAAAAAATCCATTCATATTGCGTCGAAGAATATATTCTTCGCATTTTTCAAGCCTTAAGTCAATAGATGTAAGAAAAACAAAACTGAATACTTTCCCTATATTATACTATTTTTCTAGTCTCAAATCACAATTCGAAAAATTTTTATCCCTGTAATTTTCTCTTCAAGTTCATTCTAGTTTCTCTTAAGAAGATAATAAAATGGTATTTTTACAATAGAAATTTAAAAAAGAAAAAAAGACATACAAAGGCATTTTTTGGCACACTATAATGTAAAAGATATCCCAGACAATTTTTTAAAAATTTATTCACTTAGAAAAATTATTTAAACAAATTTTGGACGTAAGTAAATCAAAAATATATAAATATCCCGAAATTGTGATCAATAATATTATAAATATAGGATAAAGGATTTTTACATTATTTTAAACAAAAATAAAAAAAATTGGAAATAAATAAAAACATATCAGCTTTGAATAATTTTAATAAAAAAAATTACACTAGTTCGATATTTAGCTCCAAATGCAATGAGCATAACTTTCTAATTTTATGATGAAGTCAATGTCATTTAAATTTTAAAGAGGCTAATAACATTTTTTTAATGCATCGGGACAGTAATTTAAAAGCTTTTTTTCTCTCTACATAAAGTTAAAACCTATGCAAAAATACGACATGAATATATTATATAAAAAACATAAATCATCCTAGTATATGAGAAAATAACACATTCTTTATTAGGAACTTTATTTATGTTGTGTAATATTTATCTGCTTTCTCATGTTATAAAGGGTCATTTTATAATCTAATATAGAAAAAAAATATCTGAACATTTGCTTAAATTTTATTGTATTGATATCCACAAAACCGACTCAAGTTGTCTAGAAGATGCTCATAAACATATATTATAATCTTTTAAGTATATTTTGCATATTTATTATTTAAAAAAGATTTCAGCATTATATTTGCATTAAAAAACTATGATTTTTTAATAATGCTTTGGTCTGATATGTTCTTTAAATTTTTATTTCTACCCATCCACTTTTTTTTCGCGACAAGAAAATTTCCTTTGGTTCAAATATTTAACTTGCATTTGATTTCATTTGAAATTAATTTTTAAATCGTTGGAAAAATTAAATGAACTTTAACGCATTGATATAATAAGAGAAAGGTGTAAAAAATCTTGGTAAAAAGTTATAAAATTTTTCATCATACATTTTAGCATCAAATTATATTAGAAGAAGTTTTCAACATGATATAATGCTTATTCAACAAACTAAAAAGAAAAAGTGCTTTTCAAAAAAAATATAGCTCAGTTTAAATTTGAAAAAAAGTTGAAAAATTTGCCATGTAAAAGACAAACTTATTTTCAAACTATTTTATAATTTAAATTATATTTTTTCGTAAATAGATCATATTGGTTAAACCTAGTGACATTTACTGGTGTTCTTTTTTTATTTTCTTAAGATTACATTGGATAAAGTTAATGACTTGTTTCTAAATCTGTATAGATGATTTATTATTTTTTTATCTAAAAGCAATAATTTATATTCATTCTACAATTTTTTCATTTTGGCACATCAATTTAGAAATTTTAGGAGTAATCACATTTGTATCTCTCAAGCGGAAAATCTGCACCGATCATATATCTCTTTCGAATCTTTTATTTCAAACATATTTAAATAATACATATTTTTTCAAGAGTTTAAAGCTACCACCTTGCAATAACTACTATAAATTAAAGCATAAGAATCATTATCCCATATGATAGTTTAATGGTTGTTCAAAAATATAAAAAATGCTCTACTATTTAAAATATTAGAATTCCGTACATATAATATTTAAGCGCCGTAAATTGGATATATAATCGGTTACTTATTTTAAATAAATTCATTAAAATTTTTTTTAGAGAATAAAGTATGGTTGGATCAATTAAAATGTAATCATATCATATATTAAAAACCAGAGGGCAAATAAACTAACATGCTAGGTTATATATGTAGCCACACTGTAGTTTTAAGCTGATAAACTACAATTATCGGCAGAAAAATTATGAATAAGCAACATAAAAGAATAGTATAAATAATGTAAAATTCTTCTTCGTGTGTAATTTTATCTTAAGAAATCTCTAGTTTGTTAAATTTTTGATATGTATCACAATCACAAAATTTTGCGAAGATGAAAGATTAATTATTTTATTGCGCAAAAAAAGGAAATAAAAAATGGTATAAATGAAATATAAAAAGAGCCGAAATATCGATAATAGGTGAGCATATATAACCCTTTGACATTACAACTGGAATCCCTTTCCTTTTTAAATAGATAATACTAGTTCTAAGCAACACGCACATTTATAAATTCATCCATAAAAATATTGGTATTTGTTTATAAAATTTTTTTATCTGTAATTTAATAAAAAATCTTTTTTTTTCGTTTTAATTTTTATATAAACCCTTAGAATCTATCACATATTGCACATGAAGCATTGAATAGTGTAAATATTTGACTTGAAAAATTCAATTTAAATAGTTAAAGATTCAAATACTCATAATATAAGACAGTGATAAATTACCAAACTGGTAATTAATGCAACATAGCTGCACAGAATATGAGTAAAAACTGTTAGGCAGACCATCAGTGAAACAAATCACTCAGCTTTAAACATACATATGATTTTGGCGCTATAATAACTTGAATATATTTTCAGACACAAGTTCAAGTAATATAACCATTATTCGTACAATGAATGCAGCCAGAAGCCGTGAAAAGTTAGAGTATTAAAAATAAAATTGTTTAACCCTTGATTCTCGCAATAATCAATCATTATTTATCGTAGAAAAATAACATCAACACAATGATATATCTATTTTTATGTGTCAGCTTCGGATCCAGAGCTCTCCACGATCAAAAAGTATGTTTTACCCGGTAATTCTTTATAAATTCCAACTAAAAACCACGGTTTTAATGTAAGATATAAATAAGATGGTGTATTTTTATCGACAGTAAAATGAATGGGTCTCTATGTTCGTAATAAAACGTGAATAAAAGCTAAGGTATTAAATATTTACAATTTATTTTTTCATTATGTAAAGAACTCAAGATTTTTATTTTCACACAGTAAGTGGGGCAATATTGCAAAAAAAAATTATTCTTTAAAGATAGACATTTACTAATTTTTATGCATATAATATACATATCTCTTGTATCTATGAAGATAACACTTTTGATATTATTTTTAAATTTTTATAACAAAAGCAACCTTTTAAATTTTATATAAATTCGAGTTTGATATATCATAAAATATAGGTGAATTTAAATCTGGAAATCTGTTTTTCTTTACGATAGAAGACCAAGAAAAAATGAAAATCTGAGTTCTTACTATGTCTGAAGATAAAATTATAGGGGTTTAGCTTCAATGCTCAAGCGAATTTATATGTTGTAAGATTAAAATACAACATTGGGTTCTAGTACACTATTTCGTCAATATAAATAAAAGAAATAAACACCAGCTTCATCGCATAAATCAGTTAAGTACATCATTGCTCACAAAATTCTGTTTATACAGCTTTTATTATTATATAGTATATAGTCGAATCTGTAAAGAGATATTTTAAAGTAATTATGTTTTATTGTCTAATTACTTTGATTCAATTTAAGTCTGCGACTGTGAAAAATTTATATATTCGAAAAAAGTTGAAAGAGAAATCAATACTGCATAAAAAAAACATGATCGTCTTAAATTGGTAAGAACGTATGTATTTAAAATAGCGTATATTAAATGTGTCAGAATATAAGAATATTATTCTGATAATAATATTTTAATGAACATAATACGATAAACTAAAAAAAGGGTTGTATTTTTATGTATAAAGTATTTTCAATCATCGATAATGTCTTTTTTAGGGGCATAAAAAGTAATATCATATTCAAAATTATTTTTAACCTTCAATATATCTATAGAATTAGCATTCGATGATCTTAAAATTACAACAATAACTGGTGTTTTTAAATAAATTATTTCTAAATTTCTAACGTTAAGGCAACAAAATTGTTATTTATAAAATTATTTCTGATTTTATAGCCAAATCAAGCATATTATCGTCTATTTTTAAAAAAATGTTATATATACATATCATATGTGAATAAATTTTTTTTATCATTTAAATTATTATTTATTCTGCAATACGTGTCTCTTGTTTTTCCAAATCCAAAAATTTAAGTTTATAACTTTTAAGCCCCTGGTCAAAATGTAATTATTATCTTGAACTATTTTTTATAAGTTTTTGTGTTTCTCTTATATTTTACTTGTTTTTGTTGATTTTAATGAAGTTTAATTTGTATATTTAATATTAATTACAATAGATCAGAACGCTAGATAAGCTTTTCTCGCGTAAACATATATTTAAAAAGTTATATCGAAATCAAATCATTATAAAAAATGTCATTTTATATAATTTTAGGAAATAATATGGTTATTGACCATTATTACAAACCTTGGCATTATTAAAAACCCTTGAACTACCAGACCTCGAAATTTGCAGAGGTGTTGAAGAAGAGAAGATACCCGAAAGTATAAATACGCTGTGCCCTCAGGGAATTAAGCAAGTTGCTCGAGAACAAAAACTATAACTATAATTATAGATTAAATTTAGCCCATAAATAAAAAAATACGAATTGACCATTATTAGTCAAAAAAAATAAGTGTAAATATATAAAATATTTCATATTGATCCTCCATGATGGCATTTATGATTCTCTGCAATTAAAGTGTTATTCAAAATCACATCTTGAGATTTACAATCGCATGAAGCAAGCTTTAAATGGGTTTGATTGGATCAAGATAGTATTTTATGCTACAACGAACTTTTTTAGTTCAGCATTGACAGTGAAATTTTGGCTTTAAAGCTAAAAAACATGTGATGAATACCATATATATACTTTTATATTAACCATTATCAATATTTTTTCATAAAATACCTAGCATTAAACAGTCCGTAAATTAATTTGGGAAGAACATCTTCCCAAATTTTTATATTTGAAATCTATATTTTATCTAGTGTAAATCAGTTTGTATTTTATAAGATGGTTGGATCTTGTTTGACTAAAGGTTTTAGAAATATTTGTTGCATGTAAAATCATGATTTTCCATTTCAGTCGATTTTTGTTCATTAAAATAAATTATGTTGAGTTACAATATAAATCTGTTTAAAACTTGATTATTATAACAAATTTCTATGTGTTTACAAAGCAAATATTCTTTTTTTATTGAACAAACGCTAAAAATACTAATTCAAGTATATTTTTAATTTTTGTTTTCCAGGAAAGCGTCCATTTTTTATTTATTCCTACATAACACATTATTAAACATATTCATACATGGATTTTTCAAATTTAAAATATACTAATAAATTGTATCTGGTGGTTTATAAGATTAATTTTAAACACTTTTTTCTTCTTATATGTTATAATGTGCATTTTGTACACTTTTTTCTATAAAGTTATTAAAAATATAACTGAACTTTTACCCTTTACGTGTTTAGTCATTTCTTCGAATTTGGGAAAGGCTTTAATTTAACCTATAAATACACAATAAGTTGAGAAAACAAGCCTATAAGAAAAATAAATTCAGCTTAATACATTGTTCTGTGTTGAAATTGATTTTTAAATATTAATTAAAATGGAGTGAAATGTAATAAAAGAAATAATTTAGAAGTGATGATGTAAAATTGGTCTTTTTAATTCTTTCATGCTTTTAAATACTATAAATTCACAATTTTTCTATGTCTAAAATCTTTTACTAAATTTTAATGTGGAACTATGACGATCAAAAATTATTTATAATAAAATACTTTATTTCTTATTTAAAAAATTAAATTTGTACTTAAGAATAAAAATTCAGAAAATTACGAAGATTAAAACACAAGAACACTACACGCGATGGGGATTTATTATTTATTTAATAGGGAAATTGTTAATTTGTTTATTTTAAGCTTAAACATGAACATATTATTATATTTTACTTACACTCTAAATACAAAATGAGAAAAATCCAATACATCTTTGTTTTCACTTTCTTCCTGGTTTTCCTTCCAAATAATGGAAAAGTCAAAGGTTATATCATTGTCTTGAGTATTATCTTCCCTATAACATGAAATTTTGCGTTCTTTTATCTTATTTTTAACAAAATTAATTATTTCTAATATTGTCTCATTCGTTTCGAGGGACTCTTGATTGCGTTTTAAGAAATCAGAAGCAGCTTCTGCAAGTATTTCATCGAGATAAATAGCGATAATTTTATCATGAATACATTTTGTATATGGTTTTGCCTGAATCAGTTCAAAAATATTATTTATCAAATTAGTCCTCTTAATGCCATAATATCTATCTCCGAATCTATTTAAAAAGCATGGAAAGCATTTTTTAAGATCTACACATCTACATTGAGTTAAAATTGTCGCGCATATTTTCCTAAAAGCTGCTTGAATGTTGTCAAATATAGCCTCTTCATGTATAGCAATACATTGATATGTATATAAAACATAACTCTTTGTAATATCGCAATTATTATTTTGTATCTCTAAAATAATATCTATTCCACTATATAAATGAGGATCTTTTAATTTTTCATTCATAGAATCTGTTGGTGTAAAGCAACATGATGATCCTACCCAAGTTCTTTCATATTCTTTGAAATCAAAAAAATACAAAAAATTGTGGATTGAATCAACTTTCTCAAACAAAAGCTGCTTATTTGATACTTTTATAGACTTTACATAACATTCCTTCTTTTCGATAAATAAAAAAAGTTCATAAAAAAATCTTCTGTATGTGTTAGACCTTTTTTTATAGGATGCACCAAAGGTTTTAAAACCATCTATACAGACTTCACCCTTCTGTTTCCGATATTTAAATTTTGGGGACCCAAATTTAATTTCTTCTTTGTATATTCTTTTTATATTTTTAATGCTATTTATTCCATGATAAAATTCGATAATGAATTCTTGTATGAATTTAGAGAAATTTCTCCTATAGCATTTTTCTATCTCGCTCGTGTCAAAATGATATATTTCAAGTATTTTTTCTACCGATTTATCTCTATTAAGTCTAAATATAATCCCACATTTGTAAACTATCTTTCCTTCATCTTGAAGCAAAAAATTGATTGGTGAAACTTCGTCTGATTTATTTGGGCCTTCTATATTAGCTTTTATAATAAAATTTTTATTTATCATTTTTATATCCCAAAATTTGTCTCTCATATTCATATTAAAACAACCCATTAAATTTATATTTGCATCAAACCAATCTGTCTTTTCTTCTCTGTTAAATTTTATTTTCTCGTGAAAAATCTGAAAGAAAGTATAATCTTTATTTGGTTGTGACTTTTTAAGCAAAAAATATTTTATGAATTCTAGTTTTTCTAAGGAAACAAAACCGAATATAAAAGTCTGATTCATCATTTTTTTTATATCATCTGTTCCCAAGATAGAAAAATTCTCATTTCGTTCATCTATTTTCCATACAAAATTTTCAAAACCAGTTTTATATTTACTTTTAATAATTTTTTCGTTGATATTTGCATTTGGTAAATAATTTTCTAGTGATTTTACACCTTTTTTTAAAATTTCTTTTTTACTTGATAGACTTAGGTTGTAAAGGGTCTTTAAAACTATATTTCTTGTATCTTCAGGTGAATTTATGTTCTCCGTTAAACCGTTTGAAACAAGCAAATCAAAAATGATTTTTTCCAAAATAGGTATTTTTTTGAAAAAAAATGGAAGAGCTTGATATTCTCTTCTTTTATATATAAAACACCTTCTTATATTTTCGACCATCATTTTGACGGACAATAGCAAATTATCATTTATTCTTGATTCCGAATCATCACAGAACACAAATAGATCAAAGGAAGAATCTACGAATTCTGAGATTTTAATAATATTTTTATCTGTAGATTTCGTAATATTCGCTAGATTTTGTTCCGAATAAATACAACCGGATCTTGTAGAACATAATTGAAAATTTATTTCATTAAGATGCTTCACATTAGATTCAATTGGAGCCGTATTGAAAGCTGAAAAACGAATCAAGTTTTCAATATCTTCTATTATATTTTTTGTGGGATTCGGATAGCAGGGCTCGCTGGGATACAAATCATTAATGGCCGTAAAAGGCAACATTGGCGAATCATATTCACGTGCAAAATCTTCGATGAAATCTATTGCATTTTCTTTTGGCACACTTATGCAAAACGAAAGATTTTCTGATGAAATTCTGCTACTCTCTTTATATTCAATTTCAAAAATATCTGATAGTGTCTTTATTTGTGCATTTCGAATTGTTTTATCTTCAACCGTTGCAATTTCTGCGGATTCAATACATGCTAAAAAATAAATGAAAACCAACATAATTTTTCAAGCTAATAATTCTTCCTATTAACATGTTTTATATAAAAAGTAAATTGAAATTCCTTTATTTTGATTAATTAAAGATCATTTGTGTTTAATTAGTCAATTTTTTATGGTATCATTCATATTCAATTCTTTTAAATTATCAAAATATAAAATATTTATGGTAAATTTATTGTAATAAATGGCATATTTATAAAAATTTAAATTCCTCAATATTTTTTTATATGTTAATACCATGACCCTATAAAGATGACTTGGTCTTACAAGCAGAAAATAATATATTTTTTATTTTTTTTTGTTTATTAATAGATTTTTAATTTTTTTACAAATATCACAATTGCAAAAAATAAATCAATACATATCTAGATTCATGAATAGTATTCTAAATATCTTATATATGTTTATTAAGTTGAATTCTTCTTTTTGCAATTATAATATTCAAATTTTGATTTTAAATCTATTGAGTAAGTTTAATTAGATAATTATACTTTTCTAATGATAGTTTTTAAATACTTTGACAAATTTATAAGTTTTTACGATAAATATGCTATTTTTTGTTTTTATGATCTGTATTTTGCAGATATAAGAACTAATTTATACAAAACTAGGGTGAAACTTAGACAATCTTAAAAAATTTTTATAATGGGCGTATAAAGGCCATATATCAGTTTATTTTGCTTTTTTTGATTTAATTTGAATACATGAAATCTTCTATATAAAAAGAATAAATTTAAAGGCCGTAATTCGCATATAAACTGATGATATCGATCTGATCTAAAAAATTTGTTTTTATATAAATTAAATTAAAATAATTCGTTTTTTGCGGAATTCTATTTATTTATTCAATGTTAAAATATAAGAAATATTTTTAATAAAAAGGAAAAAAGGTGTTTTATTCCACACATTATACTAATATATCAATTTTGTCTAAAACTTATCTTCGTATTAACTAAATGTAAATATTCATTGCATCTAAACATTCGTTATGAATCCAATGTCAATATTAGATGATACTGATTGGAAACAAAAGACTATAAGAAAAAGCCGGAACTTATTTGATTTCTAAGTATAAGATCATATTTTGGAGTGAAAATCATTATGCGCTCAATGCAATGAATCCTTTAAAATATTTGATCTTATAGCAGCCAGATGCAAAATAATCCTACGCTACGGTTAAACAAGGAGAAACAGGGAGATAGTAAGCGCCTTAAAATCTTTCTATAAATACTATGTGATTCTATAAAACAAAGAAATCAGCAGTCACACAATACAAGAGCTTATGCTCGATAGGTATGTAGAGATATAAGTAGATATTAGAGTAATGATGCTCATTAGACCTATCTAGTCACGGGCTTTTTATATTCATATTCAATAAAAAGAAATTATGCATAATCTTGATTTAAATAGTTGTGTCCAGTATAGATAATATAAACATTGTCGAGAAACAGCGAAAATATAATTTACTGGTAATTTAAATCGTCATAAATTTACAAGTTCTTGACATAGATTATACCAATTTTCTTAACATAAGTGGATGGCAACACAAAAGTATAAAAGGTAATAGGTCAACTTTTTTTTGTATTTTCTATTTTTTCTGGCGAATTTAACATTTATGTAAATGCTATATCGTTGGAATATTATATTTTCGGTTTTTTTAAAATATTATGAAATGCTTTTTAGAAATTTCTATCATACCTATTATTATATGGAAATCGAACAAGGAGCACAAATAAACATGGAATTTATATCAAAGTCTCGAATATTTTGTATAATATATTTATTTCATTGAGAAAATATTTTCTAATTGTAACTTGTATAACTATTTTTATATTTTATGTTTATATGGCAAGCATCTTATTTAATATTTTTATATATCCTTATAAATAATTTTTAAGCAAAATAAAAAAATATTTTGATTTTCAAATTCATACATGAATGTATAAATAAAATTGCTGAAATTTACCTGAATAGGTTTTGATTTTAACTGCATAATTACATAAAAAGTAAATATAGATAAATCTATTCTTCTAGAATCTTGGTGTGAAAAAATCTAATTTATATAGATATGGAAGCTAAAGGCTAAATTTATTTTAATGCCAAAATCAAACTAGTATTTTTTTAAGCATAGAAATGCTATAATGTATTTTAAAACTGAATTATATCGAATAAGAAAAAAATTACCAGAAAATTACCCTGTCTCAGAAAAGAAGCAAATTAATCTTATTGTACCATTAAGCTATGATAGTGTAAATATGGAGCTTTATTATCATATAAAAACTGAACATATTTATCAAGGCCAGCATTTGTGTAAATTTTAGATATTTTATTTTTTGATATAGTCGTAAATTTATTTATTCGATAATATTTCAATTTTTTTATTTACCTGTTTAATTTTTCAATACCGAGCTAACTTATTTATTTTTGTGTCTTAAAAAATGAAATAAAGTTTATATGATTAGAAATTTATTAGCATATATTTAGCCAATATATTATATAAAATATAAATCTGTTTTATTATATAAGATGTCAATGTTATGTGTAACAATTTATTAGTTTATTTTTTGACAATCATGAATTTAAAATATGGATATAGATTTTTTCTAATGATATTGGGCTTAGTGTTTCAGAAAAAAAAGTAAAAAGAAATATGACCAAAAATAAAATAATATTGCTGCTTATTTTTATGCAGCACCATTTCTGAATATAAATCAAATTTTTAGTAGGATTTTTGGATTTTGAATTATAGTATTTTTGAAGTTTCTAAAAAATATTTTGAGCTTTTCTTTTGTGAGTTCTAAATGTTGATTTTTATTTTTACAGCTACAAAAAATTAAGCATACTTTGTATTTCTTATAAACAGACAGTTTGAATATTCAAGTAAGCTATTAAAATCTAAACCCGCTTTAACTCGATTAAAAAATGTATTGGTAAAGCATTATCTCTTCTATCAAATATATTCAATATAATTTAATTTTAGAAACCTCTGTATAAAACAATTTTTTATTTTAATTTACAAAAATATAATGGATTTAAGACAATTCAAAGACTTTTGGGCTTAAAAATTTCAGCGTCTACGTGTATTATTGATTTAAATCTAATATAAATACATTTTTTTTTATAAAAAAAGACAAGATTCATAAAAGATGTTATTTAATCTATAAGTTATATTTATTTGGTTGATACGCTAAGGTTTAGCTATTTGCTTTATATTGTAGTAATCGAATTCATTTATAAAAAAAAATAGTAAAATTTTTCTTCTAATATCTTTACTTTATATAAGATATTTTACTGATATAAGAATGAACTTAACGCCTAGATGTTGGCTTATTTCTCATAATGCTTAAAGTTAATATTTAATGCTCAAGACATAATATTAATGCAATATTAGTGGACAATATCTATTTAGTGTTAATTTGTAGCACCATAGTGTCTGTTTTGCTCTTTATCGAGTCACGATATGTTTTTGGCTTTTATCTTTGGCACAACTTCGATATTTCTCAAGACTAATTCTTATAAATGATTTCACCTAAAATTTTTGATTTTGCCTGTAAACTCTTCTCGTATTTCTTTAACTTGTATTTAAGCATATGTTGGTGTATTTTGTGCGACGTGCAGCGCGTCTCTAATGATCTTTCAAGTTAAAAATACTGTACTAAACCGTAGCTTCCCGTTTAAAAACAAAACTAAAGTTGATGATTATACCAATTATTTAAAGTTAAATTTTTTTTTATTATGATAATTGCTACAATATTTCCTTTTTCAAATGAAAATATTCTTAAGCATTTTAAAGAATCACATCAGATGAAATAAATTTAATACAATAAACATAAAAAAATATGAGTTTTATACAGTTTGAGGAAGAATTCAAGGCAGTTTTTTTTGATACGATATTTTGACTTATATCTATATTTGTGGACGCAGAAAGTTTTTGTTTATATTAAACTATTTAAAACACATTTTAAAAATAAAAAAGAAAATACTAGACTTTAGTTAATCTAAAATCAAATTAATATTTTTATTGATTACATATAAAAATTATTTGAATGCATATAAAAAAAATCATGGTCGATTCTGCAACATTTTCTGATTGAAGTTGTACTTTTTCTGTTTTCTATACAATTTAAAAATATCTTAGAAAAATATGAAATGAAATTTTAATGTTTATATTCTGTATAGTATTAATATCGTGTGTAAAAATTTACTGTACTTATTTTTTCGGATTTAAAATCGGTGTTATAGTGCATGCAAAATTAATATAATCGCCTACTCGAATGTTAGATTTTATATTTAATATTATAACTAGCATAAAGTAAAAAAAAGAACTTTGTGTGGTTTTCATTTTTTTATTTGTATCGAAATATATCTTAACAATTGACTTTTATCCTATTTTAAAATATTTTCTTACATTTAATAAAGAATATATGCTCATTCTAAAACTCAATATATATTTTTTGCATTAAAAATCTTTGTTTCTATTTTAATAGTCAAATTTCCAGCTACTATAATTTCTTTGACAGCTAAAAGGTGTTAAAACTCGCTTTATATGTTATAAATCAGATAGTGTATTTTTTTTGATGCTGAGTATATCAAAGTATAATTAGCCCAGCAATTTTATCAATAAATGATATAACTTTGTATTTTAATTGCGCCTTCAACAAAAATATTTTTTGAAGTTTTCTGTAAATAGTTTGCTTGAGTATAAGAATTAACCTTGAGATTGAAGGTGCCTTAGTCTCCTATGCTAAACTACGAGATTAGATTCCCTTAAAATAAATGCATTCCTTGATTTTTGCACTTTTACTATTATCCAATGTTTTAATTCTAAATGGCTCGTGATAAAAATTAGTTTACACGAAGAGGTTTTTAAACATCTATGGTGCTTTGAATTAAATTTTTTTTGGTAAAACAAAACTTTAATTAACATCTAATACAAAAATCATCTGAAATAATCTGGATTTTGATTTTTATACATTCTTAATTCAATTAAATGTAAATTGTTTTTTTTTTTGATTTTGCTATCTTATGTATGCTTAAATCGAAAAAGTTTATATTTTTTAGATTGTTTGAACATAAAATATATCTTTATTATTACTCACATTATTTCTAGATCAATGTTAAAATATTTTTTTATAAACCTTACTCTACCCACATGAGTTTTATCGTGTAATTTAGCAGCCATAATCTTCATTTATTCTTTGCCAGAGCTAATACCGCATGCCTATGATTTTTTGTATATTATCCTAAGTCATAAGACAAAATTTAAAACTACAAATTTATTCAATTTTATTCATATATTTTCTTTTTTTGCTATTGATGTCTGGAATTGTGCTCATCTTAAAAATGACGCTATAATTATCATATTCTTTTTTTTGTGGTAACATGTTCTTTTTAGGCATTCATTTGTAATTAAATCGTAATAAATAAAATATACAATTAATAGTTTATATTTGATTATAATTATAATTACTTAATTATAGACAATAAATTTTAACTTAGTTTATATGCGCCTTTGATGTTGGAACTTACTGCCGCATCTAAATAAAAATTCTTTGGGGGCGCGCAGCTCGCGCCACATTAATCCATATTTGGCAAATCTTGAAAGTATGAAAGGTAGTTTTTGAAAATAACGCAAAATATGAATATTCTAAATGTTTAAAATTTCTACTAAATTATTAAAAATGTATTTTATCATATATTTTCCTAGTATAATGAAATACCATAAAAAACAACACTGAATTTTTTCCCTTGTAGCTGCAAACCATTATTGCTAAATTTCTTTTTCTAGTTCATATTCGGTGTAAAAAATATGTTTAAGTTGTAATTTTTCATGTGTCTTTAGTTTTAACAATCAATCCATCATCTTTTTATTTTTTCGTTTCTATGGTTATTATTCTCCATGTGACTTTAGTTTTAACGATTAATTCATCATATTTTTATTTTTTTGATTCTATGATTATTATTTTTCATGTGTCTTTAGTTTTAACAATCAATCCATCATCTTTTTATTTTTTCTATTCTGTGGTTTTTATTTAAGGGATAATTTTGTGTTCTGTTTTTAAGTAAAAAAGTGAAAATTAAGATCATTATATATATTATATTTAGTATATATTTCGTTTAATTAAATATTCCTGAAAGTTATTCTGTGTATCATCTTCTTTTATGTCTTTTAGATCAATATGTCTTATTTACAAAAATTGATTTTTTGATTAATTAAATTAACGCTATTCATGTTTAGTACCATGCGTAATGGTATGAGATGGAGTGTTTGCAAAATGCAACAAGCGGTATATTAAGAATCCACGGGTGAAAACCGAACCGGAGGCATGCATATAAACAATGCAATCTAGAAAACCCTTGAATTAATAGGCTTTAAAATGTGAATATAAAAGAAAAAAGTTGTAGATATGTGCATATTTAAGAAGTATTAGCCGAATATGATACAAAAAGTTATCTTAACTTTAAATGAACAAATTATAATGGCTATAACCAGATTAATCCATTTATAAATAAAGTGAATTAGCTTTTAATAATTTATTCATTGATTAATTTTATCTTTTCTTCTTGTGAACTATCAAAGTTTTGATTGATCCTCTGAACAGGCTATGTTTATGCCTCTTGCAATTACATATTCTTCGCAACCTTTCCTCATAAATCTTCTTACTTCATAACTAATGTATACAAATGTTCAACTCATACGTATTTTTGAGCGTATATTTTATATCCGTCAAAATTCTCGACTCTTAATATAATACTTATGGTATTTTATGGCCACATCATCTCACATTATAACTCAAGATATAAAACTAGATTTATTTGTAGGGTTTAATTTTTGTAAAAAGTTCTCATGTGTTTTTAGCACCTCAAGATATATTTAATATTTTTTTTAAAAAATTGGATAGATATTATTTTTTAGTCTGATTTAATTTAACCCATTTGATGATTAAAATTGTTTCATTCAATGTAAATGGATTAAATTCATTCGATAAATATATACGGGAGTTTTATAACTTATGTTTAAATGACTATATCAATACAATACTAAAAGCTGATATTCTATGTATTCAAGAAACAAAGGGATCTAGGAAGACTTTAGAGAAATTTTTAAATTTGAAAGATTACAAAGTTTATATGAGCTATAATAATTTAAAAAATGGTGTATCTGGTGTGTGCACAATTATTAGCAAAAAATTATTTCTTAAAAGTATAACAACACAAATAAAAAGCATGAAAGATTATTGTGATGAAGGTCGAATAATTATAGCAGATTTTGGTAATTTCAAAATAGCGAATGTATATTTTCCATTTTTCGATCCAGATATTTACAAAAACGGTGACTTTGATGTGGAAAAGCAAATAAGAGTTGACCGATTTTATGAAATTATAGGAGATTTTTTCAAATCAACTGAAGATTTGATAATATGTGGTGATATAAATGCTGTTTATTCTGTAAAAGATCACCACCAATTCTATAGAGAATATAAGAGGATTAAAAGTCCAGATAAATCAACTGAAATCGTTTTCGATCCAAATGAAACAAGAATAAAGAAACCAAATCAAAGTCCGAAAGAATTACTATTTTATTTCAAAACAGAGCTGGATCTAGAAAAATATTTATTCGAGAGATTTCCAAGAAGCTGGCTGAAGAATTTTATTGTTCAAAATACACATGTCGATACTTATAGATTTTTCTACCCAGAAAGCGTTGAAAAATATACATGTTGGAATAGCGTCTATAACCATCGATCTTCTAATTTAGGATCTAGAATTGATTATATTTTTGTTCCTGTCAAGCTAACAAAGTATCTGAGAGAAGCTACTATTTTAGATAGAATATTTGGAAGCGATCATTGCCCTGTTTCTATCGATATTAAACTGTCAATCCTCGAAGGTGATGATAATTTGTTGCAAAAAAAATCTGGCTTATTATCTTTTTTTGCTCAAAAAAATTAAACCTTCTAAAATCATATTCTAGTTATTGCGGCCCTTATAATTTTTATTCGAATCTTTCATGGTTTTACAAACTTATTGGTTGTTTTAGTTTTATTCCTTAATCATCACAAAAAATATGGAGTTTTTCTGCTTATTAATTTGTTTTTTTTTTGATTCGGGTGCGAAATAAGATATTTTGTATTTTTATAACTTTGGGTAGGCATTATGATTTATATATTTTCCTTCCAAGTACATCCGCATTCTAAAGTCAAATTAAAATTAAAGAATGAGTACCAAAATTGTGATCTATTGGTTTTTCAACTGGTTCAAATAAATTTAGTTAGATCTTTATAATATCTCATTTAAATTTTTAGATCTGAAAATAAACATATAAGAAAGTCAAAACAAAAAATAAACTGAACTGCCTAAAAAGAAACAAGTATAAACTATACGTGAGCCGTAATGTATATATTTCTTCTACTTTTTATTGTACGTTTAGTGTCTTCCCTATATGATTATATTTTTTATTTTGCAGTCCTTACTTTTTATGTCGTTTAAAGCATAAATAATCAACACAAAATCTTCTAATGAAGCAAAAAAAAAGATGTGTACATGCCAGTATTAGTAAAAAAACGATTTTGAATATCTTATAACAAAGGTATTATAAATATAACGTAAAATAAAAAAGACAGAAGAAAAGTAAATACAATTCATTTGAAAAAGAGTAAAGATCATGGCAAATAATACTGAAACAAAAATATACTAATTATCCTTATTTTCATAAAATTCAGAAATCTGATTAAAAGGTTGCTTTTTTTTAAGCTATATAAGTTTTATAAACATTAATAATAGAAATGGATTTGTGACTGACATTTCGCTTTTGAAATTACAAACATATCTAGGTTGATTTTTATGAAACGGATAAAAATTGTATTGTTTGTGTATAGTAGGCTACATATTATCGTGGAAACAATTGATTCAAAACTAGTAAAATAGAAGTATAATAAGAAACACTGATACCATTTGTTTGTTTGGTTCGTTATCTGAGTTGATAACTTTCATAGAAATTTACTTTGCGTTTATTGTAAATAAAAAAAACTGATAAAGTTCGAGATTAACAGCAAAATTATTTTTTAATTATGGGTTGAGTTTCTTTTTATCAATCACATCTATTTATACGTGTTCAGCTCATTGGTAACATTGCAAACTCCTTGATACATCTTTTTGACACCTTTCTTCGATCTATCTACATCAACTACTCTCTTCTCTCAAATGTACTGAGTTCAAGTGTCTTATAATATAAAAATATTTTAATCTATTATAAAGGTATTCACTAATGAATTAAAATCTATAGAATTAACTAAAGAACTTTTTTTTCTACAAGACTATTAATAAAATATATTGCATTACTATGAAGGGGGTGAACGGTTTTAATTTAACTACGTTACTGGAGTCACCATTATGGGTAAAAATACAAATAGTGACAATAATGGCTTAAATTACTTGCACTTGAGCCATCAAACCATGTTTTTTTTTTCTGCGCAAATATCAAGATTATATTTCTAATAGAAAGCTTGCTTTTACTGTAGGTCGGTCTAATGGTTTTTACAGTATACCTTGCAGTTAAGCAGAATATATTAAAGTTTAGTACTTATGAATGTTCTTGGGCAAGAAGTATTCGAATATAAAATGTTTAAATAAAATATTAGCGGGGATATTTAGACCACTAACTAAATACGCTGCGGTTATTAATAAAATATTCTTATTTACACTAATATTGAGTGGAATCAATAAAAAAATACCTAAGAAATTTAATTCAAATATGAATGAATTTGCCATGTTAGAAATGCGATATCAAGTGCCATAAAATTTTTTTATTTTCTATCGATTCGATAATAAAGAAATAAAATTGATATAAAAATTGATCTATAAAAGTCTTTTAACTTGTGTTAAACATTTTTAAAAGCAACACCTTGCAAATTCCATATAATAATATGTAAAGTAAATTTTTTAATTTAGGGTTTCAAATTGTTTCAGCAATTTTAGTTCTCGATGGAGTTTAATTTCGATATATCAAATAAGAATTAGTTTTTGTTTTAGAACGCATAATTTTGCCAATATTATATTTAAAATGACACATACTGTGTATATTTATCTATATTTCGCTTGCATTTATGATTCAAAATGTTAGAGAATCTAGGAGCTCTTATAAAATCTGCCCAGAATATCATTTAATGCGGTAAAAAAGAATTTATAGAAAATTGGTATACTAGAGCAGATATAAAAAACATTTTACCCTCACAATTTTTTTGGTATGAGGCGTACCACAACACAGTTCCAATAATATTACTTTGGGGGAAATACACTAGAAGTGCTGCTAATAAAGAGAAAGTGTGTGTATGATTCTGTAGTAGTTTAGGAGTTATTTGCAAGACTTATATTTTTAATTTTTTAATTTCTGCGAATAAGCAGTCTAATAAGTTTTTTGATGATTTTTTTACTTCTCAGTGCATTTACATATTCTTAAAATAAGATGGATTATTATTCAAATTTTATAGCTCTAGATGTGAAATAAAAAATATTAATGATCGTGTTTTTAAAGCGAATATTTAGTAAAACACGATTAGTATGATGCACAAGTTCGAAACAGATTTTACATCTAGAATCTATCAAAAAATAATAATTTTCTTATATTGTGAGTTGATTTTCCATTATATTGCTATAAATATAAAGAAAGACTAAAATAAAGTACACAATTTCATTTAGATTATATTATGATTCGGAGTCCTCGATCCAGTTTAGATCAACTGAATATTTTGGGAAAAGATCCAATCTTAATTTCCAGGATCAATATTGGGCTTGCTTTTCAAAATTAGTCTAATGATTTTATTATAAACTTAAATTAAAGACAAAATAACTCATTGGTAAATTAATAAAGTTCACTATTTAATTAAACTTGTGATGGCAAACGATTTTCTATGAAGATTATTCAAATAAAATAAAACCTTTATAGAAACAGCATTCACTTATCAGTTCTTTATATATTTTTTTTTGATTTCATGCTTTATGAAGCTGAGAAATGGTTAAATAGCCGTTTATGAACCCTGTAATACAACCTACTGACATGTATTTGGGGATTAATTTTCGCGATGAATATTGAAGCTATTCAAGTTAAAATCAGCCTAATTTTCATATATAAGAATTGTGCGTACTTTCGGAACTTTTCAGATATAATTAGACTATTGTGAAAGCTTTTTTTACCAAAGTAAAAAATCGAATCAGAGCTAACAATTTTAAACAATGCATGAAGAAATAGTTCTATACTTTGGTTGTTGTCCATAATGAGATTTCAATTTATAATTAACCATCTTTTAATCGACTTTTTTTATTGATCCTAGTCCTCCAAATTACAAAACCGAAAATTTTGTACTTGGAAGTTTTTCCATGGTATAAAAATTAAGTTATAAGACCGTATTACTACTGATTATAATAGGTGATTGTAGTTTTGTCACATTTTTTGCGATGCCTAGTTAATTAACACTCTTAAATCATGTTATAAAGCCTATACTAATGTCTCTGAAAAACGTAAAACTCCTAATGAAAGTGTATATATAAATTTGGGACAAGTTCTTGTAGTGTACCACTACGAGTATTTATCATAGATCATTTATGATAATTTATTGGGTGCACTAACTGCATTAGAACTGTATTTGAATAAAATTCTCATTCTTGTAAGTTTTCATGAGACCCAAATCTGAATTGGTTATGTGAGAATCGTTCTCTCATTATGCTAGAATTGCAACAATTGGTTTTTAGATACTTATAGGATTGATACGAATTTTTAATATGGCTTAAATTTTATTTTTGGGCGAAAAATGAACTTGATGTGAAATTCTTGCTTGATATAATATAAAAAATTTCTTATTTGATTTTTATAACCAGTAAAAAACATAATTTCATATTCTCTAGATATTAGATTTCAGTTTGTGTTATTGAATTAGAATAATTAGTAGCTAGAACATGATTTGAATACAATAAAAGATAAGCCGGATATCATATGATAAATCGTAAAACTAGCTTCACTTGCTTTTATATGGTCATATAAACCTAGAATAATACACAATGTTCGCATCATAAAAATCTTTTATTGTAATACGCATATAAATTAGTGTTTTCGGGATCTATTGGTGTGATATTTCAATATTCATATAGTTCAATGCTAAGTTTACTCCGAAAGTATTATTTTAAGCAATAAAGTGTTAATTTTATGAACTGAAAGAATAATTTACATTGTCTGCATTTATTTTAGATATATAGCCTATTTTATTCAGTATACTTATCATGAAAAACTCATGCACTTATAAACGTTAAAATTCGCATAAATGCAACTTTATATTTAAAAAATTGAAAAAGGGGATTATACATCACCGCGTAAAATCCTTGCGATTGACAATTTTATTGTAAATTGTAATTTTTTAAGATTATTGGTTTTTATATATCACTATCTATTTCAAAATAGGATTCTGTAAAATTTGTTTGATTTAAAATATATGGAAGCAAAACACATTCATTCACGTATATTATTGGTTTATTGATTTTTTTTATTTCGATATTTTGCATTTATTAATGATAGTTACAGATATATCGTCAATCGCAAAAACAACTGTTTTCAAAAAATAGATTTGTAGGCCTACATTTACTGTATCGAAACATACTGGCACACCAAAAATATCATTCTTTGAAAGTCAATATTACATGTTAAATTGACCGTTCTAGATATAAAATCTTTTATATTTAATTTATTGAAACCTTTTATATTTAATTTATTGAAAACTTTATATATCCAATTTATTTAAAACCTTTTGTATTTATATTATTGAAAACCTTGATCATAGTTTTATCGATTTGTTCTGTTTATGGATGTATCTTAGCAAAGAAATAATCAAGAATTTATGAAGATCCTGGTCAAAGATTAAATGTTCAAATAAATAGAAATATTTGTTTTTCTTTATTAAGCTGTCTTAGTAGGGTTTCAGTTCTTCTTATATTTTAAAATATAAATATAGTAATATACGGATTCGTCGAAGCAAAAGACAGCCTTATTATGATATAAAAAGCAAAAATTTGATTTCTTGAACAATTTATTCAATTTAGAAACGAAATATATATTTTAATTACATTATTTTTTTGCTTCAATCATCTATGCACAAAATAATTATTGCATTATTTATTGTAGGCCTTGTTTTAATGTCCTTTTTTCATCATTGTATGCAAAAGTTTATTTAAAAATCGAACTAAAAAAATAATCAAAACTTATATTAGTCTCATTTCATATTCTTTTCACTTGAAAGTAATTAAAGATTTTTCGGAAAATTATGCAAAAAAATTTGAAGATCACTAATTTTCCGTTTTTAGAGGTTTGGATATAATTTCTATAAACTTTTCACAACATTTTATATTCAATTTCTTAATTTTTTATTTTTTTGTAAATTGCTGATACATTCTATCATAAAAAGATGTTTGATTCCAAAAGCAATTTTTTGATCAATTTTACATATCTTAATGCCTAATTTGTTTACTTAAGTTTTATTATATAATTTGCATTTGTAAGCTTTGGTCAAGTTAAGCTTGTAGTTTTTTAATAGAACAGATTTGCTTAGCACTCTTTTAATCTCATAATCTTATTCAATGTATCTTTTAGTTATAGTCTTAAAATTTCTTAATTCGAATATCATATTTTTTTTATCATTTTACAGATGCGGTTATTTTACAATTTTTTTGCGGGTTAAATTTGAAATATTCTATTTTAAGTATCAAATGACTAAAAATGATCCAATTTTATTAAAAAACTTAAACGTCGAAATCTAATAATAAAAATGAGCAGACGCGAATCAAGTAGAAGTACTGAAGAGAGTAGCAGAAGAACATCTAGACGTAAAAACAGAAGTGGGACCAGAAATCTTGGAACTGATCAAGGAACAGAGTTAGAAATGGTCGAAATGAACAGTATTTGTCTAAATTACCCGAATCCACCTGCTTATTCAGATATATTTGGCCTTAATACTGAATCAATTTTTGTATCTGGTCCCTTATCGATTCCACCAGGGTATGTTCCTACAGGTGAAGCACCACCTTCTTATGATGAAACTATGTTGGGTTACACAAACGGAGACGATGCAATCCATGTTGTTTCAAATTTGCAGATACCTTCAAGCCGAAGACACGCGGTTAGTAGATCTTTAATTTCAGGTTCCCTAAATAATAGTGTAATGTTGGGCTATGCAGATATACCTGTTTCTATGGAAGAAGATGATTCTTTAAGCGTAGAAAATGATCAAAATATAAACCAAGAATCAGGCGATTCTTCAACAAAGCGCTCTTTTCGCATGATAATGTGGAAATTTACATCCTACATTTCATCAATTTTAATTTTATGCGGTTATTTTTACATATATTGGTATTACGATCACGAAGAATATGGAAAGATCGGATATATCTTATCATTGGCTTTTATTTTAATTCAAATTCTAGAACTTCCATTTAAGATGAAAATAGAAATAGAATTTGTAGAGCGTTTGTGTGATAAAAGAACAAAAAATATATTGATACTTTTTGGATGCAAAAGAGTTTTCGATACTATTCTATTTCTGTGTGTACTATCCTTGACAACAACTTTCCCTGTGTTTAAGAAATTGGTAAAATTTTACAACGATAATGTTTTAGGATAGATCTATGCGCAAATGATCAAGAAAAAGGTTTTTTATAGACTTATTTTTTTATGCTTTCTAGAAATTTTTTTATACTATTTTAAACTTATACAAATATTAACTATTTTATCAATAAAATTAATGAATGATTATAAACAATATTATTAAAAAAACGTTTCTAGCGCATAAAACTTATTCTTAAGTATTAAATCGATACTATTGAAAAATATTTATTTCCAGGATGTAAATTTTTCAGTGCATTTTTTTATTCTGCATGATATATAATTTATTTCAATGTTAATTGATTCTTATTTTATAAATTGAAAATGTCATCGTAATTTTGAAATCCTTTAGTAAAAACCAAATTTTTATCATGATGTTTTCCCTAACCATACTTTAAGTTTACAAAACATAGATTTTAATTTATATAGGGTATGGTTTTATCGAATTACTATAACACAGTTTGGCGAAACTTTTATGTAAATGACTCTATAGGATAATCACATGTCTTAACTTCCTCATTCTCTTTCATTCTTCCTTTTAATGTTGTACTTTCAAGGCTTATAGAGTAATTCCATGAGTTCACTTCTTCATTCTCTTTACATTCAATCTGTATTGACGTGGCTCTTTCAAGGCTTATACAGTAATATCATGTCTTAACTTCCTCATTCTCTTTATAATATTCCTATACGATGTTGTCCTTTCAAGGCTTATAGAGTAATATCATGTCTTAACTTCCTCATTCTCTTTGCATTCAATCTGTATTGACGTGGCTCTTTAAAGGCTTATTAAGTAATTCTATGTGTTAATTTCCTCATTCTCTTTACAATCTTCCTATACGATTTTGTTCTTTCAAGGCTTATAGAGCAATATCATGAGTTAACTTCCTCATTCTCTTTACAATCTTCCAATATTGATTTTGTCCTTTCAAGATTCATCAATCGTAGTATATTTCTCAATCTTACTGTATTTATTTGCATCACATTCCCTTCAAAAATTTTATCTAAACATCTTATTTTTCTAAATTATCAATTTGTGTCTCTTTCTGAAGACTTTTGTTTATGATTATGTGCCCAATTGTGTTTGTTTTTTAATATACGAATTGTTATATTTTGTAGACGCTCAACTATCGCACTTTGTGGCGCATAATATTATCTTGTTCTGCATTATATATTGAAATAAATGTATCGTGATTGTTTATGTATTCATTTTATTATCAAAAAATACTTTTTATTCATGCTTAACTTCATCTTTTCCAGTTATCACATCTTATCAATACTTTCGAGTATAACATTTTCCGTTAAATTTTATTATATGCCACATTTATTTTCAATATTTATTAGTATAAAGGTTTTGCCCAGTTCTATAGTTTACAATCAATGCTTTTATTTGGTTATATTTTGAGTTATTGTAGACAATATTGAACTATTGAGTTTGTAATGACGTGGTGTTTTTTAGTTAAAGGTATGTTTTTAATAGACGCATTATCGAGGTTTAGTTAATTTTATAGGTATATTACATAAATTATTGTTTATTTTTTTTTAAACGTTCTCTTCCCATTATAATGAGAGAAATCGTGTTACATTTCGTTCATGTCATTTAGTATTTTAGACTTATTTGCTACATTTCTGATTCCAAAAGCAATTGCCATTTCTCTTCTATAGTTGTTTTCCATACGTTTTGATAGTCTTGCGATCCAACTTCCACTTCCATTGAAAGCTACACAATTTTTGACAATCAGCATGATATCGTTCCAGAAGTGACCTATTGAGATGTATTCTTTATTCTTTATTTTATTTTTTATTTTAGATAGATACATTTGTTTTTTGATGGTTTTTTCGTAGCCTTCGATTTTAATTTTGTTGATAAAGCTTATTGCTTCCCTTGTTTTCATAATTTTATCGATTATTTCTTCAATTATTTCCCAGAAAAGATTATGATCTTTTTTGAGTGTTTTAGAGATTTGAGGGTCTTCTAGAATTGGAATGTAAATTTTTCGTATTGATTTTCTGTAGTCAATTTCTGTTAGTTGTGATAAGTTGATGTTCGTGCATAACTTTATATCCTTCTCATTATTTGCAGAGCCATTATCGATAATATCTTTGATGAAATTATTCGTAGTAAGTTCTTTATTATTGATTGCTGAATCCTTATTAATATTATCTTTATTGTCAATATTACTGTCCGTAAAATTAATGTTTAAACTATCTTTGTTGTGTGATGTGCTTTCAATTGTTATGTTCCTTATTTCATTCAATATTTCGATGCACGTTTCTACGAAAAACTGGTCTTCAAAGCCATACTCGATTGCGTTCAAGAAGAATCTTTCGATATCTTCAATAATGACGTCTAAATTTCTGTATGCTTTTATTTCGATTCTTTCGAGTATTGTGGCGATATCGATTGGAATTCTGATAACGTCGCTGTAATTTTGCATTGTGTTTTCAATAATGCTATTTTTAGCAACTATTTCGTTTACTCCTTTGTTTTTTTTCATAAATTCAACAATTTTTTCTATCATGGAGTCAATATTTTTATCCAAACGAATAAGGGGTTTTATCGGGGTGTTTTCCATGATGAGTGATTCGAAATATGTCTCAAGAGCCTTCGCATTTAAATAATAGTGAGAATTATATTTTTGGCTGTAGTAAAATTTAGAGAATTGAGAGTGCATTGTGAATTTGTACTCGTTTATATTTTTAACTGGTTGAAAGGTGATGTTAAGCCTTTGAGTATACTTGTGTTTTTTCAGTGATTTATTGGTGATGTACATTATATATTTTTCGGCACTCGTGCCATTATCGTTTACCCTCTCAAGACTTATATCTTGTTTCTTGTTATTATTCCTACCAATATATTCATTTTGTATCTTTTCCCAGTATGGGTTATTTTCATCAATGTTTATTCTTGTTTCTTTCAAACTTTTGATATAATCATCGTAGTTTGTCATAAATTTATTAACAAAATCATCGATTTCGATATTTATCATGTCCATTCTTTTTATTTTTATCGTTAGTGGATCTTCGAAATTGTTTTCTTCAATTTTTACATCTGGTATGTACGTTACCTCTTTAACTACTGGATCTTTTCTAATCTTGATTTTTATCAGTGTGTTTACGGTGAATCTTATTTTATTACTGGTTTGTACGATCTCGTTATTAGTTTCGACTGGAATAAATTCATCACTTTCATCAAGAATGACCTCTTTGAATTTTCCGTCGATCATGCAGACAATGTCAGTTAGGTATTCAACCATTGCCGGATCATAATAGTATGTTTCCAATAAGTTTATAAATGTGCTTTTGTTGTTTATAATCGACCCATATCTTTTTATAAAGTTAAATGATTCTGAAAACTTAGCATCTTTGTGAATTCCTTTAAATACGTCATTGAAATCACTACTTTGGTTATCTTTGTCGTCCCCCAATGCATTCTCATCATTAGCACCATTAATCTTGAATTTACTGTCTTTAGTAGGCACATTAGCACAATTGTTATTGAATTTAGTTTCACTAATACGATCATATTTGTCGTTTCCAAAGGTATTCTCACCTTTATTATTGAATTTACTGTCTTTAGTAGGCACATATGAACCATTATTATTGAATTTAGTTTCACTAATACGATCATATTTGTCGTTCCCAAAAGTATTCTCACCTTTGATATTGAATTTGCTATCGTTAATAGCCACATTATCACAATTGTTATTGAATTTAGTTTCACTACTAGGCAAATTGGCATCTTTGCTAGGCTCATAAACATTATTGTTATTAAAATTAGAATTATTACAGGCTTCATTACCAATATTAGCATTGGATTTGATATCATTACCAGGAACAATGTCAATGCCTATGTTATATTCGCTAAAGCCATCAGGTGCACTGTCTATTGTCTGCGCTAGTTCACCATCGTCATTTTCTATACATGCTTTATAATCTCTTCTTTTACCTGGATACTTATTACCATATAGATGCATAATTCCTTTCAATAAATCCAAAATAAAGATCTTTATTCTGCGCTCTTCCTCGTTATCAAAAAGAATCTCCGTTATTTTAAAAAATGATTTATGAAGATAACATGAAATCATGGTTGATAGTGCAGCTTCTCTCACACCAATAAAATTCGATTTTTTGGTATATTTTATGAGCAGGTTGTAGTTCAAATCAACAATGCCGTAAAAGCACATTCTCGAATATAGTTTTATTATGGATTCTGTGATCTTGTTCTGAAAAGATGGGAATACGATGTCTTTGATCCTGTACCTTTCTATTTCATTTACTAGTGGAGCAATATCAATTTTTGACTTAGAGCAGATCATATATCCAAGGGTATCTATCACGGCAGATATATAGTTTGTGTTTGCTGTTGTGTTTATATCGTTTTTGATGATCTGGTTTGAATCCATTTCTATTGAATTGTATTTGAGTATGTTTATTAGAAAGGCAGTGATTATATTTTTGGACCGGGTTGGTTTATTTTCGTTATTTTGGTTGGTATGGCTATATTCTCCCACAGTGTTGGACTGTAACTGTTGATCGGTATTTTTATTATCATCTTCAGTTTTACGATTTATCATTCCTCTCTTATTAAAATCCACATTAATATCTTGATTATACATTGGATATTCCGAATCATTATATTTTGTGTTCCGTGTCGAATGCTTTGTTTCATTTACATCATACACAGGGTGTTCGATATTTAAATTATTGTTAAAGCGCGTGTTATTATTGGGGTTAGCGGTAATATTTTGATTGAAAACCGGATATTCTGTATCACTGTTATCCTCTTTATTACCTTTATAGTTGCGGTAGTCGTTTTCATTTTGATTATTGGATCTATAATATATCTTTTCGTGTTCTGGGTCACTGTGTGATAAAGAGGTTACCGTACCTTTACATATAAAATAAGAAACAAAATTATTAAAGTCAGTTGGTTTGGGAAGAGTGGATCCACATATACAAAACTTTCGAATAAAATGTTGAATATTATTCTGGAACCCAAGTCGATCATCCATCTTCATGCAGGAAAGAACAGATAATATGAGTGTTCTAATTTTGTAAAAACAGTGCGTGTCATTTAACATTTTTTCGAATGCGCATAAAGTAGGTTCCGAGGGATATTTGACGAGTGAAAAGATGGATTCAGCCTGTGCCTTAACACTTTTATCTGTCGTAAGCTGTTCAATATACATATAATCAGGTTGCGCAAGATCTATATTAATCATATGTTCGGTATTGGGATCCACCCGCATAAAAAGAAGTGGGCTAAGAACAGAATCATCATTTTCTACTTTACTGGGATCATTATCACCCTGTCCCAAATTATTATCATTGTCAAAAACATTATCATCTCTATTAACCGCATTGTTTTCCGTTTTAGTCTCATTGTTATTGGCCTTAACCTCTTTTTTCTTTCTTGTTCGCATGTGGCATTGAAAGCTTATTTTTTCATTAACAAACTTATGCTCAAAAACGCCTTCATTCTCATATATTCTCATTTTCATATCGTTTGACATCGGCTTCTTGTTTGCACTCTTCATTTTGGATGTAGGAATATATGTGCAGTTGCATTCAACCTTTCCTTTCCTGTCCATCTCATAAGTAACTCTGACCGTGACTATACCTGGTCGATAGACATAATAATAAAAGAATCGAGACATATCCTTTCCCGTACATTCCTTAAAAAGCCGTATGAGCCTGGTGGTTGATACACTATTTAACAATAAAATAGATTGTGTCATTTTCGTCATAAAGGCGCGGCTAAGGTTATTCTCCAAAATCTGAAAGAAAAGACGTGACTTGATTTTCTTAAATTTTAATGAAGGTGTTAGTCTTATATTCATATCCCTTTCTCTGTTATATATAGATGTAGTGCCACTATAATAAGGGTTATTTTTAATATCAATGCAAGTGTTATGTTTTTTTCTTGCATCAATGTCCACATTTGATAAATTATGCATTTCCACGCCTTTATTAATTCCCACATTTGATAAATTATGCATTGCTTTATCTTTGTCAATGCCCACATTTTTTAAATTATGCATTTCTTTATCTTTGTCAATGCATGTATTGTTTTCATTATAAATTTCTTTACCTTTATTAATTCCCACATTTGATTCCATACCTTTATTAATGCATGTATTGTTTTCATTATAAATTTCTTTACCTTTATTAATTCCCACATTTGATTCCATACCTTTATTAATGCATGTATTGTTTTCATTATAAATTTCTTTACCTTTATTAATTCCCACATTTATTAAATTATGCATTGTTTTATCTTTATCAATACATGTGTTGTTTTCATTATGCGATTCTATACCTTTATCAATGCATTTACTGTTTTCATTACTAATTGCTTTATCTTTATCAATGCATGTATTGTTGCAATTATTTAGTTCTTTATCTTTATCAAAGCATATATCATTCTTTACATCACATAATTTTTGAACATCATTTCCTTTAATTTTATCAATACCCATGTTTTCATTACCGCATTTATTCTTTTTTTTAATTCTATCATTTTCATGTATCAATGCATATGAATAAACATCATTAGATCCAACATAGTCTAGATCCTCTTTGGTTCTATATAAGATCTCGTTTTCTCCAAAAATAATCCTCATGAACTGTGCTTTCCAATACTCAACAACACCAAACCAAATCCATAAAGACTCAAAACTAACATGATAAAATAAAATACGAGAAAACATCTCACAAATAATTTCCCTCAAATATATATTCTGGTCTATCCCTGAAAAAGGAAATAGAGAATATGGTATCATTATTACCGAATCATCATTATAGAACATATTGTTCCGCGTAAACACTATCTTTATCTCAAAATCTGGCATATTAGACTCATTCACACTGCTATTTACATGAGTTGCACTGGTATTACCATTCAAACCAGCTTGAATGCTACTGTTTAAATTAGTACCTTTGTTTAAAGTACTTTTTAACCCAGGAAATGTAGTATGCATGAATAGAAGAACATTGTATATATCTTGTTTAAGCTCTTTCTCTATAAAAATTTCTGGTGGGGCAAATATTCTTACATGCATCTTCTCCTGTGAAATATCAGTTTGTTTATACGTACCTATACTAAAACAAATACGACTAAAGGGGGAATAATCCCAAATACCTTTATTAATACCCATATCAGCATTTTCTATTTCAGCCTTTTTCATATTGCCATTATCCTTCCTTATGGAATTACTAGCTTTCATATTCTCACTACAATTATCTTTTTTAATGCTATCATCACCAATCCTGCTAACACCCCCATTATTAATAGCACTATTATCGATGTTATTAAGGATAACGCCATCATTATCCTTTTTAACGCACTCATTATCATTGCAATCCTTACTAAAATTATCATTAATATTGCAATGTCCTTTAATATTATCAACAGTATTATGATCCTTTTCAAAATTATCATTACCACTTTCACTCTTTTTAATATTATCATTAATATTGCAATGTCCTTGTATATTATCTCTAGTATTATGATCCTTTTTAATATAAACATCCCTATTATCAGCATTATCATTACTGCATTCTTTCTTTATAAAACTATCACTGTTGTTATGTTCCTTTTTAGCACCCACATCCCCATTATTAGCATTATCATCACTGCATTCTTTCTTTTTTAAATTGTCATTAACACCATCACTATTTTCAAGAATATCATTACTGCCATTACTCTTTTCAAGAATATCATTACTGCCATTACTCCTTTCAAGAATATCATTACTGCCATTACTCTTTTCATGAATATCATTACTGCCATTACTCTTTTCAAGAATATCATTACCACCATTACTCTTTTCAAGAATATCATTACCACCATTACTCTTTTCAAGAATATTATTAATTCCATGATTATTTTTAGTTTCGTGGGCATTATATATATACTTAGATGTATCATTCCTTTCCTCACGGTCACAATAAATCGCTTTAAAATATACTTCCAGAGGAACCTTAAATTCAACAGAACTATAAACAAGATCATGTCTTACACATCTTTTTACAATCCGATCTCTACAAACAAGAATCATTTCCTCTGGATGAACATAAACATTCTCAATCAAAATATCATTCTTTGGAATAAATTCATCATATGAAATATGCAAAACAGGAAAGACTGAATATGAGGATAATTCACAATAACTATCTCGACTCAAAAAAACCAATGGATTATTTTCCATCGGAACATAAATAACTCTTAGAACAAAACTGGAATCACCTTTCTTTGACAAATCGTTGGTAACTCCATTAAAAAATACAACTATATTCGGGTAAATACTCTTACCTATAAACACTTTCTCAATTCCTAAAATATGATGCTCTAATTTGTAAACGATTCCTTCTTTAGAAACACACTCAACAGTTGAAATATTAAGTCCGTGTGCATGAAGGTATAAAATATTCGGTAGTGTTGTTGACGAAACACGGAAATCGGTATAGAAATTCGGCTTTTGGTTAATATACGTTATTATATTCACTTGCGATTCTAAGGTCAGTCCCATTACAAAGGGGTATCTAAATTTTATACAACCACTAAAAATATAATTCTTGAATTTTTTATTCAAAATACTCCCAAATTTCAAATATAAATATATCATATTTATCCATTTTGTGTTGTGATTATAATTCAAAATAAGTAATTATAAAATTATATATTTTTCTGATTAATTTCATTTTAAATAATTAAATATAAAAATATTAGATATGATTTTAAAGAAATTATAAAGGGATAATGAAATTAGCTAATATAAACACAAATATTCATTTTAATATATAAATGTTATTATAATTATTTAGTATTTATATCTTTTAAATATAATATGATTCTCACATGGCCTGTTTATCTACACTGAAAAAAATAATCGTTTAATAATCAGTTTTTAAATTAATCTATTAGAACGCATGACTCTATTTTATAAGTAAATTAGGTTTTACACAATTTAGCTTCTTCAAGAAAAACTCTATACAACATACCATGTAGATGATTCTTTCTATCTCATCATGTTAACAAACTTACCCTTTCAAAACATTATAATTTTTATGTTTTTCTCAATCTTTTTAATTGCGTACTACATCATAAAAAAGAATCATATAAAGAAAAAAAAATTATAGTCATTGTGGTATTACCATATAAATTACAGATCACGATATTTATATGGCCCGAAATATGCATTAAAAATCCTTTTTAAAACAAATAAGGCACTAAAATCATATATCGAGCAGAAAAGATGATTCTGCATGCCACAATATTATCCCGTGCGAATTACCTGACAACAGTTGACGGTGATTTATAGAATAGATAAATTTTAAAATAGAAATATCATGCAGTATTTGATATATTTATATTTTCTGGAAAAAAGAAGAATCAAGTCTCAAAAAAACCTTTTATTATTTTAATCTATATACTTCCAGATAAATATTCATTTTTTATGGGTTTATTGTATGTAATTTTCGATTTTATCCTCAAGAATAACGTTATATATTTCTCGTAGATGCATCATATCATTACTTTCGCTATATCCTCTTACATCTTCTTCGTTGCCTCTCTATTTCAAGATCAATTAGTGCATGTGTATTTTTAAATCCTATAGTTAGAATATATGCCTCGATTTGATTTGTGACTTCAAGTTCTTTCGGGCACCTTTATGATATTGTGTCACCAATCAATCATATGTTACGACATTGATAATAAATAATGTGCTATAAATATTATATTGACCCCTGCAAGATTCAATATTTAGAAATAACTTGTATGTAGAAAATAAGAGCGGGCTAGGTAATAAGAAAATTGAAGATTTGTAAAAATATAATTAATATAATGATGAAATAAAAAATATGTTAAGGTGTTAAAAATCCCCTAAGTTGTAAAAGCATACGTGCAAGCTCTATCACTTCGCAAGACAACTTGAATTCATATCATTTGAGAGAAGAATGGCTGGTGTCGAAGATAGCCTGTTGAGGTGTCAAAAGATGCATTGAGGAGTTTTGCGACAGTCCCAATGGGTTGACTAAGTCTCAATAGATGTAATAGATAAAAAGAAACTCTAACCCATGAATAAAAAATAATATTTTTATTTGAAACATTTATCTAAATAAAAATATTTAAAACGATGATTTAGAATTACATCTCTTTTACTGAAAAAATAAAAATAATTTGTGATCATATCTAAAACCATGGTTAGGCAATAGAAATCACAACAAATTCCTTTATCCAGCATATTAATTTGTATATAATTTCCTGGTTTATTTTTTATTTATGAAGTTTGGATAATTTCTGTGTGATTATAAAATAACGATCTTTAAATCATGTTTCCATCATGAATTTAGTTATTTTTGTTAGTAGTATTAATTTATTTCTTCTGCAACTCTTTTATTTTCTCACATATGCTATAATACTCCTCATACTCTTCATCATTCATAATATTTTTATCTTCCTCTGTTATTTCATGAAATAATTTTTCGATCCCCGCAAATTTAAATTTTACGTTAATCTCACTTTTTTCTAATGTGTCATCTTTAACCTCTGATGTTATATTTTCCTCAAAAAAACCAGTATCTCCATCAGACTTTGTTTTTTCATCATCAACAAAAACATCAACAAAGCCCTCCTCCTTTTCTTTCAACGTTGCAATATTTTCAAGCTCCTTATCAATTTTTTCCTGCTTTAATTTTTCGTCTCGTAACTTAATAATTTGGAAATAATCAACATTCGGTATTTCATATTTGTCTAACTTTTTAAGTATCTCAATTATTTCACCAACTTCATCCATCATCTTTTTATGTAAAAGAAGCTCTTCACTACTTGCTGTTACTTTACTCTCCTCTAATTCGCCCATACAATCATCACATTTAAACCTATAATTCTCATCCATCAACGCCTGTATCTCATAAAGATTAAACTCTCTTTTACAAATTTTACAGATATATAACCACCCATCATCCGCACATTTGACTGTGCTTTCCTCAAACCTCTTCGACATCTTAAATATTTTGTATTTTATCACATCTTTTATCCGACAATAATCAAGATAATAAACTGTACGTATATACCCTTTAGTACCAATTTCCGATAGTAGATTCGACTGCACATGATAGTTTTTGTTTGTATTTGTTGCTACATCGGTGTTGTCTATCTTGGACTCGCTACACACAAGCCGATCTTCTTTTAACTTTACCATCGCTTTATTGAACTCCTTGGGAAGCATCTTTAGTCGTATGGAAATTTCGTAATCAAATAGAACTAAATTCTTGACTAGGATATCTAGTACAACAACCGGTCCTGGTTCATAAAATATACGTGATGTTTTTTTAATAAGTTCTATCATTAATGGTTCGTAATCCATGGCACAGGTAGAATATTATGGGCTGATATATTTTTCTATCATAAAATCTTTAAGCGTAATTTTTGTGTTTCTGGTAAATTTAAGATTTGCTTATAAATATTGTCTTGTCTAGATTAATTGTTTTGGATTTTATATATCCTTGTGTCTGACTAATTGCAAAAAATAGTCATTAAGTATTATTCCAAATATTATTTCTATTCACGCATCGATTTGAAAATCATCTTAATTACATATCGTAGACTTAATTAAATTTTCTGTTTTGAATTTATGATCAATGAAAAAAAAAATCAATATTAAATTATTTAAATGATTCAATTTATAAAAATAATTCTGTTTGGGGCATCAAGTCTGCTTTATAGAGCTGAAATTTGTAAATTCGGAAATTAATATAATACAAACTTAATAAATATATGATCGTGCCTGTAAATCTATAAAAAATCAAATAACCGCAAAACATTGGTTGTTACTATTTAATTTATAAGCTAAAATTGCTTGTAAAGCAACCAGGTTGGTGTTTTAACCGAAAATAGATATCCTTAAATATTAAATATTATTAATCTTTGCATATTTAAAAAATATTGGTTATAATTACTTGTTTAATCCTACTAGAAATAATAGAATAAAAAATCATGCATATTTTTAAATGATTTTATGAATTTTTTATTTTAAATCTAGAATTTGTCTTCAAAGGAACCGAATTGGTTGTTAATTCGAAAATAACGATAATACAATATATAAAATGCCGGTTCTTTACCCGGCATCTTATAATATTTGCTATATTATGCATTTTGAACTAAAAATTTCTATAAAGGGAACCGATTTTATGGTTAAGTTAAAATCAAAGATTAGTAAAAACAGAACCAAAAAATAATAAAGAATCTATAATTGCGAGAAAGTAGTCAAAGTGTCTTTATCTGGTTTTTATTTGCATATCATATTTTAGTTCACACATTAATGTAGTATATAGAGAAGCTAGAAAGTGTCTAAAATCCCGCCTGCAAAAGGCTTTGTGTTTTATTCGTATCATCAGATAATATTTAACTTTTTACAATGTGTATTTAAAATTTAGTTTACTTCTTGCTTTTTAATTTCCTTTGTATTAGTTTTTAATTTTTGCCTGGTCTTGCGTTCATAATTAAACCGGCTATATTACATTTAAAATACAGAAAAAAATGTTTTAAAGATATATTTGATTATTGAAATTCAAATAACTTACACAAATTTTTTATTTTTAGTGTCTAATGTGCAAAAATCATTTTAAACTGATATCTAGAGACCACTAACTTAATTGTGCATAAAAATAATATGATTCTTCGCGAAAAAAATATTGTATTTTTTCCACATATAATTTTTGTCTAAGAAACTCCGAATTGCCAGATTTGAACGTTAGAAATCTCTATATTTATTATTTAGCTTGTTACCATCATAAATTATATTTCTATGATGAAATATATAAAACTGATGTTTTCTGTTACTTTTATCAAGAATTTTTTTACTGTAATTTATTCTGGTATATTTAACGGTAATATGTAGAAATATACGTTTACTACTATCAATGGATTATATTACGAGAAAAACTGTGCATTCAAAATAAATAAAACGTCAATTATATGTTATAATTTAGAAATATACAGTATGGATAATTTAATTTTAATCAACAGAAACATCGAGAAATCAATTTGATCACTGGTGCATTTTCTGAAGTTATTTACAACGATTAAATATAGATAAAACGCTAAATATAGTTTATGGATTCAAAAGAGCACATATAAAATAAAATAATATGTTTTAAATGTAAAAACCAGTTTTAAAATATATATTATAACTTAGGTTCCCTGAAAAAATGTAGAAAACTGCACAAGATTATATACTATAAAAGAACATATGTAGATTAAAAATATGCCAGTTACTTTGATGTGGTTTTTTTACTAACTTTCTTCAGGTTAGCGCTTATATTAAATTTTAAGGTTAAAATATGTTCTTAATTGAATCCTTAATGGCATCCAAAATAATTTTACAAGAATGTTTCTTTAAGATGTAAGAATACTCTTCTTTAATAAAAGCATAATAGCTTCTATTTTTCTTTCAATAAACATGATTTTGCTCAAAACATTGAGAACACCCTATAAATAATTTTTAAATCTATATTGATAGTTTTTGATGAATTATCACATTTTAAAAAAAAATCGTGATATTTTTTAATTCATATTACTTAAGATCAAAGGTTATTATATTAAAAAGTAAACCCAATATCTCTACAATCATTTTTTATTATGAGATTCTAGTTTTAGAATACAAGCTAAAAATACTACGATCATGATGATTTACTGATAGACTATCCAAATCTACAATAAAAAATACTTATATTTGTGACTTAAAATGGTATGACATATAAATAAAAAATAACCAAAAAGATGCAATAATAGATGAGCAATCTCAAGAGAAATACGAATTTTTTATAATAAAACTTGATTCTAGATAAAATATCTGTTTTTTTTGCTTAAGCATGTATTTTTCACGTGAATTAAATTAGGGATAAAATAATTGGTTTTTTATATAATTAAACTACGAAATCTTATGTTTTTTGAATGGATAGTTTGATTTCAAGATAAAGACACATATTTTGATGGAAATGAGTCAAGTAAATAAAAATGCATTTATACAAATTATTTCTCATCTTTTTATCATAAACAAAATTCCAATATTTATAGTTCTTATAGGCTTAAATTCCATATAATTTGTAGCAATCTTTTATTTTGATGTAATTTTACCAAAAAGAAAACATACATATTTCGATATCATTTATTTTTTAGTGTAATGTAAGTATTTATTTGTAATACGAAAAATCCATTCAATCTTTCACATAAATAAAATTGTGTTTTATATATATTACTCTACTTAATAAGAAATTTAATTATATATTTTCAAAAAAAAAAGATGAAAAATTTACATGCCCTAAAAAGATGAATCTATATCTTTTTTATGAAAAATAGCAAATTAAACATATTTTACATAATTTATACATTGCAGATCCTTAACTTTTATGGTTTATACGTGTTACATAGAATTACCTATTGTATTCTCGAATATTCAAACTCTACAATACACTAAGGAAATCGTTATTAAAAAATATTCTCTATTTATTAAAAAATATTTATTTTGATAAATTAATAAAACAATTTTTAATAGAATATGGCATTGGGTTTATATCTCTAATGCAATATTTATCAGCTTAGAAAAAATAATTATCAATAAATTTATAATTAGTGCAGAACTCAAATCAACTCTGATAAAAGCACCCTCTGTGTTGTTTTATATGTCTTTAAATTTTTGTATGTAGTTTTACATAATTTAAATAGAGCAGCTATTTTTTTTCTTTGATCAAACCAACTAAAAATATATATAATAAGCGGTGTTTATTGCATTAAAATCATACTGCCTATAAATTTATATTCGATATAAAATAATATTCAATAATTTATTTATAAATACACAGATTATACTGTTTTTTTTAATTGAACATGAATCTTAATCGAATTTTTTTTCAATTGAACAAAATCGACTTTACATACTGATTTTTTTATGATTATTAAGATTAGGAACGATAAATTTGAAAAGAAACACCATATTTTAGCTTTAATTGATTAAATAAGATGTTATTTTATAATTTAGACCTTGATATAAAGCATTTCACACAAGTAATGTAAGTTTTTTAACGTAGAGGATCAAACATTGTTATTATATTGGCTTAGCTTATAATAATTCTTTAAAAGTTGTGTTTGAAAATACTTGCTTCTGAATATAATATTATATCATTTGTGGTACCTGTTTTATGAATTCTTATTAAACATACGGGTTATTCTTGGGTTATGCAGTTATAATCAAGCCGAGAAAGATACTATGTGACGAATTCGATTTTTTTACGTTAAAAAATAAAAAAAACGAGAAAGAAATCAATAGTTTAGTTTTTACATATAACCAAATATAAATATATGAAATATAACACACAAATATTTTATTGCATATTTAGAAGGGGCGATTATGAATTAGTAATGATGAGCGAGTCGGTATTTTTAATAATAAAAAAATATTTTATTGATAGAATTATATTATAAATTGTACAAGAATAATTATAGTTCAAATGGTTTGTGCAATACGCTATAGTTTTTCTCTAGGAATTATTTGGATCGATTTTATAGATTAAAATGTATCTTTGCAGGACATGCATCTTTGGGATAAAACATTTCTAATTTATTTTTTTTCTATATTTATTAGTTTGTGATTTCTTCTTAAAGTTAAATTCTTGTGACTATAAGTAGATATTAACACAAATAACATATAAATGCACCAAAATATAATTTCATATTTTACTAGATGCGTGTAAACCTAAAAATTCATGAGGTTTGGGATGTCAGTGGCATAAAAAGATGAATGACAGCAATAGAAATTAAATAACAAAAACGATAGCTAAAATTATTTATAAAAAGATTAAACTATATTTTAAGGTGTGCGCGAAAGAAATAAGAGTTAATTAGATACAAATATAGAGAGCTCTCAACTAGGCCCTTCTATTAAAAAAAAATTGTATTTAACGTTAGAAAAGAATAAATAAAGGAAAAAAAAGGTTTTTGTTTTGCTTTTTACTTCTTTTTCTTAATTAAAAAAGAATAAAATGGTCTTGAAACACTAGTTTAGATATCATTTATATCATAGGTATATCTTAAGACATGTTGGTTCGATGTTTATGATCATTAGAACAACAACTTTTAATTGCCCCCTATAATACATAATCACATGTAATTATAATATTTATCAATGAAAGGCAACATTTTCATCTATGTAGGCAAATCCAATAGAAAAAACAAGTTGCGCCTCTTTGATTAATCAAACAGCACAACATACGCAAATTTGTGAACGTTATTTTTTGTCAAAATTAATTATAATTATAATTTATTTAGTTCAATAAATATCACATAAGATGGATTATTTCTATGGAAAAAAGGCCTATGCTCAATATTGCAAGTTCGACAGACTTAAAAGTTTAAAAACTAAAGATAGGATTTTGGAGAAAATAAAGCTAAAAAGGTAGTATTTTCATGTAAAGGGCGATATTCAATCAGCTTTTATATTTTGAAATAAATTATAATTACTTTGACTTAGGACACGTTTTAATTGGTCTTTTATTATGTTAAATAATGAATTATCTATAGATAAATACAAATTATGAAAAAAATAATATTCAACATCGATGGTTTTAAATCCACAATAAAAATAAAAAATATTCTTGGTTCTAATAACTACTAAATTATAATATTTAACTTCAACGAAACTATATTTTAATTGGAATTGATGGGTTTACCGGATTTAAATAGCCATTTTTATATAATTTTTATTTCATAACGATTACTAAAATTTTTCATAAATTTTGCTACGATTCAATAGACTAAAAATGATAATATTAAATTATAGAATAAATCTTTTTTTTCACAGCTGATATAAAAAGATGTCCTGGGTATAAACGGTCTTTAAATCGAAGAAATTATTTAATTGATATATTAGCTGAATTATTTTATGTCAATTTAAATTATACTTACTAATACTGTAATTCATAGTCTTGCTCTACATTCACACTTTTTTATTCGAAAAAAAACCTAAATAAATCTAAAACAAAATTAAAATTTTCGTATCTATAAGTTTTCATCGCCTATTTAAGTTTCTGGGTCAATTATATTTTCATTTTTTTTTTGATGGTTAAATTTAAAAATAACTGTGGCAAATCTAATTTTATTAGGAACAAAATTTTATTTTTATTTTATTGTCTACATCTGTAAATAACTCCGGTAAATTTAATTTTAGCATGTTTAAGATTTATTTTAATTTTATTCTAATTTTGATTTACAAAAAGAAAGGATATAACTGGAATTCTACAGGGCATAAAATAAGTTATTTCAGTGGTGGTTTGGAAACAGTGAATATCTTTAAAGATTTTTACTGGACTATAAATATGGTTGCAATAAAACAATTTTTTTATACCCTTTTTATCTGATCTATATGGGGTAGCTCTATTTTATAGAAAAAAATTAGAGATAAATAATCACATATATTAATTTTATGTGTTAGATAATCGTGCATGGAATATTTCGATTATTATTTATGTGTATTGTGTTTAAATATTATTTTAATAAATCTTTATAGCACATTAACCGATTTGGTTTTAACATTAGAAGGGCTCTAGGATCACTTTATTTTTATTAAGTCTAGCACACATGATGATTAATATAAGAGAAAAAGCAAAAGATGTTGAAGTAAATATTCTTGTTTAAAGAAAATAAAACGTTCTTCAGTTCCAAATATAATTTAAAATGAAATCATAAGAAAAAGAATTTATTTACTAGTTTTACAAATATTTATTACTCTAATTTTATTATTAATGCTATAAAATTTATTTTCACATAGAAAATATGATATATTTACTGGTTTTACAAATATTTTAGCTTGTTTTTATTATCAAGACTATAAATTTTTTATTATCATAGAAAATATAATGTATTTACGGGTTTGTGAAATATTTTTAGCTCTATTTTTATTATTAAGGCTATAAATTTTTTTTATCATAGAAAATATAATGTATTTACTGGATTCGTAAAGATTTTAATCCTCTTTTTATTAGCAAGCCATAATTAAAATGAAATCCTATATATCATAATATATTTACTGGTTTAGAAACATTTTTATCGTCTTTTTATTATTAATTCTTTAAATTTGGTTTTATCTTATACATTAGAATATATTTATTGGGTTTACAAATGTTTTTATCTCTATTTTTATTATTAGGCTATAAAATTTATTTTCACATAGAAAATAGAATTTATTTACTGGGTTTACAAATATTATGATCCCTTTTATTATCAAGGCTATAATTATAGTTGAACAGAAGTTCTTCCCCATTTTTAATTTTTCTAGTTGCAAACATACACATTTTCAGTTGCCCATCAACCATAATTTTGCGTGAAGAGATATTTGCTTCATGTTCATCTCCATGGTTAGCAAATCTAGAATTATTTCCGATTCTTGTTGCGTCCAAAGTCGAAAATTCAAGATTAGGGGTTAGATCAAAAAGATAACTCATTTTCTTAAGATCATAAAAGAAACCTCTACGATCAGCCTCGGTATTAGAAATTAATTCACCGGTGTATTCCACAACAAATTCACCCGAGTTAATATCTTCACCTGCAAAAAGACCGTACCCAGCTTTATTGCTTACTCTAATCAAGGTGAGCTTCTCAAGACCGTTCTGTATTGGTTTATTTTTACAATTAGAATGGCAAAACAAAGTGCATTCCCTATTTAATTTATAACAGGGGCATAAAGTGTCGCATTCAACACACTTACATCTTGTTATATTGTTGCAGCATTGGCATTGACAATAAGCTTCACAATAATATTTGGATTTAAAGCATTGGCATTTCGGATTCTGATCACAGTGTCCTGAATGCGAACATGGTTGATATATTGTATCGGCAATATATTTGTTTCGGGTCGTTCTTGGCTTCTCCTTGTACAAAAAATTATTAACTTTTAATCCTGCTCTAGAAATATAATTATGCAGGTCTTTGCAACTGTAATTAACATCAAATATATATTTTAGTGATAAATGACAAAGACATGGATTTACTTCATACGTTTCTGCTATATTGATTAAAAAATCAGTCTCTTCCTCTGTAGGATAAATATATTCGGAACCTTTTTCTCTTGGGATTCTAAGATAACAATCTTCTGAACAGCATTCATCTTCTTTTCTTCGCTTATAATTTTTTTCTAACATACAAGGACGGGAAAATTAAAAAGCATAGCGGTAAACATCTTTAACATTAAAAAAGATATAGATTTCAATGAAATATACTATATTTAATTGAAAATGAAAGTTATCATTAAAAATAAAATTTGTTCATCATAAAATGCTAAAAATTTTAGTTTAATTATTTTGAACTAATTAATTTCATTTTTCAAACTGCAAATACAAATAGTTTCCTATATGTGTACCTAATTTATGAAAGTCATTATAATTAAATGATCTAGATTCTAATTCCGTAAATACATTAAACTAGGCATATTCACTAAGCAAAAATAAATAATAAAATGATTAATATTTTTTCGTTCCTTCACTAAACAGTAAAATTTAGTGTTATGTACATTAGATTAGGTTCATTCATAGAACAACACTAAATAATAGCATGAATATCCTATTATTTTTCTTTGTTTTTTCACTAAACAGTACTTTAGTGTTAAATAGATTATGACTAACTCCACTCCCACAATAAAAATAAAAAATAGCATGAGTATTCTATTATTTTGCTTTGTTTCTTCACTAAACAGTAAAATTTAGTGTTATGGACATTAGATTAGGTTCATTCATAGAACAACACTAAATAATAGCATGAATATCCTATTATTTTTCTTTGTTTTTTCACTAAACAGTACTTTAGTGTTAAATAGATTATGACTAACTCCACTCCCACAATAAAAATAAATAATAGCATGAGTATTCTATTATTTTGCTTTGTTTCTTCACTAAACAGTAAAATTTAGTGTTATGGACATTAGATTAGGTTCATTCATAGAACAACACTAAATAATAGCATGAATATCCTATTATTTTTCTTTGTTTTTTCACTAAACAGTACTTTAGTGTTAAATAGATTATGACTAACTCCACTCCCACAATAAAAATAAATAATAGCATGAGTATTCTATTATTTTGCTTTGTTTCTTCACTAAAAATTAATTTAGTGCTAAATACATTATGGTCAACTCCAGTCCCACAACAAAACTAAATAATAGAATAATTCATATTTTTCTTATTCTTCATTAAAATGGTAATTTACTGCTAAATACATTATGAATAACTCCACTCCCACAATAAAAATAAATAATAGCATGCATATTCTATTATTATGTTTTTTTATTCATTAAACAGTACTTAAGTGCTAAATACATTATCGCTAACTCCACTCCCCAACAAAACTAAATAACAGAAAATTTCATATTTTAATTATTTTCTTAAAATGGTAATTTAGTGGTATAAAGAATTTTGATTAAAATTTATATTTTATGTGATTAATTATAAAATATCGTCCTTTAGAAATAGTAAAACTTAAGAAATTTAATTTATTCTTTTATAAATACAAGATTCAAATATAAATAATTTATCTTATTATGGAAATCTCGAGTAAAATAAAATCATAAAGAAGTTTACGGTAATAAATATATAGTAATTGCTGCCAAAATTGACCGCATTAACATAAAAATTTAAGGTGTTAAATATTACTCAATGTATATCCAAAGGATCACAGATTTCAATTAAGGAAGGATATACTTTAGAACCCATCAAATTTAAATGTCAGAAAGCAAAAAAATCGATATAATCCCATTTTATACAGAATCAAATACCATAAAAAGTCCAAAATATGCAGATTTAACCAAAGAAACCGCTGTGATACGTGGTATTAAACATAAAAGAGTCAAAGTAGGAGTACCGGTATTTCAAAATGGCAAGAGGGTAAAAAATGTTTATTTTTGGAAACAAATAAATGGTAAAGTATCTGATTTTGAACACGGAATAGATCTTATTGCCGGAAAAAAAATTAAAGAAAGTACTGTAAAAAGAAAAGCCCCTATCACTAATTACATAACTAAAAGACCAAGCAAAAAATCTTAAAATAATTATGCAATAATAAATTTGTTTTCGATGGTAAATTTTATTTTCACTGTCTTGATAAAATTTTGTTTCTATTTTACAGATTAAAAATTCTAAAGATTTTTTTAAAAATATATGTGTTTTTCGCCTATCATATTTAAATGAGACTTTTTTAATTGGTAATAACATACTTGCAATATTTTTTTTAATAGATTCAAATTTATAATAAGCATATATTTTTTTTTATAGTTTTATATATATAAACTGAGTTGGTTGTTATCTATTTGCAAAAATTTAAGAATAAAACCTTTGCCTGATCAATTGTCAGTACCAAGATAAATATAGAAACTTCAAATGTTTTTTATATATTGAATTCAGCATCATTAAACCTTTTAATGTGTTTCATATTGCCGATTAAAGAATAAAATACATTATTTGATATTTCGTTAAAGGTATATTCTTAGGAACATTTGCGAGATATTTCATTCGACAAGCATTGTGGCTATATCAATTTAAGATACTCTATTTTCTGAAGAATCATAATCATAAAACTAGTATTAGTTCACGGCTATTTTTTTATTGACAAAGACCTAAAAAATTCTTTATAATTAACGTTCTCTATATTGTTTATTAAATTTTCAAGCCAAAAAGCAAGAAGTTACAAATCAAACCTTGTCATCACTCCAAACTAAAGGATACAGGAAAACCAATGAACTTAATAGGTCTTGAAAATATGTGGAAAATGCAAGAAAATTGTATAATGTTAAAATTACCGATAAAATGTGCTCCCAATAAACTAATCACGTTATGTTCGATGAGGAAATCAATAATTACAATACTAAAATAAACTATGGATTCCAAGTATTAATTTATAAGACAGTATAGCAAAGTAAAAAGGTTTTATAATTTTATTTATATGTTGAAACAAGTTAACACATCAGTTTCCTTCGGATAATCTGTAATTAACCAATTAGAATCATTCCAAAACTCCATGATGTATACTTTTGTATGTTCCTCTGATTTTTTATATTAATAGCCATTTTTTTTAATCGATTTGCGTTTTAGTGTCTATAACAAAAAATAAAAATTTTAATATGTTTTATGTAACTTATTTGAGAAAAATATGCAAATTATTAGTTTGTCTTTTATGTGTGATTAATCGATATAGTCTATTATTATCTGAGGATATTATAGTTATATACTGTAAAATCCGATATTTTTTTTATAAAAAAAGGAAATGAATCTTCTTTTTTTTTATTGCAAAAATAAATCAAGCACACTTTTGTATAAAGAGATGAAATTATGATGCAAAGTTTAAAAATAAAGAGAAATTAGTTATCACAATGGTTAAAAATTACCTAACCATATATTTTGAAGAATGATCATCAAAAGCTTCTTATTATGCTAGCTTTTTCAATATATAAATGTTAAGCCAATAGAATATAATTATAATTCCACCATATTTTATAAAATAAAATTAAAAATAGATTTAAAGAAGAATAAAGTCTTATATAGTCACAAATATTATTTTTTCGATGGTTTTTTTTTGAAAAAGTAGATGCTATAACAAATTTAATCATTAAAATCGATTTAAATGCAATGGATTGTTCGTAATATTTTATTTTTATTTTTCGTTATATACGAGATTTCATGAATTAAAGGGTCTTTGAAAATATAAGAGGGCTACGTAAACCTCTATAACATATCGAATGTATTAAACCACTTGAACTTCACTAAAAATAAATTAAAAGATCGGGCTATGGTTTAAAAGATAAGATATATTTTCTAAAAAATACAATATGTGATATCAAGAAATGAAACAGAGCCAAGTTAGAATTATAATCCAAATGAATCTCATGTTTTCATCAAGTTATAAACATTTATGTTATTTTACAAAGATAAACCAGAACAATATATTTTTCAATCAAGTAAATACCTAACACTTATTGATTATTCAAACGATCAAAATGTATAAATAGAGAAAGAAGCTGAATTTTATCACATAGAAGGCTTAATTTATATTTGGCTCCCTTTAATAATTTGTACATTAGTAAATTTCTATATTTAACTTGAAAGGATGCCTATTCAACCTACTTTACAGGTAAAAAATTTCTTTTGAAACTCTATTGTCACAATAAAGTCAATTTATGTATCTTAGTAAGCATACTATTCAACTCGCATTATAAGAAAAAAAAATTCGTTTTAGATTCAATTATCAATGCAATTTCTTGAATTAAAAATATAAATGTTTATTAATAAAAAAAATTACAATACATCGTAAAATGTGATACTTTGGTACAGCACACTCTGAGTCTTATTTTAACGGGTCTTTAATACATGCTAATCATCTTAATTTTAATATACAATAGTATTGGATCGAAAACACGTATATTAAGCCTGGGGAATAGAAGATACGATGTCAAAATCGTATAGATGATAAAGTTAAGATAAGAAATAAGCAAATACTTTCTACCAAGCAATATAAAGTTTATAAGGTCAAAAATAAATTTCTAATTAGGAAATTTAAGATGCGATAAAAATTTTCTTTCGTATATCATAAATATTCAAAGCAAAAAAAAAATATTTCGCCTTTATTTGACTGCTATACTGTATTGCAATTACACTACACACAATTTCCATGGTTCTGATTTGTATACCATTAGAAAAACATTATTGTTTCAGCAATAAATTTTTGTCTATTTTAAGAAATTTCTCTGTGCATTAAACTCGCATTTTATAACTACAACACAACTTAGATGTAATAAAAAATAGATAATAAATATTTACATTAAATTGAATTAAAAGCCTAGCATTATAAAAAAGAAGAATAGATCAATGTTGCATGAATAATATTTTTGTGTAATAAAGCTTTCTTTTTAATTTTATTACTTTGATTTTATAGAAGTAACTTATAGTCTTTAACGGCAAAATATTTCTTTCAAATATTCTTTATCTATAGGATTTTTTTGTTGGGAAAAAGATAAATTATCATTTAAAATCATAATTATATGGCTACTTTACGGATATTTTAACCTTTATATATATTTTTGCTTTAAACACTTAAATTTTAGACATATTTTGATCTTTTTTTTTTGTTTTATTTTTATGCAAAAGAAAACAATTTGAGATTTTTTAATGTATATAGGTATAATAAATAGTTCTGCTAACTATTCATAAAATATTTGTTTATGTCTTCTTACATACTTACAGAAAAATTAAATTGATGAAAATATAGATATTCTGATGGTTTGGTTTCTGATTTTAAAGCTTACATGTGCTACTATAATAATCAAAAACAATAAAATGTATTTATTGGGTAAACATAATATAAATTATAAAAAAGATCTGATATATCTTAAAATTAAATTAAATATATAAAATAAGGCTAATAATTTTAAAACTGCTTGTTAGCAATTTACGTAAAAATGAAATTCATCAATTACGTCTCGAATAAGACCGAATTTATTTTATGAAAGATGGTTTTTCTTTGGTTTTATCACGCAATAAATGTATTTCTTCGCTTTTTTTCGGATTTTATCGTATATTTTTTATTTCATATAATTAAAAGGAGATCGGATATGGAAGTATCAAATGAAAAGCTATCAATTTTTATGAGGCTCGTGCGGGATTTCATAATTATATAGGTGTCGACGAATCTTATCAAATATATTATATAAATTAAAAAAATCTTATTGCAATAATAAAAGAATATATTATTCGAGAATAAGCCGGGTAGATGATCTATACAAAAAACACAAATAAATGTAGTTTATTGTGAAAATTATAAGCTAATGAGGATTCTTTGATTTTTAAAGGCATAAAAAGGTGTAATTTTAGTTTTGAAAAGAAATCGTGCATTATACAATTTTTAGTCATATTAATGCTATAGAACTCATAGTAAAAAAAATTCCAATTATAATTCTTTGTTCACTAATTTTTTTCCGAAAAAAATACTAAAAGTGCATATTAGATTTTTTAGCATGTAAAAAAATCGATATTTGCTATATTACGAAAAGCTTTGAATAATATAATCATTAACTAAATGAATTTTTTTATTAGAAAACTAGAATTCAAAAAAAATTACGTCAATGAATTAAATTTATTATTAATTTAATATAAGATGTCGAAAAGCTGATCATTACGTTGATTGAAATAAAAAAAAATCCTTGAGAAGCTGTATTCAATCACCAGCTCTAATAATCGTTCTTTCTTTTATCCAGAGATTAAATTATTCTTTTAAGTATTGAATAGCATGTGTATAATTCCTGTTAGATCATATAAAAGACGAATTTTTGAATACATATTTGTATGAATTTCATATGATATTAAAATATGTGTCTTATTCACATCTGTAATAATTATACGGAATGACATAACATATGTTCATATAATTGAGACTATAATGGAAGTTTTAACGTCCTAAATGGTAATTCAAAACACCTAGTAATATACCCATTCGTTTCTAAAATGAATAGAGGATCTATCATATTTATAGGTGATTGTCTCTAATACGATTTTACCTTATATTGCGCATGGATATATCGACTTGAAACTTTGATCCTAGACATCCAAATGAATGTTAGAAAATGTTTTTTGTGGGAGTTTTTCGATGATCCGATGTATTCATAAGATTGTATTTTTACTGATCATATAAAAAATCGTCAAAAAGCTTGTTTGAAACTTATGATATTGTCTTCAAAAAATGAGCTATCCTAATCGAAAAAAAATTAAATTAGGTGCAAGTACACTTAAAGCACTGCGACGCATATCCATAATGAATTTTATATATGCTTTTTTTATATTTTTATTAAACCTTCATTTATCAAAAAAATTACAAGATCGTAATCTGTTTGTGTTATGAGAAATTCTATAATCTTTACACTTTAATTACAGTCAAAAAGTAAGATAGTTATAAATTTTGACGTATTTTACCTTTAAAATAATGTATTTTTGCGGTGAGAGGGAATATTGAAATTGATCAAAATTTTAAGTAATTGATTGCGTTTTTTATGGTAAATACAGCATAAAAACCAATTAACCGAAAATAAAAGAAACATAGAATGTATTCATAGCATGTGTATAATTATATCGATTTTATACTAACTGATGTTGAGATCCTGGGTGATTTAAAATATCATAAATAAAAAAAAGGGTACTTTTTATATACGTATTGACCTCACAGGCTTTGATTTTTATGAGTTTGGTGTAAATCAGATAAAAGCCATCACCTGCACGGCCTTTCTTATTAATCTACTCGGATAAAACACTACCATCATACCTTGCGGCTTTGATATCTGAGAATATCTTTAATAATTTATACAAAAAACACAAGATTTTAGCGGAAATTAGCTTTCATGCACTATAATATTTAACTTGATGTACTAATTATTTGGACAATAAAAAAACCTTAAACAAATAAAATTTAAGACAATTTCTTTTTTTTGAGAAACACGAATACAATGGCTCGGGCATTTTAAAACAACTTTGAGTATATAATTGTTTAAAATTTGCTTTTAAATGTTTTTTTAGCATTTATAAACATTTTTAGAGCTATCTCAAATCGATTTCATGTGTATCTTGATTATTTTATAGTTTTTTATTATATAATCAGATTAGAACCCTATTTACTTTTTATCGCAATTTGTAAAAAAACTATTTTTAAAATAGAAAAAATCAATATAATCATATTCATAATAAATTTAAACCAAAAAATAGGTAAAATCGACATTCCCTTCTTATTTTCTTTTGCATCATATAAAAGTGTAGATCAGTAAAATCTAAGCGCAAATATTGAATATGTGGATTTTATAGTAAAAATAATATTTATCATTATATCACTAATATTTTTGTTGCGTGTATGCAATATTTTCAATGTGCTAGGGTTAAACAAATGCTGAATTATATAAAAGAAAAATCACGTTTATCTGATTATAACAGACAAAGATTCGATTTTATTTTAAATTTTATTTGATTTATATAAATATAATAATTTACTTTTTTATATACAATTTTCTGTGCATAGTTTCTGGAAAATATTATAAACCACAATATATAGTTTTAAGTATAAAAAAATGTTAAAGCGAATTGAAATAAATTTAGTTGCAATATAATCTTTTTTCTAATAAAAAAATCAAAAACTCTTATTCAGCGTAACATACCATTAACTATAAAAACTATTTGCACTGGCACAAATAAAAGAAACAAATGATATTAATTTAAACGAGAAATATAAATAATGAACAATATAGTTTATAAATACAATAACATATTTCCGTGGTCTTTTAATAATACCTTTAACGGTTTAAAGTCAGGATCTTTTAATTTCCAACAACAAATTATTTCGGGGTGGATAATTTAACTATTTTTTTTTCATAATATACCTACCATTTAAATTTATACAAGAGGTTTTCGTGTTTAAACCTGTGATAATTCTTAAAGAAAAACTTATTTTTACATTTGGGCGTATTAATCTGCTTATGTTTTCTTTTTATCTCCAACCAGGTGTAAATTTCTTGCAATAATTATTGAACTGAAATTATAAAAATATTTAAAAAATTATTTAGAAACATTCTTGATGTAAAAACCATATAAAAACTGCACGTGTTTTATATCTTACAGTTAAAATTAATTACTTTTTGAACTTAAAATTTATAAATTATAATAGCAAAATTAATATAAGAAAAAATTTAACAAAGCATTAAAGATAACATAATACATGGGTGCATTATAATAAAAAAATCACTATATATCTTTAAACGGTTTTTTTATGAATCACAACCAAGAAACAAACAAACATAAAAAACAATGGAATTTTACATAATTTCGGCAAAAAAATATACCCAAAATTTGAAGATAAGCTTTTGAAGTTATTTATGAATAAAGTTTGAATGAAATCAAGGATATAATGACTAATATATACATTTTTACGGTCTTTAAACATCTAAAAACAACATAAATATTTCCCCTTTGCAATAGCCATTGCAGTGAGTGTTTTTGATTAATCTACGTAAGGCCTAAGAAATACTGTAGCTTTATGTTTTTTTTAATTTTTGCTAAAATATTCATATATACCATCTTAATAAAATTTGTGTAAGAATTCTCTGCAATCATGCCTATGTAGATCATTATTCTTTAAGTTTTTATTGTAAACACTTTTTTAAAGTGATTATATAAACAGATAATCATTATTTTAAAGGATAAAATATTGTATCTTCTCATTGAAATCAATAAAAATTAAAAAAAAATAACAGTGATGTATTAGGGATTCGTATTTCACGGCATATATATAAAAGAGACAAATTTTTGTAATTTTTATGATCATGCTAAACCCAAGCCAAATAAGATCTAATAGTTATAAAATGATGTGTCATCCTTTACATAAAATTAGAATCTTAAAAGAAAAGGCATGAATATTTTTTATGAACGCAGAGCATTCATAAATTACATAGAATTATGCAGAACAGTATGTGTTAAAAATTAATTAAAATTGGCAAATTTAAAAATAAATACATGATGCACAAATTATAGAAAGAAAGATATTTCCAATAAAAAATAAAAGAATATCTCGAGTTTTTCGTCGAATTATATGTAATATTTTACGATTCAATGAAAAATATTTAAATGATATCATTAGTATAGTTTAATAAAGAAATTTTCGAAAAATAATTGTGATATACAGAAGATAAAGATGCTTATAAAATAATACAAAGGTAGTATATTCAGAATCTTTCTATTTCGTATTTTAAATTTAAATGCTTTATAATAAACCTTGAAATAAAGTAATATTTTTAAAGAAATGGGAATGGAATATAATCTACATATGGAAATCTATTTAATTTATTCATAGTTAAATCATAAGCTAACTTTTATTTATCTAATCATATATTGACTCCATAGTATATTATTAGTTTTATTATCATATTCTATAAATTCATATTCTATGTAAAATATAATATAATTTAGATGTTATCTAAGGGTCAATTACAAATATTTTTTATAGCTTTTACATATGCAATTGACTTCTATCAACAGTATGTCCTAGATACCTTCTTAGAATTGCGAGTATACTAAAAGTGTGAGCTAATTTGATAAAAATATAGCACTTTATGTCATGTATGCGCCTAAATTATTATTCTTATAACTCTTACAGAGAAAAAAGTCAGGTTATAAAGATCTCTAATGCTTATAGATTGTGTTATATCCATTTATTTTTTATATTATAAAAATCTGAATATATTTATTAATTGTTAAAATCTATTTTTTTTTCAGTGGAATTACTAAATAATTTTATTTTATGTGTTAGTATATATTTATATTATAATTATTTAGAAAAGGGGCTTGTGGAGATTTATTTAAGAATACAGGATATTAAGAACTATCACCAACTAGTACAAAAAATTAAAAGAGTATTTGACAATTCTTCACACTACAATAATCAATTTATAACGAAATACATGGATGATCTCATTTTAAAGTGAGATCTATATAACGGGGAAATTATATTTATTTTAAGTTTTGTTAATATTTTTTTCGAAAGCCAATCCTGCATGCATAATATAAAAAAATTATTATAAATTTTCAGGTTTTGATTGGTCTATTTTGTACTAATACAAAATTAATAGGTGGATAATATAAGTAGCATGTCATAACAAAATATAAATAATAAAAAGTTATGTTAAAACATGAGAATTTTTTCAAATGTTCATATTTTTTTTACCAATAAAAACACCATTAGAGATATATTTTTTAGTAAAGTGTTTCTAGATTTTTTAAAATATATATAGACGCATGTGATCTGCTATTAAACAATGCACATAGAATTACGAGCATTTCTTCATGTATTATTTACAAATTTATATATGCAATTATCGAAGATTTTATAAAGTGTATATAAATAGAAAAATCTGCGGATATTTCAATAAAATAGACTCTTTTTATTTAAAAAAGCCAAGATGAAATAACTTACCGAGTAGAATTTCATGGTATTAAATGAATTTGGAAGAGATGTTTTTTATTATGCTTTTTTTGTGTTTTTTAGAAATTATCAGCAAATTGAATATCTATGAAAAACTAATTTAGGATGTAAAAAACCGCTTAAATAATTTATGCCAAAACAACTCTTTTAGAATTTAATTTTAAAATTATATGTTTATTTTTATCATATGAAGCTCCAAAATTATTTTTTCTATTGATTTAACGGTGTTTAAAAATCCCCGACTAAGAATTTTTTTAGTTAAAACTTTATGCTTAATACCATATAAAATTATTTGTGTCAGAACAAAGAAACGATTAAATGTATTTATGATGCAAAATAAAAATAAATCAGATAATTTTTAATTTTGGAAAATTGCAATATAATTTTTCTGATCGTTTGTGTGTATTTCCAAAAAGAGAAACATATATTTTATAATCAATATATACTAATTAAATAGTAGAATAGTTGTGAATACCCTTGAACTTTTAAAAATTTAGGATCTATGATACATGCAAAACCACATTTATGTTTTAGTTGCTTCTATAATCTAAAAAAATTCTATTGAATCTAGATGAAAAATACTTTTATATAGACAAATCCAAAAACAAAAATATATATCCCTCATATAGAGAAGGTATATTTTAATAAGAACCTTTTCGAAGTTTCAGTTCTATAGAATTCTAGTTATTTAAACACACCAAGTCTCAAATCATTACCATGTCTTCATATAAATTTGCGAATAATATAAAATTTTCTATTTAAAAGCCCTCATATCAATAAATGTATTTTATTATGGTATAATCTAGATAATATAGTTTCCAAGTTATCGATTTCTTTTCTTTAGATTCGTATAATCATCAACCAAAAAAAATCGCATTTATTTTTGATTTTCAGATGAATGGATAAATATATAATTCATTTTTGAATTTAACAAATAAATTTAATGCCGGTTTTGGTTAAAATTCAGCCTACAAAATTTTAGTATTAAACGATAATTACACATAAAGAATGCAAAATAAAAAAATATTTTGTGTGTAGAGGCCCAAATTATTATTTTAATAATAAAGTTGTGTTATTTAGCACATTAAGCTATTTTTAAATTTATGAAATTTATTTTGCCCATATGCAAAACATTTTGCTAAAAAATGTAAAATCGAAAAAAATAAAATAATATTATGGCATATTTTGACATAATGTTTACGCTCACACGTAAATGCATATCATTGTGAGCACCAAGATAAACGGAAGACAATATTTCATGGTAATTCTAGATTTAAGATTTTACCTTTAAAATCTGATTTGGTGAATACTAAGAAACGTTTATCAAGCACATTAGCATATGATGGGAGGCGAATGTATAAATATTTTAGTAAAAGGTAGATTTAAAATGGCGGCCGATGGGGAAAACAGTACATTGGGCTCAATCAATAACTGTTTTCATTTCAGGAAGTTTTTGATTTTATTATAGAGCTATGGAACTAGCTTGAAAAAAACAAGGTTTTTCAAAAAATAATGGACGGATAAAACCTCAAACTTATTTATTTTATTTTATTCCGTATTGTGAACTTATTCCTGAAAAAACCCTTTTGGTGAAAATCGATTATTAAATAATAAATTATTCTAAGGCATAAAAATATATTTAATAGACCGTAAAAAATTCGTTTATAGTGAATTCAGGGAGAAACAAAGTTATTCTAAGGCATAAAAATACATTTAATAGACAGTTAAAAAATCGTTCATAATGGATTCTGGAAGAAATAAAGTTATTCTAAGGTAATAAATTAAATTTAATAGACAGTTAAAAATTCGTTTATAATGAATTCAGGAAGAAATAAAGTTATTCTAAGGCTTAGAAATATATTTAATAGACAGTTAAAAATTCGTTTATAATGGATTCAGGAAGAAAAAAAATATTCCGAGGCATGAAAATATATTTAATAGACAGTTAAAAAATCGTTTATAATGGATTCAGGGAGAAATAAGTATTTAATTTTTACATTTAAATAAAAAATAAAAATTTAAGATTTATTTAACTAAAATAATTTAATTTTTTCTTAGTGTATAAAATTGTTTTGAAAATAAAATAAGCCTGCGGTTTTTTGGCAAAATTCAGTTAAATAGTATAAAAAATTTATGATTATTAGCTAAAAAGAGGAATTGTTTATAAAAAAATATGTGTGAATATTGCAACAAACAACAATATGCGCTTCAATTTTTTTTTGATTTTTAGTTTTGGTACTGAAATACATCATTTAAAAGCATTGGTAGTGTCGGACTAAAGAGGATTAAAATTATATTTAATATATAGATAAAAAAGGTCTAATATCAGAATTACACACATAAAATATAAAATTATACAATATTTTTCGTTTATAATTTAATTATCCTAAAATTGACGTTATAGGTAGACCCAATGATATATTAAATAACTCCATATGTACATTTTATTTTAATGCTATTTAATGACTATAATCATACGCATATCATTTATTTTTATATGTATTAATGTGTATCAAAGATTAGAAATATTAAATCATAAAGAATATTGATTTCATATATTAATCGATATTAAAATTTAATTTTATTTGTATTATGAGCATCAAAGATGTTGAATATTAAATCATAAAAGACATTAAAATATGATTTGAAATATATATCAAGCAATTTAAATTAAATAAGCGATATATATTTTATATAACAAAGTGATTTTTCATACCCAAAAAATAGATGTCAGGGAATTCGAAGAAAGAAGATATTTCAAATATAAGTGGAGTAAAAATGGTCAGAAGAAAGGATAAGAATAACGGTAAAAAAGGTCGAGGGGCTAAGGCTGCAGTAGATACTAGCACAAAAGAAGTTAGTAATAATAATGATGTGAAAATTGATGGCTCCAATATCATGGAGTCAGCAAATCTCGATAAAAAGGATTTAGTAAATATTGAAACGGCTTCTAAGGAAACAGAAAAATCAGATACCTCTAAAGTAAAGAAGAATTCGAGTGTTAAAAGAAGTGTTGCAACACAATCAGACGGCAATAATAAAGTTGATGCAAAGAAAGTGGTTACCAATATGAAACCAGGATCGAATGTTGGCCGCTCATCCCGAAGACCAGCAGGTTCAATTGATATGATCAAAAAAGCCATTGCTGATAAGAAGATAGCGGAAGAAAAAGCCATTGCTGAAGCCGAGGCATTAGAGAAGAAATTAAATAAAGAAAGAGAGGAAGTTCAGAAAAAGATGGAGTTGCTTCGTCTTTCAGAGGAAGAAGAAAAGAAGAAGCGAGAGGAAGAAGAAAAGAAACGAAGGGAGGTTAAAAAAATGCCTAGGTTTGCTTTTTTGAGGAGTGACAGTAATAAAGAAAAATGGTCAGGGCCAAAGGAAACCAGTTCTTCTATAAGAGCCGATAGTGCGACTGCTAAAGAAGCAAAATATAAAAATAATGTTGACCGAGTAGTAGTTAGCAAAGTTAATGATAAAGAGGAAATTATGTATAAAGATAATCATGATGATGAAAAGTCTGGTCTTATATCGAAAGATGGGGCGACTTCAATGGAAAATAAAGATGCAATAGGTTTCGATTTTAATAAAGATATGGCACCTAATTTGGATACGCCTTATAAAAGCCCTATTCTTTGCATTCTTGGGCATGTAGATACAGGAAAGACAAAGCTTTTAGACCGTATCAGGCATACTAATGTTCAGCTTGGAGAAGCAGGGGGGATTACTCAGCAAATTGGGGCTACTTTTTTTCCTATTCATTACTTATGCGAAAAATATGGGATTACCAATAGAATTCCTAAAGATTTACATAAAAGTTCTATGGATAGACCAACTTCTAGACTCAAAAAAACTATAAAAAATAATAAAAAAGGAAGTTTGGAAAATCAAACTTTTGATCAGTTACCAGGTGTCATTATAATTGACACTCCAGGTCACGAGTCTTTCACTAATCTCAGAAGCCGGGGATCTTCATTATGTAACATTGCAATCCTTGTAATCGACATAATGCATAGCATTGAAATGCAGACCCGAGAAAGTATTGAATTGCTTAGAGCTAGAAAAACTCCCTTTGTTGTGGCATTAAATAAAATAGATAGACTTTTTGAATGGAAGACTTTTGAAGATGATAAAACAATTATTCAAAAAAATAATGAAACATTTAAAGACTTAAATAATATAAAAGCTCATGATAGCGACGATTCTTCCAGTTTCATTCGTTTTTCACATGATAAACAAAATAAAACAGCACAACAACATTTCAAAGAAAGGCTTTCAACAATTATACTTGCACTAAATGAACTTGGTATCAATGCATGTTTATTTAATAACAATCCCGATCCTTTAAAGTATGTTTCTTTAGTTCCTACAAGTGCGATAACAGGAGAGGGAATTCCGGATCTTTTATCCATGGTCATAGAATTCAGCTCTAAGTATCTTTTGAAAAGGCTTCTTTTTGATTCGGAGGTTTTTGAATGTACAGTTCTCGAAACAAAAAATGTTGAGGGATATGGAACTACAGTCGATGCAATTCTTTCAAACGGGGAATTACGCGAAGGCGATCGCATTTGTCTTGCAACTTTCGAAAAGCCCATTATTACAACCGTAAAAACTGTTATTGTTCCGGATGCATGCAGAGAAACAAGAATAAAGGGTACAGGTGCTCTGGTAAAGAAAACGAAAGGAAGTTGTGGTGTGAGAATAGCAGCAAATGACTTGGAAAAGGTTATTCCTGGAACGAGCATTGTAAAGATCATAAGAAAGAAAAAAATAATTGCTAATCCTAAGAATCATTCACAAGATATTAATGATAACGCCAATAATTTTGCCGCACATGTGGATATTAAAGATGATGGGACCACTAATATAATCACAAAACCCGAGAACATTGATTTTAAAACTAATGATACCAAGAGTGATGATTTAAAAAACAGAAGCACCAGAATCGAAAACAATAATAAGAAAATTCATGATACCTTAAAGAGCAGTAATGACATAGGAAAGAAAAGCACAAGAGACCAGATCGCTATTAATAGTATAAATGCGGGTAAAAATGAAATCAATATTGATTCCAAGGTTCGTATAGATAATTTCGATGATTCTGTGTCGAATGAGACCATAAGTAGAAAAATCGAAAGGGAAATGGATAAGAAAGAGCGAATTGTAGACAAAAGAAAAAGTAATACAAATGCTATTAAGCATAAAAACATTAATGCTAAGAAAAAGGAAGATAAAATTAAAGAAACTTCCATCAGTAAAAATGAAAACAATCCGATTAACATTCACAAAAATCTTATTGACGGCGGTTTTTCGAAAATAACTGATAAAATAGATGAAAATTCTAACAAAATCTATGCTTCGAATTCTAAAGTTTCTAAAAAAAGTGCTAGTAATATTGCCTCAACTGATGAAGAAGCCGAAAGAATGGTAGAAGATGAGAAAAGTTCAGTCTTTGGAAGCATTAAGCTTTCTGAACTCGGTGTTCATGTTCAAGCATCAACGCTTGGGTCTTTAGAAGCACTTTTATTATTTCTTGACACAAATGATGTCCCAGTATCAAGCATAGACCTTGGAAATATAAGACTCAAGGATGTGAAAAAAACTGCTTCAATGTTAGAGCGAAGCCCAGAAAACGCTTTAATGCTGTGCTTCGATGTGAAAATAGATAAAGAAATTGAGGAAGAAGCATCAAGATTAGGTGTTAAAATATTTAGTGCTAATATAATTTACCACCTCTTAGACTCCTTCACAAAATACACTGAAGACCTTCGCTCAAAGAAAAAGGCTGCTGTAAATCCAACTTTCCCATGCAAACTCACAATTCTTCCCAACAGCGTATGGAATAAAAGAAGCCCCCTAATAATGGGCGTCTCTGTCGTGGGAATTTTAAAAGTAGGAACCGAAATTATTCTGGAATGTGGTATGTCCCTCGGAAAAGTAACTAGCATAGAAAACAACATGAAGCCTGTTAATACCGCCAAGACAGGCGAAAATGTAGCAATAAAAATCGAAACAAACGGAACCCCAAGAATGTATAAAAGACACTTCGACGATCAAAATATTCTATGGAGCAAAATGAACAGAAGCGACATCGACTGCCTGAAAGAGCATTTCAAAGATGACCTCAAAAAAGACGATTGGATGCTAGTTATCGAAATAAAAAACACATTCAACATCATATAAAGAAAATTAATATGAAGAATAAGAAACAAATGTTCCAGATAATATAAAAACACAACACAATATCCAAATCAATAAAAAGTGATAGAAACAATTTTTTAAAAACAAAATAAACTTCATAAACACATATAAATTTAATATAAAGGCAATAAAAAATCACAAAACTATCATTAAAAATTTCTAGATGTTATATGATGCCAGCTCTTTCATTATTTAATTGTTTTTATTTACTTCAAGAAAATATTACAAATTTTTTATTTATTATTATTTTCCCGATATTTATGCTTAAAATTGTTTAATGTTAAATCTGTAATTGAGTTTGTGGCAAAATCTTTACAAAAACTACAAAATAAAACATTTGATTTTAGGCAAAAACATTTATGTTTTAGCACCATAAGTTCTATATTGAGAATACCAACAGAAGCGATGTATATACACAAACAGCAGGATTGAGGATGTTACTCGTACCAATAAGTCTCGAAAGAAGAAGCTCATTGAGGAAGGTTGTAAAGATGATGAGATGGAAAGAGGTATAAGTCAAATCTGTACTATATAGCAATCAGAAATCTTACTTGAATGTGATAAGATTTCTAAAAATCAAATTAACTCATCAATAAAAACAAAAAAAGAAGATATTTGAAATAAAATTGTTTATATAATTTTCTATGTATAATATTAAGTTATACCGCCATCATGTTTCAATCATAATGTGCATTGATTCTTTAAATTATAAAAGGACAGACCCACATCATTTGATCTAAGTTCTTATTACTATTTTGGACTTTATTTCGCGTTACCAAGAAATTAATGATATTTAGCACCATTTTTAATTTATTATATTTGTATCTGGCATAAGTATGCAATTGAATAAAAGTATTGTATATTGTATTATATTTGTGTCACATTCAACATTAAAAAAAAATTTGTACTGTGGAAATAAATTTGATCATGTAATATGAAATTTTGTGACGCTAATGTATTCAGATGTCCAAATACCTACCAGTATTTGTATGGAATTCTGTACACCATAAAAATAATATAGTATTTGAAAATGTGAATATTATCATTCATTTATAGAATTAAGCTTGCTTATATCTAAAAATAAATTGATTTTTTTGTATAGACTTTTATACAGTCATATAATATATTCAGTTTAAATTATTTTTTATTTATGGGCCATATTTATAGTCGTAATTTTAGTTTTTGTTCTCAGGGACAGCTTGCTTGATTCTCTGTACGCACAGCGTATTTATACTTTCGGCTATCTTCTCCTCTCCAAGGTCTTCTTCAATGCCCCTCCTTCTTTCGTGTCCTATTAATTCAAGGGTTTTTCTCAATCCCAAGGTTTACATATATGCCTCAACCTGGTTCGTGACATCTAGTTCCTTCAGGTACCTTCTATGATATCGTGTAACCACACCGTCCCATGTTATAACATATGGAATAATTTTTGTCTTGATATATTTAGTTTAATATATACAATCTTAATTATTTATCACTGTTAACAATATTGGTATCATCAAGGAAAATAAATTGCTTGTAAAATATGACTTGCTAATTTATATAAAAAAACACATGGCTTCTAATATAAAAAAATACTATTAATTGATTTATCCTAAAGGTTTTATATATTCCACAAAACCTTTTTTACATGTTAATATTATGATTAATTCACTCGAATATTATTAAACATTTTATACCTGCCTGATATTATTATTTGTTATAGATTACTAAATATTAATTGTAAAGTAAACTAGTTTCGTGCTTACAGCTAAATAATATACTTGATTGGATTTTTTATTACAAAAATTTGATCCATATAAATGATTAATCTAATTTAATCTTATATATAAATTCTGATCCATATGAAATGATCAATCTAATTTAATCTTATATAAATTCTGATCCAAAATTAACATTTGCTCTTTCATAAAATCAATATTATACTCTTAAATCGTATTTTTATATTAAAAACACGATAGGTAATACATGATTATGAATTTGATTATATGAACAATATATATTACATATGTCTCTATATTTATTTTAAAAGGTGTACATTATTATTTTTTATAGTTATTTTATTCTAGAAAATATTTAAATCATATTGGAATCTAAAAATACACCATGATTTATGATGAAACAAAATTAATTATAGCAAGTTTCTAATTTATATACAAACAAATATTTGCATAAACAATATACAAATGAATATTAGAAAGAATGAGTACCTCGAAAGATTTGAATCTCATTTAGAGGTTCAGAATAAACCATTTATTTTGGTTTCAAGAAAAAATATAGAAAAATCACAAAATTTTGAGCAAATTTGTAATCTATTTGGCGGCAGGATATGCCAAAGTAGAAAGCAAATGGAAATTCCAAGAGAATTGGAAGATGAAGAGTATTTATATAATATTCAAGAAACTGTAGAGGACAAAAGTGTTCTTTTATTTTTTAACTTAAAAACTAAAACATATAATGATATGAGTGGAGGTTTAAAAATTAGTAAAATTTTAAATGATAAAATTACTTTCTCATTAGAGGGAATAAAAGAATTTCTCGAAATCCCCTATTATTTGCGGGATAGTAAAAACAGCAAGATTTGGGAGTGGTATAAATAAAAATTGTTAAATATTTTGTCGATTTCTATCCTTTTTAAAATAGAACAATTTTTTAATAATCTAAATTTTTATCTCTCTTATTGACTGAAAGATTTTGTGGATTTAATAAAAAATGATTATTATGGGAAAGGATTATAGAAAATACTTTTATCAATAAGCCTTAAAAAGTGTCTCAAAAAAATGAAATTATATATTTAATATGTTAATACCGTTAATAATTTTGTGTCCTTTTAAATTAGACTTTCAGTAAATATTGCTAAAAGAATAAAAAGTTTATTGGTAAAATATACAAAAGATAAATAAAGGATGGAAGCTATCGCTCGAAATAAAAATATTCAAAAAAATTTAAAAAAATAATCGATTATATCAAAACCTCATATATAATTAAAATGAATAAAAGATGGAAATTATTGCTCGAAATAAAATTATACAAGTAACTTTTAAAAATAATCGAATTTTCAAAACCTAGTGTTAAATTAAAATTCTAAATATTAAAATAAAAAGTCATATTATTTGTTTTAGCCTAATATATTAAAAAAATGAAAATACAAGTTTTTGCACCTATATTAGTTATTTTAATATTATTAAGAAATAAGATAAGTTAATGTTGTTGTATTATCACAAAATATTGCATGTCATATTCGTTCCTTAATTTTTTTTCTCTTCTAATAATTAATTAGAAATAATTTATGAAATAAATGGTTAATAGCATAAGTCATAAATTAAGGAGTTGAGAATACTAAATTAAACACACGCACAAACAACGGGATTAAGGAAAACACTTGAAATATCAAAATTTGAAAAGAGAATATGTATTTTTAGGATCTTAAAGGTTATACTATTACAAACGATTTAAATATAATCTGTTGAGAGAAACAATCTTAAATTTAGATTGAATATATTTAAATGTGCATAAATAAAATTAAGCCATGAAAAGTTTAATATTATCGTATATAGTCTAATAATAAAATAGTTATTGCATTATATTATCTACGACGGGCAGTGAAATCGTTAACAACTATTTTTTAATACTGTAATATAATTTAGCTGTAAAAATGAAGAAAGTTCATTATTATACTATAATACCAAAATATATTCAGTATTAAAAGGTTACTACCATCAAAAGTAACGGAATTTGAGACCTAACCACAAATATTTGTTTGCATTCAATATTTCCAAGTTGGTTCTCAATGATCAAAGACTATTTAAAAAATAAATATTGATTAGCTCTTATCGTTACATTAAACAAAAAAGATCGTATCTAGAATTATTGTTTAATTCGATACTATAAAAATATGCAAAATGTAAACCTTCTAACTCAAAGAAAATCGAAATATCATTTAAATGAATATGCTGATAATATTTGAAACATAAAATTATTTTAAAATTTGTAAACTAAATTACTTAAAATATAATCTTATTTAGGGTAAACTTAAGAACAAATAAAAAAACAGATGAAGTAACAATTAATTACTACGACATTCTCACAAAAAGGGTTTTTTCGATTTCTCAAAAATAAATTTAAAAATATCTGCGGTTAATTTTGTTTTGCATATGAAAACTCTTCTGTAAAAACCTTTATTGCTAAAAATCACATATTTATTAAAACGCAATTGAAAGTCATCGTTTTTTTGTTCTAAGTCAAAATATCTTCTTAGTTTAAGACTTTTAATTCCAGCATTTATTGATTATATGGTTTTTGTCGATTTATAGATATAGTTGATATCCTAAAAGTTTAATATACGACTTATGCTATTTTATAAATTCATATAGCATCATCGCATTTATGAAGTATATTACCATGTGTTTTCAGAATTTACAAGTAGGAATAAAGTTTAGAATATGTCTATATTTTCACTGTCTAAGACAAAAATTATTCCACATGTTATAACTTGGAATGATAGGGCAACTATCATAAAAAGTATCAGAAAGCAATCGAACTAACCGACCAGATTGATGCATATATGCAAACCTTGGAATGAGGAAAACCATTGAATTAATAAGTCTTGAACAGAGAAGAGGCATTGAAGAAGACTTCAGAGGGGAGAAAATAGCCGAAAGTACTAATACGCTTTGCGCACGAGAGATTAAGCAAGTTGTGCTCGAGAAAAAATACTAAAATCATAAAGAATAATTTAGCCCTAAAATAAAATTATTATCACATAATTTATGAGAATTGAATTTTTTGATAATTTAATAATAATGATTGGATAATATATTTTGCTTGGTGTATAAATAAATTATAAGTGCATGGCATAATATCTATAATAAAATAATTAATTATTTCGGTGTTAAAATAAAAATTTATAAAAAAGATATATAAATTACTATTATCATCATACAGTAGTATCCGTAATCTCATTATTTACAGTTAATAAAAAAAAATGACAACTGAGCATTTAAATTTCTTGAAGTAGTTGGTAATTAAATGAGAAAACTATTGTTTGTAAGATAGTAATATTTTTATTGTCCTTTAAAATATTTTCCTTATTTTAATCAACATAATATTTTAGAACGTGCAATAAACATAACATATATACAATCAAGTTATCTAGATGAGATTTGACAGCCCATGTGTTTTTAATAAATAAAAATATTTGCAGTATTTCAATATCATGGAATATACACCCTTTTGATTTGAAATTATGCTAAATATAAAACTTAAATATTTAGAATATATTTAAATTATTGCATATATTAAAAATCGACAGAGGAAAAAAAACATTAAAATGTACTTAGAAAGGCAAACCATACAATTTAAAGATTCATTTATATTAAATACACAATAATGCGAATGAATACAATAAAATAATTCCATATATTTATTTCAATATAAGTGAAACTGTTTCAAATAAAAATTAATTTCAATATCAAAATTAATTCCAATATATCCATGCTATTTTATAATACCAGATTTCTAACAATACTTCTTCTTATTGCACCATTTCAACAAACCACCCAATCATGTGTGCATGACGAAGACTGTTGGTCAAAATCCCGTCCAGATATTCACTCACTTTTTTGTGTAGATAACATTTGCCAAAAGTTACTGCAGCCAGGCCGAAGATGTGCAACACCAACAGATTGTGCTTCTTATTTTTTTTACGGACCACTTGCTTGTTCAGCAAAATGCCGAATAGAAAATGAATGTGAGAACCAACAATCAGATACTAACGCCAATTCGAAGTACTGTTGCCGATCGGTTCCAGAAGGAAAGGATTGTATCTCTTCAAGACCGAGTGTTTTAAATGGATGTGATGCTAAACAAAGTTGTTTAATGAATAAAAGTGGTGAATATAAATGTGAATCTAAAAATGGAGGTTCGTGGATTATTGGTGTTCTTCTTTCTATAAATGGAAATCTTTTGATTAATATTGGAATTAACCTTCAAAAAAAATCATATTCACAACCTAAAGTTACTTTTTTCGGAATAGAAACTTCACTTTTTTCAGTTGGTGTGCTCGTATATGTCGCAGGAAAGATTTCGGGGTTTAGTTCGTATATCTTTGGAAACCAATCATTGCTCGCATCCCTTGGAGCAGTCGGTCTTATTGCCAACAGTATTTTTGCACCACTAATAAACCAAGAGATATTTACATGGAAAGATTTTGCTTCCATTGTATTTGTTCTCACGGGGTCTTCTGTCATCGTCATGAATAGTGGAAGATCGCACAAGGTTTTTTCATTATGCGAACTTCTCAAGATGTACCAGAGAAAAGAAACAGTGTCATGGTTTGCTTTTGTGCTTGCTCTGATCACGACACTTTTCGTCGCCATAAAATTTATTGAGACAAATTCGGATTGGGGCATGCCCGATGATATATTTGGTTTTCTCAAAAGAAACGAAATCCACTATGAAGAGAATGGAGTTCTTTTGTCTTACTTCATGATTTTATTTTATGTGGGATTATCAAGTGTGATTGCATCATTAACCACTTTATTTGCCAAAAGTTTCGGAGAAATGATTGACAAGACAATGAGCGGTGATAATCAATTCCTTCACGGTGTAACATATATGTTCTTTATCATGATTGTGTGCTGCACATTTTTGCAAATATATTGGTTAAACAGAGCTTTAAGGCACTACGACGCCCTACTTGTGATACCAGTATTTCATGTTGTCTGGTCTTTATTTAGTGTGCTTACCGCCGGGATTTACTTTCAAGACTTTGAACACTATAGCATCGAGCAATTCAAAGGATTTACAACAGGTTTGCTCATAATTTTTGGTGGAAGCGGGTTCTTAGCTTTACGTATAATGAGCAAAGGTGAAATCGTTACTAATGAAGTAGAAGTAGTGAAAAAAACAGTCTCAAAAGAGGACAGAGAATATAATTAGATATCAAAAATAAAATATAAGATTTGATATTTTTACAATAGTATAATTTATTAATTATTATAAAACGTTTTGTATTTTTTTTATGATATAAATCCAAGATGATTTTTTAAAATATAGCCTAGGTATATCTAAATTTTAAGCACTCTAGATCTGTATTTAGAAGACAGGAACTAAAGTATTTATTTATTTTCAAATAAATTTAAAATCATAAAAGTTTAATTCGTTGCTACGAATATTTTGACTAAAATAAATTTTATTAGCCTATTATTATTTTTATTTTATTGCTTTTATTGCGCTAATAAAAATTTAGAAAAGAATTTTCGAAGGATCAATAATAATGTTTGCAATTAAATCTTCTTGAAAATCGAAATTGAATTCAAAAGCATTCTATTATAATAATATTATTTCGATCTATGTTTTATTCAAATGCCACTCTATGGTTAAGACTCAGTTTGTCTTAATATAACGGTTTTAATTTGCCTGCCTTCTATTAGAATATATTTTTGACAAATAACATGATTTTTTATTTATGGGTTAAGTTTTTTTAAAAAATTATATCTATTGAGACGTAGTCTGCCTATTGGTAATATTACAAACTCGTTGATACATCTTTTGACACCCTTCCTTGGTCTATCACCATCAACTGCTCTTCTTCTTTCAAATGAGATAAGTTTAAGTGTCTTGTTTTTGACAAATTTAAGTACATTGTGCTTGTGAGACTTATAGTGCATATATGCTAAAAATATTTTTTAAAAACACAAACTAAATATAGATAGATGAACTTAAAAGTTTTAGTTTTGATATTACTCATATCCTGTGTATTTCTAGAATATGTTTTACGCATAAAATATCCTTGTACTTTGATCATTACATTTTTGAGAATGTTATAACCCTACTATAAAATATATTGAATATAACAATATAAAAAAAAGAAATCCAAATAAAAATTTCAATAATATATAGGTGAGAAGTAAAAATATTTCGATAAGCGTTTAGTAGAAATTTTTTTATTTTTATTTGATGAAAGAAATATGAAACAACAAGCTAATGTATTAAATACTAGATTCCCATACATTCATTTCTAAATTTCGTTTATATTGACGAATATAAAATTTATGAAAAAAACATTATGGTCATGATTGCCTCTTTTTACAGAATATAAATCGCCATTATTCTTGAATGCTGCAAGCAATATATTTATGGACCTTTTTATATTCGAATATTACCGAGTAACTGCATTTTTTTATTATAAAGAATTTCAATTTGCAGGTTTTGCAAAAAAAAATAAATACGCCTGTTTTCTGAGCTTTGGTAACCCCAATACACTTAAATAAAATTTTATATCAATCAAAGTAGTAAAATCGAATTTCTAAAAAAAACGACTTTTTTTATTTTGAAACTAGCCATATTTTGATTTGGGTAAGGAATGTAATTGTGTTTCGTATTTAAGGTGTGATTTTACCAATATTTAAAATTTAGGGAACAATCCATTCTACCTGTATTGTTATATTCGTAACAAACATGCGAAAAAGGTTTTTTTTCTTTGATAAAAAATTAAAAAAATAAGATTTTAATGCAATAAAAATAAAGGTTTCTACATATGGTTTTTTATATCGGTACTGTATAGAATTAGAAACTATTTTTATTTAATACAAAATTTCTAGAAAATCATAAATTTAATTTAATTAAAATAATATTTATTGTGTGATATTATAAAATTTTTTAAACATGGCGGATCAATGCTTTATTTTCAATATTTAATTTTTTAGCGAACAAATATAAGCGAAATAAATAATTTATAGTTGGATAATATTTATTGCATAAGTAGCACAAAAAATATTTTTATATGATATAAGATACAGTTTTATCGCTATGGTCAATTTTTTTAACATATTCATATTAAATTTTTAGAATAGGGTCTAATAATTAAGAAACTTAAAAAATATGCCTAAAAAATAGAGAAATTGTTTTTAAATCATTTAAAACCCTTTTTTTTAGTTGAAGATGAAGGATAACTTGTTACAGTGAAAGTAATTTTAAAATTTATTAACTGAAATCTCACTGTATCACATAATTGTCAAAAGGGAATTCAATAAAAGACGCTAGGCATAAGGCGAATCGTAATATACAGAACAGAATTGTATTTTTTTGGTATATTTCAGTATACTATAAACATTGATGTAAAACTATAAATATTTTAATATTACAAAAAACTTTATATATGATTTAATGCTAGTTTGAGTTTCTAACTATGTAAACAAGCGGAAAAAATATAGCGAAGTTTAAAAAAATCATTATGATCAAGAGGGCTCAATCAATTTATAAAAACAACATTTGAGCAATTAATTTGCTCGCATGTGTATTTTGAAAAAACAAAAAGATTTTAAAAATTCATGCTTTGAATAAAAATTTAAAGCTTAAAGTCATATATTCAAGAACTTTTGAAATCAAATTAAATGCCTTTTTAATTGCTTCTTAAGGGTGTGTATATCATCAAAAAATGTTTAAGGCAAAAATTATACTTAAATAATTGATAAATATTATTATTTGTCGTTAGGCTAACTAGAAAGCAGCCATCTAAATATTTCTTCAATAGAAGCGTTTTTTTTAATCTATAATATCATTGAATAAGAAGTAAATATATTGTGATTTTATACAATAAAGAGCCCATTTTGAATATTTATATTTAAAATTATTAAAACAGAATTCATTCAATATTATAGAATAAATGATCATATGTATTTGAAATTATTTTTAATATTTTACTCAATATCTTAAATGATAAAATTATCTTGGAAGCAATCCTATTTTTTATTCAGATACACTTTACTAAACTAAATATTTTTCAATCATACAGCTGAACAATCTTGCTATAAAAAATATAAAGAGAAAAAGTGTGATTAATTCGTTTATAAAAATAATTTTTTCTTTATTTCCCAATTCATTGTAAATAAATAATTTACCCATCTGTAAAACCATACTAAGTCGCTTGGACTAAACCATATTTTTTTTCATTAAAACATTACGATTTCCATATATGCTAAGCAAAAAATTCAAATGTTTAAACAAATATATACGTTAAACCTATATCACAAAATATTAGACTGTGTCAGAATCAATACGGATTAAATATATCATATCTAAAAATATTATTATTTATTGATAAAAATCGTGTTTTTTCGTATGTTGAAACCAGTTTTATAACCAGAGGGGTAGATGATAAATAATTTAATAAATATTCGCGCTAACGAGAAATAGAAATTAAAAGGTATTAGTTATGTTTAAAAATAGGAAATAAATCTTGTTTTTATGGGCATTTTAAGATTTAATGATGTTTGTAAATACACATTATATTAATAATGCGTGATTATCGTACGAAGTTTAAATAAAACAAATAATCAAATGAAATAAATAAAATGATTTTTTAAAAATAAAGATTTAAAATTTTTCCTACAAAAAAAAATTATCAAGCAAACTTATTCAATTTAAACTAGACTTGTAAAGATTTAATGCTTGGCTGTTCAAGATAGTTTTTTCCGGCTGATTTTATATTTTTTTGTACTACTGAAAAAAGATGTTTTTAAAAAAGTTTTAACATTGCTATTTAATTTTTCTTATATTTATTTTTGCGTTTTAGTGTTTATCTCGGCATCTTATATTTAAATTTTCGAGTCTTAAATTGAGTCATTAGAAGTAAGTGTAGTATAATCTTATGTGTATGGCGCATTTAATATTCTTAAAAAACATATGTTCATACAAATCGTATTTAATTTAAAGGAGCGCTGAAAACAAATTATATTTTTTAATTTTCAAATATAAACGCTTCATAGAGATAGTAAACTTTGGAAAAAAATATAGAAAATCTATATAAATAAAATATTGTAGTATTTTTCATAATTATTCAAAGTCATGATCTTATGATATAAAAATAGAAATTCCCGATTATTTTTATGCTATTTGATGAACAGCCTTTTTCATTAAACTAAAGAAATGGATCAATAAAATTCAATTAATTTATCAATTTTGGATACTTTGGTGATTAATTTTTTATTTCGTACTAGTGTAGATTTTTATCTATAAATTGATTATGATATTTACGAAATTAAATCCATATTAGGAGAATTCATCGAATTTTTTCGACAGGATTATTAGATATCTAAATTTAAGCTTAAATAAATAAAGTTTTTCAAAACATAATTTCAAAACGGGGTAAATATCATTGGTTGCCCCTAAATATGTAGATATAATACATGAACGACCCCTTTTATTAAACGAGAACAAGAGGAATCTGAAATTGAAGATGAATCATATAAGAAGCAGTAACATACCAGATACATACATAATATGTTTTGATGATAAAGATCCCGTAATAGTTAACTTATCTGCTGAGATCGAGTCCACTGATGATATAGACAATATCAATCAAATAACAACAAGACACCTTGATAATGTTGATGCAATAATTGGTATCATTGAAATAAAGCACTGTAAGGTTCTTCTATATGTTAAAAAATCCCACCAGACAGGAACAATGTGCACTAGAAATATGAATCTAGAACATGAAGAAAAGATATATAAAATAATTAAAGTGAAGTACGTAATCGGTGAAAAAATAAGAAGAAGTGCTGTGATTTATAAATATGTAGAAAAGGAAGCTGAATCAATTTCATTATTTATTGAAAACAATAACTATTATTATAGCAGTAGAAATATAGATGATGATCGGTTCAAATGGAATCGAATTATGGAAGTCAATTTTACATCTTCTATTGAAAATGATAGAAAATTAAATCAACTTGTGATCATGGAGCTCGAAAACCAGCAGAAGGTAACCGATAATATCGTATATGAAACTGATATTCCGGACGACTCATGTGGATTCAAATATATAGGTGAAGAAATTTCGTCATCTTCGTACAACGATCAGTTATTGAATTTAGGGAAACCGTGGTATGACAGGAATTTGGTTTTCTCCGATGACGATTCTTGGTCATCTGATATTGAGACATTGGATACAGAAGTTCCAGAAAACGTAAGCATGATACCATTCGTCTTCTGTGGATATTTTAAAACAACAAAGACTAAAGATCAAAATTTTGTGATAAAAATACTCAGTCTTATTTCAACTGAAAAAATAGGACCTAGATTTTTGTGTCGGGGTGTAAATGATGATGGAAACGTCTCATTTTTTGTTCAAACGCATGTTAAAATTTATGATAGCGCGGCGAAAAAAGCGCTTTTTGATATCACACTGATTAGAGGCTCGATTCCATTGTTTTGGTATCAAGATAAAAATCCATTGAGAAAACAACTAAAATATAGCAGAGAAATTGATGTAAGTAATGAGGCATTTTCTAGACATTTCGATAATATAAAGAGAATGTATCCAGAAAAAGAAATACTTGCAGTAAATCTCTTAAGTAATTCTAGAGAAGATGAAAAAGAGTTGACAGAAAAATACACATTTCTATTAAAGAAAAATAAGATTGACCATATAAATTTTGATTTAAATAAATACACAAACGACTATAGAAAACTAAAAAACTTGCTTTTTATGGAACTGGATTCCGTATTTAGTAAATTTGAAGATAAAGATATTGTTTTTAGAGTTTCATGTTTAGATTGTTTAGATAGAACAAATGTAGCCCAATATATTATCACTGAATACTACATCCTAAATAATTTTGAATATCACAAAAATGAAAATATACTGGACACTCTTAGAATTTTATTTGTTGAAAATGGACATGCACTAAGTAATTTTTACTCGGGAACAGATTCTCTAAAAAGCGAATTACCGTTGAGAGAGAAAAGAAGTTTAGGGGGACTACTTGAGGACTTGATGATCAACGCAAATAGACTAATCAGTGGTAAATTTACGGATGAAAACAAAGACAAAATTATTAACACTATTTTGCAAAAAGATATAGAAGTTAATTTTCGAGAAAATCATCAACATCAAAATTCAATCCCCGAACATGCGCTTGAAAAAAGAAATATATCTGATGACTTCCCACAAACCTACAAATATTTAGGAAAAGATATTAATGGGCAACAGAAGAATAGAGAATCCAATGATGATTGCTACATCCAAATTAAAATACTAAATTGGTGCATAAATGATAAAAAATATTCGGAAACATACGATTTTGAATTTGATATCGAGGATGAAACAACATTTTTTATTGTGTCTTTGCAAAAAATATCAACTTCTTACAAGAAATTATTTTTTGATGAAAAACAAACAGAAAGAAACAAATGGAAATGCTTTTTCGAGCGCAAAGTTTCAAGATATTCTCCCAACTTCATACTCTTTTCACAGAATTTCACACATGATGTGGGTATTCTACTTTTCGTTAAAAAAGAAGTATCCAATGAAATTATGGGCTTATACACAGATAAACACAAAAAGACTCTTTTTAATCGAAATATATCGACACAGACAGGATTCAAATTTCGAAATAAAGATCTCTCATTTACAAATGGTAAATATTACTTCGGAAAAAATGATATCGAGAATCCAGATACAAGTTCGGTTAAAAATCATATAGAAAAATCGGTTTACTCAAATTTACAACAGATAAATAGTGCAAATTTTTTAACTGGATATTTTGATACCGGGTTGAGAATATCACAGGAAGACTTGCATCGCCTATCAGATAACATGGACTACGATAAAATAATGCCCTTTGATTTTCTATACAATCACATAGAGGATTTATTTAATGGATTTAAGGATTCGGAAATCGAATTTTCACCAACGGGCGACTATAGCAAAAAATCCGAGCACATGAGATACTGTTCTCGAATTTTATATCAAGGAATAGTGCAGAATGTTCATTTCAAGGATGTTTTATACTACGAAACAGGACACAAACCTGTTATAGGAACTTATAAAATTTCAAGATAAAATACTATTTCCTAATTTCTCTTCTATAACTTTTTATGTTAAGAAACGTATAAGTGATAAATAGTTGGCTTGATAAATTAAAAAAATTATTTTTATTGAAAGTTTACATAAGGTTTATTTTCTTTTTCTGTTACAGGCCGGTTGAAAGTTCTTGATACTTCGATTTTAAATACCACTGGTATCTTCACCCTTATTCTTAATTAACATATATAGTAATGCCTATCCATCAATTTAATGCATCAATAATTAACAAAGGAAATATCACAAATAAACACGGACTTTTCCCTAAAAAATTAACATAAGTTTCTTTCTTTAGCGAAATTAAATAAAAAAATAAGTTAATACAAATATTTTAAAACCCTTTATGATTATGAAAGAAGTATATTCCAGTAAAAAGGACAAATTTTTAGTGAATATACTTAAATTAACGGGCAAATACAATTATTTCAAGAAATTACAAAAGAGGTATATTCGATGATAAATATGGGAAAATTCTTTGTTCACAGAGTCAAAATGGAATAAAAGGCACAAATTTTCATAAAAAAATCATCAGCTTTTTTAAAGTATTACAAAATCGAATACCGGTTTTATTTAAGTAAACAGGGAAGATTTTTTCTCTAAAAAATTGCGATAAGAATTTTTTTTCTCGAAAAAAGGCTGATAAGAAAGTTTTAGATATAAAAATGATAATGTGCGTCTATAAATAATGACAATTTATTTTTTATAACAATAATGTACAAAAAGGTGTGTAATATATAAATAAAAAATACCATTCCAAAATTTAGATAAAAAAACAGAGTAATTACAATCTAAAATATTTTTTTTTCAAAATATTTCCTAAGTAAAGAAATTCAATGAAATCTCTGCATAGAAGAGAAAAATCCTATACGATTAAATTTTTCCCCCTAAATTTCAATTTATTTTATTTCAAAAGATGGATGCACAGATTAAAAATATTCACGAAATTTCCGCTGGTGCATATTTAAAAAAAAATCTGATATAAATTATGAAAAAGAAAATAAAAATGTGTAATTAAATGTCTGATAAATTCGTCAGAAAAAAATAAAGTATCTGGAAAGCTATTTATAATTTTTCTATTAGATGAACATCAACAAAATTCTAAGCATAATAAATATATTCTTTAATTATTTAATTTTTACGGAAAATAAACTATGTTTAGTATAATGAATGTAAAAGATATTGATGAGTGAACCATGACACAGAAGTAGAGAGTTCAAAGGATTATCAATATGTCCTTCAAAATCACCTACAAGAAAACAAATATCTGTCTAATGTAAGGGTTCATTGATTAAATTATACCACAAATAAGCATGAGCTCATAAAGGGGTTGTAAACGAGATAATAAATCACAAATAGTTTTAAAACATAACCTTTTGGCAACCACCCCTATATTGCTAAAAAAAAATTCGGATTGGACAAAATCAAATAATATGTTCACAAACCAGGCTTTATCTACAGGATATCGACTAATTGGTAAATTCTACTTTCGTAAATTTAAAAGAATGAGAAATCATGTTTCTTTATAAACAGCGTTATGTCTATAAAATGGATCAAAAATATCTATGATATATGCTTCTATTCATATAAATAATGTATAAGCATTCAAATATCAAAAACTTAAAAAATATTGCGGCTTTTATTTTATGAGCGTTTTGATTTTTTCTATTCAGAACCAAATGAAATTTTAACCATTATTAATTATTTAATTATTATAGTATTTACACTTTGTTCGTCCCGCAAAATATGATGCGTAAATAGTTTTAAGATTAATTAGTTAGAATACAATCGAAGTATTTAATCTATGGCATGTCATAAAAATTATAAAATGTTTAGTATTTATTGTTGTTTAAAGGAATTATTGAAGATTATATGTTCGAATAATTTATTTAAAGCTAAACATCTTTTTATGTTTATATTGATCATTATTATATTTTATAATTTTAGGTGTATTTTTATATATTTATAGGTGTTATATTAAGATTCTTTTCTTTTTTTGTGTAGATAAGCGTATTTTTTTCCTCCGCTCACAATGTATTTATTTTTAGATACTTTTCCTTTTTTTTGTGCAGATAAGCGTATTTTTTTCCTTCGTTAAACATTGTATTTAATTTATTTCAAAATCCTTTTCCTTATTTTCAGACTAAGCATATTTTTTTATTCGTTCAAAACTGAATTTAATTAGCAATTTATGAAATTGATATTTGTGAGAGAACTAGAATTCACATACCAAATCGTGGCATATATACAAATCGTAGGATTGAGGGCGAAAAATTGATAAAGGTATTTAAAATAGTAGAGGTATCTAAGAAGATGCAAGAGAGGAGGATATAGCCAAGATCATAGATATGATGTGGTCACGGGAAATAGATCACGCAATGTTTTAAGATAAAATCTAAATTATGTATACCAAAATTAACCCACAAATAAAAAGATATATAAAATATATACAAAAGGGTGTTGTAGAATACATTTGAGCTAATCAGTCTTTAGAAAAAAAGATCGTAAACATTATGATATGGAAAGAATCAACAACAAAAGCTTTCTATAGATAAATTAAGAGTTCTATTTAAACAACTATAAGTATCTAAAAATCAAATGTATCCATAATTAAATTAGTAATCAGGGGATTTCGGGGGGAGGGTATAATAAAATAAATATAATTTTCATCAATCTAATGTTTAACCCCCTAAATCTCCCTATCACCAGAATTTTTTTTTAATGCTATTTTGATTTGTCCAAGCAAAACTTCTTAGGGCTTTTTAGAAGATTTTTAGTCGACACTTATTTTTAGTCATCTTCTTGACGTTTTTTCTCAATGAATCATCTTATTTCGTATTTTTATTTTCCTATGTAGCTTTTAAATATCATATTTCTAGGGTTTATGTCGGGTTTTACATGTTTACTGTCGCGAAATTCATCAACTAATTTTTTTTATGTAGGTTTTTTTAAGTTGGCATCACTGATTATAACATGATACCTTATTTTATCTTATGGTTTTACTTAGTTTTAAATTATATTTTGCATGTCAAAGTTAAAAAAAAAGTGCCAAAATATTAATTCCACGGTTTCTGCCGATCGAATGAATATCTGTTAGTCGATTTTTCTTCAATTAACATTCATCAAATAAAAATTCTCGCTCTAAAAGTTGCCTATATTTTTATACATTATAACATATTATTTGAGTTATTTCTATCCAAAAGTTGACCACTTTAAACATATGGTTTTTTGTTGGGATACGAAAAAAATTTCTAAATATGCGATGGTGTAAAATGATTTAAATGTATCAGCACACAAAATATGTACTATAGAGGGGTCCATGATGCATGAAATATCTTAATTACACTTTTAATCGTGCTAATATTTGAATTTATCCAAGAAAATTATTTAGTATGACACGTTAAAGAAATTTTTTTGATATACATGATTATGTTTTTCACGTATCTAAATACTGAGTACCCATAAAATATTTTCAATTACTAGACTCTAAAGATACGAAAAACGCATAATTTTTTTGTCAAAGGAAGTTCAAAAAAGGATAAGAAATGTTATAGTACAACTTAGAAGCAAAAATATTAAACATCTTTAAATCATGTATTCAAAACCTGCATACACTTAATATATGAAGAATATCATTATGAGAGTGTAATATTATTATATAATAACCTATGGCTTCATTCCAATGATATGCGCGTGGAATATCAAAAGTAGTTTAATATCCATGGCATCTTTTTTAAAGATTCACCACGTAAAATCTTGAGCCATCAAATATTTAAAAAAAATGAATATAGGGATAAAAAAACCCGTTTATTTATATTTTCAGTGTAAAATATAACCCAGGGTTTTCATGTCAGATGATTACAAATGTAAATTATATTTATTGAGGATATTTTGCTAATTTTGCCTTTATATAGGGTATATAGATAACATTATCAATGGAAAAAGTTGGATCCTAAATATGAAGATTTTATTGAAGGAATTTAAGTTTTTAAATTTATTACAGCCATCAGATCGTAATTTAAAAACAAATTTATATTATTGAAAAGGTTTTAAATCAATTAGAGGCAATATAAAGACTTATAATTTAAATTTTATACTTTTTTGCTTAATTATAAAATAAAATATCTATTTTTATTAGGTTTTTGTATTTATATTTGTAATTTATATGATCAAGAGCGTCTCTGAATACTAAATGTATAAGCATTAAAAAACGATAGACATGCAATAACTTTTAATGAATTCGATTTTTTTTGCTAGGAGGACCATAAGATGATGTACTAGCATCATCCACAGTCTTTATTTTCGCGTTTATACTCTCCATTAATTTGGAAATTTCTTTTTTAACATTGGATATTTCAAGATCTGGTGTTAATGAAGAAGATTTTATGAATCCAATTAAAATATATTCGCCTTTTTGAAATTGATTTAGCATCAAATTTAGACTTTCAGCCAACATACTTTCAATTTCTTTGTTATAAGATTCAATTTCTTTGTTATACGATTCAATTTCCGCCGTATTAATGGTCTTTTTAATGATTTTCTTTTCTTGAAATGTACTTTCTTTTATTTTAAGTTGTTCTGTAAATCTAATCATATGTTTTATTAATGCATTAATACCCAACACTTTTAAATCAAGTTTATCTACACCTGACAATAACTCGATTCTCAAATTTTCAATAGTATTTATTATGTCATAGATATAACCAGAATTTAAACTCTGGAATTCGTGGAGGCTTGTGGTATTTATTTTAAAAAATCTTTCTCTTAATCTTATAAGCAAATTGTCCATTTCTTGTTTCAGAATTTCGTGATCTATGCACTGATTGCTTAACTTCTTCAATGCCATATAATATTTTTCATGATTTTTAGTTGTTATAATCATAAGAATGTCAAATTCAAGACATAAATAGGCACCTGGATCAACGATTTGCATTTTTTTGTGTTTAAGAAAATGAATGAAAAATGGACAATTCATCAGATCGAAAATGCCATTTTCTTGAACGATATTTGCAGAATCTACTGGCTCATTCCTACTTTCATTCAAAATAGGGCGATAAACAGAAATATTTTGCATTCTCGATTCAAACCAATCACGTATCAAATTTACGACTGAAGAGTAAGGATTTTTTATGCCCAATAGCGGCACAGATTTTATACATTCATTGCTTGTGAAGATAAAATCACGCTCCAAAAATCTCATATAGTTAGAAGTGTTATATGGTATCGCCCTATTTTCCAATATGGCTATCAATATAGATTCTACATTTATCAGAAAATTAGAAAGCTCGACCGGGGTGTTAGTTTTTGACATTTTAAATAAAGGCAAGCAGTTAGGAAGATGCTTCTCTATTTTCTTATTATCATTTGATTTGGCGCTTAGATCCTCTAAGCAAACTTCGTAATATGATTTATCGCTAGAGCCCTCTAAAGTAAGGTTATAACTGTAATTCAAATTATGATTTATGTTTATAATAGAATATTTAATATTCAGGCTATATGGGTATGTTTCAATAACATTCAAATGCATTTCAAAGGAATGTTTGAATAGTTTAAAATAAGCAGATTTGAATGTATCGAGTGTTTTAAGATAATTCATTGACTCTGGAGTAGAATGGGGAGCCCGATTTTTGAATGCAGGAAGTGGTGTACTTAGTCTCAATTTAAAAAGATCGTCTGATGATCTTTTGCAAATGTTGGTAGTTCCATATTTATTATACTTATTGAATGAAAATTCCGTGTCTAAATCATGTTCCAACACTATCGAATAAAATTCTTTTTGATCACCGACCATTAATGTATTCTCATATTCAATATTGCTTATCAAAAGAATATTTAAATTCGAATTATTAAGAAATTCGAAATTAAAGAGAAATGAAAATAGTTTTTTGAGAATCGTGGATTTTATTTCAAAAAAAAATTTTTTCTCGATCATAAATACAAAACTTGACCCCATTTCAATATTAAATGCATTTATGTTAACAGATTTATCATCTTTAGACGTATCATTGCATTGATCATTGAGTTCTTTCTGAAGACTAGTTTTATTTTTATATTTTATATTGATAAAAAAATCATCTGTTTCGCTATTCCTAGTTTCTCCGTCGGTGAATTCAGATTCAGTTAGGCTATTTATGTTTGAAATTAGCGTCAATAAAATATTTTCGTTAATTTTGCTGGCTTCATCTTCAGAAAATATGAGGTCATCATCACCAGATGGTTCCGCTAAATGATCAACCTTACTTTTAAGAGCATCGTTAGAACTAGTATTGGCAACATTGTCTTTCTGTTCATATGGAATTTTCCCACTAGTTCCAGAAGTACTGGCGCTAGTATTCTCTGGCACTCCAAGACCCACCCCCTCTTCAGCCTCTTTTAATTCCTTGCTGGGTTTTTTATAGCATTTTGAAACACTAGAATCTTTCACCTTAAACTTTATAATGATAAAATCACTATTAACCTTCCAAGTAGAGGTATTTAATTTAGAAATTCCGGTTAAAGCTTTCATGAGACCTTCTCTAGATTGCACTTGAGGTTTCGTATGATCATTACTAGGTTCAAATTTATAAAGCTGCATAAAGATGCCCTTTTCACATAGATCTTCTGATTTTTTAATGTGCATTTCAATTTTTTCAATAAAATTTTTAATAGTGTAACTATCAGCGAGGGAAGAATTGGTGTTGGTTGAATACGTGACAAACATAAACAATTTAAGAGACAGTCCTAGTGCATTTATTAAACGCCCATGATGTGTTTTTGAATGTTTTAAATATTTGGTCTCCATTTCAGATTTCATAAATTTGCTTTATTCAACATATTTATATTTAAATTTTTATCCCTTTTTCCTTTTTCAAAATGATAGATTCAATGGTTTTTATCTAAGGATGATATTATAATCAATTCGTGATGAAGAAAAGATTCTTATTCAAGGATCTTGTATATTTTTAAATAGAGGCAAATAATATATTACGTAAGTCCTATATTTTTATGCATTTTTAATAGAAGCAAATATATTATTGAGTAAGTCGTATACTTTCAAGCATAATATATTCATACTTCAACATTAATCATAATAGAATACGAAAAAATTTCACAAATTTTTACAAAAAGAACCACAAAACATTTTAATCATTAATGATGTTATGATTGAATCTATATATTTTAATCCATCGTAAATCTTTTGACATAATCTAAATTTTAATCTATTTCAGATCTAGTCGATTCATAATGATGCATTAAATAATTTCACTAATAAATTACATTAAGATGACATTGTGAAATGTATTAGTGAAGTAAAATTATGTAATTTAAATCAAATTTTAAGGAGTATATCGACTGATATGTTAATTCTTCTAGAATTGTTCACAAACAAAGTATTTATTTTAAGGTTTGGATGAATAGGAGCACATGGAATTCTTTCCATTGTGATCCTAAACACACCAAAACATTATTCTTATAAATAATATATTCAAAGGGATTTAATATACTACATCGGAACTCGTCTTGCACTATGCATAAAAAAAAATGTTTAAAAATATTGCAATTGTATCTTTTGTGGTAAACAAGCAAAAAACATACAAAAATTTATGAAAATTGCAGGATTATCTGATTTCATTTCTATAAAAATGAAAAGCATTAAAATTTTCGGGTTTTCTTATTTAACTATCTTAAATTCTTTCTTGTGATTTCATGCATCATATTACAATCTTATCATTGTTATGTTTATATATTACTTACCCTTACCATTGACCTTATTTCATTTTCATAACTTAGTATATGATGTATTTATAGGTGTCATTATCGAAATTTATAAACAATAAAACCTTACTACAATTAAGTATATTATCTACACCGATAATAGCTTTCTTTAATAGCATATTTATTTCATGCTGACCATGAATTCATAATTAATTTCGAAATTCCAGCATATAATTTAGTGTTAAATAGATCTAGATCATGGTTATCATGATTTGTCATTTCTTTAGAACTTTACCATCAAATTTTTTGAATTCGAAGAAGCCTCACAAATCAAAGAATATTGGTAAGTTAATTTTAACTGTACATTTTTGAATTTTAAGTAAAAATAATACATAAACCAGGCTCTAGTTACATTACAGATATAGCCTTTTTCTACACTGACCTATAAACATTAAATCATATTGTTTTATTTCGCATTACAATATAAGAAGAGAATAAAACAACAATAAAAACATATATATATAAACAGGCGAAAGTCTATTAAATTCTAAAATATTAATGGTTTAATATTTAGGGCGTAAACATGAATTAAAGATTTAAATATGAATTATGATAGCACATTAAAGTCGTACTAAGTATTTATTCCATCTGAAAAGATATAAAGGGGTGCTTTCAGGGTAAAGGCTTCTATAATTAAACTGCTTAAATGTTTGGTGTTAATAAATACACAAAAAAGTGTAGTCTTTTATTTAGAAACAATTTAAAATTAACATTAGTTAAAAATTAAAATAGTTATTATTACTAAAAACCTTCATAAATTAATTTAATCTAAATTTAAGCATCATTTATTGAATAATATAACATTTTACAATATATGCCGATTAAAATTCACAAAGAAATATGTAATTTAACTAATTGTTTTAATGAAATTTAAGAAATAATTCAAAAAATATACTATAGAACAAAAAATTCAAATATTACATTTATAACCCACGAAAAGTTTCAAAATCAATCTGCATTTAATACAGAGCCCCACTCCGACATATATCATTGGTGAGATTATATTTCATCGTTATAAATGTGAATTTTTAATATATTAATTTTACGAATGAAGTATTGATCGAGGTAAAGATTATGTTATAATCATAATTTTCAAATCAACTCTCTAGGATTCAGAACGACTCTTGACCTGATATGTCTTTATGAAGAAGGTGTATTGATAGAATTTAGCAGAGGAAGAGATAGTAAAAATCAAATAGGAATTATCTTCTAATGATTTTATCATGCCATCTGTTTGTTACAATTAAAAGGTCAAATTAAACATTAACCCATATAACATTCAATTATTTTAGGTTAAGTCGTTTCAATGCAATTTGACCAGCTTTCAAGCTTCCTTATCCTTTCAAGATAATTTAGATGCTATAATTGAATACAAGTATTGCTATTGAAATTAATATTTAAACTTTTCCCAAAATATATAGCATTATTATTCGATAATGAAATGGGTTATGTAATCACAGTAAAATCATAATCCATGGTTTTTATAAAGTTTTATTATGCATAATTGTCTTTTTTTTTACAAAGAAATATTTTATATATTTGCATTTATTTTTAAAATACAGTTATTTGACGCCAAAAATCAGAATGTACAAGCTTCACAAAAATTATTATTTAAGAGCGTGTATGCATGTGGTTTTAAACATAAACTTCTTGCTCTGAGGTTTATATTGGGATAAATTTGTCAGTTTATCCCTTTTTTGCTTTCTATGTGATAAGAACAACTTTATCTGAAATATAAGTCGTATATAAATGTTAGAACTTATGTGTTTATCATTATAAAACATATATAAGCGGGGAATAGATCTTTAAAATATTTATAAAGCCTTTTTTATCATAATATTACTTATTCAGCCAATTATGTTCTTTTTAGAATAAAATAAATATTAATTATTAGCACAAAAAATTATGTTATATTTTTTTCTTTAAAAGAAAATAGTGGAATGGATCTTTTATTTATATGTATGGTCAATTGTATTTGATTTACTCGATAGAGCAGCATATTAGATCCAAATGAAATTTTATTGATTGCATGTATATATTATCAAAAAGGTATTAGAAAGAAATATTTATATGTTTATCTGATTTCGTAATCCCCAAAAGACTAGACAGAAAAATATATACCCATTTTAATTGAAAAGTTTTAGAACAAGAATTTTGTTCAATGAAACATATATGGTATTATTCCTAAAAGTTTTGTAAGTACATTACTTGAATTTGCACAGCGGCAACAACTCTTCGCTTGAAAAACCATCTTATTTATTTTTTAAAACAATTAATTTTATAATATTAGCAAAGTAATATAATATGCATTTAATTTTATTATATAGGATAACTATTTATAAGAACTATGTTGAAAATTTTTTTAATGAATCAATAGATGCCTAAATATCAATTACCAATTGAATAGTGGCGGTTTGATTATGATGAATCACAATTCGATTAATTTTTTCATTTGTTTGGAGATCGATGGTTTTTGAACATTCTCCTATTGTTCATATAATAAGAAACGTTTTGATGAAAATACTATTTCATGCAATTTTATGTTTCTTAGTCATAATAATAGATTATGATCCTGGAACGAAAAATATGAACATCTTTTAAAGAAAAAACAATTAGAATTGAAACAAGTCCGATAGAAAAAAATACTACCCAAGATAAATAAATATATAGAAAAGCTCATTTTTAATTTTCTGGATTATTTTTAGACAATATGCATATATATGATATGTAAGCGGTAAATTTATTAGGCATGAGAAGCAAAAAACCAGAGTCTTCATTGTCTATAAAGAAAGAAAATTCACGTGGAAAAGGAATATATTCAACTTTTATATATTCGGGAATTTTAAACATAAGAGTATAGAGTACAAGAGTATATTTATGAACTAATTTGGCGTGAAGTTTAAGCAAATATTGAATCTATCAAGAACATTAGTAAAGACGAATGCGAAATCCCAACTAGATCATAGATTGGAAGATATAAGTGTTTAAATGACAATAAAAATTCCAATATAATCAATAAAATAAAATTATAAGAGCCAAAACTAATTATCGAATATTTTGCATAATCTGATCTATTTGTGTGTTTTAAAATAGTCTAGTAAGTAAAAAGACTTCATAGAACTAGTTATGTTGTATTTATTGGATGTGAAATAGGTTTAACCTTTTATTGGCACACATATAAATATATTTAAATGCTCGTTATTTTCGACGATTTTAAGAAACTGCCTGGAACTTTTAATAGACTGCTCAAGAAATTTTTGTTTTAGCACTATTTTATTGAATTTATACTTTAGCGTTAAACCACTTGATTAAGTGTTAAAAAACGAATTTTTAGAAGGGGTAATTAAATTTTATACCGATATTATGAAGAAGAAAGCCAAATCAGAAATATTACAAAAAGAGAAATCCGAATAAATCCAGATTAAATCTTACCCTAATATAGAAAATACTGCGTTAGTGATAAAGACAAGTAGCTAAAATATAGCGAATCCCAATTTATGTCATTTAATTTAGAGAAACAAGAAATTAAAAAATATCGGAAATAAAAACTTATGCGGTATCAAAGATACGAAAAGAAGGTCAAAAAGTACAAATAAATTTAGTTTAACTTTTTTTTATTAATAATATCACCCTATTTTACTTTTTTAAAAATTAGTTGATCATAATAATAAGACGAGACAAAATTTTCTTATCACAATAAAGAAATCTAGCTTTAAAATGTTATCAGTGATAAGGAATCAAAATTTTTAACAATATTTTAATTAACACCATAATTTATTTTAGGTTATGTTGATATCCAAATTTTTACAGATGAATTTATAATATTAATAATGGCTATGATCTCTAGATCTAAATTATTTTTAAATTAATGCGTTAGTAGTAAAAAAATATGGTCAATACCACATAAAAAACATAAATTGTCAAAAACTGATACGATGATATCTATTTTTACCCTTTAATTTTCTCAAAATACAAAGTCTACATATAGTTTATTATTTTTAAATCACTATAAACATTAAAAATTTTAATCATTTAGATTCAAAATTAGTTTTACTGGCATTTGGGATATATTTAATAATTAGTAAAATATAATTTTCGAATTCTTAAAATCACCTATATTGATTAAAAGTTTATTGTGCGAAATTGAAATACCATAAAAACACATTTAAATTATAGAATAAGTAGAAAGAAATTTAAGGTTAATTGAAATACCGCAGTTTATCATAAAAATACAAAAGGTTATATATTAAGCATATAAACCAATATAAAATATGCGATTTATATAAAATAGTATATAGATTGCTTCTATAAAATTCAAATTTGAGCTGGTAATGTAAAAAAGCTTCGTAGATGGATATATTATATAGCAATATATCAGTTATAACATAGTAGAAAACATATCTTGTTTGTATTTACACAAAGAATCGAATTTTTTCGAAAAGTCTATGAAAAAGTATATATTTTGCACTAAAATTTTAAAAACAAGAAGTTATGGAATAATAAAGCTGTAGCTTTAATTTTTAAATTTAAACAACGAAATTGCAAAGCAGCAATAAATTAAAATTAAATAATCATTTACAAGTTTGATCTTCTAATTTTAAAATAATCGGCTGTTCAGGGAATGATCAATATTCAACTAATAAAAAAAAGCGATAGGTCGTATACGGCCTCGCCCATATATATATTTATGTGTATTTAATTATAAAACATGAAATTATCGTTGTGTGTACATAATCTGCGTATCGTACAGATTTGTGATAGACGTACCCATCGTTGATCTGGATTCCGAGGTGATTACCAGTGGAACTGTCATATATGATTTCATAAAGAGTGTTTACTAACCTTAATACTATAAACTAAAAAATGTCTATATTTTAGTTTTTCATTGGACATTATGTATTGTAAAAGAAAGTTACATGTATTGACAAAAAGAAAATTTATCAAGGAAAGCAAAAAACTATATATTGATTTGTGTAGCTGAATATCCGATTTCAATGGAATATTGGAATAAAAGTGTAAATAGGCAATATCCGAATAGAGATTGAACCATGAACGTGTTTATATCGTGAAATTGTTTCAAACTTGCTAGACAAGAGAGAGTTCACCAAAGAAGCGTAAAATTAATTAAGAAACGAAGAGCCTCTGAAAACGGGCTAAAAAGCAAAAAGAAACGTACAATAACAGACAATTTAAAAGCTTCTTAAGGATAAATAAATCCACAAGTTAATATTTCATGAACAAGATCATTTAAAATTGATTTTTGCGGACTCGATTTCAGTCCTTGGCGAATCAAGCACGAAATAAGATGGATAAAATTTAATTTATGCGTTAATTCTAAAAATACTAAAATGTGATGTTTTATTTTTACTTTTATAAATTGTGGTTTTATTATATTACGACTTGTGTAATCTAGTAAAATATGAATAGTTTTTTACTTAATGGTTAATATTATTTTTATCTATTTGGACGTGGTCAGCTCATTGAGAATATTGCACACTCCTTGATACATCTTTTGACGCCTTCCCCTCATCTATCTTCAGAACTGCTCTTCTTCTCTCAAATGAGATGAGTTAAATGTCAAACTATAAAAAAATATATTTTTTTGCATGAAAAAACATGTGTGCGTTATTCCTCCAGAAAACTTTATCAGAATTTCCTGTTTTATATTATTTCTAAATAAAAACATACAATCTAACAAAGCAAGATTTATAAAAAATATCGCTTTCACATATAAAAAACAAATTTAAATTATTTTTCAATGTAATATAAATTGGGCAACGTATAAAATATAAAAAATACATTTTACATTCATTTTTTTTTGAAATTTTGAGTTAATTTTAAATAAAATACCATAATATATTGTACAGAATCACTTTAAAGGGGTTTTAATCTATTATTTATCGTTCAAAACAGATTTTCGTATACAATAACCATAAAAGATATTCTATTGAATAATTGCCCCTATTACTATATCTTCCTAATTTTAACTATATAGATTTTGTTTGAAAAAAGTCATTTAAATTGAATGCTTATAGAATATTATATTTTATTAACTGATAAATATAATACATATGAGTCGGAAAGGGTGAAAACTTGACTCTGTTATTATTGTTTATCATTTAACTCTTTAGATTTAAGCAAAAGACGACTTTGGTAGAAATATTAACAATTTAATGCCTTTTATAGCTAATAGGTATATATAACATCTATTTTATGGTAAAATAAAGATATTTGGGCTTTTTTAAGGAATTTATTTAAATTTTATAATATGAATGTACTTGATCTTCCCCTCACATACATAGACTTTATGTCGAAAGAATCGACAAAAGCATTTCAATAGAAAAAAATCTTACTTCAAAGTCAAAAAAATGTAAAAGACTATGTTTTACTCTTATTAGAAAATTTCGATGCTTATAAATTGTTTTTTGTATCGAAAGGTATTCTTCAACAATAATTTTTTTTATATGTTTACAGATGTTTCAGATAAATGTAAACAAATTCAGCTTCAAAAAAAAACATGATAGGTGCACCCCTTTTTTATTGATGAAACAGAAAATATCGGATGCAAGCGGCACTCTAGATAGAATTTATTTTATTCTAAATACAAGTATTTTAAGGAATTTGACCAATCTTATATCTAAAAATATTTGCTTACAATATATGAACTCTAATAAAATTACTCATATGTTTCTTACAGCTTATATACCATAAACCTCAAATAATTAGCCATCAACCAGGTCAAATAAAAAATCTTTACATCGTAAAAATGCCATGTTCATTTTATTTGAGCATTTAAATTGTTCTTTATAATTCATGTGGCTTATACTCATCATTTTAAAGGTAAAAATATATGTTCTATTTATGCCTTGGTTATTGATTATGATTTTGGTTTTTTAAAAATTTAAACGCCTTTTTGATAGTATATTAGTGCTATGGAAATCCTTTGGCCTCTAAAATTATTATAATACAACCTCAGATTCATTTCCCAAACAGACAAAAACACAAATTTTAAATTTTATTTTATTTTATTTTTATGAATGTCTTGAAATTTGATTGGACAAGAAATTAGTAATCTTTCAAAAATAATATGTTCTTATTAAGATAAATTTAGAAGAAAAAATATTCAAATTATAAATTTCAACTTTTTTAGATAATAGGCACCTATATTGTCTAATATCAATCTAAAAAAAATCATTTATACCACTAGTGTCAAGTATTATATTAACGCACAAAAAATGTAAATGTTTTTGCGTATTCAAATTCTGTAAGAATTAAAATCACAATAATATAATTTTATATGGTTTTTAAGGTCATACAGAATCCCCCTATCTTCAGAATGTCAGACACGATAGCCTCATTATTAATCATGCATTTTATAAAGCAGAATGAAAACGACATCTTTCATCTAAAATATCGTAAAAATTGGTAAAGGATTTTTTATAGTTTCAAACTTGAAATTTTTATATACGCCAAGGATGTTTTACCTGTAGCTTCTATGTTTAAATTAAAAAATACTCGATTCTACAGGAAATCAGCACAAAAATTAAGCAGAATCTAGTCTTTAAGCAGATCCAACTAACATAATAGAATATATAGACTTAAAAGTAACGAAATCTAGACTTTCATGTGATAAATATGTATATGTGCGATTTTTATGAATTTTTTTATTTTATAATATTTTCGTATTTTAATAATTTTGAGGAATTTATTATTTATACATTCCATAGTCAAAATTATAACCATTTGTGATTTATTCAGCGTCATTCATATAGCTAAACTTGTCAAATATCTATTAATCCAATAATCAGCTTATTGAGAAAGGATACACGGTATTTAAATTACATTTTAAACGAATATAATTCAATTTTTTTTAGTTTATCGATTTGCTTTTATTCTTTTTGTGTTAAGCGTGGCTCTATAAAAATATAATTATCCCTTAAATTTAAAAGCGGAGAGTATTGCACCGAATTTTTTTGTGACTATATATTTTATTTCCATCAAAAATCTCTCATGAAAAAAATATAAGAAACCAGATCATATGTCGATTTGTAATATTATTGTAGCAACTACATCGCTTTATTCAGAATTATGAGTAATTATAAACATTTGCTCTAAAATGCTTGTTTTATTTATATTTTTGTTGCAATCCAGTGATTTTTCGTCTTTAGTTATTTTACTGTAAATTTATATTTGCAGATAACTTTTTCTATAAACAGACAATTATATAATATCAGAGATCATCTACTTTGATTTTTATTCACAGCTGTTTGAGGAATCTAATACACATACGATGAAAAACATTTGAAAATTAGATATACAATTGAGCGAATATTTAATATAATAGGCTTCGCTATCACGACCAACGTATAAATTGAAATGTATAAATCCATAGTTTTTTCAATATCTTTACGCTCCTGTATCATTGATATTTTATATGAGCCTTGTATTATTGAGCCCATCTTTACTGATATTTCTTTGTGAGCTTCGATAAAATTTGAATTAAAACCAGTAGTATCTAGACATTATAGAAAAATAGATATAAAATTTAGATATAAGGACAATTCATTTTATACAAATCCAAGTCATTTAAATAAAAGATTTAACAGATAGTTTATCCTTTTTTTGGATCTTAATTAAGGAAGCATGGGAAATGACAAATAGAGAAGTAATAAACCTTGAAGTACACATGAAGCTGGCAAAAAAAATCACGATATTATAGAAAACTTTAAAATGTTTTTTTTTATTGAAGATACAATTTGAGTTGAATGAATCAAAAAAAAGCTTAAAAAATTAGTATCTTTTGAATAAGTTTTCACGTGCTAAATTCTTCTTTAATACACAAGAATTTACCAAACTTACGTTATAGTTGTTATAATTTATTTGAACCATGTCTTTCTACCCACCGGAAAGTGAACTTATATCCTTAACCCCCCTCCCTTAAAACAAAATTACAAAGATTATTAAACTGTATTTAATATGTATTTTTCTTAGTAAATTAACACCATATTGATTAGAATTAGCATTTAAAATTCATTAGAAAAATTTATTTCAAAATAATAAATTATTATTTCTTTGATATGTTTAATCATGACTTTAAAAACAAATTTTAGATTTTTAATGCTTAATACATAGTTATGTATGCACTGGTACGGTTGAATTCCTGAGCCAAAAATTATATAAACCTCCCAATAAATATAGAAATCTTACTACGTTATTTATTCAAAGGTATCAATGAATAAACCCTTTGTTGCAATATTACAACATTAAAACCTTTATTTTGTATATATGAATATATTATAAATCTCTAATAATCTAGATTCTTTAGCAGATGTATTATTTATGTAAACGGTACAAGTTATATCTCTCTTAGTTTCAACGCTTTTTCTTTGTGACTTTTAACTTTTTTGGGGATAATGGTTAAATAGTTTGAATAATTGAGTCAACACAACAAGAGAAAGAAATTTTCACGAAGATAGATATCTTTTCGTATAGAAACCATTTATTAAACAAGAAATAGCCCCCCCCAACAAATTAAAAACATAAATTATAGAATTTTCGTACAACTTAACAATATATTTTAATAAATGTGTTATGTTAAAATAAATTTTTAAAACCTCTTATTTTTCCAAGGAAAGTGTTGTTTTCTGTTTTTTACATCAATAAATAAAGAATATATGCTTAAGATTGTCAGAAAAACCGGGATTTTTTTTGTAAATTTTTTGAAAATCGATTTGTATATTTCTTGTTTCATTTAGAAAACCCAATTATATAGATAAGAAATCGTATTAACTTAATTTTTTTCGGATGTTCGTTCTAATACAAAATTAAAGAAGCATTTTTAGGCATTATATGTTTTTATACTTATTTAAATTCATAGATTTTATTTTATTCAAACATATTTATTATAAAAAAACCAATCAAGGCATTTTAATCAAATATTTTACACACGAAAAAATAAAATTTACAAGTTTTTATGAATCACAAACAAGAAATATTTGAAAATATGGTCAAAGGAATAATTACGCGATTAGATATATTTTAAATTTTCTTTTAATAAAAAGTATAAAATGCCTTAAATATATACTATTTTGTATTTTATGAAAAAAAACGCAACCTTTTTGTCTTTTAACCCAGACATTCAGCATAAACACAAAATAAAGAATTTTTAAATCTATAAATCATAAATATTATTCCAGATTTGTAGTCTAAGCATAAAAAATATATAAATAGGATACAAAATGATCCTAAGTATTTTGCGGGAAATAACAGCACATTAAAAAAATCGATAGATTTTTTTTATAAATAAATATTAATCAGAAGCCGCGATTAATATACTTTTACTGCATATCGAGATACTATATATGTGGTTCTATGACTACAAATAAATACATAATGTGCTAACTCAAGCTTATAGAACTTATAATATAATACATAAATTTAATTTCATACTTTTATACAAAATAAAATCGTAAAAAATATACGTCCCTGTTTTTTTTACCAAAAAGTGTTTATAATTACAGTTTAAGCAGCTGTATTAACTCCAAAAACATGACTACATCGAAAGATCAATTTATATTTGCACAAAATTCTGAAATAAACGAATATAATAATTTAGATACATAGTTCTGTGACTTTGTGTGGTATTTAATACCCTAGTGTTTAGTCCTTTCCTCATGTAAAAAAATCCGAAGCCATAATAAATAAATTCCAAAGCGTCGATATTCGTGACAGATTTTCCTCGAAAATTAAGAAAATATGAGCACCAATATACTTAAGTAAGATAAGTGTGCTTTTTTGAATTTTTACGAGCCTAAAATTGTTTTAATTGATGTACGTAGTGGAATTTACATATCATGGCTTAAAATTTTTTTTTATTATGATAAAGTGATCCTGACTGTATCTATTTCGTTTTTAATTAATTTCTATTTTTGCGCTTCATAAATATATTATTTTAATCTTTCAACAGATCCTTTTTTTTGAATAACTATAGGTTTTATCATATTTTTTATAAAAATTATGAAATTTAATAAAAAATATCATCTTAAGCTGATATTAAAAAAATTATAATCGAATTTACTTTATTTATGTTTTACTTCTATTACTTTTTAGAAAGTTAGCTTTATACTTATAGGAACTATTGCTTAACTGATGCGTCTCTCTGTGGAACTCCCCCAGCACTTCTTGTCACCCATAATCACCGTGGATTGGGCCCTTTCTCATAGGCAGCAGTCATTATGGGAGGGAATGATATTCTGTCTACTGTTCATCGTTAAGAGCTACAAGCTACAGCCACATATCACTTACCTATATCCTTGCTGAGCGGTGTGGGATCTTTTTCATTCTGGAGGCACAGTTCAACCGCTTACACAGCAACCTCCTATTTCTCATGGCTTGTCAATGCTTTATGGTTTATCTTTTACTGTTCACTGGCTCCCCCTTGGGTATTTTTCTTTGGAGTAAATTCGCTTCGTAAATTAGTGGGGTGAGTCAAAGTGGAACCCTACACCCCTCGCACTGGGGTCCGACTTGTAAACCACTCAACCATACCACCCAGCTGGTATTATAATAATTTTTATAATTATTTATAAAGTCTGTCTAGATTTACCGATATATAAAAATAATTTTTTGAGAGTTTTAGCTGAAATTTGTAGTTTGAATAATATAAATTAAAAGGGACAATTGTGTCGATAATTTGATTAAAAATCCTTCATCAAGCAATATATATATACACGAATGACATTCATATTAATCAGAAATTTGCATCTGATTTTTACGACTCTCATCATCATTCTGCTCTTTAAAATGAAAAACCACATTTCAAAGTTATAATTAAAAAAAATTTTACCTTTTATTTTTATCAAGTAGATAATAAAATTATGCAATTAAAGGATCGTATTTTTTATACGATTTTATTAAAAAAAGTAAAATTGACGATTTGTTGCTAATTTGATTGATTTAGAATTATAATTCAATAAAAAAACAAAAAAAAACACTTGTATATTAGATTTTATAAATATTATTGTTTTTAACATAGAAATTAAACATTTAGTTTAATTATTGATCTTTAAAATTTTCTTCCTTTATTTATATATTTTAGAATAAGTGGTGATCTTTCTTGACCCCTCATATTCGTGATTTATAATTAATTAATGCGATCATCAAATTTACTTAAAAATAATTATTTATTTGACCATGAATAAATTATTTTGCGAAAATGTTATTTTATATTTTTTTATATGCTGTGAATGGGACAAAAAGATATGATGATTCCGAAGTGGGACAAAGTTCTTCAAAAATAAAAGCGAAGGATTTAATATTCAAATGCATACCTAGAAATAGATTAAATGATTTGGAAAAAAAAGAATATATGTCTAAAATTCGTCCAAATTTGAAGTCTAGCAGTCTGAATAAAGAGAAGTACTACAAAGACTTAGATAATCGCGAAACATATCAGTCAAGAGATGGTGGTGAGTTGATATCTACACTATGTGTTAGGCGCATTGGGTTCGAATGCGGCAACAACTTGCAAAGACATGTTATTCAACTCTACACTATAACAACGATGAAAGAATACAGACTCCAAGGATATGCTAGAAATCTTATTAACAAAGCTGTAAATCATAGGGTTAAGTTTATAAAACATATGCAAAAGGAAATAGACAACAAGAATCTGAAAGACAAGATCTACATGAATAATAATACAATCGGCAATAAATTTGTTGATTCTAAAGAAATAACTAAATATACTAAAAATGCGAATTTATACAAAGAGTATTTTAATTCATCGGAAATTTTTATAAACATAACTCTTGATCCAAGAGATGAAATGATGGCCGTAAATTATGCTTTTTGTGTATCACTAGGATTTGAAATGGGCGCTATTGTTGTAAATGGATATTTAGAGGCTTTACGTGGCGAAACCAAAATATATGAAATAAGAAATGCCGCGCGGAATATTGAAAAAAACATAAGTAAGGGATACATATTCACAGTATTTTGTAGGTATGAAGTCTTCAAGAATATAAAAATGGACATGAAAACGCGGACTGAAGTGATTGAAGAAGGCAGAAAACTGCATGATAATTTGTGCACTAGATTACGTCAATCAAATAAAAAGATTACTTAATCATAAATATATTCTTGGACATTCAAAAACCAGGGACAAGTTCGACTATAAAATACCGAATCACAAAAAAAATAATATGTTTCCTTTAATCGATAAGTTTTTTTACTTAAAAAGATACAAATAAGAATTGTTCTTAAAAAAAGAGTTTGTTTAACTAGAATATTTCCGATCAGTTTCAGAAAATAAGGGGTATGATTTTTTAACTTAAACCTCAGATAATATTTGAAATCCGAAAAAATACCTGTAACTATCTGCTGTTGTCTTTTTATCAGGGCAAAATTATATAGAAAAACTATACCTTCCTTATCTTCTGAAATAGATGTATAATTATTCTTCTATTAGCTTGACTAAAGAAAAAAATTATTTTAAAAATATATAACTAAATCAACGTTAAACGTCAATGATAAAAATATATTTTATTATAAAAAAGGCACGCTAATTAATTTGTGTCTATTTAAATAGGGAAAATGAGAAATTTCATCTTCAATTTGACGTAACAGTTTTATTTTGTTAATAAAATTTATTATTTACATAATTTTTACACTAAGATAACTCTGATTTACTTGAATATTGTAATTAGTATCTCTATGTTTTGAACCAATAGAAAAAATTAAAGATTAAATTCTTGAGGGTGAATAATCATACGTATACTGTGGCAAATTATTACAAAAAATAAATAAAGATATTCTTATTAATATTTAAATTTCTATAAACCTCATGTATACCTAAACCATAAAGGGTGTAACATTTTTAGATGAATAGACAAACTTCCCGGTCCATTATATTTATTAAAATTAATATAAGAAAATATATAAAATCAGGTGAAATTTTTGGAATATATTATGGAACTTGTTGATGTTTTATAATTAAATACACAAAGGTTTCTCCTTAAATTAATATAAAATCGAGTTAGCCTTATATAATCTGAATTTAATATTATAAACAGCTTAAAGACCTTTAACTATTTATTTCTTTAATATTTCTCTTTTTTCAGTTGTACATAAGCTTTTTATCGTATGATCCAACATTTTCCCATGAACTAAAGAATTTGGAGTAGCAAAATTAGCCTTGTGCGGGAAACATAAAAGCTCATGGTCATTTAATTATTATCATTATAGTCTTTCCATTTATCAGTATATATATACTGAACCCTCCCTGAACAATCAATTAACAACGGTAATTATGTTCTTTAGTTCTATTGGGAAAAAATAATTCTTAGGTTTTTCTAGGTGATTCGCTAGTGTCTACAATATTCAAGGCTCAGATTTCATCCATTGATTCATTTCTTGAAGAGACTGAACCTTAAAATATATAATTGTTTCATCAGCTTACAAAATGCCTTCAGGCCCACCCTTATTCACTATATTGTTGGTTATGATGTTCTGATATTGATTTCTTGACCTTATTTATTAATCTGCCAGTGGATCCTAGATTTATGCCAACGTATTCCCATATATTATTTGTAGGTGGCTTTTTTAATAGAAGAACAGATATTTGAGCAAAGTTCAGGTATTTATTTTAGATTTACTCTATCATATATCTAATACAATAAATATTTTTATAACCATCACAACTATATTTTTTTTAAAGCCATTAATTGATTTTGTTGCATCTAAAATCATACAAGTTTTATTCCTACAATATTTTCTTATTTTTTAATAAGCTACCCGACTAATTTTCGCGTTTCTTTCGGAATCAATGGAATCATTTGACATTTTCAGGATTATTTTATTCGCCGATGAATAAAATAAATATATGTTCCTATAAAGATTGTGTTAAACTAATATATTATATTCCGTCCTTTTGGATGTATTATTAATTAAATAAAACATTTCGAATATTTAAACTAACATTAAAATTTCAGAGTAATGCCGGAGTCAAAGAAGATACATATAAACTATTATAAAAAATGTGAGGAAATCTAGAATTTTAAAAAATTATAGTACTTTTTTTCATTCAATTAGAGCTTTTTGTGCTTAGAAGAATCTAATCGGTACTTTTTAGCTTATACTTTAAAAAAACAGATAGATATAATCGTTCTATATAATACATAAATGATAAAATTCTATATAAATCCTAAATAAATACCCTTGCGAAAAAATGACAAAAACTACACAGGAATTGATCAAAATAAACTAAATATGGGTAAAAGAATGCAAATATGCAGCATAGATTACAGTCAAACCGACACGTGATTCTAATAATACGAGAGAAAATATTTTATTATAAATAATTATTATTTTATTGTGAAATGTTAGTTTAGGGAAGAATTTAGTTAAATTATCCATCTAAAAAGCCTTCTTTATGATAAAAACCATGATTTTTAGCTGATAGAAACTTGTTTTCTAGATATAAATCTGCGTTAAACGAGCAATAAAAGGATATTTATGTTACGAAAAATTATTTAAAGAGCAAAAATTATATGATGTCTTCACGAAAGGTGTTTTTTGTTAATCTCAATCAAAATTTTTTTATAGATTTACAGCCTAAGAAAATTTACTGCAAGATATATATTTTATGCATAATAAACGTGCACCTAATTTTACTATATAATAAAATTTTGGTTTAAATTATAATAGTAAAGTTTTTTTGTTTATATGGAACAAACAGTCGTTTTTTAAATTTCTATATATTAAACAGGTTTAGATTAAAAAACGTGTAGAAAGCAAAATGCTTTGAATATACTAAAATACACATATAAAGCCCAATATTTTTTGCTGGATATTGTAGTTGTGCTCGTAACATAATTAAATAATCAAATTTGATTTTTAAACTAATAATAAATCAAACTGAAACCTTTATAATTCAACAAGTTCAACATTTAATTAAACAAAAGATTCAGGGGAATAAATTAATTACGTCGATTATTGAAAAAAAAAACTCTTAAGAACCTTATCCTCTTCCAGTTGTTGTAGTTCTCTTTTTTGATAGTGTGATTAAATTCTTGTTAAAAAATCTGAATATCGTGTTTATATCTTCCAGATCATATATAAAAACGTGTTTATGGCATACAGTGACGTTATTATAATTGAAGCTATTCAAGTTATGATTAGCCCTATTTTAATCAGCATATACTTATCTTCCGAAAACACAGTGGCATAATATTGGAATTAAAAATGAAGCTATTTTGATTGTAATATGCAAGTGTTAAACCCCATTAATATGCCTAAATGCTTCTAAAATACACAAAGAATCGGTTATAGTCGTAGGTGAAAGATTCAATTATATTTATAGGTGAACGGTTCGATTCGTTGCGTTTTGAATTTGAAGTTGTGAATTTTTTCATTGAATTGAACCATCGATTCTGGTTCTCTCAATTGATTGTTAAATATTTCGTTTTTGAAAGTTTTGCATTAAGTCGATTAGTTGCTTTTAATATTGTATTTTATCTGATTATAATAGATGAATAAATCATACAAATAGGGCGTTGATACGAAAGATTTATATATACTGTTAAATTATGCATAAAAATTATACTGGTGACTTCAATAAATGAATCCATCATGATAGTAATTCAGTTTCTTAATTTGTTGAAAATTCTCATAGAAAACCGCCAAGTTGAATTTTCTACAGATCTTGTATATTTATTTTCGCTCATTTGATTTCCACAATCATTACATTGAATCTGTTTTTAAATGAAAAGTTAATTTATCAAAAGTAGTATAATATCATAATCTGTTTGCTTTTTTAAATAGTCGTTTGATCTTTCCGCAATTTTTAGTCTATAGTGTATGAAATATGTTAAATTTTGTACAATTTTTCAATATTGCCTATATTTTTTTGGGGGGGGGGGAAAAGCTAGTATTATGCCCTTGAGGTAAAAGAATATCGGAACTGATTCGAAAATTATAGCTTTTAAATGATGTTATAATTACAAAAAAACTTTACTAATCTTATAAATATTTTCGACGGATTAAATCATCTTTTTTTACATGCACATATATAAAAAATAAATTTCTTTATAATTTATTATATCGAAAGTAGTCTATCTATCGCGATATATGTAATATAATAAACTAGGATGTTTATGGGCTTTCAAAAAAAAATTCAAAAAAACCTTTAATATTTTTCTTGATAAGAATTTATATTCACTTGTGTTTTTTCTACACTGAAAGAAAATCTACTTCTAAAAAATACTTCGTAAAAGAAAAAATAATATGAAATGTAGACAAAAAATGTTTTATATCATCAAAATTCTTCTTTGAAGGTTAAAGTCTATTTTTTTTGGTTTTTTTTGTATATAATTATGAAAGACTATATTTTTTTATTTATTTACCCGTATTTATCTTTTTTTAAAGGATTTCGAATATGAATATATGAACTTTTGCTTATATGATGCACTCTCGCATGTAATCCTTTATATTTTCAGTCACCATTTCGATCACTGAGATAGACCTTTTTTTATCTAGAGGTAGTTTTTATGCGACAGGTATGTGATTCTGTCTACTTTACGTTGCTGGTTATATATGCCATTACCACCACTTATTCATTACTTGTATCTTTTATAAGTGAAAGAAGCTACATTTCAATTTTCTTGAAACTTTTTGGCATCTTGACAGCAGCTTTCCATTAATTCTCTGCTTTTTCCATATTTTTTAGGTTTTACAGCCTAGTTTCAAACGATCACTTTCTATGATGTTTCCCATTTAGAGTAAATTAAAATGAATATGAGGGTGCGTTCAGATTTGAACAGAATTCATTGGAAAGGCACCTTCTAAACCAACTGCAACACAACATCCCATGATTAACTTAAAAACTTTAATAGATAATCATAAAAAAATTTTAAAGAAAATTGTATTTTATCGACTTTCATTCTATTATATTTAGAAAGAGATTCAATTTCGCAATAAACCGTTATAAAATATTAGCTGATAATGACAGAATGTATAAAAGAATCATGAAATGGTCCTAAAATGTAATTTGGAAACAAAAAAAATATTTTTGTTAATAAAATATTTCTTTGGGTGATATATTTTAATATAATAAAAAATTAAAATTTGAATTTATCTATAAATTATCTTTAGACATTAAATTTAAATAATAACGCTTAGTGCGTTATTAGTATCTAAAATTTTTTGATGCTTGTAATTTTAAATTGAAGCCGCAGAAATTTTTGAGTTTGACATAAATTTTTAGCGAAATAAAATAAAGTTATGGGTAATTGTAGAGTAGTGGTAGTATAATTAACCAGCGAAGGAAATTAGAAAATATCGTATACCCTTCATATCACTACCGCCTGGTAAAATAGGTTCAATTTACAAACATAAAACTAGTTACGGGAAATTTATATGACCTAGCGCGGGGGTACATCAGAGAGTTAAAAGTTCCTAATAGTATTAAGAGAACTCGCTGAAAAGAAGATACATACAAGCAAATAAATAAATAAAAATGTGCGTAATTAAGTCTCGAATCAAAATATTTATGCTCAACTAAAATTTTATTTTTTTTGAATATAGAATATTTAAGTTTTTAGTTATAATGAACACCGATTTTCTTTACTTTTACAAATTGATGTCTACTTGTTAATCTAATATATGTAAACTGGGTCTTATTGGTTACTTTACATATTTTTTGGTCATCATGAATTCAATATTACTTCATTGAAACTGTATATAGTGTAGAAACTGTTATTGTCGATATAAAGGCTGCAAAACATGCAGTAATAAAAAATATTCGTGGTTTATATAACCATAAAAATGTAATTAGAGAAGAAAAACAAAAAAAGTTTGATTTTCATTTATTAAAGCACATTTTTAATTTATAAAATAAAATTTGGCAGATATTCACATTTATTTCTCAACAAATAAAATACTAACCACCTGGGAAAGAAAAAGGTTGTAAAAATAACTACCTTTATTATTGTTTAAAGTATTCAATTTGTGCTTTTAAAATCAAATCTTAAATTAAATCCGGTTTATTGTTTCTGGCATACAATTCGCTATTTGTGATCATAATTTTGCCCATTGCGAACACTTAGAATTATTGTATATATCGTTTCCTTATATTTTGCCAAAAAAAACCAAGTGAGTTACGTTTCACTAATCATTTATTGTACTTCTTCTATATTTTTATACATTATAATCATGCTATATTCTTAAAAAAAGCTGATTTGGATAGATCTATTCTCTCTTAAACATTTTAATATAAAAATAATTGAATTTGGCACTATTAATTATATATTATCAAAAAAAAGACCATAGGAAACTTTTATATCATCTTCTACATCTATTTATGGTTAAAACACTTAAATTTCACATAAAAAAGGTTTTTCTGATTAAAAAAAGCCAAGAGTAAACTTTTATATATAATTATATATGATAATAAATATAAAAAACCGCAAAAGAGGCATATTCAATATATTAGTAATCACAATCAAAGACATTTCGATTCTGCATGAATTCTTCAACCGTAATTAAAGAATAATGCACAAATTATAATTATTAAGAAGTGACTGTAAATAACAGCGTTTTTCAAGACATTTTTAAACCGTTTAAATCATATTTTATTGATATATGTCTTTAGGAATACTCGCGCAGACTTTTAACTAAATTTTTTGAATATATCTGCCTTAAAAATATCAGCTAAAATAAATAGGAATATATAATTATACTTATTTCGGACCCGAATACAGAAAAAACAAACATAATTTACTATATAAGCAAAATATGGGTTTTATACTTTATAGGCATAAATTTGTATTTTTAAGTGATTATTTTTTAACTGAGATATGTGCATCATGCTATTTATAATTAAAATATAAATGTTTGACAGCCAGAGGATTATTTTCATTTCAACTTGGCTATGTTTAGTTCCTTTCGTAGTCAATGTTGTTTTGGTTTTCTTTACATAAAGCATCTTCATTTTGTTATTTTTTGCTCATGAATTGTATAACGTCGCTCTGTATATCTTTTCAAAACTAAGTATAAAATAGAAGAACGTTAATTTTAGTATATTACTGCCTCACAATATTGTTAAATACATGCGGTATAATAATAGCGTATAAATAAAGTAAGAATAATACATTTGAAGGCTTATGTTTAATTGCCTTTTGTTCTTCTGCAGGGTGTAATGGCCTATAAAAAAACTCTATGAACAAATACAACAATTTTTTAGCTATCCTTAGTATTGGAACAATAAAGTTGATCAAACTATAATGCTATTATATTTTAAATGCATGTTTAATTTTTTGATCAATATATCTGGATTTTATATAATGCCAGAGGTGCATATATGAATATTGTTTCTGTATAATAATATATAAGCATTGGGAAACATCACGCACGTAATAGTATAAACTCTTGTTCATAATTTTTTTAAATCTTGCATTAAGGGTAATTGTCAAATTCATAAACTCCAATTGCGTATATTCAGATATCCCTATAAATTTTTATTATCTATGCTCTGTTTTTTGAAAATGATTTATGTCTAACATGTTGTATCTACATGGGTTGATTTCTTAGTTGAATAAATTTCCTGCGACTATTTTTAATGCCTACGAGTTTTTATTATAGGTTCTTAATTATTTCACACTAATTATCTTTTTATAAAACAAATTTTGTCATCTCCCGAACAAAAAAAGACGAAATCGATATGTTTATTTTTACATGTGCATATAAATTGTTACCCACATATATATGAATATATTGTTTTTATGATTAAAGCTTAAGCATCGAGATAAATATGGGAATTATGCACAGAGATACAACCTTTTATAATCTTTATAAGCCTTAAACGGAAATATTGATTCATATCTATAGTATGACCACATTTTCTCTATGTATAATTGAGTTTCACTTAATAACACTAATTTCTCGATCATGTGCGGACTAAGATATTCTTACGTTACTAAAGGGGGATTAAATCTTTAGATTTCTCATTTTTTTATGAATTTCCTGTGTAATAAAAATTTTGGTTCTGCAAATACAGCTATTAATTTCAAACAAACAAAATAATGAATAAAAGATTATATTTTTATTTTTAATCCTATATGAAACCTAGAAAATATTTCGTTTTATTCATTAATTTATTTTTTAGAAATTTTTATAATCAAAACCTATATTCAAGTCATTTTTGATCAATATAAAAAAAATCAAGTTATTTAATTTATTTTTTTGTTATAATTTTCTGAATTATTTTAGCTATTATTCCATTCCAAAAATTAGAAACATAAAGTCAAGTTTTTAAAATTTTACGAATAATTTATGCCAAGAATTTCTGTTTTTATTAATTATATCTAAAATTAAGGGAAAGATAGATGGTCACAATAAATAAATTATTGTTTAAATTACGGTCATATTAAATTTATTTTTTATTTATAGGCTAGATTTATCGTTGTAATTTTAGTTTTTGTTTCCAGGTAAAACTTGCTCGATTCTCTGTACGCACAGCGTATTTATACTTTCGGCTATCTCTCCTCTCCAAAGTCTTCTTCAATATCCCACCTTCTTTCGAGATTCATATTAAATACAATTTATTTACCGATCAGACTTAAATTCACTATATTTTTTTAATCTTGTATATAATTTGGGAAATATTGGATTGTTTAACAAGGTGATTTATTTCATGATCCTTTATCTTTTCATTTTTTAAATGTGTTAGAAAAAAATTTATTCGTTTTATTGTATAAATTTTTTTAATTTAAAGGTATATCATATATTTAAAATAAAAAAATAAAATGTTTTTTATTTTTGTAAAGGTTTGAATGAAATTCGGAATCTGATTGATTTTTTGTATTTGAAGAGATTTTAATTTTCTGATTTCAATTGTATGCAAATGATTTATTAAGTTTATATTATATTGGCCTGCATTTTTAAAGTTTATCATTTTATTTTCCCTCAAAATATCTTTATTGGAAAAAGACATTACATTGTTCTCTTAAATATTTTCCGTAAAATATTCCAATATATAGCCTTTAAATACTTTAAAACTGATCATTATTCTTAATTAATTAGAAATGCTGAATTATAGTCAAAGAAAAATTCTTTTTTTAATCGAATATTTTATTCAAATACATAGTTAATCCCTAAATTTTCCGAAATATATTTTAACTCATTCAAGTCGAGAAAAAGATAAAATAAGTTTATAGATTTGATATTATCAAGGGAAATCAATCGTGTTATTTTTAAAGAGAAATCATAAAATTCAATTCCAAAGATAACCCACCAATATATAAAAAGATGACTTTTATTTAAGTCCAAATATTAATTTTATGATAGAGCCTGTTAAAATGCATAAATTTAGGAATTTGCATATTATTGAGAATTTTAATTTCTTTTTAAAAAAGAGACTGTGCATTTAATTCTAAAAATGGATGCCTATTTAAATCAGCACAATTTTTTTTAATTATGGATAATTAATATATAAGATGAATAAAAATTCCCTTTAATTGAATAGAAGATCAATGAATCCTTTGATCACACGAAAACAAATAATAGATGCAATCGAAAGAGAGGATTTTAAGCAAGCGTATTCGATAACAAATGAATATATTGCAAAGAATCCCAACTCTGTATCGTTTTTGTCTCTTAAAGGATATATTGAGATGAAATTGGGATTGAGTGATCTTGCAAAAGCTACTTTATTAAAAGTAATTGAATATAATCCTAAAGCACTCGAGCCACAAACATATTTAGCAGAGATATATATCAATGATGGTAAATATATCGATGCTTTTGAAGCTTTAAATAAATGTATTAAAGGTGGTGCTAATAATGATTATGTCGTGAAAAAACTTTTAACCATAGATTTATTGTTTAGAAGGCACGACTTATTTATAAAGCATTCAAGGAATAGTAAATATGCTTGTATAGGTCAACTTTTTAGTGATCAATCAAAAATGCATCCAAAAAATAATGATATAAAGGAATATTACAATCAATCTATTATTAATTCGAAAAACTTATTACAGATTCAAGAAATCAACTTTACATCCGATTTCCAAGATAAAAAACCCAACTTTAACCCACTGAACAAATACGATTTTTTCGCATATTTATTGCATCTTATAGATAAAAATGAAATAAAGCTTTTTTTCTCGGAGCTTCAAAGTTATTTAGATAAACCCGATTTGAAATCAACAATTGATCATATTATACTCTATGAATGGATTGAACTCCTTTTATTGGTACTAAGACATCTTGATAAAATGAGATACTGCGGTCTTGCTTTAAAAATGGTTAACACCATATGTTACATATTTAATCAACATAGATGTGCAGAATTCAACTGTTTAAATTATTTGCTCGAAAATTCACGCTACTTTGAATTAATAGATATTTTAACAACAGGCTTCGCTTCGCATCCTGTTTATGTTGAAACTAATATTATATACAAAAATATATGCCGAAGACATATTAATATCAGTTTGAAGGATACTGGCTGTGGCTGTAATGTTGTTCCTAAAGATTATCTAGAATTTATTTTTTTCTATGATGAAAAAACTTTCTTGAATATTTTTTCAGAAGAAATCCGAACTTCATAAAATTTTATGTTATGTCACATGCCACATAAATTCAAACTTCTAATCCTCTTTTAATAAATAAATGTGGCCATTCTTTGCTTTGGTTTTATAAAGAAAGTAAAACTTCTTAATCTTCTAATAATTAAATACACCGTTTTGCCTATGCTTTTTTCAAAAGTTCATAAAATTCTTTTTCTTTATTTTTTTTTTACTAAAATAACACATTGGTTTGATTTAATAGCAAGTATTTTTAACTTTCTTCTTCTATTTAAATTCTAAATACAATAATATAAACATGATCGTGAAATAAAAATTTATAAATGGATTGGTATAATCGTATTATTATTTTTTGCACCTTTTTTTACCAAACAGGACTTTAGATTACGGCAATAAACTACGTTAGTTAATACTTGTTTCGGTACATTCTATACAAATCTTCCTCTATACAAAACTACCCTTTCAAGATCTATTATATCAAGGGCATTCCGTATTAAAAACTTTCTCAATACATCTTGAAGATTTATTAATTCAAGCGCATTCCGTATTAAAAACTTTCTCTATACATCTTAAAGATTTATTGATTCAAGCGCATTCCGTATTAAAAACTTTATCCATACATCCTCAAGACTTATTAATTCAAGTGTTTTCACAAACCTATACGTCTCTTTAAATAATATTTACATTAAAACCTTTCTAAAAAATCTTCTCCTTTCAAGACTTATTGATTCAAGTGTTTTCACAAACCTATTAAACCACTTTAAATATTATTTACATTAAAACCTTTCTAAAAAACCTTCTCCTTTCAAGACTTTTTGATTCAAGTGTATTCCCCAAACCTATTAAACCACTTTAAATATCATTCAGATTAAAACCTTTCTAAAAAACCTTCTCCTTTCAAGACTTTTTGATTCAAGTGTATTCCCCAAACCTATTAAGCCACTTTAAATAATATTTACATTAAAATCTTTCTCAATAGATCTTCTTCTTTCAAGACTTATTGATTCAAGTGTATTCCCCAAACCTATTAAACCACTTTTAAATACCATTCAGATTTAAACCTTTCTAAAAAATCTTCTCCTTTCAAGACTTATTGATTCAAGTGTATTCCCCAAACCTATTAAACCACTTTTAAATACCATTCAGATTTAAACCTTTCTAAAAAATCTTCTCCTTTCAAGACTTATTTATTCAAGTATATTCCCAAACCTATTAAACCACTTTAAATATCATACACATTAAAATACTCTCTTTAAAGGCTTTTTAATGATTAACATCATCTTAAAACCTATTATTTACGGATTTAAAACACCTCTTTTGACATTATTGACCCTTAATATGCGACTTATATTATTTTGAGACCCCACTATTCAATTTTATGGTGTATGGTATAATACTGTAAATTATTTATTGATATTTACTGCATCTTTCAAGCCGAAAAATATTACACAATAAATATTTTATCTTTTATTGTTATTTCGTCCTTCTCTGCATTTTCTATTAGATTTCAAACGCAATATACAGTGAATATTCACTACCTTTTTGATGTCTTTAAACTTAAAAAAACCGAAATTCATATAAACGCTATGTAAGACACCTAGTAAAATTAAACTGTTTTTATTTAAAAATAGGGGCAGATTGGGATATATCTGCCGTTTTTGGGCACAACTTTTTTTTTCATTTACCCTTATTTTCGATTAAACATAAAAGACAAACAAGTGAATAACTAAATGTTAATACTGTGGTTATGAGGTGAACATGTGAGGTAGTGATGAGAATAGGGAGTTTATTTTTAAAGTGCCAGCAAAAAGAAAAAATATTTTGAAGGGAATGTCTTTTATGATGCATGACTTGCAATATATACCATCTTTTTAATACTAGGAATTCGGATGCAAATAGTTTCAACAAAAGTCATAGAATACGAACTTGAAATTAATGATAAAAAAATATGAAAATATTTATAGAATCGCAAAATATAGTAGAATTAAAATATCTTGAAATATTAGATCGTATAGACGATCAAAGATGTGTTGTTGAAATTGATGAGTCCAATTTTTATAAACGCAAGCGCTATAAAAGGCATTCAATTCAGGGTGTTTGGTTTCTTGATATGTTGGAGAAGAATGATACCATAACAAAAAAAGTTATTGTGGTTTAAAATAGAAACCAGAAAGTAAAAATATGTTGATGGCATAAATAAGAACACAATACGTTATACTGACTGCTGGAAATGATTTAATGGAACCAATAAGTACTAATCTGAACAAAATACTGTGGAACATTTAATAGAAATCTAGGATCACAGATGACTTTTCATACGAATTCAATTATAGAATGTTGAACAGGCATAAAAATGCTCTTTATAATCTGAAGAAAGCCAAAAAAGAAGTAAAATTATTTTTAGTAGATAAATATTCTTGAAAAATACAAAAAAACATATTTTGGTATTATTAAACAAATATATTTATTAATTTTTATTGTTTCTTCTTTTTAGAAAAAATAATAGCATTTAACGCTCGGGGGTCCAAAATATGCTTTATTCTTAAAAATTAATTTTTAGAAACCAAAAATAGATGTTTTGTAATTGATAAGTTGCACAAGAGATTCCCTTTTCACCCTTTTCTGTAGTTTTTCACCATTTCCTAGCATATTACTTTTTGGTTTGCATACTGCGTAAAATTTCATGTGTGATATAGAATATCACAAAATACATCAATAATTGTCCAGAATAATAAATCTGATATACGAGCACATTCAAATCAGGATGCTAAAGAGAAGTAATATTCAACTTACATCTAATTGAGGTGGTTATTGAAGAAAAGATAATCAAAGTAAAAGGAATATGTGCTCGCGAAAAAAAATATTATTTAAGTATAAAAATAAGTCACAAATTACATATGAAATTATATTCAGTAAGCATAAACTTCAATTTTAGGCATTTAAAAATTTGTTACCCCATATACACTTCTTAAAACATATAATAATGCCTTAGATATTATCGGATAACTATATTCGCAGATAGATTATTTTTTTACGTCTTTTCTTATAATTTGAGTTTTGTATAAATCATCTGTTGATGTCAGTATAAACGTGCTCAAGTAAAGAAATTTTTACAATATGTCTTTATTTTTATGAACCAAAAAATATGAATATTTACTAAAATAATGAAAAAAAGTATTTTTTAATTGATCATCTGTGTATAAACGTAGCCTGTACAATATGATTTATCTTTCTGGTATCATATGGTTTTAAGCCACGTATCATGTATATATGTTGCATACAGTCTCTTGTATAATTTATTTTATTTGATATAAAACGGTATTGCTTTTTTCTACCATACCATAATATTATTTAAGAAAACAAAATCGGATTTTTATAAATTCGATACATGATATAGAGTCGTCAAGAAAGATTTATAAAATACTTTTATTATGTACAAATATAACGGCAGTTGTTAAGTTCGAAAATAGTAGCTTTTTTATATTTATGCACTTACTATTATATTAATTCTATAAAAAAATTATTATATTTACCGGATTTTGATAAAATAACTTAATTTCAGAAATGAATATTAAACAACACAACAAATACATGATTTATATATTTTTTCCTTTAAAAAAATTGCATTAGGCACATTGATATTTTTTTATTGGTCAAAATATCTATGCATTTATTTTCTTACCGCGTTCTATTTTTTAAACGTAAAAATTTAGAGAAAATATTATATTATTGATTATTAGCTAGATGAGATTTAGGGAAAAGACTATATCATGATTTATGAATATTACATTAAATCACAATTTATTGGTGTTTTTTCATTTGTTTTTGGATTCTAATATCATGCCGCATTGATTTCATGAAAGAAAATATGCAAATTATTTCGGTTGTCCCATTTAATATGCCTAACACAAGTTTTAAGATTTCAGGTATATACAATTGATTTTTTGTAAGTTTTTTTATAATTTAAAAAATTCTATGGTGATTCACTTGATAAAGCCTATCACAGAATCAACCTTTCCATCTTCGTGTGTGAAAAAAAACACAAAGTTCTGCAATTAAAAGAATATTTAAGATAAAATGACTTTTTAAACATTGTAATAATTTAAAATGTTATATTAATATGCATTTGTGTTTTCAATTATTTTAGTCTTTCTTTGATCATTTTAAAATCATTATTTAAAAACATTAAAAGTTTTATATATAGTTAGGCAATTAAATACAATTGTTATCTTTTTATGGTGTTTTTTGATATCGAAATCTTATTAAATAATAATAATAATACACTATGATGTGTTTTTGGGCAGCTGAAAAAATAATTAAAAACAAATAATCAAATAAATTATGAATAAATTTTTATTGGTCATTTCAAAACAATAAACAGCAGAATATAAAAAGGAGATATTTTATAAAATACATCATGTCAAGAAATTCGCCTCCAACTGGTGTATCAGATAACGTTTCATGGACAATGCAAAAGGGATCCTTTATCGCACACATAACAATTACAGTTTTAGTAAACTTAACATACAGAACATTCTTCAACAATAATCTATCGTGGCAGCTTACTGTTCTTACATACAACTGCTCGACTTTTTTCTTTTTTCATTGGATTGTTGGCGATCCGTTCGATCATAGTTATTCGGATTGCACATTCTGGGAACAAATGACGGAACAACTCCCAAGAACATCATCTATTGTCTTTTTATATGTTTTTCCGGTGGCTTTGTTTATCATATGTAATCATTTGGTCGTTTGGGGAAGATTATTCTTTCCTTGTGTCTTTAGCTTGTGTTTGGTTGTTGTTCCAAAACTTGGATTTATGCATAAAAAAAGATTGTTCGGTCTGCGGGATAAAAAATAAAGCATATTTTTATTTTAATCTCTCTAAGAAAAATAAAAAAAATCGTATAATTGAATAGTTTATGATTTAATATTTTTTTGCACATATTTTGTGGAACAAATTTATTGTTTCTCACATAAGAGCACATTTTTAATAACACACCCGTCAAAAAATTATAAGATGTGAAATAACTAACTTTCAACAAATTAATCCGATAGGAATTTTTTTTGTCGCTTATATTTTCGCAATCGGTAATAATTTATACCTATGGGTAAATTTAGAAAAGCCATAAGGAAATCATTTTTTTATGAAATATAATTGTTAAATCTATTGTGGGTGTATTGCATCTTTTGGGGTTTATTTTGGGTTTAAGTGTCTATTAGATACCTTATCGATGACATAAAATTGTTTTGGGCTGTGTTTTAGGTCTGCCTGTCTAAAAAAGCAAAGCCCTAATATATTAAAAATACAAGAAAAAAATATTGTGAAGCCAATGTAAACAATAGGTAAGTTGAAAAATATTACTTGATACTATCGGATATATTTTAAAACCAATTAAAGGAATACTCATAGTATATTATGCAGATACATTAAATTCTGAAATTACAAAAAAAAATCGGAATTATTTTTGTAGTATGAAAATCGATTCAGTATACATACCAACTATCAATAACTAAGAAAGTGTTTATAACTCTGTAGAATCTTTGAATTATAAATTAAAGTATTCAGTAAATCATAATAAAATAGTAAAAGATAAATTATCATGTAATATGGGACTAGTAATCTATAAAATATATTATTTAATTTTACTTGCGGCTTAAAAAGTGATAACAAGAGTGTATTTTTAAAAGCCTTTATTGGAACAATAAATTTTTTTTATGGTTTTTCGAAAACAAAAAAAATATATATTCTAATATATCACTATAACCAGAAAAAATACTTTAAAATTGTAAAGTCATGTGTTTTTTTTCTATGATATAATATATGTAAGAAATGGATGGTTTTTTCTAATTTTTACGTTATACAGCATCATCTCAAATATAATTGATAATATTAACTTGATAAGACACCAAGAAAAAAATATTTTTATTTCTAATGGAATATGAATATTTTGTGTACAATGTATCTTATAAGCAAATAAGAATTTTCTGAGTTTAGTTTCAAGTCTCTAAATTTTTTGAATTTTATGACAATTCAATTTTTAAAATCTTCACTACTCAAGCATTTAATTTGTTTATGAATATTTTTTATTACTTTAAACATACTTTTAAATATTTGGATTTAATTATTTTTAATTTTTTCGCTTAATCGCAGAACAATTAGGCTTGATTAAAATATTTCATCTTGTGTTATTGTGTAAAAAAATCAATAACAGCACAATTTTTTTTTCACAATATAAACTCAAATTAACTTTATATGTCGCTCAAAATGCCAGTATTTGGATCTAAATAGTATATTCGTTGTCTATCAGAATCTCAATATATTCGGGTATCTGTAATTATTACTATAAAAGCGCATTATTCATCTATATCCTGAGTTTTTTTTATAAAATATGCAAATTAAAACACCTTAACAGCCATTTTAAAGTATTGATAGTACCAAATGCACCAATTCTTTATAATTTTTTATGCAAAATTTAACAGAAGCGTTTAGAAAAAAATGTGCAAATAAACGGATACTCTAAAATAAATTCAAAGTTATTTAAAACCAGAAAAATGCAATAACTTTCAAGTTAATGATATGCTATTAAAAAGCATAATAGAAAATCAAATCTTATATTTATTATTACAAAAAAATGAATGAAATGGATTTAGCTATTCAGAAAAAAATCTTGTTTTTCATGTTTTTAAGAACCTAAAAATCGGATTGAGAGGTTATAACTCCATTATTTAAAAGTTGAATATAAATGTACGTATAATTCATTATCTTATTATATGCAGTTCATAACCGAAGCTTATTAAATTTGTTTTTAATTGTAAAAGTAATGTAATAAAAAAAGAATTCATAATTGTGTCAAATCGTTCAAGAGACAACAATATACAAGGCGTGTATTATCAACATGATTAAGAACGCCAATTTATGAACCGTTTAATGTCGCAATTTCGAGTTTCATACTTTCTATAATTGATACCCACGATCATTATGGTGTGTTGTTCTAGGCTCGAAATATTGTGCCTATCGAAAATAAAGCTAATAAAAATAAATTAAACAAACAATTGTCTTAATTTTCATTTAGTAATGAAAATGGAATATTTGAAGGTGTATAATACCATATATCATTGTAGGGTTTGGCACTGATCTGATAAAAACATAGCATCTCTGCCGATGAATTTACGCAAATAGCATTATAAAATGCCCATATTATAATGGTATAGATTTTAAGAATTTATCGATTTTTCATTAATATTTACTTAGCATGTATGCTGCGCCTCATAAATAATAAAATAGCAGACCTATGAATGTTTAGGGTAGAAAATTATTTTTTTATAAATAATAAGTTTGCAAAAATATGTAAATTTGAATATATAAACGAGAAATTTGTCGATTTCGATTTTTAAAACCAAATATGAATCATTCAAATATAGCTTTAAACTGGAATAATGCATAAAACTTGGGTTTATATTTACAATTATTTAATGATGCATAAGATAACGGAATCAATAGGATCACATTATTTCGACTTTCTTTATTCTTAGAAAAACCAATATCGCTTAAAAAGAAAATTTTCGATAACCCAGAAGTTTCAACCTCTGATTATTCAAGATAACGAATTAGTTTATGGGTTTTTATATTGTTCTGATTGTTCGTGAGACAATATATTGAGAAATACCCACATAGAAGTTAGATAAATATTTTTAAATATGATTTTGTTGATTTTATGACCGTAAAAAGGCGAATATTCAGATGTTATTAGCGGATGAAACAGTTATTTGTAAATACACAAAAAACATATTTTATTGTAAATGAATTTTTTTTGCTATATAGACTGGCTAAAATTCGAAATTTCATATCTTTTCATACTTGGTCAAAAATACACAAAATTTACACCATGAAAAAGGTATTTGATAAGCAAAAAAATATCGAATAAATAAAAGGACTGGTATTTATACACACATATAAGTACATAATTAAAACGGGGAAGATTTTATTGGATTTAAATAATGTGCATTTATGGATTTGTAGGTAAATCTCCAAATAATTTCAAGAACATTAAAACCATATGATCATTTATTAGGAGAAAGTAAAAATGACGATATAAAATTTAGAATGCAAGCTTTATCGATAAATTAATGATTGAAAAGAAATGTAAAATAGTGATCTATATATCCTTGAGATATAGGTTCAACAATTTACCATGTGTTTAAAAATTTAGAAAAATAAAATTATATAACTTACAACTAGTTTTTAATTTTAAAAAATCATTTACACCCCTGCCCTTGTGGGATTTTTGCCTATATAGGAATAAGTACCCAATAAAACATAAACTTACGAATATAGGATCTGCAAAGTACTTATTGGAAGAAAAAAACATTGATCTGCAAATTATTGAAATTATTTTTCGCATATATAAAACAAAATAAATGAAATATATATCTTACCCAGTAATCTTTCAGGAGTGCAATAATTTAAAGGATATCTTATATACTTAGTAGCATGAATCAACAAAAATTTTGAAAAACATATTTAATTATAAAAATTCAAGAGACCAGACAAGAACGACACAAAAAATATCTTATTTTATGCAAATATGACCCTTTTGATTTATTATTTATATTATTTTATAAAATACAAAAATCTTTTAATCATTTCTTATGAATTTTGTTTCTGATAATTGATACCCAGGATTTTTTTCTGATCTTTGTTTTGACTAATCTCTCTTCCATTTTTTCATTTCTTCCATTTTTAATTGTTTTGTGGATATGTGATTCAGCGGATACATCGTCTTTTAAAAAACTTCCACTTTTACGAGCATTACTTTCCTTTAATTTTTTCACATTCGAGATTAGTGGAATATTAGGTTTCCCAGAATACTTATCTTTATTCTCGGTATTATTAAATTTTTTACATAAATCTGCATGTTTTTGCTTGCTTTCTTCATTTGGAGGATTGTTTTCGCTGTGCAAAATTGCGATAAAATTTTTTATTGCAATCTTTTGCGCGGGCAGTGATGTTTCTTTGTCTTTGTGTAGATACGATGAAGAAATGGGAACTGATTGGGTATTTCTGTTTTTTAAGATACGAAAATCTGCCTCTTGACACCCGAGAGTGTCTTTTTCATCACCATTTTCGCAATTATTGTGTTCTTCCATTGAACATATATAAAAACCAAAGTGTATCATATGTAATTCAAGATAAAATTTTGAAAAGAATATTGACATCACTTATACTGTATGCGTGTTTAGGTGTCATTTTATTACTATTTTTTATGTATTTGATCAAATTGATAAAGAAAATTTGATTTATAATCTTAAAAATGCGCATGAACTATAAAATCGAAGAAAACACTTAAATTATAGGTTCTGGAAGTAAAAAAAAGCTTCTAGAAAGACTGAAAAATAATTTCTCTCAAGGTGTATATGTATACTTTTTTCATAGAGAAATAAAGTTGTTGTTTGGACAAATTTAAAATACTGAAATCAAATTATCTCATAAAAGAAAATATGATAATTATAAAAATGATCCCAAATAAAATGATGTATTTAAATTCAAAAAGTGGAAAAGAATAAATCTAATGACGTCACAAATATTTACTATGCGTAGATAATTTTTTTGTATGTAAATCTTGAGCAAAATTCGACGTCAAAATATCAGTACATTTTTAAATAAGAATAATATCATTGTAATTTTCTCTTGGAAACTAAGCTATGGTATTTATCATCAGGAAAATTCTTTTTTATTTTATATAGTTTATTTTTGGTTTTTTTCAATAAAGATTGGATTTTTAAAATTTATATGATTTTCATCAATAAATTTTGCGGGATTTAATTTCTTCTTCTAAAGATCTTTTTTTTATCACGAATGTGAAAATAAAATTTAAATCATAATAAAACCAATATTTTGGTGTAATAATATTCAATAATAAGAATATATTGATGTATAAAATCTTGTAATAAGTTATATTTATAATTAATCAAAAATGGCATGGTTATATAAATTTCAGACTTTTTTTTACAAAAAAATAAAAAGTTAAATCCACAGAAAATTCACTTACTGTGTACAAGTATACTTTGTAAGATATTTGAAACAAATTAATAATAACATGGTTGCAGTGAAACACTAATTAAATAAATATATTTATTTATGAAAACAAATTGGAAATAAAAATCAAAAAATGAACTAACTTAAGTATTAAAAGCCGATAATATGCTTAATTAAATGTATAAGTAATATAATATGAACCAAAAAATGTATTTATGATCAATATTACAATTTACAGGTTTTTGGGCGACATACAATAATTTTAATTTTAAATGAAGCTGTTTCTTTCAATAAATATTCTAATACGTAAGAAAAATTTGTCTAAAATATACTGCTTTAATCTAAATTCATGGTTTATAGTGACTGATTATATAAATAAAATCAGGATTAAATAAAAATAAATTCTTTTTATATAACTATATAATATTTTTTTCAAAAACTGAAGACAAATTTTTATTGCAAATATTTCTACTTCATTTAATTTTTTTTGCACAGATTCCTAAGCTGCCAATAGTTTGATTTAATCACTGGCATAATGTAAGTGAGTCAAAAAACTTACTAATCTTAACTCTCAAATCGCATATATATGCATCCTCTGAATTGAATGTCCCCCTTTAACCCCCAAAAACTACGTAAAACAAGAATTAGAATTTAAATGATAGTCTTGATTATATTGATAGATGATTGTAATAACAGAAAAAATATTAATGTGTATTTTATTAGACTTTTGATAATTTTTTTATAAATTTTTATAGACTTGACATAATTATAGACAATTAAACCTTGTGATACTTGGGTAAAAATGAAAGTTTATTGTCTACTGAAAAAATTAACATTACGATGAATATTTAAAAAATGAACAAATCAATATATATTTATTTTAAACTTTTATGATGAATATAATGTTCTCGAATAATATTTCTCAAATCTGCACCATATTTTTTGCTGTAGATTGTAAAATCGAAATAAATATATTCCTTATATATAATAAGAACCGTAATTCAAAACCTTTATTTTTGTTTATCTCTATAGATAACGAGCATGTTCTTTTTTTATGAATTTAATTTATGAATATAGAAAGATAGATTCCCTAATTTTTTCTTGAAAATATTTCAACAAGATCTCAATATTTATTTCTAATAATAAAATCTAAATTAAACAAATATAATTACAATCCTATGAAAGCAATAAATCAAAATCAATATTGCAGCGGCATGGCCTTTATCCTTATCAATTTTATATTTTCACTGAAAAATTGCAAAAGGTACATATCCGGATATCTTTGTTTTATTTTATTACATTTCCGTCTAAAAATCCGTTTTTATTGCATCTGAATTTAAATAAAACAAAATTTCAATACTTGTACTGTTTATGCAAAAAATTAGCTATATTCCGCCTCCATTAAATTATATTTAATGCTATATTATAAATATTTTCCATATATTTGATTTTTGACTTTTAAAAATCTCAAAAAGTCGCAATATTTCAATAAAATGAAAATTTTTAAGTTAGACTGTCATACATTAAAAAATGCCGTTTTTTAAACATTTAGCACTATTAATTCGATCACTTTGCAAATATATAAAATTGTAAAATAAAAGAAGGTGTTTTAAATATATAATATAGGAATCCCTTTTACTAACCCTTTAATTTCATAAAGGGTTAATCGATATTTTTTATAACTAATAATTTTATGAAAATATATTTTTGCATCATAATTTAATGTGACATTAATTACTTATGTCGGTTTATTGTATATTTTCTATGTGCTATTATTGTATTTTACACTTTTTTGTCTTTAATTCTTTTAAATTTTGTTATTTCATAATTTTAATGCAGGAAAACAATCTTATTCCCTTTTTTTTTAAAAATTCTACCTTTAGTTTACAAATTATTAGCTCATCTCAGAAAGAAAAAACATTTCAACTTTGAATAATACATAACAATATCTTTCTTTGGAAAAAAAATTTCAAAAACAAACTAAAAAATGATTGCAATCTTATTTCAACAAATTCACATTTATAAATTCCCAGTGATACAAAGCGCTGAATTTCACAATATAGAGCTCAAAACACAAATAATAAACAAAATAGAGACTCTGCTTAGTTTATAATATCTATTTTTCATTGTTTCACATCAAATGCTTTTTTTGTTTGGATTTCACCCTTTTTCAATGGTAAAAAAAATATAAAATATAAAATTGCTTAAAATACATTAATGAGAGCTAATTTCCATAATGTTGTATGTTTTGACCATTCAAAATTGCACGTGTATTTTTTTAGCATAACTATTCTAATATTTATTAATCATATATCCAAGGAATTTTTTAATTTCAAAAAAAAATTTATTATAAGGCAATATTTATGCATAAACAGTCTTTATTTTGAAATTAAATTAGACTAACAATTATTACCTGAAAAAATGACGTCATATTTTTATACATTTTAATGGCTATAATCGTTTTTCTTCGTATCTATATTAAAATTTTGAATTAACAGGCTCTCCTATTATCTAATTTACTTCTAACTATATTTAGTTTATTTAATCATATACTTTATAATATTAAGCTGGATACACGGGTAATACAATTTTTCTGATTCGTGTCTGTTTGAATGTTTACAATTCATCTTTAATAATAAAAATAAATTTTTGTAATTTATTTACGATTATTTTATCATTGAAATGTGAATATGTTGTTTTAGCCACGCCCAAAAAATTTCTACGGTGAAAGCATACACTCAAATACAAAACAAACTTTGAATAATATTCTTCGTTTATTGCGGGGAAAATTCTATTTTTTCATATAACATTTATCATTCTGTAAGAGAGTATATTTAAGTATCAAACTTCATAATTTATTGAGTCTAATACTAGATTCTATAATATTTTCAAATTAAAATCTTTCTTGGTACTAATCTTTTTATTTGCTCGGCATCTTGTTTATTCTCCTTTCAAAATCAAAGAAAAATAGAGACATAATAAATTTTAATGATATGATTTAAAGGTAACTTGTTTTAAATAAGTAATTTTTTGCAGAAGATTTTTTTAGCCCTGATTATGCATAGCATGACTGGCTATCAAACTTTCCGCGACAGAATTTAATTTCGAATAGATTATTTAATTTATACAAAATCTTATTTAACTAGATAATTTTAATGACTTGGGATGGTGAGGTTACAAAATTCCACAAAAAAATATGTTAAAGAATTAAAATTACCGGACGAAGTAGAAGCACACATGCAAGCTCTCACACTTCGCAAGACACTTGAACACATCACATTTGAGAGAAGAAGAGTCGTTGATGAAGATAGATCATTGGAAGGTGCCAATAGATGCATCAAGGAGTTTTGCAATATTCCCAATGGGTTGACCACGTCTAACGTCTAAATTGATAAAAAGAAACTTAACCCATAAATAAAAAATAACTGGATAATTTAAAATTTTATATATGGATCCTCTAACACTAAAATTGAAGCCTTTATGTTTTAAAAGTTCGGTGAAATGTTCGTATGCATTATAACCCATGTTTTTAAAAAAATGTGTAGTTCCATGAAAGAGGATTGAAAATGTATTTAAATCAATGCTTTTTTTTCCAGGTACTGGAATATAGTTGTTTTTCGATAATAATCATACTTAAATCAAAGCATTCAATATTTTACTTTTAACTTTCTTTAATTTTGATTACACAAACAAAAATCGTAATTTTTTGCTCAAAATGCATTTTAATCGGCTAGATTTTTTGTATTTCATAAATAATCGATTATTTACAAGATATCATACTTGAATATAATGAGCTATTTATTTAGTATTTTAATTATAGATATATATTCGTTTTCTGTGATGTCTTTGCTATTATCTTCAATAACTATAACAGGGAACGAAAAATTAACAGTTTTACCATTAAGAAGTAAAAAATTGGTTCGCTTTTTTATTTTCTTATTAAACTTAATATTTTGAAATTCAAAAGTACCTCGTGTACTGTTCTCGTTGGCTAATCTCATAACCACGATATTATTTGGACATTTAAATAACTCTAGATTTTCGTATTTGTAATATTCGTAGATCCTATGCACACTTCCAATTTCTTTACTCGTTTCCCAGATTATTGGGTGCTGGTTGATTTCCATTTTGGGGCAATTAATTTCATTTTAATGAAATGCTAAGAAAATAAAAATCGAGAATCTAAAAATTCCAGTATGCATTATATACATAATTAGTGATGAAAAAAGTAATAAAATAAACAGATAATAATGATTTAGGACGGCAGTAAATCAAGTTTTTTATGAATGTTTCATTTTATGCATAAATCAGCATTAATTTTTAATTTCACATCAAAATTTTTTTATGAAATTAGAAGACAAATATTACATATTAACTATTGTTTTTTTTGCATACTTTTACTGCCGATCTTAACCCGAAACAAAATTTTCATTTTTTAATTTCTTATTTGTCTATTTAGGTGAAATAAAGATTTATTCCGTGTAATTTCTTAAGACACCGAAATCATAGCTTATATAGGCATTTTATTTGCCCGAAACTTTAACTTCATGCCTCCAATTTATCGCATACTATTATAGTCCTTCTTTAAATAAATAACAAAAATCAGAAAAAAAAGGTTTTCATATATATAAGATATACGGTGTTATTAAAAAATTGTAAATTATTTTAAACAAAACACTATTTTTTATTTCATTTATACAATTAATTTTCATCCGAAAAATATAGCGCATTGCTGATCTATAATAATTTATAAAATCAATTAATTTCAAAACAAGTAATTTGTTAGCGTGATTAAGCATCGAGATTGATTTCGTTCTAAAATAAAAATAAGATTTATATAAAATCAAAAATATAAGACTCTAATATAATACCGTGGTTAGCAATATTGTTGGATGCAGAAAATACTGTGAGTATGCCATACGAAGAAACATTTCCTAATTATGCATGAAGAGCAATAAAAATTATGACATATCAACAACTTTCAAGAATTTATGGTTAGATTCATAGGAATTAAATTAGTTGTGTTTCGTACTTATTTATAACATGTAAGCACATAAAACAGCCTCAAAATTACAATTGTATAAATAAATTCTGTGAATTACTATAAATGATGGTTCTTAAAAAAATAAATATATATTTAAACAGAACAGGCTACATATATAAAGGGGGTATTGATATGTTTTAACGTGTTAGATCCAAATAATCAAGTGTATTTACTTTTAAAATGGCCTTTATCTCATATATTGGTAAACTGTGATTTTTTTATTGCGCATGGGTATTTTGGTCGCCTTTATACTCACACGATACAAATATCTATGAGCTCTTAGATAAATTAAAAGTTTATATAATTTTCATATTAATTCAAATTACATTAAGCGAAACAAAAACTATTGATTCTGCAAAATCCTAATTACCGAGGAATTACAATATTCTAAGAATAAAATTACTGAAAATTTTCAAAGGAGATAAATAGCTGCAGAAAATTAATAGTGTTGCTAAAAAGGTAATATTAAAATTCACGTCTGTGTTTTAATTTTACCATGGAAAATATAGAATTGGTGAATCGAGCAAAGAAAAAAATCACATGATTGGATTTTAAACCTAAATTATATCTTTATAGGGGCTTATTCTGTTTCAACCAGAATGATGTATTATTATTATTGATTATTAGGGATACTGTTCCTTGACGTGATTTCTAGAAGTAATAATGATATTTTTAATTTTCTATCTATATTTGTGTTCTTTTCCGGTCTTTTTTTCGAATAGATCGTGATTAACATAGACAAATGTGCTTTATAAATTTTTAAAGTATAAAAAAATGAAATTTTTGGGATCATAAATTGTTTTTTATTTGTCGAAAGGGAACGTAGTCGCGAGTTGACGCAACATCTTGAATTTTCGGTTTTATTGTATTTTCTTGCGTAAATTTGAGTTAATAATTTAATATCATGACGAGGTTTTTTTGAAATAAATTTATACTAAAAACAATCATTTATTGGAAAAAATTGCAATCGTATTGGTTTTATCGATACTAAGGACAAGATGGCACATCTTAGGGATAATTAATATAAAAAAAGAGCGAGAAAAATGTAAAAATCCCAGTAGAATAAGCACATATTTTCTTCTAATGGCAAAAAAATATATAAAGCCGTAGTTAATAACAAAAGTATGATACAATAAAAAAATTGGGCATAAAAGATTAAATATTTTAAATACTGATCAAATATCTATTATATTTTCGACAATGATGTTATATTGTAAATTTAAATCCTCTGTGCTTTCAGTTTGATTATCAATATTCAATATTTTTAGATTTTTTAAATTTTTCATTCTTAAAAAAATAAACCGTATAATAACTATGATTAAAACATAAAAGATTCAGAATAACAAGAATAATATTTCTTTTTTTTTTACTTTTCTATTAAGAAAAGTTGTATTTTTGACACTATTAATGGGCTTTTTGCACATTGAAAATAAAAATAAAACCTTTGTCGAATTGAATTGTATGCTTTTTTTTCATAGAAATAATTATAGGATACATCTAATGTAAAAAATTACAAACAGATTTGGCTAAATTGAATTTAACAAGAAATTTGTCTTAGAAGAGTACTGAAAATATGATTGCCCCATAAGATCTTAAAATCAAACTCCATATTGTATCTTCGCCTAATAAAATCAAAAAAACAACGAGAATATAAATATATATACAATAAATACAACCATGCAAAAACCAATCCTAACCAATTACCAGGAAAAAAAGTCATCAATTTATCGAATTATGCTCTGAAAAAAACACAAAAAAAACTCTTATAAATCCTTAAATTAAACCCCATTAAAATATCAAGTGTAAAAAAATATTAATACTCTTACATTTATGCATTGTGATATGATATTATATATCCATTTGCGGCTTGAAATTAGTAATACGCTAAAATTTGTAAATGTATGATTGTGGTGTGTTTATATGTATTTAATTTTTGTCGATTCCAGAAAAAATATAAATTTTCCGCAATGATTTTTTCAAAAAATCTTGTCAAACAAATAATTTCTAGACTTAATAAAATTTGTATAATTATCTAAATAATAATGATATTTTATGTTATTCTTGTGTGAGATCAGCTGTCACTATTTTAAACAAGTGTATATTCTTTTATTCCTGTCTATAAAAACCTGGAATTATACTAGCATGTTTATATTAGACATGAAAAACGCACTTCATTTTCAGACTAATGTTTTCAATTTTTTATGCTATTACAGAATTTTAATTTGTTTTTTCTAATAGATGTTTGGGGAAATTATATTCATTTCTTATAAGATATACATATCAATAGATCACAATATTAACTTGGTACGTATAGCGGGGAATAGAAAGGTAGTAAAAATTTATACTATTAATAATATTTTATTTTAGGAATAAGATTTTCATTTGTAAGAAATTGGCTGAATTTAGCTATGACTATATCCAATTGATTTTTTATTCTGAATATCTAGGCTAGATTTATATAGTAGCTGGATTATATCGACTTGTACACAACCATAAATTTCTAGTATAATGTTCGAACTTCAAATTTCTTTCAATGATATATTAATATGGGCTTTTGTCATTTTTTTGTTATGGGATACAGTAGCTCTTTTACTAATTAATGACCTCAATCTATACATTTTACGGAAAGAACTTTGCTAAAAAATAATAATATGATTAAAATAAAAAAATTTAATCGAAAAATAAAAAAAATTTACTCTGCCAAATATAAGTATGATATAAAAATTTTAATCCAACATTTATATATGCCTATATTATTTTCCTCTTATAAGGTTTAAATATAGATAAATTATGATTCGTGATTATATTTTTTTATGTTATATAAAATTTATAAATTATTGATGAAATTTTTTTCCATAAAAAAAATATTTTACATTTTTATTTAAAATTACTGTTATCACAAACACCTTATCAATAAATACAATATATATACCTATGTATGGTTTTAAAATTTCTTTCCGTGCTAAAATTACATTTTTTTCGATATTAATTAAACCCAATTTGAAATAACCAATTCATTTATATTTAAAAAAAACAAAAACTCTTAATATGAAATTAAAATTTTCATTTTATATCAAGTAAATTTCAAATCTAGCAATGAATCCATAAATTTTAGCATCTAGTGAGTTTTTTTTGCTAGTTTAGACTTTTTTAAACACTGTCTTTTTGTAAATTGATTTGATTTGGGTTTTTCTACTTGCTTAATAATAAAATATATTGTTATCTCACTTTGTTTTACTTCTTGCTAGAATTTCATTGATATTTATCAAATACGATCTTTGTGAAAGATTTCAATGGGGTTTTTGTGTCAGTAGATGCTTAAAAATCATGCTAATAATACCACTTCTAGGTAGAAGACCAAATACAATTATATTTAACTGTAAATTTATTTTTAATTATTTATAAATTGATATTTTAGCCATTTAAAATTGTTTAAGCAAATCAGTAGTTTGCAGGGTAGAAAAAAACTTGCTTTAATGGTAAATAAAGTATATCTGTGCACAAAGAAAACTTTTTAAAAGCCTTAGCGTTTGAAGAATTCAAAAAATGGGCACTTTAAAAATATTATTTGCATGAATTGTCATCACATTATCTACATTATATATGTTTCAGAGATGTAAATAGAATCAGAATATTATTAATATTATATTTTTATATAATTTTGCATCACAAAAAATTTATTTTAAAAATTATTTAAATACCTTTCAGGTTGTAGAAAAATGCACAATTTACATATTCCACTATTGTTAGTTCATAAAAATGGTATATTAATTAAAATATATATACATTTATTAAGTGTATTTTAACGCAGTAATGCAAACTTTGTATATTATTAAGATTTCTATGTTTAACTCGTTTTTTATCTCTATATAATATATTTTTTTATAAATTATCTTCAATTAGCTTGATAAAATTTATATTATTTTTTTTTTGCAATAAACTAATTATATGATTAACATATATCTTCATTGCAATAAAACTATCTGTCTTATCATTGATAATTTTAATGTCTGTAAAAATTTACAACTTTCATATGATTTTTCATCTTTGACTTAATTCATCCCTATTTATAATTATATCGTTCAATTTTGTCGAGTATTTCAATATAAAATCTAGTTAGCTTTTAATGTATTTTTTCTTTTATAGAAGATGAGAATCTGTATAATATCAAATTTTTCCGGTAAAAAAAGTATAAAGTGGATTTTATTGACAAAAAAAATATTATGAGAAAATAATCAAAGATATTTTGTAGTGATCGCATTAATAAAGATGAAATCCCAGGAAATATTGTATTTATAAACATAAAATAGCTCACAAAGATATTAAATTATGTATAAATGCTGCTGCGCTTTAAAAAAATGTATTTATGTAATCAAATAAGCTTTAAAAATGCTTTCATGTTATAAATATCACCAATAAAATAATAAATTGATGATATAATCTTTATTTACCAATACTCTGTACATATATGTAGATTTTATAAATGTTTTGAAGCTTTGCATTTAATTCAAATAATAGATTAATTCAAAAAATATTTTGTGAAATTTTAATTTATAGAAAGAACTACAAAAAAATATATAAGCCATGAAATTTTTTAAATGGTTAAGATTCTTACTGTCCACATATAATTGTAGTTAGATTACGCAAACAACATATGCGCACATAAAAAAATACAAATTTCTCTAATAAATAAATTAAATAGTCAATAAATAAACATCTTATTTAAATAAAAAACACAAAATATAATTACCCAAATTTTATGGGCAGTAAAGTAAGTGGTAACTAAAGGCTTCAAAACTTTCTGCAAAATTTAATCGAGAAGAGCGAAATATTATAAAGAAAAATGTTAATTTAATTATTCTTGCTTGTAAAAAGTAGCTTGAATTGTATATAAATTCTATTATTGCTTAAAATTTTTAGTTCACACCTTTTCTTTCTTTGTTAGCCTCTTTTTTATGATTTTCCAAAAAATTTTTAAATCTAGATTCCTGTTATTTATATAATTTTGTGTATTATTGCTCGTAATAATATTAGAAAGGGGCGATTTTAATTTTGAGTTCAATCGGATGCTTTCTTCGTCCATTATTGGTTCATTATTATTGACTATTTCTCTTTTTGGTATACTTTCGTGCATTTCATTGTTTTTCATCTCTAAACTAGATATCGAATCCGTTTCATTCCCCAGTTTGTAGCTTTTTTGAATTTTTAAAACATTTCCTGTGAGTGGAATTATTGGTTCCCGATTTGTTTTCCTTGCCTTGTTAGAATTTGTATTATGATTCGAACTGCGGACTGGTGGATTCTGAAGAATTAAATTCTTTTTAAAAATTTTTGTCTTTATTGCATCTTGAACTTCAGAAATAGAGGAATCTATTTTCGCATCTCTTTGTTCTGTGTAGGAATTATTGATCTCAACATATTCAGATTTACTAGTGTTGGTTGTTTTCAAGTCCTCCTCATTAATTTCGGAGTTTACTCTGGATTCATCGGAATTTTGAAGATTTAATACATTCGTATGTTTGTTTAAATGTATTATAGGTTCAAAACTATTATTCAGACATGATGTTTCAGCGTTTTCTATAAGATTTTCAATCTTTTGTGATTCAGGACAATAGGCTTTCGAAAGTAATAAAATTTTAAATGGCGTTATAATCATATTCTATTGGTATATTATAATTTGGTTTTTTATTTAATGCTCTAATTTTTCAAAAATGTTAATTAGTTTAGAAAATATTGAATGCTTTGAATTAGCCATAATAAGGCAAAATCTTCTTTAATGGAATATTAAATTGAAATATTTTTCACTCATAAAACGTATTTTATTAATAAATTAGCAAATAAACTGAATATAAAATTCACGTTCTTTGCATCAAGAAATGATATTATATTTAAGACACATAAATATGCATGGGTTTTTGCTGAATCAGTCTTATTTATATAAACATATAAGTTCCCATAGAGCAGAGTAGTATAATTTTAGCAAATTAATATATGCCATCACATTCAATTTGAATATTTTGAATACAAAAAAATATACAGTGTATTAAAATAATTTAGAAGCGTGCTTTTTAAAAGATACTATTTTTGTTTAATACTATTTTTAAGGTGTGTGAAAAGAATTAAAAATGACGTATTCTAATTAGTAATTTATGTGGTAAATTATTAGAGATCATATGAAAGGGATTCGAAAATAATTTCGCATTCTGATAAGCCTTTGACTTCTACTTAAAAGATGAAGCTTCTGTATATCGAGTGAATACAATATATCTAATGCATTCGACGATAAATATCAAACTAATTATTGTCTAAAATGTTAATATTAATGTATAACAGAAAAATTGCAGCACTTTATTGAAAGATTTTAACACCTTTCCTATTATTTAAAAGTTTACGTCTTATATCTCTAAACGATTCGGTATATTAAATATCAGATTAATAATTCATATCTGCAGATACTTCATGATTTCGCCATTATAAATTGTTAGTTCAATTGAAATAGCTATTATTTATGTTTTTATAATAAAATATAAAATGATAAACTTGCCATCTCTGCATCTGAAAGAGGGTATTTCTATTTTCCTATTATTTTATCAAGAAAATCACTAAACATTAAACTATATTTACTATAAATTGAAAATATTTGCTTAAGTGCTTCTGAATTCAAAATAATTCAAAATTTATCAAAGATAAAACCTTCTCTGTGCATAACTACATAAAGACAAGTTTTGTATTTGAATTTCAACCTTAAATATATTTTTGCGCACTATTTATTTATAAGTCATATTTTTTTTTCAATCAATCGAATATGTGATTGCAAGAAGAACAAAAACTTTATTCCACATTTTAATCTTTTTTTTCGAATCATCATTTTTTAATATTAATTAAAGTTTAATACTATGATTTTAAATGGTTGAGCAAAATATATTAATTTGTATTTACAATTTGTCTCCACAGTCTAATGACAATAAAAATAATCATCAAAAAAAATGAAGCTTAAAATCATGCTATTAGTGAGGTAGGATGGGAAAATCCTCCTTCATTTTTGATTATTAGCAAAAAAAAATCTTGCATTTATAAATACACTATTAAAAACCACGGCAAGTGAACTTAACCAATGATTTATCGAAAGAGAATGTAAAAGGATACAATATCATTGGCATGAAATTTTAAATAAATGCTAAAAAAGCGAAATTCAAATATTCCGATAAAAATTGGGGGTCTTAAATATTCGATAGGTCATATACTGTGTTTTCTAATTCCTGACTAAATAAATGAGAGATTCTTTTAAAATGAAAAGATATTAATTCAAGAGGCGTCTTTTAATTATTTATCAAATGCCTATAAGTTGATGTAAAGAGTGTGTAAAAACATATGAAGAAGGTAATACGGGTTAAATACAAAGCTATCACGAGAAATTAGAGTGATTTGTCTGCGTATAAAACAAAAGAAACATATTTGAAATAATTCGGAAAAAGAAAATATTGTGAAATACATTCGGTTGATGATATATGGTTCATTGATATATTTGAATATTTTTGAGAGAGGACGGTTAAGGTTAGCTATTTTAGATATCGGACTAAAATATAATTGACAGGTAAATTAAAAAATAATAATAATGGTTGCATATTCATTCTGATTGTTTGAAAATTCAGCGATCTTATAAGGAACTTTCAAGCATCAAACAGTTAATCCCACCGAACACTTTAAAGATTCCAAAACCCAACTACATATAAACTAGATCAAAGGGGTTTGGTGGTAACTAAGTTGCTTATTTTATTGGATGAAAGTTAAGAAGATTAAACTGATTTTCATCTTGTAAGACATATGATCTCTGCAGCGAGTCGAGTTATCCCTTATTAAATTTAACATGATATATATTTCGATATGCAATTTAGTGTGTAGGTTAAACTAATTTTTATTTATCGGTTAGATTCGGTTTTGTAATTTTTGATTTTTTGTTCAAGCTTAATTTGGTTTATTTCAAATGGAATTATCATATTTATACTATTAAATATATCCTCTTTTCTTACATCTTGCTCAAATCCTCTACTTTTTCCAAGACCTGTTAGTTCAAGGGTTTGCCTCAATCCTATAGATTGAATATATCTCTCGTTTAGTTTAGGTATTAGTAAAATGTATTTATTATATGTGAAAATTTAGAATTTATGATCGCATCATAGAATAATATATTTTGCGTGGTCACTTATTACAAAGGTATCAAGCCGCTAAAATATTAAGTTTATAGTGAATATTTATGTGCAACCTAATATTATGATTTTTATTTTTTTGTTGATTTATTTTAGGCTTTTTATAGTTGTTCAAGAAAAACTTGTGTTTTCTCATGTACAGATTTTGCTGGTACTTCTTTTCACCTTATCATCTTTATAATCCTTATCAATGCATCTTTTTCTCTGAAGACTTATCAGTTCATGTGCCATTCTAAATCCTATTGTTGATGCGTATGCTTTCGCTTCAGTTGGCATTCCTAACTCCTTAATATTCAACTTAGGGTATTTTGTAATCACCCCAGTCCAAGTTATGACATTTTGCAATATTCTAGTTCTACATTCATATATAAGGGAGATTTCATGTGCCGAATGAAGTATTTTCTTAGCTTCTCATTTTCATTATTCGTCAGATTATCAATACCAGTTATTCTTGTTTCTATATGTGTGATCAGGTTTTTCTTCTTATTGTACACGAAAATGTCTGGTCAATCTTGTGATAATTTATATATTTCTTTGTCTTGTATACACCTTTAATTTCGCTAGTTCTCTTCAATTATTTCTTGACCGAATGTTTTCTGATTTTTTTCAATCTTTTAATGTTGTGTTTTATTGAAAACATATAGTTTATGCATGCATATTCAAACTCTTCGTTCTTCGTGTATAGTCATGGCCAAGCATTTTTTTTACATCGGATTTTAAGTTGTCTACTGTTTTATTTGCTTTTCAAAAGTGTTGACATTTTGATTTTCATCCAAAAACATATTTCTATTCTGCATCAAACTGAATATTTCTTCTTCATGTGGCTTAACGTTTCCAATTTTTAGCCACCTTATAGATCAGGCTATGTCAATCATTGAGTTGTTGTGGATACTCTAAAATTTTTGATATAGTTGTTTATCTTCTATTTTACACACTAAACTTTACCCTGCTTTAAATCCATGTATTCTAAATAATATTGTCTGGGAATATTCGGTCATAGAGTTTATGTTTATATATAATAGGTGTGTTTTATTCCCCTCTTTCATTTTGTATAAAGCAGCTCTTCTGTGTGATATACCTTTATCGGTGGTAAGTATCTTATTAATTGAAAAGGAATTTTATTCAATAGAAATTCAACAAGTGGTCTTATCTATGTTAATATCTTACTAAGTATACTCTTTCTTTATTTTATGACTGTAAGTGAATAAATTCTTGAGATAAAACTTTTCTTTTACGATCATCTATTTAACAAAGTCTTTTGGTTCTGGTAAAAAACGCTTATATAGTGTTGCACAATGAAATTACAAGCTCTTAAAATGAATTTAAATGAATTTTTGCTGTTGTAATTGGTTTTGAGTGAACTCGAAATTCTTAATATAATTTTAGGACTAATTTCGGCAAGAGTTTCATAATTTATTACCATTCAACACTCTTCCAATATCTCAAGATATCAATATCTATTCTTACCTTCTATTAGATTCACTCGTCCACTCCACACAAATTTAATGTTACTTCAGACATCTTTTTTAAGTTTTTTTGCGTAGTTGATAGAAGATCTTAATCATCAAAACATAAGAAATGGTTTGTTTTATAGGAAGATTAAGCTAATATTATATTTACCGATAGGGATTTTTCATTAAGTACTCTACTTAATGGATCCATGCACATATCAAATAGAAGTGGTGATAAACTGTCACCTTTCAGTATTCCTCTCATCATATTTCTTAGTTGTTATACTCTACTAAAATTTTATATTTACCCGTTATCACACCAATAAACCTGTATGCCTACTCTGAAAGATTAAGTTTTGAAAATACTGCCATTAAATACTTATGATCGATTGTGTCATAAAATTTATATACATAAATACATGCGGTGCACAATCTGTTGCAGTATTCTTTATTGCCGTTTCAGTTAATAGATGCTCTTTAAATCGTTGTACCTGTCGTTTGATACCTAGTTTGATCGATAATAAGTTACGCTTTTCCAATCCGATGGTAATATTTCCGTCATCATTTTAGTTGAAAATTTATTAAGATTATTAATACATGCTATAAGCCCAAATTCATTGCTGTTTTTAAATATTTTCTGGTAGAAAATATGTTTTTCCTTGATAAAACCATTCACTTTCAATTATTACTTTCAAAAAGATCACAGTGATATTTTTGTATATATATTGAGGAAAAGGTGTTATTTTCATATAAAAAAATAAATATTCCATCAAAACCGGCAACTTTCTGTTTAGGCAAGCCGCTAAAATTTCTTTAAAATTCTTGGAATGTCTGAAAAAAGACTCCAAATATTGTTCTTCAACAAAATCATAAATGTACATCACAAACTGCCTGCTTTCATTATTTTATCGTGCACATTTCCCCAAAATCCTGCAATCTATTCCTCATTAACCATAAATAGCTTTTTTCTTTGCATTTAATGTGCATTAAAACTCACTTCTATTATATTTGAATTGATTTTTTGCCGGCTGAAACACACATGTTTCGAGGTTTTCTTTTTATTCTTATTTTTTATCATTTTAATTTATAGCTTCAAGTGAATCCGGTTTTCTGTCTAAGATTTTGATATGATGTCGCATAATATTACGCTGTTATAAATGTATTTTTTCTTCTGTACATCTACTTATTGGGCCATAATATGGCTCTAAATCCGTTTTTATTTGAAACAGTTTATGGCACATTCTTCTATTAATAAATTTCATTATTTTTTTCGATGCAGATTCTCTTTTTGGTGAGCTATTCATAAGTCAAACTGATTTCTGTATAGGATATTGAAATTATCAGTGAAGTTTTATGGTAATTGTCCTTACAACATTATCAAGATCTTCATTTACTTTCATATTTATTGCGTATAATGATACTTTATTTGTTATTTGGACACCCTTATTTTTTGATTACTAACTTTAGCGTACACTTTATGATAAATTGATTCGATTTTATAAAAAATTTCATCTCTTCTAAATTTGTTGTTGTGGTTCAAAATATCATCGCTATGTATTTTCTTTTTTTTAAGTTTCGTAATCAAATTTTCGAACAGGCATTCTCCCAACATTTTTGTCCACTTTAATTGCCTTCCTAGTTTTTTTTTACTGTTGTAGAGATCAGTGCGTTGCATAACTTGTCTTTATAGTAAGTCCTTATTTTCAACCAAACAAGCGTGGCGTAAGCTTAAGGCGTTAAATGATTGATTCATAACACACTTGAAAAAAAAATATCGAGGAAGATCATTTTATAAAGATTGTACCCATAATGAGCATGTTAAAAGCATATGAATTTTTTTCTAAAGAGTATTCTTCCGTTTAGTCGCTCTCGTCTCTTTTACAGGATCAATTAGAATATTTTAACTGCTATAGTTTCTTATTCCTAGTTTTTATGTTACTCCCAATTAATTCAAGTCTTATTATATATATTTATTAGTATTCTTTGTCATATTATTATAGCATTAATGCAAAAAAATATATAAAATTATGATTATTCTATATATTATGTGATCAGATATTTATTTATGGGTTAATTTTCTTTTTATCGATTTTATCTATTTAGACGTAGTCAGCGTGTTGGTAATATTGCACAACTCCTTGATGCATCTTTTGACACCTTCCCCTGATCTATATTCATCAACAGCTCTTCTTCTCTCGAATGAGATAAGTTCAAGTGTCTTGCGGAGTGTGAGAGATTGCACGTATGCTTCTACTTCGTCCGGGATTTTTAACACCTTGACATATTTTTTATGATATTTTGTGACCACCTCATCCCAAGTCATCACATATTTATTATGTATAATTTTTTTCAAAAAATTTTAAGTTCAAGCTATTTATGCGACAAGCTGCATCATAAACAGCAAATAACACGATTTATATTACTTATAGGCATGAATTTTTTTTTGTTTAAACCTTAATAAACTTTCCAGCCCTATACTCGTGCAACTAAAAGGAAAAAGCGGCTCTTTATATTAATGAGAATAATTTTTTTATGATTTGAAGAAATTCCATAATTTATTTATTTTAAAAGAAGCAATCTAATTTAACAATATGGTAAATGAAACCAATATTATGAAATTTTTGCGGAGTTCACCGATACCAGCAAGAAAAAAAAATGTTTTTTTATTATTATATAATCATGGGGGATAAAGAAAAAACAGGAGAGGAGAACTACAAAGATGAACGTTCAAAAACCGATCCTGTAACGATAATCTCAACAGACAACTTGCCTGAAACTCACACGACCACACGCATTCATACCACGGCTCTTCTTACTCTCATAGCCATCTGCAAGAATACACCCGCCGAGAAAGAGCAATGGATTCAAGAGGCTTATACCTCGATCCTAAAACGATTCGGAAGAATGCCGAGATCTGGCTGGCAAGAGTTCCTAAAGAGTTACAATGATATTTTCAACAGTGATATGAGCATGACTGAAATTAAAGCTAAATCATCAAACGTTCTAAAAGATAATGATGGGAAAAGAAGACAAGTCCGAAAGTTCAAAGAAATAAAAACGAAAAGAAGAAAACAAAGCGATCAAGAGGAAGACTATAAAACACTTTACCATTGCATTAACCTCGACAGATGCAAAAAAACATTTCTCAGAGTACTGACGGACTTAGAAAATACGGACATCACGAAACTCCCTAGAACAAGAAAAATACCATATACTAAAGTTAAAAGCGATATAATTGAAGGTCTGAATTTAGCGGTTAATGCGCATATCACTAACCACCGCCCTCAAAACATGTGCGATATAGCAAAGATCTTGCAAGCTGTTCAAAAAAGTTACGAAGAGTTAACATCAAAATCTGTCCAGGAAGGATTAAACTACGTACTAATAAAGGAGGAAAAAATAAAAAGATATGATCAAATCAACACAACCCTCAAATCATGCGTAAGTAGCTCAGGTAAACTCCCAGAAAGTGAGACAAAGTTTCTAAGAAAAATCATGAGACAACATAATAAAATACTTGACAAAAAAAATGATGTCCTTGAAGTGATTGCTAAAAATAACGATAAAATAAGGATAATCAATAAACAGATAGAGCAATATGGAAAAAGAAAAGAATTTACAAAAACAAACACCCAGTTCGAAGTCAACAGAAGACAATTTTATAGAGCATTGAAAGATACAGTAAAACCGTAAATTAAGGCATATAAGGAAAATATTGTGAATTTCTGGTCAAATATGTGGACAAAAAGCACGGAAATATTAAACTTCGATACTTACCTGCGCAAAAACGCGCTAGAAAACACACCTCAAATGGTTTTTATCTCTGAGACAGAATTTTTCCAGATCATCAACTACCTGCCTAACTGGAAAGCTGCTGGATGCGATGGTATATACAACTTCTTCATCAAAAAAATCACAAAATTACACCCAATATTATATGAAACAGTAAAATCAATATGCCTTGAAAACAAAGAGGTAAAAAGCTGGTTCTACTCTGGGATCACATACCTCATACCCAAACAAGAAGTTTTGAATGGATCGGAATTCAGACCTATAACATGTATGTCAAACTTATATAAATTGACAACTAAAGCTGTCACAATGATACTACAGAAAGACGTCGAATCCCGAAACCTACTATCAGAAAACCAACTTGGTACAGTCAGAAGAGTACAGGGAGCTAAAGAACAAGCCATGATAAACGTTGCAATAAACAGTGAACATAATAATGAATTACACGTAACATGGTTCGATATAAAAAAAGCATTTGACTCAATCGACCACGAGTATCTTCTGTCCTGCTTAAAAAATCTTAGCATACAAGAATGGATAATTGCCTTTATATCTGTGTTAACAAAAAACTGGAAGTTATCTCTAAGATTAAACAATGAAGAAATTTTGAAGAAAAAAATTGAAAAGGGGATTATACAAGGGGATAGCTTATCTCCACTATTGTTTGTTCTTTGTATGGATCCGCTAAGCCGCCGATTAAATGAAAAGTTTCCCTCAATAGCCATTAACCTTGATAAGAAGGCATTTACAACCAATCATTTCCTTTTCATTGACGATTTAAAGATTTTGTCGCAAGAAAAAGTAACTTAAAACTAATGTCCAATGAAGCAACAAAATTCTTCGGATGTATCGGAATGGAAATTAAAGTTACCAAATCAGCTACTAACAATATAAATTGCAAAGATATTGCCACAGTAATAGAAGGAAAAGATGGATATAAATACCTCGGGATACTGGAAGATTCCAAATCGAGAACTAAACTCGAAACGATGGATAAAATTAGAAAAAAATGCTTGATAGAGTAAAAAGCATATGCAAAACAAAACTAAATGGTAAAAACATAATAAAGGCGATTAATGAATATGAAATATCACTGATAAACTACTATGTGGGCTTATTAAAGCTAGAACCAGAAGATTTTAAAAGGCTAGATGATGAAATTAGGCGAATTTTAATAGAAAATGGAATACACTTACAACCAGCGAATAAAGAAAGATTATATCTTAAAAGAAATGAACTAGGACGTGGATTGGAAAATATTGAGTTTAAATCCGAAAGAATACTTTACCAACTATATAAAACTCTAAACCAAGAAAAAAGACAATCACCCAGAAAAGCCGCGATATTGAAATTTGAAAATGAAAATGCAACCCACTTATCCGTAATAAATGAATTCCTCAGAACAAAATATAGCCTTGTTGACATAGATCTTTCTACGCTTGAATTAAAACAAAAAGAGAGTTTATTGTGTAAAATAAAACAAAAAACACTACATCAAAAACTCTTCGATGTATATAAAAATACAACGCTAGAAATATTAGGATCCTCAAAGTGGCTACAATATGGAAATATCAGACCATTAGAAGAGGCGAGATTCTGCTTTATTCAGGATAGAAACGTATTCTTTGGAGATAGATCAAGGTGCCCGCACTGTAACGACACAATAAAAACTGTCGACCACTTAGCAATCAGATGTAAAAAAATGCTTGGTCATGACTATACAAGAAGACACAATGAGATTGTAAGATGTCTTCACTTTATGCTGGCAAGAAAATACAACTTCAAAAAAACAAAAAAAATACGCAGACACTCTGTACAAGCAATAATGGAAAACGAATTCGCAGAGATTAAAGTAGATACAAGAATTAAAACAGACATCAAGTTATCGAACGACAGACCTGATATTTTTGTATATGACAAAAAGAAGAACTGCATCACACTGATCGAAATTGGCGTGACAAGTATTGACAACATAAACATAGTTGAAAACGAAAAATTGAGAAAATATGACCTGCTAGCATCTGAACTATCATTAATATACAAATGCAAGACAAAAATTATTACATATGTTATAACTTGGGACGGTGTGGTTACACGATATCATAGAAGGTACCTGAAAGAACTAGATGTCACGAACCAGGTTACGGCATATATTCAAACATTGGGATTGAGAAAAACCCTTGAATTAATAGGTCTCGAAAGAAGGAGGGGTATTGAAGAAGACTGTGGAGAGGAGAAGATAGCCGAAAGTATAAATACGCTGTGTGTACAGAGTATCAAGCAAGCTGTGCCTGAGAACAAAAACTAAAATTACGACTATAAATATAGCCCATAAATAAAAATTACCTCAATTATTATATAAAACTTTGAAACGAATAGAAATATACAAAAACGTAAAAAATTGGTTTTGTATCAATATAATCAATATAAAAAAACCAAAATGTATAATAAAGCGTCAATCCCGGGTTTAGATTGCAAATACGATAAGTGAATAATATGAATCACATAAATTATAGAAGATATTACATTTAAAAAAATATAATTCGACGTAGATTAGCACAGTAAACGTAAAAATGTTTGTTTTGATGATAATTCAAATATAATACGAAAACAGCGGTAAAAGTCTATTTATTTGACTGTAAGTGAAAATTCAATAATACGTAGTTCATTTCCTTTTATATAGCATTATGGTTTAAATATTAGGGGTTTGGAGATGATTTTTAGAGGTAAAATTAAGATATTCGTTAGATTTTCGATGTAAATTTTATTAAAATTACAAAAAAATGGCATAAGTGCAAGAAGTTAATGATTCAATAATTAATATTTAAATTTTATTTTTTTATCTAAAAGATAATAGCGCAATTATAATAAAATAGTTAGAAGGAGGTCTTAATTACATAAAAAATAAACCCCGTGATAAAAAAAAATAACGGCTTAAAACATCTTTTTTATAGACAAATAGTTTAAAATAATTATATTATCTACAGTAGGGGTGGTATGGTTAAGTGGTTTACAAGTCGGACCCCAGTGATAGGGGTTGTGGGTTCCACTTCCATTTACCCCGCTAATTTCCCAAACGAATTTAATCTAAAGAAAAATACACAAGAAAGCGGCCAGTGAACGACAAAAGATAATCCATAAAGCATTGAAAATCCATGAGAAATAGGAGGTTGCTGTGTAAGCCGTTGAACTGTGCCTTCAGTATGAAAAAATATCATAAACCGTTCAAAAAAGATATAGGTAAGTATATGTGTGGTTGTAGCTTGTAACTTTAGCGATGAACAGTAGACAGAATCACATTCCCTCCACATAATAACTGCCGCCTATGAGAAAGGGCCTAATCCACGGTGATTACGGGTGACAATGAGTGCTGGAGGAGTTTCACAGAGAGACGTATCAGTTAAGCAATAGTTCCTATGTATATAAATCGAACTTCTTAAAAAGTAATAGGAGTAAAACATAAACAAATAAAGTAAATTCAATTGGAATTTAATTTATTTATAGTATATATCTTTTTTTTAGCTAATGACAAGTTTTTAATGCTTAAAACCTTTTTCGAATAGAACTTAAATAAAAAAGGCATCGTGTATTGACTAAAGAATCAATCTTAGAAGGATTAAGAAAAAATAAGCATGTTCAGAGACTATAATTTTATTCCAAATGTGAATTAAAACATAAGAAAAAATTTTAAAAAATATAAGCATGCCATATTTAATGCATATATTGAATTTTATACAAGTCGTTTGAATATAATTTTTAATCATATAATAGCGATATTAATAGTCTTTTACAACAATGAATCAAAGCCGCTACGTAATATGAAGTTTCAAAAAAATACAAAAATCTATTGCCTTATTATTGTGGTAAAAATGAAATCCCCTTCCCCTTTATCATAAAAAACATCTATTATAACACATTAGACTGCATTTTTTTGCAGTTGCATTTTCTTTTTTTAAATGTATAAGTGATTTATTATTTTATGGGTTAATAAAAACCCTGTGATCAGTATTTAAAACATGGCTTTTTAAAAAATACATTTCTGAGTTATGATAAATGATTTAAAGACATATTAAGAAATATAAAAACAAGCAAACCGAACTATTATTGCATTCATGATTTTTTGGTGGTCTTTAAACACGCGATATCAAGTTAACCTTGAAGAAACGAACAAATTAGTAATATTGTTTATATATTTTAAAATCCATCCTATATATTTATCCTCCAAATTTCGTTCATTATTTTCATAAATGAAAATTCAATACTTTCTTATTATATGACATTTTTTTGTAAGTTTTAAAATATAATACATGAAGGTTATAAGTGTGTTTAAGAAAGCTATGCCTTTCAGATAACTTTCATGATGTAGTAAATAGGACAGCTTGATTATTTTTAAGATTGAATATGCAGTATAATTAATTAAGAAAAAATAAAGATTTAATAGTGCCTGAAATATATAGAAACTGCGTTTTTATAGACTGCTTTGATTGATATTCATGTATTCACATTCCTATAATTACTAACTTGCTCCAAAAAATTGCATAATCTAATATTAATGGTTTCGTGTATTATTTTTTATAGAAACACATCTGTATTTAATTGACTCAAAAAGCTTACACTTTAAATTCGTTATTTTTAATTACCTAAAATTAATTTAAATTTAGAAATAAACATTTAACTGAAAAACAAAGTTTTATATTGCTGTTATTTATACTTGATGAGTATAAAAATCCTCATGCAATAATTTATGTGATTTTCTGATTTAAATTAGCATGCCATTAAATTTAATGAAAAATTGAAAAGTATAAAAAAAATAAAAATTCTAAAATTTTATATATATTGAAATCGATAATTTAAATTTTAAATGTCAATTTTTTTATAACTAGATATTTATTACCACTAATTTCTTGTATTAATAAAACCATGAACATTAAAATTTTTTAAATGTATAAAAAATTCTTAAAAATTTTATTTCAGCATAATATTTAGTACCAGACACACTTTGATGCAAAATACAACCTTTTTTTTTTATCAATTATCACTAAAAATAAAAATAGGTATTTTTACATATTAAAAAAAGGTTTAAAAGCCATATTATCATGCTTATTGCAAATAAAAATTGCTTTTCAGTTGCAAAATACTACTTTTATTTAATTTATAACAACCTTCTTTACTCCGAATAACTTAAGCAATTCGACGATTGGAAACGTTTTGCACGACGAAACCCCGTAAATAATAGACACTTCCAAGTAACAGTGAAATGATTTTAGTCTAAATTTTAAAGGTATGTAAATAAACAGAATCAATATAATTATTTTGTCAACTTTCGAAGTTTTTTTTTAAGTAAAAAAACATAAACCAATTTTAAAAAAAAATGCAATTTAATATTACGAAATATCCCGAAATTTAGAACAATGTGACAGAGTTATTTTAAATAAGATTTTACATATAAAATAAAACCTATAAATATTTTTTGGCAGTAATGTTGGATTTCAAATTCCCAGTTCAAAGGAAATTTATTTTTAAAGCTATAGATTTTTAAAAATATTTTTGAATTTATAATATTAAACTTGCTGTTATATTTCATGTTCAACTTCAATTAAATAATAAAATTTTGTATAAGTTCGCTATAATTTAACCTAAACCTCTGATCAATTTTGACCAAAATTATTATTATTACTTTAAGCATCATTTTTATTTTATCTAATTTTGTATCCTATTAATTTATAAATTTCAATATTTATTTATTTATTAATTTCGTTATACAGAAATATGCATCGTATTTCTTTGCTAGATAATATTTATAGAATATATAATCTACGCGCAATATTTTATTTTTAAATGCGAATATCCAAATATCATTTAATGCAATAAATGAAGCTTTAATTTTATTTTGATTATCATTTAGTAATATGTTGAAAAGCTAACAAAGCCATTTAAAAATTGAACAGGCTGTAATTATAAAAATTCACTTTTTTTTTAAACTATGGATTATTTTGATTTTCTGTGATTTAAATTTGTACAAGTAAAAATTTAATTGATTTGTTAGTAATTTTTTTAATCACTGTTAAATTTATAGAATTTATAAAAAAATATCATTTATTTTTAGCTAAAGAAATCATATTCATTTTTTTTTAATTTTTGATCAATATTGCAGAGTTGGGGACACAAATATTCTAATATTAAAAAATTTCACAAATAACATCTAAATGGTCTCGAAAATACAGGCATTTATTTATCTATAAAATTCAGCTGGCAATGTCTCAAATTTATTTCACTAAATATAAAAAAAAATATAATTAAGTGTTTGCATTCTAACATACCTTTATATTAAAACCAAAATAATTTTATAAACCGTGTACAAATCGCTATTTCCTATACTTTTTATACTAATATTTAAATGAAGCTTGTAAATTAAATGTGTTTTTGAGGGATGTCAACGACTTACAATATTAGAAGTCAAATAACATAGTTTGTATATAATAGAAGCAAATATTATCATTCATTACATTTATTTTCATTTTCCATCATGTATTACTGGTCATCATAATTTAAAGCCAAAATAGAATCCGATTGGTGAGATAGAAGAAATAAAAAAAAGAAGCCCATAAAGCAAATGAAAGGAACCGAAGAAAGAAATGAAAGTGACAAGAAATCACAAAATATATTTTTGGATTTATTGAAAGGTAAGCTGTTGTGGAAACCATCGAAAGTACTTACAATTAAATCAAACAGTAAAGAGTCTAAGCCATGCTATAAAAATTACGTTTTCGAGCTTAATAAAGTGCGAGTGCCAATAGGAAAATATTTCTGTAATAAATTTAAAAATTTAGTTAAAGATAGGTGTGAGAGTGATACTTTGGAAAAATCCAATGATCTTGTTGACAATCCAAAAAAAGAAGAGAGTCAAATTGATAGTTCAATGAAAAATTCTGATGGTATTAAAATTTTAGGGGAAGTTATTGAAAATTTGGAAGCTAATACAAGAAGTCTAAAAAATGTGACCAGAAGCTTGAATAATACTATTGAAGGTTTGGAAGACGACAAAAAATCCTTAGAAAATAATGGGGAATGTTTAGATACCGATACTGAAAGTAAAGATGATGATGCTGAAACATTAACTGATGAAGGATATTATAAGGAATCCAATTTAAAAATTCCAGGCATCCCATATTATTTTAATTTTTATGTTTGTTCATATCAAGATTTTATTTTGTATAATATTGGGTCTAATTCGTTTGTAATATATTCGGCGGAGAGAAATGTTCATTTCTGTCTTAAAGAGAATGTAGATATAGTAAATTTCTTAGTTTGTGGCGTTAATAATGGAACCTCATTTATCATAGTAATTGTAACGCATGATTCTTCTCGGTTTTATACATTTAAAAAAGAAGTGATATTTCTATTTGAGATTGGTTTTATAACCTGTCAAATCTTAGAAGCCACGATAAAGTCTTCATTTATTGTTGAGTTTTTAGTAGGGGATCATCGCGAGCTATATCTAATCACCTTTCTTGATGACCTTAAGATCCGTTATTTTCGTTTATTCTGTGAAAAAGAGTTACGATCGAAAATTGATGGGTCTAGTAATATTGAAAAAAATAAATACATAGATGTAAATATAAATAGTCGCGATTCCAGTGCTCCTGTAAATAATCTTTCATGCCAAAATGTTTCTAGTTTTACAAAATTGGTAAATTCTAAATGTGAGCATATTGAAACAGATATCAAAAAATCTAAAATGGTAATTAAACCGAAGTCTGAAAATCAAATAGCCCCAGTTTTGAACACTAAGGATGTATTTCAAAAATCAATAACCACGAACCCACAGTTTATAGCCCCAATAAAATCAGCCAATATCACAGAGAAACCAGCTAAAAAAGATAAATACGAAAATTCACTATTGACAACACCAACCAAATCATCTTTAAAATCAAAATCTACAGATAATAACAAAAAAACGGATATATATCAAATAATATCATCAAAGAAATCAGCTAAAACATCTGATGATGATGTTAAAAAGAAAACAGTCGATCAATCATCATTAATAGTCAAATCAAAATCCGCTAAAACTACTGAATATGATGTAAAAAAAGAAAAATCCAAGGAATCACACTCTAAAGTGCCTACAAACACTGCTACAAAAAGAAAAAATAAGCTTAATACACAAAAATTGGATAAATCATCATCTATAGCTTCAATAAAATTAAATACAAACACTGATGATGATGTTAAAAAGGAAATATCTGAGATATCAGAATATATGAACCAACTAAATCTATCTTCAAACTCTAATAATAAATTTAAAAAGCAAATATCCGCAGAACCATCATCAATAGAACATAGTTTGGAAGGAATTAAAGACAAAAGAACAAATTTTGGATTTAATAATCAATCCAAAAGTATAAATACTGGAAAATATGTGCAATTTACGAATCTAAAAAGTAAAAATAAAAAAATTATTCCGGGTCAAGATTTTATGGAATATAATGAATTTTTTGTTCACGATGAAGAAAAGGGTAGCGCTCCAGAAAGTTATGATTTTACAGCTTTGAAACCTAAAGCTATAATCAACTTAGAAAAAAATGCAGTGCCATCTAACCTTACCGAAAATTATTTGTCGGGCCCTCGAAATCATACAATTCACAGCTTTCAAAACGATAAACATCCATCACAAGAATATGGTTCAAAAACAGTTGAAACCAATTTTAACAAGAAATTTTCCCCCATTTCTTCGCTAAATCAAGATTCAAAACCAAACCCCATAGTTTTTGAACAGTATGATGAAGATAGAAGAAGTTTAAGCTTTAAAATAGGAAGTATTACATGTGATAATGAAGAAAAGAGCAAAATATCTGGTATAAATAGTATTCGAGTCGAACAAAGTAGCCCAATACAATATTCTGAGATCAATGGATACGCTTTTAAAAAACCAAATGATTTTTTTGTTTTTAAAACAGCTTCGCCAAATAATTCAATTTCAACTTCTTTGGACCAAAAGAGCAAAGAATCTACTGGTGCCGAGCAAATAAAAGAAACTAATTCATATGTAAAATTTAATCCAACCGAAAAAGAAAATACAGATATTACAAAAAGCAAAAATGAACCAAATAATAATTCAGGGGAATTGGGTAATGATATAAAAAAGAAAATAAATGTCTTTGAGTTGAACTTGGGTAAAAATACAAGCTCGATCGCATTAAATCAGGCAAAAAAGGTGTATGATATTTACAAGTTTGCACAAAAAGATCGTCAAGCAACAACAGATCCAAATAAGAAACCTAATTATGTTGATCAAGGGGCAGAAGAAAAAGATATTGATACACAATTAATATGCACAGAGGCGAATTCTATTTTCGAAATGAAACCAGTGAATTCTAAAAAGAGCACACTAGAGGCACACACGAATACTTCTGATTCTTCATACACATCAAAAAATTTACTACGTTCTCATAAGCCTGTTTTTTTCGTGCTTAGCAAAAGTGAAGTTTTCTTTAAGTATAAAAATGAAATTTATGATTGCGTCGATATAAAAAAGCATGCTAAAGGTGATTCTATCTACAAAATAACAAAAAATTATCCACCAGATCATTATACTCGCTCACCATGTAAAAAGGATATGGATGTATTGGTGGAAAACTTAGGATATGTTGTGAAGCCAATATATTCAGAATTGTATCTAGTTGTAGAAAAGATTACATCAGGATCGGTTTTTAAATTATATACAACTGATTTAGTTGGTATAAACAAGATAATGAACTTTCCATATAAGTTTTATAAAATAAAAAATATTTCGGAGATGATTCTTGCATATAATCGAAGACATGTTGTTCTTTTAGATATTGATGAAGTCGGTAATATGATATTGGAAAGAAACATCGAAACAGAGGGTGTTTTTGTTAATGAAGATTTATGTGACATAGAAGTTACCATAAAAAATAAGAAAATTGCAATATTTTATTTTATGAGTGAGTTTGAGAATAAGATTCAAAGAAAAATACAAATGAGTAATGGGCCACGAGAATCTAGTAGTTCGGTGAGTAGTAGCTCATCCGAATATGGAAATGGAAAGGATCACGAAACTGTTGGATTTAATATAGCAGAGCGCGATCATATTTCAAGAAGTAAAAATAAAGCATTCCTACGTCGGAAAAAAGGATTTAGCGCCTCGAAAGAAATTAAAACTAATGATATTTTGGGTGTGATCGAATCTTCTTCTAAGTTAAAGAATTTAAGTGGTATAAAAAACTTGGAGATAGAAACTTCTAGCAGTGATGAATCAAAATCCTATGATGAAAATACATATATTTCACGAGAAACCAATATTAAAACGAAAGAGATGAGCAGTTCTTCTAAGCTACAGAATTTAAGTGTCAAAAATAACTCGGAAATTGAAACTTCTAGCAGTGATGAATCCACATCCACTGATGAATCCACATCCACTGATGAAAATACATGTACATCACTCGAAACAAATATTAAAACGAAAAAGATGGACAGTTCTTCTAAGCTACAGAATTTAAGTGTCAAAAATAACTCGGAAATTGAAACTTCTAGCAGTGAGGAATCCACATCCACTGATGAAAATACATGTATATCACGAGAAACCAATATTAAAACGAAAAAAATGGACTGTTCTTTTAGGCTACATAATTTAAATGTCAAAAATAACACGGAAATTGAAACTTCTAGCAGTGAGGAATCCACATCCACTGATGAAAATACATATGTTTCAAGAGAAACTAATGTTGAAACTAAAGAGATGGACTCTTCTTCTAGGTATAAGAATGAAAGTGCAAAAAATAACTTGCAGATAGCAACGATTAATAGTGGAAATTTTTCATCCCTTAAAAATAATTCATTTATGTCGCAAGTAACCAAAATTGATGCTAAAGATAAGGAAATTAAATTTTCATCAAAGCCAAAGAATCATGGTGCTGGAAATTACGCGAAATTAAAAGCAGATGACAGCGAAAAATTGTTGACTGGAAAAGGTGATTCATATGTATCAAAAGAATGTAAAAACAAAGATGCCAATGCTAAAAACGGTTTTTATCAAAGCATTAAACATTATACACCACATAAATTCAACTTAAATGATATAAGGGATATTAATACAAAACATATTCCAGTATTAAAACAACATACAGGAAAAAGTAAACAGAAATGGGTTAATAAAGAAGATACTATAAAATATGAATCGAGTATTGCAGCCAAAAATAATACTAAAAACAATATAAAAGATAAACAAGAAGAAAAAACAAGCACTAAATCAAGAAAAGATGATGTCGGGAAAACCAAAAATATTAAATACAAAGAAGAGAAATCTCAAATAAAAAGTACGAAATCGACAAAAAATAAAGAGATCGAAATGAAAAAGAATCAGTCTTGGGAAGAAAAAAATAAAAGCAAGAAATTCACAGAAAATAAAAGTGATAAAGTTCAAAATAAAAAAAAGAAAATTAACGATGGTAAAAATAGTATGATGAACGATCAAAAAGGCCAGGAAACAAAGTGTAAAGAATTCAGAATATCAGGTGATAAGAACAAAAGAACAATACATAAAACATCATTATCTGCAGATAACACAAAACACGCATATATTAAAAATGATAAAAATGAAGAATTTCCTAAAGCGCTCGATAAAATCAAATTGAAAACCCCCATAAATAAGAAAAGTATGGGGGAAATAAACGCAGAAATAAGTGATAAAGAAGTGATCAATACTTGGAGTATACCATATACTGATAATAATGAAGCTCAAGTGGAAGGCCTATCATCAAATGAGAATCATTATATTATAAAACAAAATGAAAGAATCTGTGAAATGACCTTTAAGAAAAAACAAACGCGTAATGAAATCAAAATCTCAAACAATGGGTCTGAAAAAATAATAAAAAACGATGCTAAGAACGAAAACCCCGATAATTATCCAATAGCAAATATCAAAAAATTTATGGAGGGAAAACGAGAAAACCCGGGAAAGATTGAAAATTCATTAGATAGCAGCGTTAGCACTAAATTTAATAAAGTTGAAGGAAAAGATGAAGATGTAGTTAATATTTTGTTGGAAGAAACAAATAAATCAGATGAAAATGTGAAAATTAATGAAATAGAAAAATACAATCAAGTGGTTTATTTAGGAGTCAAAAAATTAAGAAACCAAATTAAAAATAATGAAACACTTTATCCTGACGATTCTACTGTAAATTATTCGATTGATAATGAAGGGGGGAATTTTCAAATTGAATCAACTTTTTCTTTCATCCAAACTTCAAAAATTAATAAACTGCCCCAAAAATTCGATTTGATAATGAATGCAGATGACCAAACCGAAACAACCAAGAGCAAATACGAATCTAAATATAATAATGAAAGAGATGAAGGGAAAATAAAGAGTGCAGATGGTATCGAGGAGCTCAGACAAATTGTCGACAAGTTAACCACTAAAATCGATCAAGATAGACTTGAAGCTGATCAAATCAATAGACAGAAGTTCAGAAAGTTACTTGAAATGATTAGCCAACATTTAAATACGGAACTAATGGAAACTGTTCAAAATACAATTAAAAAAGAAGTTAAAGTTGGAATTTTAGGAATCAAAAAAAGTGTGAGTGAAAGTTTATTTGGGATGGAAACAAAAATAGCAAAATTAGTAAAAGAAGTAAAAGAGGATTCAGATACGAAAAGATTAAACCCCAAAGGAAATAATTTGTCAGTGTCGTTAAATGAAGAAACAATTAAAAATGAATTAAGAAATATTTTTGTAGGAAAAGTCCTGCCAAAAATGGAAGCCGCTGTTGAAGAAATGAAAAGACAAATTTTAACCAATATAACCACTACTAATAGCCAAGCTACTCTCAATATTGAAAAAACACCCAGTAAAACAGTATCAATAAAAGATGATATTGTTAACTTGATTCATGCTGGAAGAGTCAATGATGCAAGTACAATGGTAATGGATTGCCCAGATGATATATTTAGTATATATGTGGAGTCTATTCTATCAAACGAAGGAAAAAATATCAAGAAAATCAATGTTTCTTTAATGCTATACATGCTCAAAAGATCAGCACAAATTATTTTCCTACTCTTCCAAAAAAGTGGATCTGAAACTAAAGAAAACGAAGATAACGACTTACTTATATCTACTAACTGTGCTGAATTTATCAGAGCTATTCTAATCGATATTGAAATCCAAGATTTCGAAAATGATCAACTAAATGAATTCAGCTCCGTGCTCGAAAATATTAAAAATCTTCAGGCTCCAATCGACCTCAAAGATATGATCAAGATCCATCAAAGTTACGCTAAAAAATTATTAGCCAGGAATTCTAAAAAAGCTTCAAGTTAATATTAATACAGATTTTATTGATAATTTAAAGGGATTCCATCCTTGACCTCTAGTGAAAAAAATTCGATAAATAAATGTATTTAACGTTATTCTTTTTATATTAATTCTTCCTTCTTTAGATAATTAATTATTTTAAATTCTTATTTAATCATTATTTTTGCTGTTATTTAATTAATATTTATTTAAATCCTAGACAAGAAAAATTCCATGCTAAAAGTTAACTCTAATATTCTTCAAACTATTAATAAAATAATAGAAACAATTGCATCCACAAAATCCCAAAAATATGTCCGATGTTGCAGTCTTGCTACAAACCACACAACAGACCTACAAACGCCTCATAACAAAACCGAAAAAAGACAACCAAAATATTTTAAAAAAATTTGAGCTTTTAAAAAGAATAAGAGATGGACTAGAAATATATAAAAATAAACGCAATGAAGTTAAGAAAGACCAAGTAAAAAAATTAAGAAAAATAATGCTATCAAGAAACGTGATCCTAGACATAGATGATCATCTAAAAACAATTTTAAATTGGTATACAGAAAAAATCAGAATATTAAAGAAAAAGATAGAGCAGTACAAAAAAAAGATGTGACTTTACCAAATAAAATAACCGCTTTGAGCTTAATGGGTGACTTTTTTTTATAGAGGATTGACTCAAAACAAAAATTATACAATCGAAGCGTCAAAAGAACAAATCAACAAATTTTATGTGATCATGTGGGGAAAAGATACGGAAAATCACATCGAAAATAATTATGACGATTACCTTTGCCCATTTTTACCGTTCAAAAGCAGGAAAAATAAGATTCATAACAGAAGTTGAATTTACTAACATAATAAAATCACTGCTGAACTGGAAAGCTGCTGGACCAGGTGGAATCTTTGATTTATTCATTAAAAAGATGACGAGCCTTGTTAAATTCATATATCAGATTATTTCGGATAAATGTTTGGAAAATAAATATCTGGAAGAATGGTTTTACTCAGGTACGACATACTATATACAAAAAGAAAACGCCAAAATAGAAAATGAATTCAGACCAATCACGTTCATAACCAATTTATATAAGTTAAACTTAAAAGCGGGTTCAAAAATCATTCAATATGAGATGAAGACAAGAGAATTAATCGCAGAAAATCAGTTAGGAACAATAAGGCGCGTTCAAGGAGCAAAAGAACAAGCTCTTATAAATATTGCGATAAATAAAGAGCATGGAAATAATATTTTATATACAACGTGGATTGATGTAAAAAAGGCATTTGACTCAATAGAACATAACTACCTACATACATTTATAAAAAATTTGAATCTACCAACATGAATAACGCCTTTAAATCAAAAAGATTATAAGCAAATGGAGTATATCTCGTAAGGTTAAATGGAGAATAAATTATGTATATAAAAAAATAAAGGAATACTGCAGGGAGACAGTCTGTCATCTTTTTTTATTCGTTCTATGTATTGATCCCTTAAGCAGAAAATTAAATGAACGCTTTCCCGGGGTAAGTGTAATGAACGATGAAAACTCCTATACAACAAATCACCTAATCTTCATAGATGACCTCAAATTGCTATCAAAATCTCCAGAAACACTTAAACTCATGACGGACGAACCATGAACCTTCTTTAATGCAGTAGGCTTTGAAATAAATAAAAACAAGAATCCCACTAACCACGAAATATGCGCAGATGTAGCAACGTTTATTGAAGGCCCGGCAGCCTATAAATATCTTGGAGTAATTGAGAATAGCAAATTCGATGCAAAACTAAAAACTTATTATATAATTTCACACTAAATACTAAATCGAATAAGAAATTTATGTAAGACTAAACTGAATGCTGGGAATTATTTTAAGCATTTAATGAACATGCAACATCACTCATAAATTATCATATAGGTGTATAAAAATTAGAACCTGAAAAATACACCAAACTTGATGATAAGATAAAAGATATTTAAAACAAATTTTCTATTATTATCCAGCCTAGTAGTAAACAAAGATTGTATATAAAGTAAAATACACTAGAACGTGGACCATGTAATATTGAATTTAAATCCGAGAAGATGATCTACCAGCTAAAAAATTTGCTTAAAAACAGTTTACCGAGGAGGGCTGCAATATTAAAAGTATAAAAAGATAACAAGACACATCTCTCACTAATTGAAGAATATCGTAAAAATAAATATCACGTCAATATCACAGATTTTGAGAAACTGGATAAAAAGCAGCAAAAAAGTCTATTGTGTAAAATAAAAGAAAAACCATTGCACCAAAAACCTTTTGAAGCCAAGAATAATGATATGGTTGATATTGTTGGATCATCAAGATGGATAAAGACGGCACTATATAACCAAGTGAATAAGGGAAGATTTTTTTTCGGTGAGAGGAAAAATACACACATTGGAACAAATATATGAAAACAATCGAACACCTTGCAACGAGATATAAGAAAAAGTTTAGGGCATGATTACACGCGAAAAAACAATGAAATCGTAAGATGTATTCATTTATTCCTATCAAGACGATATAATAATTATTAAAACCAAAAGATCAGAACTCACTCAGTACAAGAGATCAGAAAAAACGAAAATAAGGTTGATATCAGAATAAAAACAGATGTTTTAATCAAACAAAATAGACCAAATATTTTTCTATGCGATAAAAAAGAAAATACTTTTACGTTTATTATGATGGACATAACTAGCCCTGATAACTTAACGAAGTTATAAATGAAAAACATACAAAGTATATCATCTTGGTAATGAAGTGGTTTAAATATACAAATCTAAAGAAAGAATAATACGGTATGTAATGACTTGGGATGGGATGGTTGAATAATTTCATAAAAAATATGTTAAGGAGTTAAAAATCTCGGACGAAGTAGAAGCATACATGCAAGCTTTCACACTTTGCAGTACACTTGAACTTATCTCATTTGAGAGAAGAAAGCAGCTGATGAAGAAAGATCAGGTAAGGTGCTAAAGATGCATCAAGCGGTTGTGAAATATTCATAATAGGCTGACCGACCACGTCATAATAGATATAATATATAGTAGAAATTCAACACATATGTAAAAATATATAATTTAAATACACCTAAAAAATCAGTTAACGCTCCAAAAAATCCCAGATGAAGTATTGGTATAGATGCAAGCTCCACACTTCGAAAGACACTTGAAATCATATCATTTGACAGAAGAAGAGCAGTTTACGAAGATAGATCAGGTAAGGTGCTAAAGATGCATTAAGGAGTTTTATAATCTTCCTAATAGGCTGTCTACATCACACTAGATGGATTTTATACGAAGAACAGACTTAACCCATAAATAAAATATCAGATTTAAATCTTTATAAGCGTAAACATATTTCCAAAAATAGTATTGAGAAAAACACTTGAATACATAAGTCTAGAATGTAAAAGATGTATTTAGGAAGGCTGTAAGGATGATGGGCTTGAAAAATGCATCTTAAAAACTGTAATATAGAGAAATCTAAAGTTTTGTTCTACGAAGCATATAAAATTTAAAGGAAAAAACGTTCTTTTATGAATATACAAGTAAATTCTTATATTTATGAAGGATTTATGTAAAAACAACATGAATAAGGTCTTGTAAATCGGATGGTATCAAGAATATTAAGAGAAGAGGGTTACGCCAAAGTGAAATTAGTTTTTCACGGAAAGATTTCATTATGCTCAAGAGAAAATCTAAAATAACAACACCATATTTAACCAATTAATAAAGATCATCTAAATTCGTATTATTAATATAATCGAAATAATGGCCGAACATAATTCCTTCTAAAGCAAAAGCATTCGCACAAACTAAGCATCTTGGAAAGAAAATGATATAAACTATTATAACAAGAAAATGCATTGAGGGTTTTTGTAAAGATGGTTGGCTGACAGAAGTATTAAGCAAATCTGTTATGTATAATAATCTAAAGTTCTGCTTGACAAATTTAAATGACCTAAAATCGACATAACCCACAGATTTACATGTGAATTTACATAGTTTTTGATTCTAATGCCAATATATAGTAAAAATCTACATTAAAAATACAGCTATAATATCAAAACATGCAATGAATATTACCTAATTCAAACATTAGAAATTATATTTCAATGAACATAAAAAAAACGAAAGTGTTTTTTAAACTCTATAAATTATGGAGTATGATACTCATCTAAAAATGTTTCTAGTAATTTATTTTCATTTTACTTTTCTAATGTAAAATTCGGGTCTTGAACTTTATTTTCTTCCTAAAAACATGAAGTTTGCAAAAAATTCTAAATAAAAATATAAGATGCAACATTATGATTAATCTATAATTATTACAAAACTTATAATATCGTAAGATAAGGCTTCGCGAGATACTGAAATAGAGGATTTTCCTGTGATTTTAGATTTAAATAGTGATTTTTTTAATTCTATTTATACTTTTCGGCAAATAAACCTTTAAATTTAGAAAAAATTGATAATTCTGGGCATATAAATAGCATACACGATTTTGATAAATTTTTTTTTAAGTGCGTATTTATGTGTTTTATGATTTTTTTGTAGATATCTTCTCCGTTTTATCTAAATTTGCCTTTGTTACTGGGTTTTTATGTTCGTGCATCAAGATTCATTAATAAGATCAAAGTTGAAGAGCATGAACCTACTATTTAGAAAATACGAAACGTAAATGTTTGGCATCGTTAAAAAAATACTTCCAGTCAAAGTTGTAAATTTATATGAATAGTTTCTATTCGCAAACATTAAAAATACACCTGACCGATGATTTCTATCTTATCTGGAACAGATTATGCGATGTTTCATTTCAAAGCCAAAATCAGAAGATCTATAATCTAAATGTTTTTAAAAATTATAAAGATTCTGGTGCATGTGAATGTGATAAAAATGGTTTTCATTGATGTATACACAGATAACGAGGATCCTGAATATAAAAGAGACGTTTTTATAGGTGCAATACCCCCTGTTTTAGGTTAATGAAAAAATAGTGAAATTCAATTCACAAGAATAAATATTATTTTTTTCAAAATAAAGATAAAAAACTGTATCCACACATAATATCTACATTCGCTGCTTATTTTACAATATATCTTATTTCTATTCAACATATGAAACATTTTCATGCCTTCTATGTCTAAATTATATCAAATTATACTTTATTTATTGTAATTATAATCAAATTTTCATATAATTAAAACCACATCACAAAGTCGTAGTGGCTATTTAGAGCAACAACCTTTTCGAAAATTTTAAATTTAGTTGTAATTATATGAACAAATCCGCGTATTTACCTACATATTAACACAATTATAATAACTATGATGCCTCATAGAGGCACATGCCTGCCAATTTTATTTAGAAGTTATTGTACAAATTTCATAAGAAAATTGTTGAAACGAAATGCTATTTCAGCAAAAAAATATTGGCTCGACAGCTGATTAATGCTAAAATTTCGGATTAGAAAACAATATTTTAGTTTTCGATATCATTTTCTGCATTAGAACAATTAAACATCCATTTATTTTTTAAATTGATATGCAAGCTGATAAAACAATTTAAGTGATATATTTGGAACTCATATGACCGGTAATATACAAAAATAATACATTTATATATAGTTTAAATATAAAGAATACATTGAGGAGTTTAATTTTTTGACTTGTCGAATATTAGATTTCCATTTTAATTTAATGACTGCGAAGTCTTTCAACGTGTATTTTAAATGCTTTCATTATATGATACTTTCTAGAAGTTCATTTTATTACTTATTTACTATATACCCCTGTTTTTCTAGCGTTAACAAAAAAATTTTCATTTTATTTACAGTTTTGGAAAGAAGCTACAATAATAAAAGATTTGATAATATGCTTCCTGATTTATAAGTACGTGGCTAAAAAGGTTAATTTTATACAATATGCTATTTTTTTAATTCTATAATAAATAAATTTGCAGCGAACAAAAAACATAAAAAATCGGTAAAAAAAGCCAATTTATTTTTGAAAGCCATGGGAACTAAAATTATAAACTTCAATAAATGAATGTATTTTTACTAAATACATAAAACATAAAATATGATTAATCTAAAATAATAAAAATAAGACTTCGTTAGCGTAATTATTTTAATATTAAAACTGAAAAAATATATCACACTAAAATGTATAACATGTGGCTGTATATGTTTAATAAATATGAGGTTTTTATATCAGTATAAAAGCAATGCAATGATTATAGCACGATAAACATATAAAATCCCAAAATTTTGCTCTTTTTATTTTTATAAAAATTTGTGAGAATTTTTATGACATTTAATAATTAGAATAACCTTACAAAGCCTACGTTGTAATCAAAAATAAAAGACTTTTTTGGTGATTTTAAAATGCAATATATTTTATGATTTATAATCCAAAAACTCCAGATTAGGAGTTAAATGTTGTAAAAATATTTCTAAAATTTCTAGATGCTTATTTTAATTAGATGCAGAAAATAATAATTAGGGATATAGCATAGAAAGAAGAATATAACGTATGATATGATATTGCATTAAATTTATATTAAAGGAATTTTCAATTGGTATAATATTTTCTGAAATTAATTTCACCGCATCAAAATTCAAATCATTTACATGTGTATTTGATGCTTTCCATATTGCAATTAAATATGCGAATCTACTGCTAAGAGAAAATAAACCTTTTTATCAATATATTTCATCATCTATTTTTACCAAATAATATAATATATAATTAAAATAACATTTATATCAAGATTCGGAGAACAAAAACTCGCAGCTCATATATCTAAAAATTACATTGCACAAAAAAAAATTAAAAACACTTTTGTATATAAATAATGAGATTTACAGTTTCTCACGCACCATATTGGCTTTTTAAGGGTTTAATAAAAAGATTATAAATGCAACATAAAGCCAAAACATTGATGAGGTATTCCCATAAATACTAAAAATATTGAAGATAACAGTTCAAATAGAGCAAAAAAATTATTATGATCAACAAATATTTTTAAGGTATTATTTTATAGTCTATTTGCTTATATTATAAATCTAGATATAGTTTAAATCAATGTATTCTGCTGAAAATCTATAGCATTTAAAAAAAGAAACACAAAAAAAACAAAATTTTTGCATAAATTATAAGCTATTACATGTGTTTATGACTCGGTAAATTGCAATTTAATTCGCTTATGTCTAGTAAATCATAATCTACACAATAGAAAATCACCGTGGAGTATCTTCATGGCTGATGGAGTGCATTCGCGATATATCTACATAGAAATAAGCAACAAGGGCTCATTATTTTATTTAACAAATAAATAAAGTGATTCTACGCAGAGAATCCCAAGAAACCCAATTACGTTTTAAAACATATCCTAGGTGTTTAAATATGCCATAGGTAAAAAAACCTTATGATTTTGATAATTTAAGCTCGTTAGTTTATGAATATATATATTTAAAAACCGAATTACCTTTGTGCAGTATTTTAATAAGCTCCATCTATATATTTAATTTCATAATTATCGGTATTCTTTTAAATTTATCTAGAATAAATTTAAACATCGTAAAATTTATCATTCAAAGATAGTTCGTTTATTTAATTTTATGATTTTTATACTTAATATGGCTTTAACCAGATACACATTTTAAAATCGAACTTCCAGATGCCGAATGAATATGTGATCTTTTAAATCCTTAGAGTTTGAATTCGTAAATTTTTTAATACAATAATTAGATACTAAAATTTACGAAGAATTTACACTTTTTTTCATATTTTTTAATATAGGAAAGCAATTTATATTTATACGGGATTTTTTAAAGTTACCAGGCATTAAATCAATACCAGATAGTATCTTTTTCTCCTATCATTCTAGGATTGAGACTTTTAAAAAATGTATTTTTGATATTTAAAAATAATAATAAAGGTTTTTATTCTTATTTTCATTATATTTAAGTTTATAATCTTTTTAAAAATCTAAAAAGGCACGAATACAACTTTCTTTTTAAAATTTTTTTCTGGGGCTAAATTAACATTTTATATTGCTTAATCTAGATTATTTGTATTATTTGGATTATATACACAGGAAAATATGACTTATATGCCGTTTATTTTACCTAGCTTCAATAGAGACACCCAAATAATTTATTTGTGAGTACTATATAGGGAATAATAATTTTCATGTGCATAATATATAAATGATTCGAGTTTCTAATTTCATACAAGTTTATTATTAGAATTTCAAATAAGAACATTAATGCGACTAGGTGTGGGGGTGGAGACGATTCCGTTAGATTGATAGAAATAAATGAAGGTATTATATATTGCAAGTAACTTTTTTTTATGCCGATAAAACTTGATGCAATTCCGTTATGAAGAGTGAAAGATACAAGCCATTATTTAATAAAATTATGTATTTATCATAGAAAGGGTACTTGTATGGCGTGTTAGATTAATAAGATTCTGAATTTATAAAATAAAACTGCTTGACGTGAAAATGCATACTTAGTAGTACCATTATTTCTACAAAACTTAAACATATCTATGTATACTTACAAATTAAAAAACTATGAAAATGTAGTAATATAAAAAATATATTTTAGTAGTCGAAGTATCTTTTTTACTAAAAAAAAAGAACGACTTAGCAAAAACAGAAATAAAAAAAAGTATAATAAAAGGATTTTTATCCAAATTTATGCAAGAATACTTGTTTTTGGACAGACTACACGCCCACAAATTGTACTGAAAGAATAAACAATTATAAACCTATGACACATTTGGATTATTTATTTGTATACATAAACACTTAAAATTTAGGCAGATTACCCCCCAACACAAATTTGAAGGAAAATATAATCTTAATTTTTTTGATTTAAGGTTCGTTATTTATGTGCTAAATTTATATTTATAATTTTTTTTTTTTCAGAGCACTACTTGCTTGATTTCCCATGCGCAAATTATATTTATACTTTCGATTATCTTTTTCACACAGAAGTATTCTAAAATTTCTCATATCCTTTGAAACCTATAAATCCTAGTGTTTTTCTCAATCCCGAAGATTTTATATATTGCCCCGATTTGTTCGTGACTACGAGTTTTTTCTGGTAATTTTTATGATATTTTGTAATTACTCGACCATCTTGAATATATAAATAATACCTTTAATTATTTATTTGTATTTATAACTACTAAGATTTAGCTAATTGCAACGTAAAACCTTTATAGAAAATATAAGCTACAGTACAAGCAGAAACAATTCCTTTATTATTTTTCATCATTAAAAAATATTAGGCTGATTACTGCACCCACAAATTTTAAGGAAAATATAATCTTAAATACATTTTTAAATTCTAATCGAATTTACTTTATTTATTTATGTTTTACTTCTATTACTCTTTAGGAAGTTCGCTTTATATACATAGGAACTATTGCTTAACAGCTGCGTCTCTCTGTGAAACTCCCCCTGCACTCATTGTCACCCGTAATCACCGTGGATTAGGCCCTTTCTCATAGGCGGCAGTCATTATGTGGAGGGAATGCGATTCTGTCTACTGTTCATCGCCAAGAGTTACAAGCTACAACCACACTCTAAGCTTAACTATATCCTTGCTGAACGGTATGGGATCTTATTCCATATTGGAGGCATAGTTCAACGGCTTACGCAGCAACCTCTTATTTCTCGTATCTTTTAAATGCTTTATGGTTTATCTTTCATTGTTCACTGCCCGCCCCCTTGGGTGTTTTTCTTTAGAGTAAATTTGTTTCGGAAATTAGTGGGGTGGGTGGAACCTACGACCCCTATCACTGGGGTCCGACTTGTAAACCACTCATCCATACCACCCATTTTAAATATATAATAATAAGTTAAATAATTTATTTGTTTTTAGAAAATAAGACAATTTAACTCATATCATTTAACAGAAAAAGAGCAGTTGATGAAGATAGATGAGGGGAAAGTATTGAAGTATGCATTAAGGTGTTATCCAATATCTCTTACGGACTGTCCATTTCTCAGTAGATAGAATTCATAAAAATAAGAAAAGTAAGCCATGAATAAAAAATATTGTTTACCTAAATACTAAAATTTAGGAATATTACAAACCTAATATATTCAAGAAAATATAAGCATACAGGAAATGAAAATGCCGTTTATTATTTAATTGTAAACAAAAAAACTCTATTTTATGCAGATTCGAACACCCACAAATTTAAAGAAAATATAAGCTTACAGATAGAAACAATAATTTTAATTATTTATTTGTTTCAATACCTCGATAAAATCATCCTGAGTGAAACCATCATTCAACAAAAACCAGAATACCTTTTTGTACTTATAATCATGTTTAGCATATAGCTGGTATAGTTTTTTAGCCCATATATTATTTTTTAATTTGAGCGCCGTATAAATTTGTATCTCAGGTGCCAATTCCATAAAATATTTAAATTGAATTTTTTCATTTTTTTGCTTATCGAATTCTTGCTGTAAAAATTCTAGATGATTATAATTTCTATTGCTTTTTTGAATGTACGCAATATCTTTAAGCATATTTTTCTGTGAATCTTTATTATACTCCACAATTTTATTTTGTCCTTTACTTAAAACATCATAATTTATTAAGTCAAACTCACCAATTACATTATTCAACTGATTATTTATCAATTCATTACTTCTGCCTTTATCCAATTCCTCTAAATATAGTTTTTCATCATAAAGATATGCGAATGTTGAATTAAAAAGAAATTCATCCTTTTCATCAGTTTCATACCTAAAATATTTAAAATAATCGTTAACGAATTGAATATCTTCATCGGTAACGTTTTCTTTACACACCGGTAGATATTTCGGATAACCTTTGAGTTTCTTTGAGGCTATTATCAAAGATCTTAAGGCATTCAAATTAATGCCTATTGTTGAGTCTTTGAGCTTAGAAAGAATTTTGAATGATGTCAAATAGTAACCTAAGAAATACAAACACTGAGCTTTTAGAATTAAAAAAGGGAGATCCTTTGGATCTTCGGTTTCATATGCTAATTTCTTTCTTAATTTTGACATACATTTCCCGTATTTTTTTTGCTTGTAAATGCAATAAAGATGTTCAAAACTGTCTTCTCCTGAAACTGCTAACGCTTCTTCAAATCGATCTAGATGTATCAAAGCAACACATTTGTGATGTTTGAATAGCTCATGCTCAAGCTTGGATACTTGTTCGTGGTCGCTGTTTTTGATTAACTCTTTTATTTCCTCGTCCATGATTTCTTATCGGGGATGGAAATATAAACACATGAACCAAATTGAAAACTTAAGTAAGAAATTGGCTGTGCTAAATGGATCAGAAAATCATCAGAAATATTAGGATTTTCTAATTAAATCCTTCATCCGAAAATTCTATTTGAAGATATCCACATATTAAATTATTTGAATTTCGATTTTCTAACAAATTTAATTTATTAGGTTATGGATTGATTTGGTTTTTGATTGCTTTTATTTATTCATATACGACTTTAAATTTGTCAATGGCGAAATTCGGCTGATACTTATTTGCATAACCTCATCTTTAAACCATATTAAATGCATATTATCTTTCAAGACCTATCAATTCAAGCATCATCTTTAACCTTATTATACTTCTATAAATCACCACATCTAAAAAAACATCATCCATCGGACCAATAATTGCAGAAATTATCAATTCAAGTTGCTTCCAGACCCCTATTACACTTCTTTATTTGCCCTCATCCTTACAACCCTTTTAAATATATTTTTCGTTTCAAGACTTACTAATTCAAACATCTCCCCACCCTAGTTATCATATATTTATATCACCACAAATTCCTTTTGGACATCTTAAACTTACAAGACCTAATAATCCAAGTATTTTCTATGGATGGTGGGGACTTTAGCATGTCGTGTTTTGGCCCTGTCCTAAAATATCTTTTTACTCGTCACCCAGTTCTGGAACAATAACTGCAAAAACAAAAATATATAAAAAACATATTAAAATGAATTTTAAATAACTTTATTTTTTAGTGAAAAAAATTAATATGTTCGAATTTTTTTCATTTCTGGTTATAATTACCAAAAATATTTAGAATCCAATATTTATTTGCGTATTTGATATCTTTTTGATGCTAATTATTTTAAACTGCACAAATTTTCTTCAATTTGTTTTAATGTGAACTCCATCTACATGGTTAATAAACTCAGCACAATGATTGACTGTTATATGATTGTTCTAGATCCAGGAATTACGGTATAGCCTCTCCACATATTTTTGTATATTATTGAACACAGACGAAAATGTTTTTAAAAAGATATTTGTTAATGTTTTCTTATTTCGATTTTAAGCGTATAAAGTTGAATTTTTCTTCTTTCTGTTATTTTCACTTCATTAAAACACCTATGCCATCTATAAATTACCCACAATTATATTTAAGGCGCCGTAATTATCTTAAATCAGATTCTAAAATCATATTATGATCATTGATTATATTTTTTACATCCTTGATTTTTTTCTTTTTTATCTTCTAATATATATTTTCATGCAACAAATTGGTTTCCTTGAAATGTCTAAATCTTTTATTATCTTATATTTGTTTCACCAGAATAAATCTTTTCAAAAAACATTCTGTTTCTCTAATTTTTAAATGTGATTCATTTAAAGCTTATAATTCTAATATTTGTTTTACTTTTCGACATTTCCTTAACCCATTCTTCATTTTTTTACAGGGTAGTATTCGCAGATTTCCTAAAAAATTCAAAGCAATTTCTTATTTTATGATCTAGTCTTTCCATTTAAAATAGTGTGGTATTATTTTTAGTTGTCTTATCTTTTCTCTATTTTTTAAAAGGAGCATTTTAAAAAATTGGCAAGCAAAAATCTGACACAATACTATCACACGCAACTTCTAACCATCTAATATACTCGTATTCAAAGGTTTCTGTTATGCATTTTATTCTTTTAGAACTTGAGATCCATATAGCTTGCATACACTATTGTTTATTTTTAGACTTCATATTAGGTCGAAAATCTTAGGTCTACAGTAATATTTTTTTTATTTTGTGACAACATGATCTAAAGATTTATCGGACTAAAAAAATTTCAAATTTCTTTTTATTTTTAATTATTTTGTACTTGTATTAAAAATTCAGGTCGTAATATGTATTTTCTGCAAATAAAAATCAATGAAGTGAAGTATGCAAATATATAAATTATAATTAAATACGAAGAAAGTTTATATATGAAGTTTTAATAACCTCAGTTAGAGCTATAAAATAACATTTATTATAATATAAAAACACAAAAATTTCAAACCAATCGTCTCTATGTTTATTTATTGCATCCCTACTTTTTTTCATGTAGTTCTTCAGCTTGTCGTTGTACGACTTAACAATTAATATGAACTAAAGAATCAAGATCAACAAAATTATGCTTGTTTTATATCATATGATGTATAATTAAATAAAAGAACATAAAATAAACTTTCCATTTTCCTTATACATTACTGAAACCTATCTGGTTACCCTCTTAATGGAATTTATTGGTGTTTCTTTAGTTTTTTTCTGAAAAATTTACCAAATACTTTGCTAGGTTATTCTATTAAGATTAAAATACCCAAGTCTCAGTTCTGATCCATCAAATACTTACTAGATGTGACTTAACGGTATAGTTAAGAACTCTTTCATCTACTTGAGTAATGTATCCAGGTCCAACTATACTCAATATATTGTTGATATATTTTTTTAAATGTTTTCAAAACCACCCGTATTAAGTTTCAGATGGATCTTTGATTCATGCCAACAACTACGCAATTGAATATTTTGAGGAAGGCTTTAGGAATCAGAGAAAAGCAATTTTAATAATTTCTTATTTCCTCAACATATTTTTTTTACTAATAGATATTCTAGTTTATTAATTATAAAAGGTTTTTTTTTCATACACGTATAGTTTCAACCATTACCTCTATCTTCTGTAGTTTTTAAAGCCATTGGTAAACTTGCTTGCGTACAAAAACTAAATTATTTATATACATGCAACATTTTATTATTTAAACAATATTTTATTAGACTGATACTCGTTTTTAGTTCCAAATTATAAATAAATAGAACATTTTTAGGGTTGTTAAATTCATTTTAAACTCAATAGCCAACCCCCGGTCAGGAAGTTATTCCAGTGATCTAAATTTTTTAAACGAATAACTTTATTTCTTCCAAGCTAATTTAAAACTGAAATTCAACGATAAAATTCCAATTAAATAATAAATATAATTTAAACATTAATAATTTTCGTTCAAAGAAAACCATTTATTGTAAATATAAGCACAAATAAGAATCTTTACAACATTTTTAATATATATAAATTTATAAAATTACAAAAAAATCTTTAAAAGGTCTAACTTACTTCGAATTTTATTTTAGATTAAGTGCAATGTCTCGCATGGACACAATCGAAATTTTCAAGAAAATTTTTTTTGAGGATTATAAATTTTTATTGTATCCATAATCTATAAAATATTTTTGAGCTTTAGTTATATAGAAAACATTGCATAGCAAACAGATTATGATATCAAAATATTTTTGAGGAAATAAAATTTTATTGAAAAACACGCCCGATGTAGTTAATATAATAAATTAATGGATTTAAAGATAAAAAATTACTCTATAAACACGCGAGAGGAGTTATACACGAAGTTGCATATAAATATGAGATTAGAATAGATCATGTTCATTTTTTTATTAAAAGCCTTAAATAGCTTAAGAGTGTAGTTAGTTATGCACATAAAATCCAATTATTCAATAATATCATCCATTAGTTTTATTGAAAAATAAATATAAATATTAATCTTAATCTATTGTTCCATTAAAAATCCACCTGAATCAATCTAATTACACAATCATTTGAGGGGATCAAGATAAATAGTCTAAGTCAATATAACTAGGAATAAGTGAACATGCGAATAGCATCAAACGCCCCATCTTAAGATAAAAAACCAAAATTAATCCATAATATCAAGCATAGGTGTATTATTAGGTGTTTTTTGGTCAATATTTTCTAGAAAAATCACTCTAGTCGCAATTATATGCTTCTAAGTTATTTCTGGCTGACCATTTCATACAAATGAGCATGTATCTTATCAATATTTTACTGTTAAAATATATTCTCGCAGCTATTAATGCCAATAATACATATTTGTCAACGTTCTAATAAGATCAAAATCACAGGGTATTGAATCATTGCACAGCGAATTAAAGCTCGTAATCAAAAGAATAAACGTATAAAAACTAATAAGAAGGTATGGTTTTTGGTAACTTTACTTTTATTTCAATGATCATCATAATTACTTACAGAATTAGCAAATTTAATTCAGTTATATTTTTAATAATGCATAAAAGATAAATTACAGCTTTATTTTAAGATTATAATTAAATAGATTGTTCATTTTTTTTTATATTTCTTGGGCGCGACATTGAGCTTGTTTCAAAAATTGTTGTGTTATTCATGTCTATAAAATATATTTAATGATTCGTGTCATTATTTAAAGTTAGAAAGAGATGAAAAGACATAAAACGTTTATAGAATCGAATAGTTTTAATAAAACTATAAAAAATGGTATTTCTTGTTTTATATTTTATTTTTTATTCAATTATGCAATGTTATTTTCAATTTATCGATTAAAAAATTTAATACACGCCCTTTTCTTTAGGCAAACAAGAGTCTTTTACAACATTTTTTATTTAGAAATAAGAGATTGATTTATATATAGTTTATTTGGATTTAAATTGCATATGAACATGATCTATCATATAAAGTAGAGAAGAAGCTTGTAAATTTAGTGAAAAAACACGTTAATATCCAATTAGATGTAAATTTTACATATATAATAATATCAATACTTCAGATATCATTTAAAACCTAACCAAAATCTTTAGAATGTAAAAAAATTCTTTGCAATAACCTTTTTTGAATTTGAAAACACGCTGGTATACAATCTATTTTAAAATAATGTGAATCATAACAATATAACTGATTTTTTTTGAACCATTATGTAAAGACACAAAGCTTAAATGATAAGCTATAAATTCTATCTGACTTTCAAAGAACCACTCTGAAAACATCCAATTAAATTGAAATTAAGAAACTAAATTATGAAGAGGTTAAAAAAATTATATGTTCTTACATAATATACTCTCGAAGAAATTTTTTTTTGGTGGCAGATCTTGGACCTTATATGACAAAATAATCGATGCAAAAAACAAGATAAATCTTGTACATATAGATCTATATTTGTTTAAAAATCGAATGTGTTTGAGTCAATATTTCAAACGGAAATATAAACCATAAATTCTTAAATATCTTGAAAAAATTTACCAAAATAATTTAAAAATCAAATCACAGGAAGATAAAAAACATGTAATCGCAATTAAAGCATTAAACCACTATAAACCAACAATAATTCATTTTGTTTGTATTCATAATGGATTTTACATGCTTGATAATAATAAAGCAAAAAATTTTTCGATACAAATTTATGGCAATAAAAAATGATTGGAATGGCATACGATAAAAAATTATCGAGCATTATATATCTTGTGTCTATTTTTTTATTTTAAAAGATTGAAATTATGCACATATAGTATGAATATGGCGCTGATATTATGTTAGTATTCTTTATTTTATTTATTTTTCAAATTTGATATTAAAATAAAAAAAGTTTAGGCTTATACAGAAAATCAAGAATCACAGTTTATAAACATTGTCTTTAATGCATTTAACAATATTGTAGGAGTGTTATTCTATATCAATAGAAATAAAGTTTAAGTGAGCATAAATGCAAGCAAATGAAATAGAAATCTAGTATAAACCTGTTATATAATATATTTTTTTAATTTAAAGTGCAAAAGTAACATAAAATGTAAAATTATGACTCAAAATTAACAGCAAATTTGATTATCATATGCTAACTAACTCCCTTAGTTCTCAATATTTAATTAGCTCTAATTTTAAACAAAAGATTCAGCTATTTTAGGTTCTATATTTTTTTAATTTAAAAAATATAATTCGATCATAATCTGATAAAAGAAACTAAATATCATATATGAAAAAACATTAGCAATCTGGATAAAGTCATAAATTGTATTTTTTAAAATGAAAGAATCGCGAAATATATATAATCTGACAAACTACATGTTAAATTAGGCAAATAAAAATTTATATTCTGTTATAAATGAAATTATTTCTGCAAATTTTATGAATCTAAATTTTTATTACAATATAGAAATTTTATAAGTATTTATTTAAATATCCATAACAAGCAGTTAATGTATTTTTCAAAAGTTTGGGTTTTTTCTGCCAGATATGGTCTCAATTATTTTGCTTATGGATCCCTTTTAATAAAATACACACAAAATATAAAATTTTTCATACGGGCAGTATATTCTATACTCACTACCATTTATATATTATCTAAAAAAATCATACAATGCATTGCTAAAAATACATAATGGATTACCATAAAATTAGTATTCATGTTTTTTTATATTTAAATATATTAAATTACCAGATAAAAGTGAAACAACCCATCGAAAGAAATAAGATACTATAACTGCCCAACAATATTCAATCAAAATCAAATATATTCTACAATATAAAGATGATAATGTTTGTAAAAAATATAAGTTATTTTTAAAAAAATTGATTACACTTAATATGTAAAAATTGGCTATTAAAAATATAGCATGAATTTAAACAAATCATAGCCAAATCAATATATAAAAAGAGCTTGAATAAAAGAATATGATATCCAAATGTATAGATCTAACAATTAATTGTTATAAATGAATATAACAGTAAAATGATAGAGTTGGGATACATTTATTCACGCAAATATGACAAAAGCCATAGATTACGCAGAAAAAGGTTTAATTTACGAGATTAAAAATATAAAAAAGAAAAGAACGCAATTTCGAAATAGGAATGTTTCAAAATAAATTTATTAAAAATCCAAAATAGAATCTAAAATTTACGACCCAAACTAAAAAAAAAGCTATAAATCTCAATATTAAGACTTAATTTATAATTGATATGCTGATTAGACTTTAAAAACAATGCAATAGGGGAAAGAACTAGTCGCTTGTCAGATAGATTAATTTATTTATTTGAGCCCTATAATATGCGAATATAGAAAATATAAACCCTATTATTTTGTTGGATTTTCACGTTTCCGTTCTACATAAACCCCTTTAGGAAGGAATTATAAAAGCAGTTTAATTATTTAATACATTTAGTGGTTACTTTGCAAATCTTTATTTTAAATTCATGTGTAATATCAGATAGCCTTTATTTTTTGTTTTTATTTTAATTTTTTTAAAAAAATTGTATATATTTTATCCTAATTTCGTAAAATTTCAAGAAAATTCTAAAGCTTTATCATTTAAAGAAATAAAGCATTAAAAAAACTATCAACATATAATTGGAAAGAAAACAGTGACAAAATTAGCATAAAAAAATAAAATAAGATGCCGTTTCATGGTGTATATAAATATGAGTGAAATAGTGTTGCCGATATATATTTTTTTGCTAAAATTTCGACTAATTTTAAAAAAAATACGGGGGTAATCATAGTATTTTCAATCACATAAAATATAAAAAAAATAATGATGCATAAAAGTTCTTTATTTGAATCAAGAAAAATTTACGTACGCTGTCATATATACATTTTAAACGATAAAATAAAGAAATATTAAATATACTCATACAAGTGAGAATTTATAAATTCACATGTAAATTTAGCTTCACACATCTTTTTGAATAATTTCGAAATAAATAAGATCTATAATTCTTTAGGTGCTAAATTACAAACATATTATTAAATCTACTTCAAGACCTTAAAAACTCAGATACAAAATATTGCATGCACATTAGCAGATCAGTTTAGTAGATCTATTAAATAGAATATTTAATGGCTCGCTCTAACCAAATTAGGTTCACATTTACTATGTTTGCCTGGTATTAAAGTTGCGAGTATACAGTAAACTTAATAACTAATCAGCCTATAAAAATTATTTTAAAATAATAACATAAATAATCACCGCAAAAACAATTTAAATCTAGTAATTGACTTTATACAACCATTTTCTTAGTTTATTTAAAATTTTGAAACATCAAAGTTCTATGGGTGATCCATATAATATATATGTATTCATGTTGCTTTTTTTGTTTATTTTAGCACTGAAAACGTAAAAATATGTAGTTTTAGTTATTTTTTTATCATATAGACCCCTACTAAATCTTTAAACTATGTTATCACAAAACTTATATGTGAAAATATCTATTAGGAATTTTTACCGCAAAAGTGAAAATATAAACATGAAATCTAATGGAATAACGTATTTCAGACTTTAACTGTGTAAATAATTTGTAGAAATGGAAACGATATTAAATATTTGAATTTTTTCAGATGTAGAGCAAAGTAAATTTGTAAAAACATCACATGGTACGCCTTTTTTCTAAGCATAAAATCATGTCAAAAATTTACATAAATAGCAAAAATAAAGACAAATTTATGATATAGAATTCAAATGTTGCCAAAGATTTATTTTTTTTGCTAATGAAGTTAGCATTAACATTTTTTATGCATATAATCCTACCAATCCTACCATATACATAAACAATATTTAGTAAAAATTAGAATCATAGCATTTATAGATTAAAGTGGTATAGAAAAATCTAAAATCTTGTTCTCACATTTACAACCTCAAAAATAGTCTGTTAATGTCGTATTTGAGCAATTACAAATATATTTAAATATCAAAACATTTTCATAATAAAAAATCTATACAAATATATCGTAATCTAACGACGCTAAGTTTAAACACCACCTAAAAAATAAAATGAATGTTTCATTGAAATAATATCAAAGCATTTAAGAACCATATTTGAGTAAGTGATTGGTAAAAGGTTCCCTATATTACGCAAAAATATAATTTTTAAATTTTAACATAGATAAAGGATTTTTATATGTGCCCTTTATTTTTAAATTGTAATGTATTATGAAAAAAAAATTTTTGACCATCAAAACGCAAAATAAAGCGCTATGGTCAATGTTAGAAAAAACTTAACAAAAAGTTTCCTTAAATTGGTTTTTGCTCGTTTTAAAATAAGAAATTCAATATATGTAGTACATATATTTATGCAATGATACTAAAAGATAGATCCAGTGTATTATAGAGTTCTCATTCTACTATACACAAGTCAGTAATATATATCTAAAATGAATTATATTTTCTTATTAGCTAGTATTTTTCACATAATTTTTGATTATTGAAACTAATAAAACACTATAAATTATTTTCATTTTGTTTTTTTGACCTTTACATAATTTTCAATATGCGCATTTTGTGTTAAAAATATAGAAGAGGCCATTTTTCTTAGAAATATCTCGATTTTATAGATTATGAGTAACACCATGACTTAATGATAGCAGTACTAATAGTATAATTCACCTACTGATTGGTCCGAAAGATTGAATTTAGGAGAAATTTAGAAAAAATTACCCCAAGATGTATAGATTGGATAAAAAAAATTTATTAATAGAGAAGTGTAAGAGTTTACGCATATTATTGTCTAATTTCTTTAAAGCTCGCGATCTGAATTTCTGGAAAGTGTCGTAATATATTACTCATACGTGCGTTTTATTAAGAAATTGTAAATATTTTCATTGTCAATTTTAACGTGTTCTTCATTTTAGTGGTCTTATTGCGCGCCATATAGATTCTTATATATATAATAGATGTATTTTTTTTTATCAAAATCATTTTCAGAGTTTTTAATTATACTGATACAAATTATATACAGTTTTTAAATAAAATCACCAAAACATGGTTTATTATGCAAAAAAGTATATGATTGAATGTTATAATATTCGAAATGCCTCTTTTTTTTACTATTTGGCAAAAAATGAATACAATTTTGAATTTCTAACGATAAAATAATGGAGAATTGAAACGTAATTACCTATTTATCATCACAAGTTTCATTAAAATAACCCTTACATAAAACACTCTTCATGTAATTTTCTATAATTATCATAAAATTATGCTACGAGGATGATAAAATAAAAAAACACTTTATATTTCTAAGACGTTGTTATTGTTTACAGTATGAATTTAGCGTTCTTATAATTATTTTTAACCAAAAAAATACTTAACATGTAATGCGTTAGCATAAAATCCTTATGCTATAATTTTTTTTTGATATGAGATTTATTGCTTTGGAGTGAAAGTTGATCAATGAATAAACTTAGTAAAAAACTTGTAGCAAAAAATTTCGAAGTTTATGAACAAAAATGTATCGATAATTCATTTTAAATGATTGTCATGGAAAATTATAATCCATACTGTTTTTTTAAATTAAAAAAACATTATACCATAATTTCTAAAGACATTGACAAATATTTAAAATGGATTATCGATAGATTTTTGTCGGAAAGTTAGATCTTGAAACAATAAAATACAAAATATTTTCCGCATAATATTAAAAACTCTCTTTTAAGAGCGCCATTTATATTTTTAATTCCAATAATAATCTTGCATCTATAATTTACTGAACTTTTTTTTTATTTCCATATTTTTTGCAATAATAATAAGTTTAGGTGCATATTAACTTTTCAGAGAAAGGTGTTAATTTACAACTTTTTAGAGTAAAAATATTGAATTTTTATGAATATGAAATTAAATTATTAGTTACACATGTTATTTGTAATATTTCTTGCTGCTAGTTGTAACCTATCCATATTATAAACGATTCTTTGAAGTCTCTTCCCTTCATTCAGATAAAGGTGAGTTTGCAGATATCCAGAGGTTTTAATATTCCCCTGGTCCCATTTATGGCTTTAAATAGCACAACAGGATTTTTAAAATTCTTTTTGTTACTATTTTTCACATTAATTTTCTCAAATGTTTTTATTACTACCATAAAAGTTAAATTCGTAAAATTTACATAGCGCATTTGGTTTATTTTTATTTTACAACACAGGAACTAAAAAAGAATAAAATTAATTATAAAAACAACTATAATACCATCAAAAATTTATAATTAGAACTTAATCTTTATATTCCTTTTAAACAGCAAAAAAAAATGAATATTGTTCAATTATTTCTAATATTATCAAGAACAGTTGTGGGAAAATGGCATATTAAAAACTTATTCGATGACAAAAATGACTAATCACTTCAAAATCGATATCGAAAATATGTAAAAATAATCATATGAATTAAAACCACAAAATACATTATGATATTGATTTTTCAGACTAAGCTCGATAATAATTTATTTTCTTATAAAATATTTTAAAATCTGTTATTTTACCATTAATTTGAAGAAAAATAATAAAAATTCACAATTATAAATTAATTTATATCGACAAGAAGAATTGTCTTAATATATTTAATTGAAATATAATTCACTATAATGAAGTTCATGCCGGGCATTTTTAAAAAAAGATAATTTGTAATGTAATTTCATATAAATTAAAAATGCATGTTTTTTTAATCCGATGTGAGAACAAGTATAGAAAATAAGATTAATGAAATTTTTTTGTTACTTATAGGTTTTTAAATTGTAGAAGGCTTATTTACAATGTTTCAATTTATTTCGCAAATAAAAAATATTCAAATATAAGATTGATTATAATTGCAAGTACAGAGCACTTATTTTTTTTTAAATTATAAAGATAATATTTGCTTGATGTAAATTTTTAACGATCTTATGTACATTATATTCAGTCATAAAATTTTATTTGTTTTATGTTTTATTATTTCAAAATATGTTTTATCGGTTAACTTTTTATAATACATGTGCAAAAAATTGACTTAAGTATTGGCGAAAAAATTTGGGTAATAAAAAGTTTTACCCTATTTTTTGTATTTTATTGCTTCTTTACGTTTTTGATCTTGTAAATTAAATTATAAATTCATGTATAAAGTGCTACGGATGGGTTTTTCTAGAGTTTTTTCTGGCGTTAAGTATAATTTGCCGAAGAAATAATTAAGAAAAGTACCATAATATTTTAGATGATTATTTTTCACTAGAAGATCTTTGACTACTGTAGCCATATCGGTATAATTTAAGTTTATTTCATTTTTAAGTCCTAAATAAATGACATAAAAATACATAATGTTTTTTTTTTATTTGAATTGGAAGAATTTCGATACAGACGGTTTATTTTTTGACCCCACGAATTTAAGCATTTAATATCAAAGAACCAGAACAACATTTCATCCTGATTAAATTTTTCTTGTGATTTTTTAGCAAAATAAATGCCCAAAAAGAGGTTTTGAATAAGACCAATATATTTTTTTATCGGTCTGTTTAGTATAATTCCATTTACTTTTATCTTATCATATAGCAATTCTATGCGATATTTGATCAGTTTCAATAATTTTTCTTGAAAATTTATCTGTATATCTTTGCTTTGATAATTACAATTGCATTCAGCTGTTTCTGGGCTATTAAATCGGGAATATAAAATTTTCGTGATATGGTTTTAAACCCCTTTATAACATGTAAAAATTACGATCTAAATATATTTGATAGAAAATTGAATATAAAGTCCCTACAAAAAACAAATTCCTTTACCTTCGTATGTATATGAGTAGAATATTCGTTTTTTTCTATGATTTAACTCGTTACGTTCACTAGATTTAGATTTGATTTTTCTACAATTGTACTTGAATTGAACTGTAATTCGAATTTCAAGCAGGATTTGAAATTCTTCAGGTTTTTGATCTTTTGCGCAAAAGGAATTCGTTCTTTTTGTGTTTTTTATGATATAGTTGTTTCCAAACCAGGATACATACACCATCATCGATTATACAATTTTAAAATTATCAAAATACCCTTTATCTTCTGACTTATTTTTTATGTTAACTAGATCTTTGTCATATATACATTTTTTTAAATAAAATTTATTTCTTTTAATGCGTATAATGAATATACATTACTGTTATTTCTATGTGGGATCTATTAAAATTTAAAATTTCAGTAACATCGTTGCATTTAATTAAGAAATAACCTTTTTATATATTTAGATCGACTATCTTTAACCAATTATTCGTATTTATTTGCCATAAAAAAACTTTTATGTGTAATTAATTATAGAACTTGTTGATTGCCTTTTTGATGAACTCTCATATACTTTACGCTAACTATTTCCTCGGATTCCTGATAGCTATTATCCCTATAATTAATTTTTTTTATCGCAATCTTACAGCATCAAGATGATTCAGATTATTATTTTCGAACCAAAATCGTTCGAGGCATGCTTCATACCCAATTCTCATATACTGGTAAATTTGGATCGTATTGCTATTTTTATTATACATAAATCTTTTAAACTATAGTAATCAGACCTCAAATACCATATAGTCTTTTGCATCATAAATACAAAGCTCTATTTTATTCGAATCAATACTACCGAAATAAACCTACTTAACAAATCTTACATTTACTAAAAATGGCCTTAAGATATAAATAGTCGAGTTTTTAATTATTTCTTCTGCTCTAGATTGTACATGCGTGTTCCCTGTTCTTTATCTATTTCTACTAAATTCACTTTAAACATAGGCAATAAGATGTATAAATCCCGTTTAACATCTTTGAATACTTTTAAAAAGGATGAATTTTCAAGGATTTTTTTCTATAAAATAACAGATCTATTTAGTCTTGGTTTGTTTAATTTTAAGCTTTGCTTCATTTATAGCAGTTTTCGATTCTATAGGATCATAAAATGATGTTCTTTCGGTATCCAAAACCAAGTATTTTATTTTAAGATTCGCCAGACTAGAATTTAAATCACTAGATTCATAATCAGTAGCATTTTTTTGTAGTATATGAGTATAGGCTCTAATTTTGTAGATAAAAAGAAAATCGAAGGATTATTTTAAAAATTTTGAATTCTGTTATTTAAAGACATGACATAAAACCAACCGAATAGCATTGAATTATCATCTCAAAATGGAATATTATTTGATTAGGGAAATGTTTCCATTTAAGTATAAATCTAGCTATAATGAAATTTTTATATCACTATTTTTTTCAAACCACTGTAGAAATATATATTTTTAGCATTAATTACAATAATTTTTCGTATTAAAAAAATCCAGAAACAAAAGCACAAATAAAATTTTAACTTGATGATCACTAAAAAATATAATGTTATAGGATATGAATATATTTTTTAAACGCATGCTTATATAAATTATGACTCACAAAAAAATATGAAAATATAAAAAATTTAATGTAACTACGCTTTAAAAATAAAATTCATAAAGCTCTACAAATCAGATAATATTATTAATATATATGTTTAATACAATAAAACTTTACAAGTTACTTAAATAAGTTTTTCACATAATTTACTAACCTCTTTTATTATTTCCTAGAAAGACATAAAATAATAAAGAAAATATTTTTTGTGCTTATTATTGGGATATATAATTGTTCATCAATCGTATGCTGTCATTCTACGCAATGAAAAACAGAATGATTTAAATTAATGGAATACTGAAAGATGTAATTGTAGCATTATTGGAGGTAAAAGCTAGTAAACTTAATATCTATTACAAGTTCTGGGATAAATTTCGCAAAATATTAAATAAAAAATCCAACTAACAATTTTTACTGACGAATAATATAAAGGCGAGTTATAACCTGATATTACTGAAACGATAAACCTATAAAATATATTACTATCAACGAATTCTTAACCAGGATTCTAGGTTCTCAAACTTCTTTCCAAATCAAAAATTTTAGAATGACCGATATATGTTTAAAACATGAATGTTCGTCAATATTTCTTTTTATGGCGATAAGAATCAAAATTAGTGGATAAATAAAGGTATATAACATTTTAATTTCATTTTTTCAATGAATCAGGCAAATTTTTTTTTTAATATTTATTATTGATAATATAAAATAAAATACAATTTAGAAAAAGAAAAAGAAAACCTAAAAGAATAGATAAGGGGATTTACTTTTATAGAAGAAATATTAACAGTTTTAATACATAAATTGCATTAAAAAACAAAATATAAAATAAAATATACCAATTTAATCATATATTCGATATTTCTTTTTATTGTTTGTTAGACTAATTTCGATTATCTATCTCTTCTTCTATTCCGAGTATTTTAGATTATTTATATTTATAGGGAGTTATATTTGGCGGCTTATATTGGTCAATTCATTATGCGTGATTGCTAACTACAATGACTTAGTTGTTGGTCAAATGTATATATAATTTAAGCGTATGGGAATATTTTCGTATATATCAAATAATTTATCAGTGATAAAAATTAATAATATTATAATCGTGCGCTATTTAAGCATTTCAATATAGCCATACATAAATAAATACCAGTTTTAACTACTATATTACAATGAATTATTTGAAAATCGGTTCGATGTAAAAAAAGACTATGACACAATAGACCACAACTATTTAATAAGTTATCTAAAAAACTTAATCTGCGTGACTGGATGTAAATTTAATGCTTAAACTCATTGAAAACCAGAACTTCCCAAACAGATTAAATGGTAAAGAAATCATCAAAAAGAAAATTGTAAAAGGAATGCTCCGGGGTGATAGTTTATCCCCAATATTATGTGTTTTATGTATGGATCCATTAAGCTAAAAATTAAACGCCAAATAGTCGGTTATTAATGTTCCAGTAAGTGAAAGTTTGTTTATAACAAGCCATTTTCCCTGTATTGACGATTTAAAAAACATTTCAAAAGAACATGAAAACTTAGAAATAATTTCGTAATAAGCTATTGAAATTTTTTAAATATCCGTATGGAAATCAACAAAAAAAGCCAGCAACCAATCACGTAAATTGTAAATATCTGGCTACTGTTATTGATGGAAAGGGCGAATATTATTACCTTGGGATTCTTGAAGACTCAAAATCAAAAATCAAAACTGAAACCTTAGATATAATAAAAAATGAAATTATCCATAGGGTAAAAGACTTATGTATAACAATATTAAACGCAAAGAACAATATAAAATCGATCAGTGAATATGCTATATCGCTTATAAATTATTATATCTGGGTAATAAAGCTTAAACTGAAATATTAGAAAAAACTAGATGATGATATAAGGGAAATTTGTGGAAAACAAAATACATCTACATCAGATAAAAATAATAATATACGTAAAAAGAGAAGGATTTGGTAGACAAAGTGCTAATATAGAACACAAATAGGAAATAATGTTATTTAAATTTGCAGAACACTGAAATTGATAGCCGACATTCTAACAGAAAAGCAGCCATCTTAAAACCTGAAAGAGAAGAGAAAACCCATTTAGAATTGATATAAAATCGCCGAAAGGTTAAATATATTATTACAGTGATTAATTTGAAATACTTACTTCTAAAAAAAAGAGAGCTTATTGTGCAAAATAAAGAAAAACAATTGCATCAAAATTCATCCGCATAAGCAAAAATCCAATGCTTGAGACAAAGGGTTTATAAAATAGTCTCAATAAGGACACATTTTTCCGGCAAAAGAGGCTTTATTCTGCTGCACACAAGATAGAAATATATTCATCGTGGATAGATCAAAAGATAACATACTGTCATGAATCTTAAAAAATAGTTGACGCTTGAAAAGTAGATGTATAAGAATTTTAAGACATGAATGCACAAGAAGACACAATCAAATAGTTAGATATCTGCATTTTATGGTATCAAGAAAATACAATATCAAAAAAACAAAGAAAATCTGTAGAAATTCCAAGAAAGAAATTATGGAAAATGAATTTGCTTAATGTAAAGTTAATTCGAGATTAGAAACAGATGTAATGCTAAAAATAATTGTCCGATTTATTTATTTATTTACGAAAAGAAAAATAATTTCATAACACTGATAGAAGTAGGTGTTACTAGCATCGATAACAATACTTATATGAAAAATGCAGAGCTGAGGAACGACAATATGCTTGTAAATGCTCTGTATTTGATCTATAAATGTAAACCTAAATATTTCATATGTAATAACATGGTATAAAGTGGTTACAAAACTATACAAAAAATATTTGAAAGAATTTAGGATATCCAACGAAGTCGAGGCATATATGCAAACCATAGGATTGAGAAAGGCTCTTGAACTGATAATTCTTGAAAGAAGAAAGGGCATCGATGGGCAAAAACAGAGGAAGATATAGTAAAAGCATTCATGAAGTTTTTTCCAAGGATTATATTACACAATCTGTTTGAGAAAATATAAAATTCAAATAAAAAATTAACCATTAAAAAATATAATATTATTAAGTATTATATTACTTACAATAAAAAATTTTTTTTCCGATTCAAAAATTAATATTTATAGCACGAAAGACCACGAAGTTGGGTGTGAAAAGAAGGTTAAAAAAACCAAAACCTAATATTAAAAAAATTATAAATTGATATTCTCAGACGATATTATGCGATCAAATTACTAAATACAGCTTTTTTTAAGCAACTGCTTCATATTATATAATCATAATCATTAAAAAATACATAAACAGAAACGAATTCATTAAATTAGTTCTAATTATGCTAATTTTAGTTATATTTTTTGTTTTTGTTCTCGAGCACAACTTGCTTGATACGCTGCTTGCACAGCGTATTTAGACTTTGTGCTATATTCTCCTCTCAAAAGCGTTTTTAAATTCACATATCTTTTCGAGACCTATTTAATCAAGGGTTTTACTCAATCCCGAGGTTTGTATATATGCCTCGATCTGATTCGTGACATCTAGTTCCTTAAAGTAACTTTTATGATATTGTGTCAACACGCCATCCCATGTTGTACCATATATAATGATATTACAAATTCATTAGATTTATATTTAATTTCAATTATGATTAAGATAGAAGAGATAGAAAAAACAAAGTGAAAATTCGATTTTGAAACCTCAAATAAAATAAAATGACAAGAAATTTCGTACCAAGACACGAAAATAAAGATAGAAATTTTTATAAAATCAAATCATATATTTTTAAAATTTATGAGAAGTTAAAAATCAAGAGATAATTGATTTATAAGAATAAACAAACTATCATTCACGTAAAGAATGAAAAATTATAAATATCTAAATATAGCTGCCTATACAAGAACTAACATAAAAAATTATAGATAATATCTGAAATTACCGAAATCCAAGCAAAATTTCAAATAACTTACGAAGAGATAATTACAGAGGGAGTGTGCCCAAAATAATAAAAATGTGTTGTTGAAAGAATAAAATTATTATAAATGATGAGAACACATCATTTTAGAACATAAATCGTAAATTAAGAAGCCAATACTTTTGAAGAAAAATCTAAAGAGCCGCAAAAAAATATAAGGAGGTGAACATTATTATAAGAATTAAATTAGACTAGCTTATGTTCAAATAATATAAAAATAATGATCAAAAGGGTCAATCAAAAAAAAACATGCGAGTTTCAACAAGCAAATAATTAATTGGAATGAAATTTAAGCTTCATAGCTATAGAAAACGAATAATATATATACGAAAAAAGTGCATGTAAATCAAATTGTATTTTTAGGTGATAAATTTGAAGCATTCCATTCCAAAAATTTCGTTGTTTTATATGTGAAAAAGAAGCAGAATTATGATTTTGTCATTCTAATGATTTTTTTCATTTAATGAATTTATGATAAATATCAAATTAACATAAAGGGTAATACCCGCATGGAATTTATAGATTCTTATTGAAAAAAAAGCTTAATTAAATATACTTTTTTGCGATATTATACCTTCTATATGCTTAAGATAATCTAGATACAGGATTTCATTATGAAACTAGATACCTAATTCTAAAACAATATAATATAAAAGGGGCTAATTAAGGTCTGTAAATTGTATGAATAATTCATAAAAACTGAATACTAAACAGATGAAAAAAATATAACAACTGAAAGCAGAAATCTTTATTAAAAAATCCAAATAGACACAGTAACGGTGAATGCAAGGAGCAAAGAAGAAGCCCACGATACTTCATTTTTTATTAAGAATACATCAATAGGTTTAGTAGCACAGAAATTAAGTATAAGATCATTTATATAAAAACAACTTCTATAGAGTTGCTGCAATTTAATAACTAAAGTTTAGAGAGAAATAACAACTCTGTTTATCTCAATAAGGCAAAAATAAAAAAATTCTAAATATATGCATAAAAATATTTTTTAACATGCACAGATGGAAAAGAATATGACAGTGAAATAGATTATAACCACTTATATCAGTTCATTAGATATATTCGGTAAAAAAAAATTAAAGTGAAAGAAGTTCATTCATATCCATTTACAAATTAAACCTTGTCATAGAACGAACTACTTTTAAATATTGATGACATGTTGATAGTATTTGAAGAATCGAGAAATAAAAAATGATGCCAGAATAAGCAATTTTATATAATATTTTAAACTATAAAACGAATCCATCAAAATCGGCAATAAACTATGTCTAATACAGAAGTATTAATTTTTATAGAAGGTAAAATGAATATTTTATCGTATAAATTATATAATCAAAGATAATCTATTGATAATTCAGAGACATTTAGCAAAATCTGCATCAAAATTAACAGAAAAAATCAATTTTAAATCGAGACTAAATTAACGGCTTGTATTTATATAGATATATGCCAGAATATGAATAACACATCCAAACTATTGGGATTAGGCCAAAACCAGAGACTTCTAATTTATAGATGATTGTGGGATACAAAATTCAAGTTGAATAATCTATAGATTTAGAGGCTGTCCTAAAAAAGAATCGCAATCAAAAGTGTAAGAAATAGAAAAGAAAAATATAATATAAATTTTTTTAGAATTTTTTTGAGATAAAAAGTTATTGGTCACTGATTCAGTGGTATTACAATAAGAAAAGCTGAATGTTAATATATGAAGAGAACAAAACACATCTTATACGATGGAAAAAAGCCTTGACTAATTATAGCATAGAAAAGCTGTGTATATAATATATTGAGTATAAATGAAAAATATATATATGTGTGCACTATAAAATATAAACAACCACATTATAAAACCCTTCGAAATACGAGCAAATTTAAGATTGATATAGATGAAATTCAATATTTGGATTTAAATCGAAAACACAAATTAAAAGAGGAAGTAAAATACGAACTCAAAGGTTTAAATAAAAAGAAAAAAAATCACTAGTTCGAAATTACAAAAACGCATGGTAATAATACCTACGAAAAAAATACAGAGATAATATTTTTTTTTGTCCTGATAAGAAATTCATCTCGAGGAATCAAATAAAATTATAAGACGCCCAGTTAAAGAAATTAATAAAAATATTGTAAGAAAATAAGCAAGAAACTATGCTGTAAGAAGAAATATGAGACTTATAAGCGAAAAATAATTTTTCTTCTGAGAAAAATGTAGACTTTATCACGCAAATAGGAATATAAAAAATCTTTGATCCAAAACTATAAAAAAAATAGAGTAATAAATATACCAAATAAGAAAATTTATGATGGTAAACACAAATGGTAACCTGCTTCATTTAATGGGATGATGTGGTTACAAAATACCATGTGTGATATATGAGAGTTGATAATTCCAATTTAAATAGAATCACACGCGCAAACTAAAGAAATAAAGACAACGACATAATTAATAGATCTTAGCGTAGGAAGATGCAGAACAGACGTGATAACGATTTAAAAGGTATTTTTATAGAAAAAATCGTTCTTTAAAAAATAATCCGGGATTTTACGGTTTATTAAAGGAATATTTAAAAGCAGAGAAAGTTGAAGATCACCAAAAAAAAGGTTTGAGAGTATATTTGAATATATTAATATTATTAAAAGAAATATAAAAGTAATCTTGTCAAAAGTATAGTTTTAAGAGCCGAAAACAATATTGCTTGCTGTATAGAGCCGTCTAGAGTTTTTATTGATTGAAATGTGGTAAAAATATGGAGTAGAAACGAACAAATAAATGTGTTTCATCCAATTAATACCCAATATAAAATCTGGTGCCTTTTTAAGAATTTTAAAACCATATGAGATGAATAAAGGTTAATTTAAATTATGGAAATATAAATCCAAAACCTTTAATTAATTTAGATATAAGTTAGATAGAATCGTAAAATGTATAATTTGTAGTTATATAGAAAATAAAAGATTGTTACAAAACCTCTTTTCTTTAATTCTTAGAGCTTAGAGACTAGAAACAAAATATTATTGAATTTTAATGCAAAATATTTTTTTTTGACTTAGAAATAAGCGTAGAGCGAGATGATGAACAGCAAAATATATGGTAAAAGCAAATTTTGTCTACGATCCAGATGAAAAAGCAAGAAATTACAATTTTTCGCATAATTTTAAATAAAAAGTATTATATCTTGGCCTTTAAATATAATTTTATAAATAGGCAAGCATAAAGGTAAAAAGGCATATAATGACTCAATATTAGACTTTAAATAACACAAAGACCAATTTGTAGCCTTCAGAGGTGCTAGTGAGTCGTTTTAAGACTTGAATTATGAAATTAAGAATACGCCACCTAAAATACAAAAAAAAATAAAATAATTTGAAAGTGTGGTTCGACTAGCATATAAGCATTAGTATACACAAAGCTAAAATAATTTTTCAAAATTAATGGTTAAATACAAATATAAGCTGTTTTAATTGTATTTCAAATTTATATGGCTTTAACTTTTTTCGTTTTCTCAATAAATTAGATTTAAAATACAAACTTGGATAAATATGTGTCAAAAACAAGAATAAAATACATTGCGCATTTTGTGAATCTAGATGCAAATTTACAGGTGTTAGTCCCCATAAATGAGATCGAAATTTCATTTTTACCAATATACAATATCATCATCCAGATACATATCATATAGATCAAAATATTGAAGATATATAAGAGCTTATCGAGCTTTAAATCTATAACTATTTCATTTTATGTTATAATTTTTAGGTTGCATATAAGCGTAAAAAAATAATTGTTTTCCGATTCCTATAGATTAAATAAGAGCCAAGAGATTTTTCGCATTTATACTCACATACTTTGCAAAAAAATCTTAATGGTATATTTTTATTATTTTATTTGGATTTTTTGTTGTTATTCGACGGTTTGCTTTTTTTTATTTAATATATCAACGCAAACAGCACCTTTTTAAAATTTAAGTAGAATATGTATCTGAGTATTTTTTTCCTACAAAAGAATTGAAAATACTAAATATGCATAAATAATTATATTTAAAATAATCTAAATGGCTATAAATATGTAAAAATATGCCTATAATATAAGAAAATTAGGTTTGAATCGTTATTATCAGGGTATACTCCCAAAAATAGATTATGATATTCAAGTTTTTCATAGAAAAAAGTGGTCTTTTTAGAAATATAAATAAATTTTAAAATTTATAATGCTCTGTATCTATTTGCTAGATTTACTCGAAATATTTATCTTCATTTTTTATTTTTATGCGTGAAATGATTCCTTATTATGACAAAAGTCATTTGAAATTTTAATAATGTAATAAATATAGATACAAACAAGAGGATCGTCTGCAACACTTGATTTAATACTTTTTAGAACATAAAACCATAAGTGGATACTTGCAAGTAGATCATAATATAAGCATAAGAAATATTTGTTATATGGGTAATTCTACTATTCAGTATATTGATGAATAAAAAGAACAAATTTAGAAAAAAAATATTTTGTGTAATTGAATGGATGTGGGTACTTTCATCCTTATACAGGTCATAAATAGTTGTGGGTTAAAATATTAGTTTAGATCGCCATCCTAACTAATAATTCAATTTTTTTACATAAATAGAAATGTATATATAGCGTTGCAAAAACATATAAGTCAAAGAAAAAAATGAATTTTTGCTATAATAAATACATCTTAAGCCAGAAATCCTATTAAAAAAAAATTATCAAAATTTAGACAACACTGAAGGATAAAAATACTTGTAGTTTAATTTTGCGCATTTTTTTCGATGAATAATAAAAACAGAACATTTTAGAAGAATAGAATCATGTGAATGTATTTTTCATAATTACTATCAACAAAACAATATACATGAATATAAAAAGACTTTATAAAATATTTAAAACGTAATATGGAGGTTTTAATAATATATTTTTAAAAATCTTTTTAATAGCTAATGGGGTCGCGCTAAGATAATTTTATAAAGAGTTGACATTCTTTTGTATGCTGGCTCAAAATGATAAATAATTTTAACAATTCTATGAAGTCATAATGTTATGAAGATAGCTTAAAAAAGCAAATGAATATTTTTATAATTTACAGATATTTCACAATCATTTTTGGCAAAGAAATTAAAAGAGGTTATTATATGTGTGGAAATAATCATTTAAAATCACATGAATGCTTTTATGTTATTAATGATGATAAAAATAATTTAATGCATATATAATTACACATTTGGATATAAAAATACATCTTCTTGAAAAAAAAATTGCACAAAAAACACAAAGACCATAAATCTAAAAAGATTCTAGCATTGTTTTGATAAAATATTTATATTATCAATATTTTTTCAAAAGCCTTAATTATTATTTAATCATATTAAAATTTATGTATGTATATCTTTTGCGAATATAGTTTGTCGTAATTGATAAGCATTTATGCCCTATAGAACTAACATTATGTGCAGGGTAACTAAATTTTTAGCCATCTAAATTTGTTTGAACAAAAATTTAAATATTAGTCTACAGAACATATTTGCTCAATACTTCTTTAATATTATCATCACTATCTTAACCTTTCATGGCATATTAAATCATGTCTTTTGCCCAACTGTATTGTTTGTTCATATGTTTGACTTCAATAGAATTCCTACCCCTTAACATACGACTTCGGTTAGGTCGACCAATTTTAATTTATGATTTTGCCGGTTAATTTGATTTTTAGCTATTTAATCTTGTTCAAGCAAAACTTCAAAATACGCATTTAGCAGATTTAACTGATACTTCTTTCAACCTCTTCATCTTTATAATCTTACTTAATGCTCCGTCTTATTTTCAACTTATTAGTTCCAATGTCTTCCATATTTCTATTGTTTGTGATGATGTTTCTGCTTCAGTTGGCATTCGTAACTAGATCGACCAATTATATATATTAAAGGCGATGATTGTAAATTATTTTATACATACCCACAGAACAACATAAAGCGCTATATTAACAAAAAGCTAACCGTTTCAATTTGACCATGTGATTCGGGAAACATCTTCATATGGCCAAGTATGGTCTTAATTGTTTTCATAAATTGTATGGTTTAATTTAGTAGAATACATTCATGAAGTTTTTCAAATTCATTATATCCAATTTATTTGATAAGATATAAATTTTAAAAATATAAGAATCATAAGTGTCAATAAATTTTTAAACATACAGGAGAGCTTTATTAGTTATTGAAAACCAACAATATTTTCTCGCAAACCTTTTCAGGTGAAAAGCCGAAGAATTCATATACTTCATCGCCCTTTCCGCTTAAGCCGAATTCATCAATACCAATACACAATTGCGCATATTTTCTCCAACCGTTGGTAGATTGCGCCTCTATTGATACAATAAACCCCTTTAAAATTGATTTTTTGTATTCTTCACTTTGAACATTAAACAACTCAAATGAAATCAAAGAAACAACGTTTATTTTCATTTTAAGTTTTTTAGAAGAATTTATGGCGAGAGAAACTTCCGATCCTGTTGCAAGTATTGTAATTTCGACATCTGTATTATTTTCAGAATCATTATAATTCCTATGCACAATGTAAGCGCCTTTAATGCACTGATCGAAATCAGTTTCTCCTATCTGTTCAATATTTTGTCGGCTTAGAGAAATAACAGTAGGGCCAGTTTTCTTATAACCATTTTTAATTACGGTAGAAGCATTTAAGCCCTTAGAATCATTTTTTACATCTTCTTTTACACAAACCAGAGAATTGCCATCATGTATACCATCACTAGTTTCATGATCGTCTTCTCTTCCTCTGGAAATACCATACCAAAGACAGAATCTCGTTTCAACAGAATCGCAAGGCCTCAAGACGACAACATTTGGCGTGGATCTCATCATTATAAGAGTTTCAATCGGTTGATGACTTGGACCATCATCGCCCAAACAAATAGAATCATGTGTCAATATGTATACACTATTATGACCAGAAAGAGCCGCAAGTCTCAGTGAATGCCATCCATATGTTGAAAAATTTAAAAACGTAGAAGTTATTGGAAAATAAAAACCATGTGCAGAGATTCCATTGGATGCTGCAAACATCCCGTGTTCACGTGTCCCGTATCTTATATACGTGTTATTATAGTTTGTATTGTGGTTGCCCCTAATACAGGCATCATTTTCGTCTTTTAATTCAATTATATCTTTTATATGCACACTTTTTGTTAAACAAGATGGTGAAAGATCGGCTGATCCAATAAGGAGAAAAGATGCGTAAGATGTTATTTCATTAAGAGATTCAAACATACAAACACGTGTTGCCTTTTTACATACATCCCTTTTCATTGATTTTAAAATATTGTAAGTATGTTTGGAATCAGGATCATAGTAAAATTTATTTTCTTGGTTTAAAAGACTTTTTATCAAATGTAAATCATTCTTGATCCGGTATTCGTCATTTAATTTGAATTCAGTGGTTATTTCATTATATTTTGAAAGGATATTTTCAATCTTTTGATTCCATTGAAGTCGATTTTCTCGCATGTATGTATTTCTTTTATTAAAATGTTTGTAGATCTCTTCTTTTATAAAAAGATTCTGATCTTCTAATCCGTATTTATTTTTTAAATCTTTTATAACTTCTTCTCCAAGCGGAGCGCCATGAGATTTGGCGTCCCCTTCTAGTTTAGTGCCAGCAGCAATTTTTGTATTTAGAATAAGAATAAATGGGGCACCTTTTGTAAAACGATATGTATCCTTTGACGTCACATCTTTAGAATCAAATTTTTTATCTTTATCATTAGATTTTTTATAATTATCATTCGATTTTTTATCTTTACATTTGGAATTTTCAGCCATCTCATTCGATTTTTGGTTTTTATATATATTATCAGAAATTTTATTATCTTTAAAGTCGGATTTTCCTCGAATAGATATCAATTTAGCTTTCAAAATTGTTTCAATCGTTTTATAATCATTTCCATCAACTTCATAAGTGTCAAATCCGTGGCTTTCAAATCTTTTCTTTGCAGAATCGCACATTGAAAGTTTTGTACTTCCATCAATAGTAATCCCATTAGAATCATAAATAAATATAATATTATCGAGCTTATATTGTGCGGCTAAACTAAAAGCTTCATGTGAAATTCCTTCTTGATAACATCCATCACCAAAAATACAAAAAACTGCTGGATTGAATATGTCATTTTCAACATCACCAAATTCTTTATTTTTACCTTGATTTGTAGATACTTCTACACATTTACTTCTTGTTCTTTTTAAAATGTCCCGTATATTATTCTCTACCTTCTTTATACTGATTCCAAATCCAACTGCTGATCCCAATCCTTGACCAAGTGGCCCAGTAGCTATTTCAACACCATCTGTCGATATTTCTGGATGCCCAGGTGTTTTTGAATGTATAGATCGAAAATTTAGCAGATCATCAAATTCAAGACGTCCAGTTAGGTGCAAAAAAGTATAAAGAACGGCACATGCATGTCCATTAGAGAGTATTAAAATGTCTCGAGATCCGAATCGCGAATCGTCTGGATCATACTGTAATATTGAACTATATAATGTGTGAAAAAGAGGCACTAAAGAAATTGCAGAGCCTGGATGTCCCGTTTTGGCTTTTTCAATTAAAGATGCTATGAAGATTTGGATTCTGTGATGCTGCTCAATATCGTCCATTGGATTTTATGGGTGGATTGGAAAATTGCAACCTGACGACATAAAAATGTAAATAAATGGCTTATTAAGTAACAATAAATATTTCTTTGAAATTTTATATAACTTTTATTAAAATTTTCTTATACAATAATTAAAATATGTTCAATCGATATGAATATATAATTATTATTTTAAAGCCAGAAAAATACAATATAAACTTTGTGAAATGTGAATTTTCAAATAATTTTATTACGATTCTTTGTAATTCCTATTTAGATTCATTTTGTCTACACCATATTGCCCTCTATTTCACCATGGATACCGATTGACACCTCGATGACATGATTAAGCACCTATCAGCGCTCTATTAAAAATTTATAAGAAATACTATGTAATCAAGATGATATTAGATGAGTATGTTTGTGAAAATTAGGAAAAATTGCATTATTGCTACTAAAATAATATAACAAGGTTATTTTCGTTATTCATAAAACAAGACCATAGAAATGTATTAAAAACATAATCTAAAGACTATGATTATATTTTAAATCAAACTACATATATTCAAGAATTTTTTTAAACAAAATATATTTATTCAATATTAGAAACTAAACCACATAAATTTAACGATTATTTAAACGACATCCGAGACACAGGAGAAAAAGCAGCAAGAGAGTCTATTTAATAAAATAAAAGCAAAACTATTACATCTAAAACCTTTCGAGGCGAATAATCATGATATGGAGGTTGATATGTTATATCATCAAGATGGTCAAAAGAGAGTAACATTATATCATATGAAGAAGGAAAATTTTGTTTTATTCGAGACAGAAATGGTTTTTTTCGTGGAAAGGATAAAATGCCCACATTGTAACGAAGCCATGAAAACGATCGACCCCCTTGCAACGAGGAGCAAGAAAATTTTAGGGCATGATTACACGCGAAGGAACAATGAAATCGTAAGATGTCTTCATTTCTTCCTATCAAGACGATAAAATTTTTAAAACACTATAAGATCAGAACTCACTCAGTACAAGAGATCAGAAATAACGAAAATGCGAAAATATAATTTGATACCAGAAGAAAAACAGCTATAGTAATCAAACAAAATATACCTTTTATTTTTATATACGATAAAAAAGAAAAAAATAATACGTTTATTGAAATATGCACAACTAGCCCTGATAACTTAACTGAAGTTGAGAATGAAAAACATAAGATGTATCTCATCTTGGAGAATGAACTTGGTTTAATATACAAATTTAAAACAAGAATAATACCATATGTAATAACTTCGGATGGAGTGGTTACAAAATTACATAAAAAATATTTTAAGGTGTTAAAATTCCCGATGAAATAGAAGCTTACATGCAAGCTCTCAGAATTCGCAGGACACTTGAACTTATCTCATTTATGAGAAGAAGAGCAGTTGATGAAGATAGATCAGAGGAAGGTATCAAAAGATGCATCAAAAAGTTGTGCAATATTCCCAATTAGCTGACAATGTCTAAATAGATAAATTTGATAAAAAGAAACTTAACCCATAAGTAAAAAAAACAATTTTCATCTTACTGATCAGCTTTACCGATAGGCTGATAACCGATAAATTTTAAATCCCCAGAATTAAAAAAAGTACATTCGGTTTTTTTTTATTAAAAACGACCCAATATTGAAATAAAAAGGATTGTCTAGTCATCTTTTCACCATTATATACCTTAGTCATGTAATTTATTTTCATGTACTTCATTTTAAATTTGTCCTTATTTTTTATTCAAATTAATTTTTTGCACGTTAAAACTTTACAAATCCACTAATTCTTCTTTTCGAATTTATTTGTCCTTATTTTCTTCATGACATTTTGTAACTTCAAGATATCCGGTTTTCGGTTTCTGTATATTTTGAGCTGTCCTATAAATGTGAAGATATTATGCTTTTTCTTTAGAGCACATGCTTCTTAAGATGTAATTATATAGTGTTTTTTTTCATTCTTCTTCTTTCACCAAAATGCATTTTTTAGATCTATTTCCCTTTTCTCGTGTACTCTTCTTATTGCAAATGTATGGCTGTAATGATAATTTCTTTGCTTTTTTACAAGGTGATTGACACTGGTACTTTTCTTTACAATATTGTTTAAGTCTTCTTGGATTTTCCGTACTTACTTTGCTGTAAATCACTTTATTTGTTCCGTTAATCCTCTCATCGCTTGATTTATAACAACAACATAAATTTTATGGTAAATTATTTGCATTTTTAAAAAAATTTCTCTCCCTTCTTTTTCTACTATGGCATTTTGATCATTGATTTCTATTTATTCTTTCTTTATATTTTCGTATTCCAATTTGGAAAAATCTCTACCTACCACTATTGACCTAAAAATTTCATTTCTTAGGTCTATTATCGTTTTAAAAACAAGTTATTATGAACTTTTTGTGGTAGTAAGTCATTTTTACTGTACAAAAAGGCGTGGTAGTCACGCAAGTGTATAAGGATTCGTTCATTATACTTTTAAATTGTTACATTTTTTTCAATTGTTTCCAGTATGTGCATTTGCATTCTTAAAATAGAATATTTATTTAGTTAATTGTTTTTTTCGTTTTTTCTCAAGAAAAAATTATATATTTTTACCACTGTTGTTCCGTAGTCTTGATTTTTTGTAGTACATTTTAAAAATCATAAAAAATTTATATTTTAAACAGTATTTCATTGCATAAAATGCAGTGGTGACACAAAATAATAGAATTTATCGAAAGAACTAGAAGTAACAAACTAAACCGTGGAATATTTTGTGTGGACTATATGATCGAGGAAACCCCTTGAACTAGTAGGCCTTAACTTTTAGAGAGGTATTAAGGAAGATGCAAGAAAAGAGAATATAGCCAAGAGTATATCTACTATGTGCCACGGGAAATCAATATTGTTATGTCTGAAGAGAAAATCTAAAATTACATTCCAAAATAATAAATAAATAAAAAGATTAAATATGTAATTATATTAGAAATCTAATTTTAGGTACATTAATATATTTTATTCTAAGTAATTAGCATTAATCTTTCATGATTTTTCCAAAGTGTAGATATTGTTTGAGCATTATTGGTAAATAAAATCATCGATATTAAGACCGTATAATTAATTCGATTAGAAATAAAATTCCGATATATCATAGAAATCTCGCCGGAGATTTAAGCATACGAGCCATGTATTTTTAACTTATTATCTTTAACAATTATGTGTTATAAACCTTATATTCATCCCTTTTAACAGCTAAACTGTTCAAATACCATCAAAAGGATAAAATTTAGCATAAATCAAAATTGTTATGCATCATATAGTTCTAATTAGCATATTTAATTAAAGTGGTGCTTATAACCATATAACGTATATGTTTTTGCAAAGACTCTGTACATTAAGAGCTAGAAAATAAACCAACTACATATCCATCATAAACTATATTACAAATATTGTAATTGTAGTTATTTGAAACACTTTCTATAAAATTGACTTTTTTTACTTTCATCCGATTCTTCGATAATACAAATAAATGATAGAAAGTGTGGAGATTCAAAATAAGCCAGTGAATATTTTGGAATCTAAAATGTTTATTTTTTAAATCTTTGCCTTTTTAGCAAAATTTTTATTTTATTTTTATGTGTTGAAAATTAAAGGTATGTTATATAAAAATTATATTTTTGCATCCTAGATTTTATGGTACATTTTACAGATTAACCTGATCATAAATTTTTCAAACCGCAAATAAAAATTACAAGCGTTGTTTTTGTGCCTAGTTTACTCTAAAATAGTTCTTTTGAACCTTTTTATGTGTAATTCGGGTATTTTTATACCTATTTACTAATGAAGATGCAAATTTTCGGCTTCTAAATTCATCATTTCATTAGATTGTATCTGCTCAGAATTTTTATAAGTTAGGTAATTGCTTTCTTTCGAAGTAATGATTATCGGATTTTTAAAAATAACATCTTTGGATGATTTTTTTCGATTAAATTTTTATTTTCAATCTGCTTCGATTATTTCTTTGATTAAAAATTTTTATATGATGAAACAAAGCATGAAAAAATGAATTAGTATGAAAAAAAGTTAACTTTTATACACCGTATTGGTAATGTTTTTTTTAAGTGTTTAGGCCCCGAAAAGAGAAATTTTTTAAATTTGCAGTGAATTTTTACTACGAAACCACCATAGAAATTCAAAAATCGAGAATAAGATGATTCTGTTATTATATTTCAAAAGGTTTTCTAGTGACTTCGCTGCAATTCGTATCATAAAAACCTTTAATACAAAAATTTGAAAAAATCCTTGCGTTTTTCTTGATTTTTTTCGCTGAACAGTGTTTTTTATTCTTCCAATAGTTTGTAAATATAATCGATGCTATTTGTATATTTTCATTCGGTAATGTTTATTATTTCTCTATTTTTTTTAAGAGAAGTTATGATGGACTGTAATACCATGATAACATTCATTTTTATCTCCAATTTTTCTTCCGCCTTTTTATTAAAAATATATTCTACGAATTATTCATTTTTTTATTCGATATTTTTAGGCCTATTCTTTTTCGTCCATTTTGTTAGAAGCAATAAGATAACCCAAACGATTATCCTCAAAGAAAAAATTTGACCGTATTTTTTCATCATTATTTGTTTGTGCTAGTGTATTTACATTCAAATAAGATGAGTCGATTCGTTCATTCATCTATTCAGATTCTTTAAAATCTTTTTATATTTAGATCCATCTAGATCATTCTTTATGGGAACTGTATTCTTTTTTCACGTATAAATCTTCACATATTGCGGGTTTCCTTCTTTAATTGAATCAATAGAATTTTGATGTGGTTTATTTTGGTTCCAGAATCTTTTCCATTTGATAAATCAATATATTCGCCGGCTGGTGATATTACTTCCTTCATTTCATCAACAGTGTTTTCTATATTTATAGCTTTATTATCGTTAAGCCAATATTTTAATCTATGATTGGTATAAATTCTTTAAATATATCTATAATTTTTCAAATGACTTATTTCCCTCGTCAATCAAATTTTCTATTGGAAAATATATATCTTCATTTGGTATTGGTAAAATGAGCTTGAGTTTTTTCTTTTTACATAATTTGGTATTATCCTTTTTGATTCGCTTTATTTTTGCACATTGAATTTATTATAGCCAAATCAACTGGTTTCTAATTTTAATTCATTCTATATCTTTGTTAATCATTAAGAAAAGTTTATATTCGTTTTTTGTTAAGGGTATGTAATTGCAATTCATATTATTTCTTTTAGTAAATTTAAAAACCGATAAGTTTACGTTTATCGATAAAAAAAATTCTAATCGAATTTAATTTATGTTTTATTTCTATTACTTTTTACGAAGTTTGCTTTTACGAATAGGAACTATTGCTTAACTGCTGCTTCTCTCTGTGGGACTCCCCCAGCACTTCTTGTCACCTGCTATCACCGTGGATTGGACCCTTTCTCATAGGCGGCAGTCATTATGTGGAGGGAATGTGATTCTGTCTACTGTTCATCGCTAAAGTATATAAGCTACAACCACACCCTACACTTACCTATATCCTTTCTTGAACATATGGGATCTTTTTCCATACTGGAGGCCCAGTTCAACGGATTACACAGCAAACACCTATTTATCATAGCTTACCAATGCTTTATGGTTTATCTTCATTGTTCACTGGCCGCCTCCTTGGGTGTTTTTCTATAGAGTAAATTTGTTTGGAAATTAGTGGGGTGGGTGAAAGTGGAACCCACGACCCTTCACTGGGGTCCGACTTGTAAACAACTCAACTATACCACCCCATCGATAAAAAAATATGATTATTATTTAAATTATAAAACAGAAATTTGAATTTAGAATGATCGCAATACTTTATTACCATCAAGAAAAATAATAAATTTATAAAAATGTGATATGATTTAATTTCAATAGGGAGATGAATTCATAGTGGCCAAATAGTAAGAAAACATGGTGATTTTATTGTTGATATTGAAACGAATTCATAAGATAACAATTTTTAAATTCAAATATTATATCTTAGATAGACAATATAATGAGGAGAAATTGATACGAAGTGATCACAAAAATAATTTCTTTATCTTGTTATTTTGTATTTGAACGCTTAACTCCTTATTGTATAAATTCCTAAAACAAGAAAGTGTAAATTATTTTTAGAAAATAACAAAATGAAACCTAAAATTTTTATTTATATGTTGAATTAATTTCAAGATATACATATATAGGAAACATTCGATTGTTCTATGTAGAAGATTTGTGTAAATATATTTTAAGCCATAATATTTACAATCTTTATTTAGGTATTTTTTCTTTTTAAGGACTTATTAATTCGTGTGTTTGCAATAATCCACACATTAGTGCGTATGCATCCCCTGCGATATGCTTCTTTAATACAAATTTTAGTGTTTGTAACCAAAATCCCATGGTATGACGTGTGGTCGAATTAAAATGATCATATCGTTAAACTTATTTATGGGATAATTTGACTTAAAGTTATTTAAATTTGTTCAACTAAAACTTTAGATTGATCTATCGAACAGAGTTGGAATATATTGTTAGATTTATTTTTCTTTATAATATTCCTCAACGTTATTCATCAAAAAAAAACCATCAATACAGGTGTTTTCCTATAACCGAATGCTTGTGATCATGATTTTGCTTCTGTTGGCACTCCTAAACTACTTAAAATATGACTTGCAGTGCAATATAGATAGATTTTTTATTGAAGTAAAAATAAATAAAGTTTAATTTACCCCAATAGAAACAATTGAACAGATGCTATCTAATAGCTAAAAGACAGAAAAACAATTAATTAGAATATAAAATAATAGTATACACTTAAAATATTGAATTTATACCACGATTTATAAAAAAATAATGCTATAAATCTAATATTCATGAGAGCTTTAATCAAAGGCAAGATATAAAAACCACCTTTTCTTGTGATAAATTTATAAACAGCATATAAATTTTTTAGGTGTTGATTTAAATATTAACATTACAGTTTCCCGCAATCAATAAGTTGGCTTTTGGCAAATAAACGAGAAACTATTAACTGTATGCTAATGGTTTCATATTAAGATAGAAAAAGCTTGAGTATATAATAAAATCTGTATAAATAGAGCTTAAAAAAATTCCGATATCATAAAAACTTTCTTTATTTTAGCAATGATTGCATGTAATTTTTTTTTGTGTTTTGTAAAATACCAGTTTGTTAAAAGATAAACCAAAAAGCTCAGCGAAGAGTAACATTATAATGTTACCAAAGCCTATATGATTTAATATACGTGTATAAAGATCAATATTTTACACTAAAATAATTTTACTATTGTTATATCGGTGATAGTTATTATACCCTTCAGGAAAGACTGTTTTTTTTAATTGGCCATGCTTAATAGATCCCATAGTATAAAATATGCCCATAATACCAATAAAGGATTTGATTTCTTACCCCTGAGTTCGAAAAAAATTCAACTTAGTTCGGTCCTCACCTTTAATAATCTGTGGAATGTATCTAAATAGCCTTTTTGCCGTGTATTATACTAAATATTTTTCGTTTAGCTATAGGCTAAGCTGGCTTTAATGCTTGCATGATTATTTTCCGATTCCCTTACTTAAAAAGTATTCGAAACATCAATCATTTAAATTGAATATGGAAGGCTAAATATCACACACTAAACATCGCCATAATTTTATTTTACAATAAATGTATAAAAATAGCGCCAAAAACTTCAATAGAGCCGTTTGAAATATAAATATAAAGGTACTATGACAAAACTACACACCAAAGAATTATAATATAACCATGAAACTGTTGCAAGGGCAGAAAACTGAATACAAAAGAGGCATCTAATATTTATATACGCATAAAAATATGCAATACCCCGAACATAAAACAATATGAATAATTTAAGAAGAAATCACAACCACTTAAAGATGGAACTAAAGTGTTGTCTAATAAAACAGAAATAAAGAGAGTGATTTCAAATTTTACTGTTTGCTTTTTCATTTATTGAAATTAAAAAATTATTAAAATATATACCAAAAATAACAGACGCAGCATATTCTTCTTTAAAAGACATAAGTTTAAAGGATTCTTTGATAATATATGTCATTTATGTATCCAATAGATTATATTTCGATTTTTTGTCAACCAGATATATTTTTTTTATTGATAATCGTAAATATCCGTATATATCCTACCATGTTTTTAGTGTATTCTTGAATTTTATGAAATATATTATTATTTACATATATGAAAAATTTTACACCCCGAACCTCTTAGTGTTCGAACTGTAAATTTTCAATACATTTTATAACGGATTCAGGTAAGTGCTTTTGCGTTAAAATATTTTTCCTTGATGACAAAAATAGTTTGCTGTTATAGCCAGTAATTCAGGATAAATAAAAGTACCATAACACACACATTATACACAAAAAACCCGATTGAGAACGGATATTCATCATAACACTAAACTATGTGATTTCGCAAAGGTAAGTTATCTCAGACCTTTATTCTCTACTCACGTATAATTGTTCAATCGGCGTTATACAATTTGTTGAAGATTCATGTTTGCTGGGCGATCGTTTAGCCTGGAGATTCGTTTTTTTGGTATCATGTTTTCTACATAGTATTTTTGCCCTTGGAATCTATTTTTTTAAGAAGAAATGGCATTACACGTCCACATTTCCGATTGAAATCGATTTCTTTATGTGATATAGAGTAAACATATTAGTTCACCAGTTCCTTAAATTTTATTAAAAGATTCTAAATTATAATCTGTTGTTTTTTTATTGAGGCACAATATCTGCTTGTATTATAATTTTTTTATAATCGCTTAATCATGGAACGTACCAATTTTATATACATATGGCGTGAATGAAGCATTATTTTTAAAAAAATTTGTTTATGGCGTGAGTCAGAAGTGATTTTTTGCAATATAAAATAAATAGTAGCACTGTTAAACTAATAAATGGGTTTGAATCAGGTCAATTGTTAACATTATTTTGGAATGTAAAATTTAATTCTTTCTTGCATCCAATCATTCTCAATTTTAGCTCTATAGCATATATAGGTGAAAAAGATATATATGTATAAATTTAAAAAGATATAAATTATTAAAAAATTCTGAATCGTTCTTTTTATAAGCTAAACGATCATTAAAATAATAGTTTACCTTTTTATTAACCAATATTCTTTAAAATACCATTAAATTGTTTCATAAAACCTTTTTTACCTCTATTAATTTCCCAAATCTCATTAATCGATCACAACTGCTTTCAATTCGAAATTTTATTTACTTTTTTAAACAATATAAACGTCATTTTTATTGAACTGCTTAAATTATTTATACGTTCAACCATGCATCTTTTGTAATTTTGCCGAAACATTTTTTTTTGATTATAATTTTTGTATTATTATAAATATTTTACGAGTGCATTTTATTTTTGGTCTATAATATTTAGATTTAGCTTTTTTTCGCATAAAACTTTCAATTTAATTATCTGAACACTCGCTTCTTAAAATGCAATAGAATGCTATGTTGGCTGTTTATTCCATAATTTTTTTTTATTGGTGATAATACTTTTTGTCATGATCATCGAGAGTATATGGGATCTTCTGTATTATTTTTACCTTTTTAATCTATTAATAGGTGATTAGTATTTTTACTTATCTTAAAAAAACAGCTAGAATCATTAATAATTCCCATGTTAATTTACTTAAATGCCCTTTATCTGATCTTTTAAGCAACCTTATTTCTTGTTAATATATTTTACGTACATTTTCGATTTACTAATTTCTATTTTTAAAAAAAATTTTATGGTTCAAAATATTTTCATATTTCATTTATTTTATCTGAAATGATGTAAATAAATTTTATAACAGGTTTTTTAACATTTTTATTCATCTGAATTTTATTAATTTATTTTTTTTGCTCCAAAGACAAGTTTTTTGAATCGTTCTTTTTAAGAAGTGATTAGTTATGCAATCAAGGCCCAATGTATATGAAGAATAATTTATTAATATCTCGTAGCATAGTTCTTAAACTGAAATTTACTTTTTATTTGATCATTATGAGAGTGGGTGGAGTTATAGTACTTTTTCATTAAAAATTCTTCGATTGTAAGCCTTTTATAAATTTATTTTCAGGATCCATTAGGACGTTTTGCATTTTATTACTTTTCTCGCTCTTCTATTATACAGATTTTTATTTTATCAATAAAATTCTTTTGATTTCCTAAAATATATAAATGCACGTGATAAGTTTGGGAACAAAAAAGTAAACATATTATTATTATCTTTCTATATATTAGGCTAGCCTTTGATATTCATATATTTTCTTTACAAAGTTTAGGGGCACTAATAAATTAAAATATTTTAAATATGTGATTAATATTGGTTTTAAGTTCAAAATAACCTTTTTACCATGAAATAAAAATAAATAAACTATATTTGTTTTGAATGGTTGATTTTGTATCTCTTATTCAGGCATTAAATTTTTTCATGCTTGCAATATTTACGCAAGGGTTTTACAAAAACAATTTTTTTCAATACATGCGCTCAAAAGTTATTTATTATTTTAAGAAAAAAACCCCTTTAAAAGATTTTAGTGCATATGGATGTATTTTCATATAATTTTTTATTTATGACCCCCTAAACAATTTATATGATGGAATGGTTTTCCAAATCTAATTTAGTCGTTTCTATAGAATTACTTTTTATAGAATTCTTTATTTTTAGGTTTATATTTTCAAAAAAATAACGATAGAAGGCATTTAGATAATCATAATACTCACAAGCCAATAAAGGTTTTATGTCGACGCTATTAGTAGCGGCATAATTTAAGCTGATCTTCTTTTTACATCCTTGACTAATGATTGTAAAAAAAGTGTAGATTTCTGGTGATTTATATTTGAAATAGTTTTCTACTTTCAAATTTAATTCTGGCCCAACAGATTGAAGCAGTAAATATTCAAATACTATTACAGTATGGTATCTATAGTAGATTCTTGTTGGATGTTTACTATCATATAAAATACTTAATAAAAGATTTCGAATAAGATTAATGAAAATCAATACATCCTTTGCTCTCATTTTAGAGCTGATTTGCCTCACTACATCCTCCAAACAAAAAATTTCTATTAGTTTTTGAATTACCTTGAATTTGTGTTCTTGTAGTTTTATGTGTATATTTGTGTTTTGTAATAAGGGCTTGCTTTTTCCGGTTCTAAAATTTTTTGAGTACATCTTATTGTCGTCTAAATGGGTTATAAGGGCATTAAATTCCTCAAAGACATTATTCAATTTGGATTTAAAGATATGGGATATATTAACATCATTAAATTTTTCACAAAAGAAGCGCACTTCATTCTTAGTATCTATATGACTTCCACATTTAGTTTCTTTTTCATAATAATTCGTTACATTCACTAAATACATCTGGATTTGATGTACAATCGTATTTAAATTGAATTTAAAATCACATCTTAAGATATATTCAAAAGTTCTCATTTGAATTTCGTCATATTCTATGATTTGAATTTCGCCATATTCTATGATTTTTTGCGGAGTGTGTAATTTTTGATTTTCATGTGTTTTAGAATGTGGGATTTTTCTAAACCAGGATACATAGTTTTCTATGGAAGTTACTAATTTTGAAAATTTTTCTTCATCAAATTGCATTATTTCTTTTGAAATTTCTTTGTTTAATAGATTAAAATCATCTATATTTTTTTTAAAGTAAAATTTTATTTCTTCAATAACATATAGTGGACTTATATTACGGTTATTTAAAATTTTGTCGGGATTTCTAGATTCTAATTTTTTTGTAGCTTCGTTGCGTTTAAATGTCAAACCCTTTTTGTCATTTTGAGATCGGCTTTCTTCAAATAAATCATTGGATTTTATATTCATCAAAAAGTATTCCACAAAATCAATTATGACAACCTGTTGATCGCCTTTTTGATAAACTTTCACATATTTTACGTCATCTATTTCCTCGAATTCCTGCTGGCTATTATATATAAGAATAACTTTGTTATGATCAACATCTTGTTTTACCCTGATATATTTCTTATTATGCTTTTCAAACCAAAATATTTTGGGGCATACTTTATTCACAATTCTTATATATTGATTCATTTGGATCACATTGCTATTTTCTTTATCCATACGGCCTTTAAAGCTATATTTATCATTCACTAAATATTTGATATAAACTTTTGCATCAAAAATAAAAAGCTCCATCTTATTCGGATCAACACTACCGCAATGTACATATTTGACAATTTTTAAATGTTCTAAAAATGGCTGTAGGATGTAAATAGTTGAATTTTTAGCTATTTTTTCTGCTCTAGATTGAACATGCCTATTCCCTAGTTCTTTATTCATTTTTTCTGAATTCTCTTCAAATAGAGGCAATAAAATATATAATACCCCAGTAACATGTTTGAATACTTTTAAGAATGACGGATTTTTAAAATTTTAGATTTAGAAACCGAAGGTGTTCCGTTGTTGTTTTTTGTTTTTACGCTATATAGGTTATTACTGGATATATCTGTTTTTGCTGCTGAAAGATCAACAAAAAATTGTTCTTCCCGATTATATGAGCTCATTAATTTATTTTTAAGACTCGGTACATAATTATTTTCATCACTGGATTCATAATCAGAGGCTCTTGTTTTATCATCAACATCAGATGCTCTTATTTTTAAAAATAGGAAGAAAATTTGAATGATCATTTTCGAATTCTTATTATTTAAAGGATTTAAAAAACCACCCAAATATTGAATTCTTATCTTAATATATTTATATTACTTTATTTGTATATTCATTTCCATTTTTATAAAAATATAGATTTCATAATATTCTAAATTCAAAATATCTTTTATACACAATGGAATACAGGATTATATGATTTCTTTATATCTAAACTAACAAAAAACTGAAATTTATCACTAAAATTCAACAATGAAGAAATACCGAGAAGAAAATTGAAAAAGGGATTATACAAGAGGATATTTTATCTCCACTACAGTTTGTTCTTTGTATGGATCCGCTATGCCGCCGATTAAATGAAAAGTTCCCATCAATATCCATTAATTTTAATAAGAAGGCTTCTACAACTAATCATTTCCTTTTTATTGACAATTTAAAGATTTTGGGGAAAGAAGAAAGTAACCTAAAACTAATGTCCAATGAAGCAACACAATTCTTCAGATGTATCGGAATGGAAATAAACGTGGCCAAATCAGCTACTAACAATATAAATTGCAAAGATATTTCCACAGTAATAGAATAAAGATAAATATAAATATCTCAGATACTGGGTAATCTAAATCAGGAACTAAACCCGAAACGATTGATAAAATTAGAAAAGAAATGCTAGAAAGAATTAATGGCATATGCACAACAATACTAAATGTTCCAAAATAAAGAAAGCGATAAATGAATATGAAATAATACTAATAAACTACTACGTGGGTTTATTAAAGCTAAACCAGAAGACTTAGAAAGCTAGACAATGAAATTAGGCGATACTAATAGAAAATGAAATGCACTTGCAACTATCTAATAAAGAACGTTTATGTCTTAAAAGAAATGAACTAGGACATAGATTAGAATATATAGAATTTCAAATTCCAAAGAATACTCTACCAGCCATTATGAACTCTGAGTCAAGAAAGAGAAAAATACCCAAAAAAGTCAGAATTTTTATATTTAAAAACGAAAACGCGACCCACCTATCCGTAATGAATAAATTTCTAATAAAAATATACGGACTCGTTGACATGGATCTTTCAGCGCTTGAGTTCAAATAAAAAGAGAGTTTATTGTGTATAATACGCCGTGAAACACTACGTCAAAAACTCCGGAATATGTATAAAAATTCAACGCTATAAATATTAGGATCCTCAAAAAGGCTACAATATAGAAATATCAGGCCATTAGAAGAAATTAGGTTCAGTTTTGCTCATGATAAAAAAGTTTTCTTTGGAGAAAGATCAAGATGTCTTCACTGTAACGACTCTTTAAAAACATTCGACCACTTGGCATGCAGATATTCAAAAAAATGCTTGGTCATGACTAAACAAGAAGAAAAAACGAGATAGTAAGATGTCTTCACTTTAAGTTGGAGAGTTATACAATTTAAAAAAAACCAAGAAAATCCGCAGACACTCTGTACAAAAAAAAATGGAAAACAAATTGCGTAGATCAAAGTAGATATAAGAATAAAAAGTGATAACAAGCTATCGAAACATAGACCTGATATTTTTGTATATGATAAAAAGATAAACTGCATAACTTTGATCGTAAATAAAGTGACAGATATTGACAATATAAAGATAGTTGAAAACGAAAAATTGAAAATATGACCTGCTAACATCTGAACTGTCATTTATTTGCAGGTAAAGACAAAAATTACCCCATATGTTTAAAGCACGGGACGGTGTGGTAACAAGTTATCATAAAAGGTATCTGATGGAATAGAAAAAAAGAATCAGATTAAGTCATATATACAAACCTTGTGATTGAGAAAAACCCTTGAATTAATAGGTCTCGAAAGAAGGACAGGTATTTAAGAAGATAAGCGAAAGTATAAATACGCGTGACGCGCAAGGAATCAAGCAAGTCGTGCTCGAGAACAAAAACTAAAATTAATGCATAAATTTAGCCGATGAATAAAAAATAAATTATAATCGATTTTATTTAAAAGAAAGAATATAAAGACTTAAATATTTAAATTAATATTAATAGATACGTGCGGTCTGATTGCGTAATTTTTATAGAAAATATAAACAAAAACAATAAAGCGCGATAAATTTTGTTCATTATGCATTTTTTCAGATTAAAAAATGATTATATACGATAGTTCATATATGATCATGTAATACAAATTGCTCGTATATTTGATTTACCGTATTCCATGCTCTTTAAAATTCCTCTTATGTAAATATAACAATGGATTGTATGCCTAAATTCTTGTGAATATATATCGCACACTGGGCATAATTGAGATTCCTCTCTGAAAGTTATAATTTTATTATGTGGAGGTGGTTTAAGAACTAAAAATACAACAAATTCATCTTATGGATAAATTCTAGTTATACAAAAAAACGCGAAAAATCGATCACTATCTGCTTTGAATAAATTAATTCTGGAGATTTAGATAACTAGATTACTTCGAAAAGCAGAAAGAACATTAGTTCTAAAAAAGATAATTAAAAATCGGTATTTTTTTTGAATAATCATTGGATGTTTTGAATCCTTTCATAATATATAACCAAATATTATCACAGCTATATCCCATTTATGGTATTAATTTTTTTTTGTGTGACGCATATCCTATATTTTGCTGTAAATCTATGCATATATATTTCTTTCGACAAATATAGATAAATTTGTGCATTTAGTTTATAAAATCATCACAAAACATTAGATATAAAAAATTTGAAGACATAATTCGACTTTGAATATTTCTTTAGTTTGTTATATGCATAAATGAATTTTTTTAACATTAAAACTAGTATTATTACAGACATTAAAATTTAATGTTGCACAAGAAAATATAAATCAAAAAAGACATAAAAAATAAAATTTAATTGTTTTTTTTACAAATGAATCTTTTATGTATGATAGATAAATAAAAAACGGATAGAAACACTATAAAATTATTTATTTTATTGTCCTTAGAACAAAGACTGATTTATTCTACACTTTTTATATTAGTAATTAATTTTCACTCCGAACAGTTATTGATTAAAGCCCATTTTCATAGAATTAAACGCCAAATTCTTACAAATATAACTGATCGTGTGTATTTACCTATAAATACCATATAATAATTAGTATGCGGGAAGAATTATATATAATATATGGTCATAATATTTTTTCTTATAATATGAGGGCAATAAAATTTAAGTTTTACATGCTAAATCGATAAGAGAAAGTGAATATTTTTGGTTTTTTAAAACTGATAGTATTTTATATGGCAATTATTTGGTAGCGCGAAACGAAAATTTTCCCGGAAAAATCTTATTTTGATTTAAAACTTAAATAGGCTACTCGGGGTGAAAAAACATCATTTTTTTACTAATTTTACATATAGTGTTAAGTGATAATTTAATATGTACGCAAAAAAAAAATTTAGATGATTACAACATATGAATTTATAAAAATTTGATTAATTCCGTATTTGGGTGTTATTTTTTTACTGAAAACTCTGTATAGAGCCTTTTATATGTGATCTTAGTGGATAATGAATACTCAGTATCTGAAAACTTTTTTTATATCATCAATACCAGTGAACACACATTTACCATACCATATTATTTGACTTCTTGCTGTTTACTCATTGATAGTATTAAACAAAAATGGTTTCACTTTTATAAATAATCTAAATTTGAGCACCGAAACTCACATGTTATTCTGTTCCGGCAGCAAAGTATATAATACATTAAATAATCTCGGGTTAGGCTTGCTATTTGTACCAAAAATCAATAGAATAAATTTATAAAGAATTTGAATTTAAAATATCAAAGTTTGTTATATAAAACCTTTTTTTAATATAATATACGTGCAAAAATGACATCTCTAGCGTATTTTCTGCTATAAAATCGTTTTTTTTTAATATAAGAATTTTTAATATTCGCTTTTTTAGAAAAAAATAAATGTATGAATCAGGGATCAAAATATATGATGAAGTGAGAAATATTATTATAATTTACACATATATATGTTAAAAAAAGCTTTATAATATTTTCAGAAAAATTTTGAAGATACCGCATACACGAAATTATAATATTATTGTTTAAAATCAAGCTAAAAATACACTTTTTATCCAGCGGTATAAGAGAATCACGTGTTTTTTCATATAGAAACAATTTAATACACATAAACTTGATGAATATTATAATTAAATTTAAAGAACTTAGTGATTTTATAAGTTAAATTCAATCAATAAATTAAATAAGTATGAATGTTGGTGCACATATCATCTTTTCTATAAAATTAACCAAGTACAGCAATTTTCTTTTTGCTTTGTAAGTATTTTTGTATTCTAAAAATGTTATACATTTATAGATCTTAGCTTTATTAGGGTAGTTTCTTTCAATTATCTCCAGATCCAAAATGATCATTTTAAAGGGGGATTTATTTTTAAAAATTCAGATTATTTTATGTAATAAATCTTAAATTTAATAGATTCTCAAGATTTTTTTATATGTAAAAGGGTCTTTAAAAGAAATTTCTCTCACAATTAAATAGGTGCGATCTATGACCACCGATGTATCTATCTTATAAGTACAAAAATAAAATGGCTATTTTTTTTTTGCTTTTGGTTATTGTTTGATCACAATTCCTTGTAACCTTTTTACGTTCTTTTATTTAATTTTGTACTTCTAAAATGTAATAAAAGATTTATTATTTGATGGGCGCAGCCAAATGCGATGATGGCTGATAATTTTAAACTACATTATATTTTTCGCAAGGCTATTCGATTTATTTTTAAGTTATTCCCGTTTTTTTGGTTTAGTTAAAAAAACAATAAAAATAAAGAAGACTAATAATGTTTATCGTTCTTTCCAAATATAGGGGTTTCTTTGAAGAATCAAATAATTTTACGAGGAATTTATATATTTTCATACCATCTATTATTCTCTCTTATTTATGTTTTTACTGTGTAAGGCGAGATTTCGGCATTTTGATTGTTTCCGAGCGCCAAAAAATTTTCTTACAAGATAATTAATCAATTAAAATAATACACCTTAAACACTATATATATATGTTTTTATCATGTTTTGTATGTAAGAAAAGTAAAATTTGGAAGTACTACAGGACTCTAAGTCTTTTCACATATAAATAATGCGCATATCTATAAGCATTGATAGGACACATAAATTAATATTTCTAATTCTAATTGCTGTGCTTATTTTTTTACACATATAAATTGTACATTTTCAGTTTAAAGAGGGTCCACCACGTATATGAAAAGCACAATAATTTTCGTATTAAGTTTATAAGCAAGTAATCTCTAATACTTCAAATTACTATAATTAAACATTCCAATTTTTTCTAGCTGAAACATAGGCACTATTTTATATCAATTTAATAAAAATTTAACAACCTGTGGTTTTATAATTGATTTAGATTGGGGACTACTATAAAATAAAAAATTATATAAATATATATTACAAAAAAATTATGTAAATTATTGTAAAAAGATGGAACCACAATTAAAAGACAATATATTATACAAAATTTATATTTAATAGATTACAAAACATGAAAAGGCGATGATATGTAGTATGATGTATGGTAAATTTGTTTATTATACTATTTTCTTTTATCTTTAAATGCAGAATCTGATTTAAAAGCATTTAGTATTAAAATTTTTAAGATGAACTTTAATGGCATAAAAATTGCCGTTTTAGTTAAAAAGTACGAAATTTATTTAAACTAAGATATGCCAATTTTACTAAATAAAGGATTTTTTTGCTATATTAATGATATATGGTTAAGAAATTATGTTTTAGAGTATAATATTTTAATCTTTTATCTTGAATTTGCACAATTTCGAGGATTTTTTTACAAAATCTATAATTTTATAGATTTAAGTTTCTTTTTTTGGCCTTAGTTGAATAGGTTCTTTAATTTCGCAAAGGGATTCTTGATTTTCTTAAATAAATCGATTTCTTCTGCATTTTTTTCAAAACAATTCTTCCATGGTTTATAGTCTGGTGCTTTAAAACTGCAGCTAGAATAATGGATAGTATTATCTTTGATTGGGGCTTTGTATGTATTGGCTGAATTTACGCCATTCTCTGATGCAATAGTGGTTGAAGAAGCCGAGTAATTCTTTAGATTGTGGGCCTCATCCGAAATTTCGGATGATAATTCCTCTTTTGCCGAGAAATAAATGTCAGAATCCTCTTCATCACCTGCGCAATTAGTTTTTTGTGTTTGGGCTTCTTGGGATTTTTTACTTTCGATATTCGCTTTACTTTCACTTGGGGGCATTATTTTTACACCTTTGCCAGTGATCAGCATTTGGCTTTTTTTATTATTACTTGTCTCCAAAGATCCAGACAGATTCAAAATTTGAGCGGCAAAATCATTAAAAGATATCGAACTAGAATCTTCACTATTATATGATGAGGTATCTGTGCTAGAAGAATGATATTCTTGTATTTTGTCTAAAAATGAAGGATATTTAACATAAGTATTTGTTTTAGATGCTTCAAAACTCGAGTCTGTATAATTTAATTCGGAATATGAATTTTCAGTTTGATCAATTTTATAAAAATTTTTGCATCGATTACAATGATCATTTATACAACTATCTAAAACTCTGCTCATTTCTTTAATGTTTTTCGTATAGGTATAATTTGGCCCAAAAATTAGAGTGGAATTATGCATGAGTAATTTGAATAGAAAAGGTCCGAATTTACCTGCTCTAATACAATAAAGAATCAATCTATCTTGGTAGCGGGCTTTAAGTTGAAGAAATGCGTGATTATATACACTTTTCATATTTTTGTATTTTTTTTTACGAGTATGAGAGGATTTGGATTTAGGATTGAAAAAACATTTAGGAACAGACTCTGAATCATCAATAATATCTTCTTCGTCTATATGTGGTAAAATCATGACTTCTTTAATATAATCATCATGCGTTATACCTTCCTTAAGGTATTCCGCAATCACTATACCGTGCTCCTCAAGTTTTTCAATTATCTCACTCAAAATATGTGGATCTAATAAAACGAATTCAAGCGTCAAAATAAATCTTTGTTCAAATATACGTAAAAAATGTCTTTTCTTATACAATTCCCTTATTTTTTTCTCCTTGATAATTATGTTACCGCTGAGTAATTCTACAGAAGATTTCTCTCCATCGATTTTTAAAGAATTCAAGATTTTTAATAGCGTTTTATTACTGAATTTTGATTTTAATACATTTATATCATTGTTACACCTGCCTAACATAGTAAGAAGTACTTCTTTATTCACCAAAACTTTATACGAGTAATCCAAGTCAAAAATCCATTTTTCATATCTACTTTCTACTGGAATTTCATCTATCAAATTTGTTATAAGTTTGCGCATCTCAAGGCCTTCTGATGTATAATCGCTTCGCGGATTATAATAAGGAGACAGAAAGTTTGTCATATATATCTTAATAATATTATTTTCTGATCTTAACTCACCATAATCTTGTGCACCTTTCATTAAACAAAAAAGAAAAAACTCAATAAAATAAACCATCTATTTTGTAACTTCTGATCGTATTTATACTTGTTAAAAGAATTCAAATTATTTTGATTTCGAATGACATGACTTTCCTTATATAGAGATTCAATATAAAATAAATTGCTTTTTTTTCACATAAAAATTACTAAGAATCCGTTTCCATTTAAATATACAATGTTTTTACCTTGTTTTAGAAATTTGTAAATTTTCCAGAACAGCTTTATTTTAGCTTTTTTAAACTTAAAACGTGATTCAACCGATTCACCATGATCTTTCAATCATATTATTTAAAAAACCAAACAATATTTTATCCAGTATATTTTCAGAAATCTAATTTTACAACAACCGCAATGTGAAAATTAGAATAATAAGTAAATCATTAGCTTAGGCTTTAATGGTAAATATGAATGAATATGGTCCATAAATTTTTGGCTCTTTATATATGAAATCTACATATTTTATAATATTATGAGATAACTTGGAATGTAATTTAAATATTTTTTGAAATTAATATGAGCTCATCTAAAATCTGATACTTAGAAAAATAGATTATATACAAGATATTTTAATTTACGTATAGTATAATTTTATGTGTTTATAATTGGATAATTCCGGCCTTTCTTTTTGTTCTCAAAGCGATGTATGATTTACAAAATGCATAAATAAATTTTTAAACTTTCATAATTATATTAACTCGATTTAGTGTACAGTGCACATATAAATTTTAAAATTTTTTCTCTCGGATTTTTATTTTAAATGATTTGTGGTTTTGAAATAAATACAATTGATCGCTTCTGGTTGTATTTTTAAATCCAAAATTTGATGGTTTTATGTTTGGCTCGCTAACCTATATTATAAGTAAAACTTGACCAAAAAACTACAGTTAAGTATTATCTATTTTATGAAAATTTGATAGATACTAAAGCATATTAATTCCAAAATATGCTTTCGTGGCAAAAATCATGAATACATGACATAGAAAAATTATCTAAAAACAATAACTATTTTATGCAGCAATCGAAAAATATGATACTTTCTATCTAACGAAAATTTTTTAAAGAAACTTATATTATATTAATAAAACCATATGATATGCCATTATTATAAATACTTAAAACTTATTTTCCAGTATCTATTTCCTGATAAAAGTTACTTCATCTCAGAAATTTAAACAAGAAATATTCAATTTTTATTTGTAAAATATGGATGCCACAGTTGAATGCAACTATATTTTTTAACTCTTGTAAATTTTATTTTAATTGGTGTCTTATTTTATAATTTATGGAGATTTCTAAAATTTTGTAAAAGGAATGTTTTAATGTCAAAAGTAATCTTTAGAAAGTTAGAGAGTACTCGTGTAAAGCTAACTTTAAGCTTTCAAGACTTTATTAATGTGATTTTTGTTGGATGTTTTTAAATTGTATCACCTAATTTTGTATCCTTATATGAATATCTAAATATAGACAGCCTTTGTTCTGCCAATGACACAGTATACAGCCAACCGACTCTATTTACTGTGAATTTTTTATCCAATTAATTTTGAAATTTTAGTATTAAATTTTATGTTCATCTGTGATATTATCAACCTCTCCCTGCATAATTTTCAATTTAAGAAATTTTTTTTTATAACCACAACCCAACTTTATAAGAATTTAATATACAATGGATTTATTTTCGATAAAAAATTGTATCTTTTGATTTTAAGTCTTTTATTTATTACATAATTAGAAAAAATCATTTTTTAACACAATTTAAAATTCTAGAATATTTCGGTTGTTCTTTTTTTATGCAAAAATGTCTATTATAAAACAAAACTTTTCAAGTTGAATAATAATATGAATTATCGCACTCTATGTCTATTTTGGGCATAAAATTGTAATAATACAAGACTTTACACTATTATTATCTACACTAAATTTTTTTAAGATATAATGTAATGGTTTTAACTGGTTTAGTTAGAAACAAGAGAAATATCTTTTTTTATTTGTATACGTTTTTATTAATTGAACACATTCAGCGTTCATTTCCAGATAAATAAATTGTCTTTTTGCAGTGAGATATAAAAAGTTCGAAACATTTAGCGAAAATATATGTATTTTTCTTGTGAAATAAATAAAAAATGTCGAGAAAATATGTAATTAATAAAATATACACATATTTGATCTGGTTTTAATTATGAAATTGATGCTTATTCTAAAAATAAAATACATAGCTTGATTCGAATCATATTTTTTTAACAAAAAATGATAAATTTGTAAATGTGTTGAAAAACGATACTTAAGTTTGTAGCATATTCAAGGCCTATTTCTTAATTAAAACATACAAAAGATAATCGCAAAATTGATTTCGTGCCGAAATATAGGTTCGATGGCAACTTGATGTCAGGACAAAAAAATAAACTTCTTATCACATCAAATTTAAAAAGCATTTTTAACAACTTTGGACAGCGTGTATTTATTAAAAAGCTTCCTATGGTAATTTTAATATATTTAATATTTCATTTTCAAAGATTGTAAAAATATATCAAAACAAATATATTATTGTTATTCGTGATAATATCATCAAATCATCTGCTCTTCTTACTCTAATCAATTTCCATTAATCGAAGTGCTTAATCAATTAAAAGATTTTTTTGAAATAAAAACGTCTTCCTTTTCAACCTTAGCTATAATATCTACTTATCCAAAAAAGATGAACAAATATAATATTTATTTGTTAAAGTTTAAATATCTTTAATCTATAAAACAACCAATCTAAAAATTTGAGAATTTGATATCATTAAAATTATTATTACAGAACTGTTTTTTTTTAGATTTACATTTTCCATAATTTCGAAATTTATAGTTGAAGCGATTGCAAATAAAATAAAATTTATTGGGAACTGCTGGACAGTGTAAAATTTTTGGACTAAAAAAAGCTTGATAAATTTATATAAGAAGAAGTAAAATAAAAGATATTCAAAAGTATAGATACTATGTGCACATGTAAAACTAATCATGTTAAAATTGAAGAATAAAAAATAAACTTTATAGCGTAAATGTTTTTTTGCCGATGATACGATTAAAACCATTCAAAGAAGAATAAATTCAAATATAAAACACATTTAATGCATGGAAAAGCTTAAAAGCCATGTAATTTATATTTAAACATAAACGTTATATAAGTTCTAATAAAAAATATATATCTATTTTCTAAGAGGCTGTCTCTAATGCAATAAATGTCTTTTTTAAAGTGCATTACTGTGGATTCTGTGTTTTTTATCTTGATTCAAATTGGCTTGTTAGCCTCTTTCAATGCCTTTTCATGGTATATTACGAATTATACCCATTTATTCGCACTCAATATAACCAATGGGAATTATCCTTGGTAACAATAATCCATTTAAGATTCAAAACTTTTAAACATATGAAATATACTCTCATAATCTAGATTATTTCACATATCCTAGACCAGGCCCAAGTTGCGATCAAAACCCAAGGGAACATAATTTTTCGACAAATAATATTACACAAAAAAAGTTATATATATCTAGAATAAATTATATAAAATCTTGAGAAATTTTTAGCTAACGGATAGTGATGTTTTAAATATTATTGAAAAAATGATTTAGAATAATGTACAACAAAGTTTTATGATATTTTGCAAAATAAAAATAAACCAGCATCCTAATAAGAATGAAGAAACAAAACGATAGTTAAACAAAATTGATTAATAAAAAAAAGTGGGATTTGATCTGAAAACTGATATATATATAAAACTTGATGCAAGGCAGAAAGAAACAGTGAAAAAAAAAATTAGCATTTCGTTGAGATTTCACAAGTTATTCAATCACTTTTCAAAAAATAGCATGTTCAAAATGTAAAATATATTTAAAATCACAAATTCTTATATGATTTGAAGCTAATACATTGAATCTATAATCTTTAGAGGGTTAAAAATGAAACATTGCAAATTATTTTTTCAATAAGTAAATTTTTTAAATATTCTTTCATATGCAAAAAAATGGTTAAAAACTATTTACATCTTTAAATCATAACTTAAGAACCTAGATTCTTTAGATATTTTAATGCTACAGTCTAATGATATTTCCATAAAATAAGCACATATAAATGATAAAGATAAAAAACATCAATGGATTACTGTTTCGGCTATTGTATTATGGTTACTTTAAGATTATTGTTCGTCAATATTTATAAATATGCTGTAAAATATACCACCCTCTTAATAAATTAAAATCTTTTGTCTGATGGCAAGCAAATATTTCCTTAATAAATGCTTTTTTATGTTATATAACTCATTTATAATATGGTTTTATGCTCGTTCTAGTATATTATTATCTTTTACTGCTCGAAATGGCAGCTTTTGCGCATTAAAAATCTAAAATGAATAATTTAAATTGCTGAATATAATGTTTTAAGATCGATATATTATATAACGAAAATAATCAACCAAAATATAGAAGAATATTAAATAACTTAGTACATTCGATTTATTATAAAGACAGAATCAAATTAAGATATGGTTTCCATTAAAATTTATTCATCTAATATAAATTAATGGATTTGTTCATATCATATATTTCATTGAATTAAAAAGCTGTGTTTGTTTGAAATTTATATTTATCTTTTTTTTCATTCTAAAAATTTGATCTTGACAGATGTAGATTATATTATCTGTATTTCGAATCATCCAAAAAAAATATTATACACCTTATATTCTAAAAATATTTTATAAATGACCAAATAAATATGTACCATACTCATAACATGGGGCTGTGTAGATACAAAATGCCATAGGTAGTATATTAAGGGGTTGAGTAGGCCAACCCAAGCCGCATTATACTTAGAAACAGTAAGATTGAAAGAAACAATTAATTAGAGAGCCTTCAAAGCAGAAGATACATACAGAAATATTTTAAAGGTACGATATTAAAAAATTTTACAAGCAAATCTATTCTATACAGCAGTCTAAATTTTCGGTTCCGTCTAAAGTTTAATTCAAATTATTGCCCTAAAATTACTTTAGATAAATAAATTATGATAGAATTTGTAAACTGTACAAGAATATTGATATTCTGTACTAATATTTAATTCGAATGATGAAAATGTTATTTCGAAAATTGTAAAACAAAACAGGAACTATGATTGAGATAAGACAATAAAAACAGAAAAAATTTAGAGAAGCCTCTTATCTGGCATATAATACCGCATATACTTAGCTGATAATTTATAATTTTAATTCGATAAGAAAATAAATAAAAGATAAACATATCTACTCTGCTAAAAAGTCTTTTATAAGACTTAATATTTACGATAAAATGGTATAAATTTTTTAAAAAAGATGAGTTTGGTGGAAAATACTTATTTTAACTTTCTAAAGGTTATATACTAATCTTTTTGATATGGTTGACACAATAATAGTCGATTTCTGCTATAATTGTGGTTTACTAAATGCTAAATATATTTTATTATTCATATTTATGCCGCCAATTATCTTCAATGTATAAATAACATTTGGCTTGAAATTTTAAAAAATTGCGCAGGACAACACTATAATAGCCAAGTATCATATAATTATATTTAGACTCTCTTTTCAAAAATGACTTTTTTATTTGAGCAATTTTTTTGTTGACATCACTTTTTAGAATCTAACAAAATAAAAACTTATTTACTAAATGATATATTTATAATTAAGCCCTGAAATAGCTATTTTAGCAGATTTAACATAGCAAAGTTCAGGTTTATATGCAAAAGTTTGTATTTTTAATGGTGAAAAGCTGTTTAATAGATCGTGACACTCTTAATCAGCTCAAATACTATCCGATAAATTTTAGATTTTAGATTTATAAAAAAAAAAAATTCTAATCGAATTTACTTTATTTATTTATGTTTTACTTCTATTACTTTTAGAAAGTTTGCTTTATACTAATAGGAACTATTTCTAAACTGCAGCATCTCTCTGTGGGACTCCCCCTGCACTTATTTTAGCCCGTAATAACCGTGGATTAAGCCCTTTCTCATACGCGGCAGTAATGATGTGGAGGGAATGTGGTTCTGTCTACTGTTCATCGCTAAGTTATATAAGCTACAACAACAACCTACACTTGCCTATATCCTTGCTGAAAGGTGTGGGATCTTTTTCCACACTGGTGGAATATTTAAACGGCTTACACACCAACCTCCTATTTATCATGGCTTTTCAGTGCTTTATCTTTTATTTTTCACTGGCCGCCCCTTTGGGCATTTTTTTTTAGAGTAAATTCGTTTGGAAATTAGTGGGATGGGTGGAATCGGAGCCTGCAATCCTTCCCAGGGGTCCGACTTGAAAACCACTCAACAATATCACCGGGCGTCTGTTAAATATAATACTTAAAACATATTAATGGAAAAATATATTAGAGTAACTTGTTTTAGAAAGTATATTTTATGCTGAAAACCATTCAAAAACAATTTTATCTGCTCTATACAGTATATAAATATGTCAAGGTTTTGATCATGAAGATCTCATGATTTCAATATCCTTATCTATATAATTTTTAAGGTGTATTTTTCGCAAGAAAGTGCTCTTTTATTAAAAGTAACCCTTAGTAATTTTATCGCAGCTATGATTTTTTTAGTCTTAAGACCCTTATAAATCCAAATTTACTGCATTTTAGATATATACTATGTTATGGTATAATTATATTGCAAGGAATTAATCTTTTATACCTGGGTCAAAATGTAGTTTACGGCAGACAAAAAATTCTATATATTGTTATAATATCATTTATATTGTGCAAATTGATGTATTATTTTATCTTACGATTTTATAATTTTTTTTTATTTAGGTAAAACATTTTTTTGTGCAATCGAGTATGCCTATTTTATTTTTCTATCCCTTCAAACGCTTTTCCTCTAATAAATAAACTGAATTTTTCGTAAGTATAGTTTTTGAGCGGAATTCTTGCAATTTTAAATTTAAATTGCTGTTTATAATTGAATTAACCATACTTATGCATGAAATATGCATTATAAACCCCCTTTTCTTCGACCACGAGCTAAGTTTTATAGGTTAAAAAGGAATTGATTATACTGAGGGTTAAAATAGACGTTCTTTTTTTCAAATGGCTATAATTACACTATAAAGACGTCAAAATATAAATTTGCATTTCGTACTCTATTGTAAGGCTAAAATCATTTTCAAAAAAATTTACAATATATCTATCAATGATCTAAATTACAACCGAAAAAAATGCAAAATGAGCTGTATTTTCTTAGAGTATTGACTTGATAAATTTTTACAAATTTCATTTGTGTCTTTTTTTATTTTGTAATATATTTGGTTTGTTCTTTAACCAGAAATAGAGCAAAAAACAATTTATTTTAATTAAAGTCAAAAATAATCATATATATAATTCAGCGGCCTAAAACACTCATTACGTTCAATAGAAATATAATATTGTAATAATAAAACCTTTCGATGCTGTTATAAATATATCTTTAGAGGATAAAAACAATTTATAAAAAACATATAAACCCATTATATTCACAGTACTACATTACAGTTAGCTTCGTTAAAGAAATCAGAAATATTTTAAAATCAATGTATGGTTTTTTTGACGATTTAATTTAAATACATGACATATATTATTGTCTAAAAATACAATAAATAAATATTTTTAAGGAGTAAATGCTTTCTGCTATGTAATTATTGAAAATTATTTGTAAGTTTATAGGGGAAGTTTTTTTTATTGGTCTCATTAGGGTGTATTACTGTCATATGTGTTTCTATCCACAGAAAAAAATGTGTCATATAATCATAGCAGCGGTTACTTTTTTTGTTTCAGCAATTTTATTCATCGTTTTGCTTCCATTTATAATCATATTTTTAATAATAGAATGTTTGGTGGTAATGATCATTTGAAGTTTTTTTAGTTATGATTGCTTTTTATAAATAAATTTTTTTCTCATAATAGAAATCATAGTGTATTTTTGATACTTTTTTTTACGATAATATGATAAATATTTTCTGTTATAATTATTTTACTTAAAATTGGATTGTATAGTAAAACAGTATAAGAAGTTAATTCTAAAAGAACGCGGTTTAGCAAACCAAAACGAGCAGATAAAAATTATAATAGGCAAGAAATTGTTAGTCATACATATTTTGAAAAGAGGGATTGTTTTATATTTTGAAAGAAAGATAAGATAGTCAAAATCATAGATATAACATGCACATAGAAAACTTATCAAGTGGTAAATAAACGAAAAAAAGTTATTTAAGAATGTATAAAATAAATCATAAGTAATAAAGTGAAAATTGAAATTAAAAAAAATAAGCATAAAAATATTTTGCCAATAGAAATAGATACAAAGAAAATAATTTTGCAATATAGTCTATATAATTTTTTAATTTTGGCCATTGGTAAAAACTACAGGATTCGGTTATTTAAAACCAATTTTCTTGTATCATACTATAAGAATGAAATGAATAATATGTTAAGGCCCTTTAATGCACCAAAAATAATTTGCTCTAAGGAAAAAATAAATTTCCTAGTAATTCAAAATTTAAATAATGTGGTGTTTACAATGTGAATAATTTCAAAGTTGACTTAAACTATACTTATGCATAATTTTGATCCACAGTCTTTAATTTATACATAAACAGAATACTTTAATCCTTTAATGATTTTTTTTACAATTACAAATACCCATCATGGTTATGTGAATGTTATCATCGATGAATAAAATAAAATATTATAATGAAAATCTGCATTAAAATTAGATAAATTTAAATTGATATATCTATTTTAATTTGAAATGACAGAAAATATGAGTCTATAATTATTAAAGCCTCATATTTTCTTCAATATCGGTCATCTTTAATTTAAAACAAATTTCAATCCAATGATTTATCCCAAAATAATCATCTGAAATGCTGATTTTTATCTCATATTTAAAAAAGCGTTGCATAATATTTTTTTCATCTATAACGGAGTTTACAAATGAAATTTTATATTTGGCCCCTATAATAAAGAAATTTACGAAAAATTGTTTAATTAGAAAATTTACTGTAAAAGTTATTTATTATACCCGGCAAATATTTCATCATTATAACCCGATTTTTTGCATAAAAATATATAGAATTACCTTTAGTAAAGATGTTATATCTATTTTTAGGTCGAATTTTATCATACTTCAAAAAGAGACACAAATATTTTACGAATAAATTATCATTTTTGCTAAAAAATCTTTAGATGTACAAAATGGTTTTAAGCAAATATATCTTATAAATCTTACGCATCTGGCTTTTATACTATGGTATTGAGCCTTAATTATTTTTAAAAAAATTAGTTTAAAATTTTTTCGTTTGTTTGAAAATAATAATCTTGATAAAAGGATAGTCATCTTTATTGTATCTGATATCTTTAGTTGACCATCAAATTTTCTTTTATTCAATGATTATATAAAATTCGAAATTGGTGTATTTTTTTTAAAGAAAAATAGAATTTTAAATAAATGATATCTTATAATATTAAATTGAAAAATTATTAGCAAGTGTATGAAAACACTATAAATCCACTGATTATTAAGAACATTAATACAAAGAAATGAAAATCGAGATGTTTTATAGAAAATCAGTTTTAAAAAAAACTTAATTTATAACCAAATTTGTTTTTTTCTTATTTTAAGTAACTAAAAGGATGTGTTGTTCCTAAAACAATATGTTTAGCAATATGCTTGATTTATTTATATTTATGTCGATTTGATTTTTATCTGAGCAAGTTTGGCCAAATTAACTGCTAGACAAATCTTAAAAACGTACTTGCGATTAATTTTTTATAATATGATATTCAAAACATTTTAAGGGTTTTTTTATTAATTGTGTATTCAACCATGGTAAAACCTTGTATATGATGTTTTGACCGTATTTCAAGTTTCAATATGCTTTTCATGGCCTCTTTTTTAAGTTTTATGGCATTTGTGATCACATTGTACAATATATTTACCCATAATAATCCCAGTAATCAGTATTTATGAATGGATTTAAGCTCATTTAGCAGTAAAGAATATTTTTTACTTTAGTCAGATTAAATATATATTTTTAATTTATATTTATATGTATTTAATTTTTTTTTATTATTTATGCTGTTTTAGCATCAGCGATTTTATTTTTTTTATTTGTGAAAGCATCATCCTTAAATAGATTTAAGTTTTTGGACCGAAAAATATTAATTAAGCATAAATAAACATAAATTGCCACTTTAATATATCTATATGTACTCATGGCTCACATCTTTAAGATTTACTTTCAAAATAAACTCTGTTTAATATTTTTCTTTACAGTATTAAAATTTTAATACATA